>NC_059160.1:67751156-68362576 GCF_019923935.1 Bubalus bubalis
TATAATGAAAAAGACATCTTTTTTGGGTGTTAGTTCCAGAAGGTCTTGTAGGGCTTCATAGAACTGTTCAACTTCAGCTTCTTCAGTGTTACTGGTCAGGGCATAGACTTGAATTATCATGATATTGAATGGTTTGCCTTGGAAATGAACAGAGAACATTCTGTTGTTTTTGAAATTGCACCCAAGTACTGCATTTCAGACTCTTTTGTTGACCGTGATGGCTACTCCATTTCTTCTAAGGGATTCCCACCCACATAGTAGATATAATGGTCATCTGAGTTAAATTCAACCATACCAGTCCATCTTAGTTCACTGATTCCTAGAATGTCTATGTTCACTCTTGCCATCTCCTGTTTAACCACTTCCAATTTGCCTTGATTCATGGACCTAACATTCCAGGTTTCTATGCAATATTGCTCTTTACAGCATCGAATCTTGCTTCTATCACCAGTCCCATTCACAACTGGGTGTTGTTTTTGCTTTGACGCCATCCCTTCGTTCTTTCTGGAGTTATTTCTCCACTGATCTCCAGTAGCATATTGGGCACCTACCTGCCTGCCCCCAAACCTTTATTCAGTGGATGCTTCCTTGCAAATGATGATACACAAAAATATGATCTGTTTTCTAGTATTCATGAAAAGTTTTAAAAATTTGAAAGAGTAACTGTATTTTCACTGCCTGCAACCCTAAAATTCCCAGAAAATAAATCATATAATCCCTCCTGTTTCTGTCTGCAAATAATCTAGGTTATATTTTCTATATCAATATGGGTATATCAGTTCAAACAATAGAAAGCAATTCCAAAAGAAAGAAACTTTTTAGAGGACTCTGGAAAGTCTCAGAATTGTTCCAAGAGAAACTGGCTTGGAACATATTCTGAAAATAACCGTAACCAAATCAGAATGCAAATTGGCCTAGGGTTTGACACTTTCATGGGGTATAGATATCACTTGTTCTTCTGAGCTGTGGTGTTGGAGAAGACTCCTGAGAGTCCCTTGGTCAGCAAGGAGATCAAACCAGTCAATCTGAAAGGAAATCAGTCCTAAATATTCACCGGAAGGACTGGTGCTGAAGCTGAAGCTCCAGTACTTTGGCCACCTGATGTGAAGGGCTGACTCATTAGAAAAGACCCTGATGTTGAGAAAGATTGAAGGCAGGAGAAGGGGATGACAGAGGATGAGATGGTTGGATGGCAACACCTACTTGATGGATATGAGTTTGAGCAACCTCCGGGAGTTAGTGTTGGCAGGGAAGCCTGGACTGTTGCAGCCCATGGGGTCACACGACTGAAAGACTGAACTGAACTGACAGACATCACTTAGTCACACTACCAACAAAATCACTAGGCAGCTAGAAGCAGCTGAAATCAATACCATTCTAATATTGATAGGCCAATTTTTCAATATACTATTCAAATTATATTCAATTTCAATGCAATTTCTTTCAATAGTACAATGACTTTTTGGAGAAATAGAAAAAAATTCTAAAATTTATACAGATTCTCAACAAACTCCAAATATCCAAATCAATCTTGGAAAATAACAAAACTGGAAGATCGTACTTTGTAACTGCAAACACTACAAAGATAAAGTAATCAAAAGAGTTAGGTACTGGCATAAGTACAGATATATAGACAATGGGATACAGTAGATAGAGTGGAAATAATCTCTTGTATGCAAGGTCAAAGTATTTTTTATAAGGATACCAAAACCATTCAGTGCAGGAAAGGCTAGACAGGGAACACTGTGTATCCACATGAAAAAGAATAAATGTGAAAACTTAACTAATTCCATGTATAAAAATTGACTCAAAATGGATTAAACACTTAAATGTAGGGTTAAAACAAACAAAAAAGCAGAACAAAGGAACAGAACAAATAGAGTGACATTGGATTTGGCACCGATAACTTGGATAAGATATCAAAGGCACAGTAACAAAAAAAAAAATATTGAGAAACTGGACTTCATGAAATTTTTTCAAATTTAGTACATCAAAAGACACTATACTGAAGGAGTTGCCTGGAAGTCCAGTGGTTAAGAATACATCTGCCACTGCAGGGGACATAGGTTTGATCCCTGATCTGGGGCCTGGAAGTCCAGTGGTTAAGAATACATCTGCCACTGCAGGGGACATAGGTTTGATCCCTGATCTGGGAAGACTCCACAAGCCACAGAGCAACTGAGGCCATGCACCACAACTACTAAGTCCCCATGGCACCACTACCAAAGCACACGCACCCTAAAACCTATGCTCTATAACAAGAGAAGCCACCACAATGATAAGCCCAAAACAGCAACCAAGAGTAGCCCCCACTCACCACAACTAGAGAAAGCCTGTGTGCAGCAATGAAGACCCAACACAGCCAAAAATAAACAAAGTCACTATATTGTGAATTGCATATTTGATATATCCAGAATATATAGATAACTCCTAAAATGCGATAACAAAGAAAACTGCATTGAAAAATGGACAGTGGACTTGAACTGATATTTCTTCAAATAAGATCTGCAAATGGTCAATAAGTATATCAAAAAATGTGCAACATCTTAACCTTTTAGTATGCTGTTGTTGCTTAGTCTCCAAGTTGTGTGCGACCCCATGGACTGTACCCTGTCAGACTCCTCTGTCCTCGGGATTTCCCAAGCAAGAATATTGGAGAGGGTTGCCATTTCCTTAGTAAAGCTGCTATCAAAAAAGAATGTGTGCTCTGCTCCTTTCAGATTAAATGTGCTCTCTCTCTCTGTGTGTCTTTCTCTCGTGGAATGCTGGCTTACATAGACTTAATTGTATGTATGTGAAAAACTTGGCTTAAAGCTCAACATTCAGAAAACCAAGATCATGGCATTTGGTCCCATCACTTCATGGCAAATAGATGAGGAAACAGTGCCAGACTTTATTTTGGGGGGGGCTCCAAAATCACTGCAGATGGTGACTGCAGCCATGAAATTAAAAGACACTTACTCCTTGGAAGGAAAGTTATGATCAACCTAGATAGCATATTCAAAAGCAGAGACATTACTTTGCCAACAAAGGTCCATCTAGTCAAGGCTATGATTTTTCCAGTGGTCATGTATGGATGTGAGAGTTGGACTTTGAAGAAAGCTGAGCACCGAAGAATTGATGCTTTTGAACTGTGGTGTTGAAGAAGACTCTTGAGAGTCCCTTGGACTGCAAGGAGATCCAAGTAGTCCATCCTAACGGAGATCAGTCCTGGGTGTTCATTGGAAGGACTGATGCTGAAGCTGAAACTCCAATACTTTGGCCACCTCATGAGAAGAGTTGACTCACTGGAAAAGACCCTGATGTTGGGAGAGATTGTGGGCAGGAGGAGAAGGGAACGACAGAGAATGAGATGGCTGGATGGCATCACCGACTCGATGGACATGAGTTTGAGTGAACTCCGGGAGTTGGTGATGGACAGGGAGGCCTGGCATACTGTGATTCATGGGGTCTCAAAGAGTCGGACATGACTGAGAGACTGAACTGAAATGAACTGATGCACACAATTAAGTATATATATATAAACAGTTATTTGAAAAAATATATGTACCCCAATGTTCATAGCAGCATTATTTATATATATATATATATATATGTATATATACTTATCAATATTGTACATACATATCTAAAAAAAACCAGTCCTTTGAAAAGATATATGGACCCCATGTTCATAGAATCATTATTTATAATTGCCTAGATACAGAAGCAGCCTAAGTATCTACAAACAGATAAATAGATAAAGAAGATGTGGTACATATATACAATGGAATACTACTCATTCATAAAAAAAGATGAAATTTTTCCATTTGCAACAATATGGGTGGACTTGAAGGGTATTATGATAAGTGAAATAAGTCAGAGAAGGAAAAATACTATATAATATCACTTATGGAATCTAAAAAATACAACAAACTAGTAAATAAATTAAAAATGAAGCAGACTCACAGATATAGAGAACCAACATGTGATTACCCTGAGAAGTGGGGAGGGGTACCATAGGCATCAGGGAGTGGGAGGTACAATTATTGGGTGTAAATAGGCTCAAGGATGTATTGGACAACATGGGGAACAGAGTCAATACTATGTAATAACTGTAAATGGAAAGTAACTTTTAAAAATTATTTAAAAAACTGAAAACTAAGGAGGAAATAAGATAGAATCATATAAAAAAATGCTTAAAATCAGAGAAAAAGGAAAATAAACAAAAGCAACAAATAGAAACTGATTTGAGATGCACGCAGCAGTAAAAGACAGCTTGTAGCAAGCAGCAGCGAGTGGGAGATGGAAGCAAGGTCTTAGTTTCCCAGACCTGGAGTCCTAACCACTGAACCACAGGAGCCAGCAGTTAGGGCTAGGGTCCCTAGTCCTTGCATGCCTAGTCAAGAATGAATTCAGGTGAGGAGGCAGAAGGTAAAGAGCAAAGTAAAAAGAAAAGTACATGTGGAAAGGCGCACAGGTGAACTCAGAGAGTTGTACCTTGGTGATGGTGGTTTAGTCTCCAAGACAGTCTGACTCTTGTGACCCCATGGACTGTAGCCCACCAGGCTCCTCTGTCCATGAGATTCTCCAGTCAAGAATACTGGAGTGGGTGTTCATTTCCTTTTCCAGGGGATCTTCCCGACCCAGGAATCGAACCCGGGGAAGTTTAAATCTTTCATGAGGGGGCAGTTTTCTGGGTTTTTGTCTTCCCTCAGGCCAGTCATTTTGCTTTGTCTCCAACACCCAACCCCACCTCCCATTTCCACCCTGGTTTATTTGTTTCCAGATCCTCATGGGCACATGCACCCTGAGCCAAGATGAATCTCTAAATGAAGGCTTCTGGGAGGAGCTAGACTCATTATCCCTTGACTTTTGACCCCAAGGAGTTTTTCTGCACCTATGTAGTGTCTCCCTTGTCATAAAATGGGGAGAGTGAGATCCCTTAATCCTTTACCCAAACAGGTGTTTTGTTTTGTTTTGTTTTGTTCCTCTCTTTATCCTTGCCAGGATTATTACCTTGAGGTGTTTACAAGAGACAAGGACTGGCTATTTGTAAATACAAGGCTGACTGTAAATTGCTCAACTGGGGTCTACCTATCTCATGCCTCAAGAAATGCAAACAGGAGGCTAGTTGCAAATGTCCAACCTAGAGCCCATCTATCTCCTACCTCAAAACCAGCTACAAAAAACATGGTACATTTTAATCTAAACACATCAGTATTCACTTTAAAAATGAAGGGTCTAAATACATCAATTAAAATACAAAGATTTTCAGAGTGAACTTGGGGGGAAAAGACCTAACTCTACTGTCTATAAGAAATCCACTTTAACTGCTAAAAAATCCAGATAGATTAAAAGTAAAAGGAGGGAGAAAAATATACTATGTTAGCACTAATGTGGCTGGATTAACTATATTACTTTCAGATAAAGCTAAGTTCAGAATAAAAATGATTATCTGGGATAAAGGCAGACATTAAATAATAAGAGTAATAATTCTCCAGGAAGGCATAACCTTAAATGTGTGTGCACATAACAGAAGAAAGTAAAACTATATGAGACAAAAACCAATAGAACAGCAAGAAGAAATATTCCCTACTATAGCTGGACAGACTTCAACACCCCTCTCTTAGTAATTGATAGAGTCAAGCAGCCAGAAAATCAGAAAGGATATTGTTGACTTGAACAGAACCATCAATTAACATGATCTAGTTGTCATTTATAGGATGCTTCATCTAAAACCACCAGGATATATATTTTTCTCAAGTTCAGAACAATCACTAAGATAAAGGACTTTCTAGGCCACAAAACAAATGTTACTTTAAAAGAAAAGAAATCACACAAAGTTATGTTTCCATATCACGATGGAATTAAACTACAAATCAATAACATGTTATCTAGATAATTACTAATTATTTTTAAAATAAATAGCACTTGAAAATATCACATGGATGGAAGCAAAAGCCTCAAGAATTTTAGAAATATTCTAGTTAAACAAAATATTAAATTATTAATATTTGTGGATGCAGTAAAATCAGTTCTCAGTGGAAAATTTATAGCATTAAATGCATATAATTAGAAAAGAAGAAAGACCTATAATCAATAACTTACTTTAGAAGAAAAAGAAGAGGAATTTAAGGCTAAAGTAATCAAAGAAAAGATAAAAATCAAAACAGAAAGCAATGAAAATGAAAACAGAATATGGTAATTCAAAAAAATTTAAAACAGATTTTTTGAAAAGAAATCAAAACAATTGCCATACTTTTGCCAAGTTAAAGAAGAAAAAAAGGGAAAAGACACAAATTACTAGTATCAGAAATGAAAAGACCTTCACTATTGGTTTCATGAGACATTGAAAAACTTTAAAAAGAATATTATGAACACCTCTAGCCCTGCAAATTTCTAATCTAGATGAAATAGACTAATTCTTTGAAAGATGCTGACTACCAAAACTCACATAAGGAGAGACAATCTTAATAGGCTTATATCTATTAAAATTTTAATTAATAATTAATAACCTTTTAATAAAGAAAACACCAGGCCTGGATAATTTGGTGAATTTTACCAAATATTTAAAGAAAAAATCATACCAATTCTCTATAATTTCTTCCAAAAAACAGAAGTAGAGGGAACATCTTCTAACCCATTTTATATAGGATAGAACTGAAGGCTTTTTGCCAGGGTCATTGGAGGGTTGAATGGGTCAAGGACAGAGTTTTTAGGCTAGGGAAACTATTCCTTGTGACACCTGTTGATCTGAAACAAATAGACTGCCAGATATTTCTCCAGAAAAGATGGATTTTTTTCAGAATCAGCAGAGAATTGCAGTCTGCCACCCTGGCATGTTCAGTTTCTCACTCAGCAAGGGAAGGAGAATGCTTTTATAGGAAGAAAAAGGAAGTTGAAAAGACTGTAACAAGGAGTCTATCCCTTTTCATTGTCTGAGTCCTTGGCAGGGAAGTCCGGGTGTTTTTCTTCTTCCATTTGGGCTCTGCTCTTGTTGCAGGGCATGAGTGTGCCTTCTTTTGGTCTCCCTTCACTATTTAACTGAGGTTTCTACTTACTAATTGTTTACACACTAATGGCGGTTACATGACATGCCATTTTTAGTCAAATATCCATAGAACTTCACAGCACAAAGAGTGACCCTTACTGTGCGCAAATATTTTGAAAAGAACATTTAGGTGGTAAAGGGTTGCCAGTATGGTATGTCGAAAACAATCTATTATATTATACAAATGAATATAACTTCACTGAAAGATGTAGGGTAAAAAGATGCTAACCTAAGTAAATTTTTGAATTGAATGCAGTGTGTGAAACTAAAGACAAAAGAAACCATACATAATCATTTTTTTCCCCAAGATAGCATGGGTTAATAATTCTGGCATCTACATACATGTAAAGTGGAATTGAACAACTAAATAAACCAATGGAAGATTGGTGAAACAAAGTTACTCACTACTGGAAGATGAATTTTACAAGGAAGGGAAGGAGGCTCTAATGAATCATATGGTCAAAGACATCATTCAGTTCAGTTCAGTTCAGTCACTCAGTTGTGTCTGACTCTTTGTGACCCCATTGGCTGCAGCATGCCAGAATTCCCTGTCCATCACCATCTTCTGGAGCTTGCTTCTAAATTCTTCTCAAACTCATGTCCATAGAGTTGATGATGCCATCCAACCACCTCATCCTCTGTCATCCCCTTCTCCTCCCACCTTAATTTTTTCCAAGCATCAGGGTCTTTTCTAATGAGTCAGCTCTTCATATCAGTTAGCCAAAGTAGTGGAGCTTCAGTTTAGCATTAGTCCTTCCAATGAATATTCAGGACTGGTTTCCTTTAGGATGGACTGGTTTGATCTCCTTGCAGTACAAGGGTCTCTCAAGAGTCTTCTCCAACACCACAGTTCAAAAGCATCAATTCTTCAGCGCTTAGATTTCTTTATGGTCCAATTCTCACATCCATACATGACTACTGGAAAAACCTTAGCTTTGACCAGACAGACCTTTGTTGGCAAAATGATGTCTCTGCTTTTTAATATGCTGCCTAGGTGGGTCATACCTTTTCTTCCAAGGAACAAGTGTCTTTTGATTTCATGGCCTCCAGTCACCATCTACAGTGATTTTGGAGCTCCCAAAAATAAAGTCTGACACTGTTTCCATTGTTTCCCCATCTATTTGCCATGAAGTGATGGGACCAGATGCCATAACGTTCATAACGTTCATTTTTTCAACGTTGAGTTTTAAGCCAACTTTTTCACTCCCCTCTTTCACTTTCATCAAGAGGCTCTTTAGTTCCTCTTTGCTTTCTGACTTTCAGTGGTGTTATCTGCATAGCTGAAGTTACTGATATTTCTCCTGGCAATCTTGTTTCTAGCTTGGGTTTCATCCAGCCCAGCATTTCACATGCTGTATTCTACATGTAAGTTAAATAAGCAGGGTGACAATATACAGCCTTGATGTACTCCTTTCCAACTGTTGCTTCTTGACCTGCATACAGATTTCTCAGGAGGCAGGTCAGGTGGTCTGGTATTTCCATCTGTTTAAGAATATTCCAGTTTGTTGTGATCCACACAGTCAAAGGCTTTAGTGTAGTCAATGAAACAGAAGTAGATTTTTTCTGGAATTCTCTTGCTTTTTTATGATCCGATGGTTTTGGCAATTTGATCTCTGGTCCTCTGCCTTTTCTAAATCCAGCTTGAACATCTGGAAGTTCTTGGTTCACATACTGTTGACCCCTGGCTTGGAGAATTTTGAGCATTACTTTGCTAGCATATGTGTTGTGCCAAGTGCTTAGCTGCTCAGTCATGTCCAAGTCTTTGCAACCCCATAGATTATAGCCTGCCAGGCTCCTCTGTCCATGGGGATTCTCCATGTGCAATTACTGGATTGGGTTGCCATTTCCTTCTCTAGAGGATCTTCCCAACCCAGGGATCAAACCCTGGTGTCCTACACTGCAGGCAAATAACTTTACTATCTGAGCCACCAGGGAAGCTAGAGTGTGAGATGAGTGCAACTGTGCAGCAGGCTGAACATTCTTTGGCATTGCCTTTCTTTGGTATTGGAAGAAAAACTGACCTTTTCCTGCTCTTTCCAGATTAATGACATCATTATGAACTCCTATTTAGCTTTACAGAGATACCGATTGTTACATACAGACATAGATATGCCTATATATATATATATATATATATATATATATACACACACACATATATGGATAGTATATATATGTACATATGTAGATAGCACACACACACATACAAACATATTGTGAAGATTAGTATGTACATGTCAGCTGAGATATCCTGAATCTTGTCTTCAAATACCATTCCAATAAAAGAAATCAATGCACTTTAGTCAGATGGCTGATTTTAGACCCTGTCAGGAAATATACAAATGAATCTGGGTCATATTTAGTGCCAGAAAACAAGGAAATGCTAAAAGAAAAAATGAAAACAAAAACAAGAAAGCATAATTATAGGTGTATGTCAAATGGACATAGGAGTCAACAGAAGTATCTCCCAATGGCCAAAGTGAGAATAATCTGAGTAAAAACAAGTAATGTTGCTTAAAACCCAAAGTACAAAATGTATTTTTGAGGCCATATTGATATAAATGAATGACTGAATAAATCTATGAGTGAAGGAGAATAGATAAATCTCTTAAGAAAAAATATTCAAATAAATTATGGAGATATTGGGCCCTCAATGAGGTGGAACATAGCCCACCCTTCCTCATTAAGTGAAGTCTTCCTTCCATAGTGACTTCCTTCCAAAAAGTACACCTTGACAATAAAGAAACCTAACAAATCTCACCTAAAGAAACCAAGGAAGGTGATCCCATTTCACATCAAAGTATTGGAGCTTCAGCTTCAGCATCAGTCTTTCAGGACTGACTTCCTTTAGGTTCGACTGGTTGGGTCTCTTTGTTAACCAAGGGACTCTCAAAAGTCTTCTCCAGAACAATTCAAAAGCATCAGTTCTTTGGCACCCAGCCTGCTTCCTGGTCCAACTCTCACATCTGTACATGACTACCAGAAAAACCATAGCTTTGACAATACAAACCTTTGTTGGCAAAGTGATGTCCCTGCTTATCTCAATACATCTATTCTTTTCTGTATGAAATAGATTTACTAGTCTGCAGAATTTCATCCATGATAAACTTTCTGCCACTGGTCTGAAAGATAGGAAACAGGTAAGTTCAGTACATTGCTTTTTTGAGAGTTGAATATTCATAAGTAAGTTTTTTTAGAGGAAAACATTTAAAAAAGATTTTTTAAAGTATGAGAATATAGATTCTGTCTACTTTTTTGCTTGTATATCCTCACATTTGTCTATCATTCAATCATTTCAGTAATTCAATAATTATTTACTTCAATTATTCAGGAAAATATCAATCTACACTGTACAAGCAATACACTGTATAATCCTGTCCCTAATTTATTCTCTATACTCTTTAAGTCAATTTCTTTAGTAAGGAAGTGTGCCATCAGGCAGCAAAACTGACACAGACAATACTTTTATACAAATTAGGATACTAAACAGGGACTGACTCTTGTCTCTGTTTCTGTGAACTAAGTCTAGAGGGGTGAGTCAAGGGCTAATATGGGGGTTTATCGGAGAAGGCGATGGCACTCCACTCCAGTACCCTTGCCTGGAAAGTCCCATGGACGGAGGAGCCTGGTAGGCTGCAGTCCATGGGGTCGCTGAGGGTCGGACACGACTGAGCGACTTCACTTTCACTTTTCACTTTCATGCATTGGAGAAGGAAATGGCAACCCACTCCAGTGTTCTTGCCTGTAGAATCCCAGGGACAGGGGAGCCTGATGGCCTGCCATCTGTGGGGTCGCACAGAGTCGGACACGACTGAAGCGACTTAGCAACAACAGTGGGGGTTTATAATACAGGCTCTAGGATCAGACAGTTTAGAGTTCTTGCTCCACCACTTGCCATATTTCTGATTTGGAACAAAATATATCACCTGTGCTTGAGTCATCTCACCTATAAAATAGGGAAAATAGCAGTGACTATCATGAGGCTGACACCCAGCCAATATTCAAGTATATCCTCACCAATTATTTACAGACACTGTCCATTATGAGTGGGCCACATGTACATCAATTGAGATGCATTAATCTGATGTACAGAGAAGGCAACGGCACCCCACTCCAGTACTCTTGCCTGGAAAATCCCATGGATGGAGGAGCCTGGTAGGCTGCAGTCTATGGGGTCGCTAAGAGTCGGGCATGACTGAGCAATTTCACTTTCACTTTTCACTTTCATGCATTGGAGAAGGAAATGGCAATCCACTCCAGTATTCTTGACTGGAGAATCCCAGGGACAGAGGAGCCTGGTGCGCTCACACAGAGTCAGACACGACTGAAGCGACTTAGCAGCAGCAACCTGATGTAGCAGTTGTAAATATTTTGAGAGTCACTTACTGCCTACAACATGGAATATTTGTGATTACCAAATGAGTTAATTGCATGGAAGATTTGATTCAGTGTCTGACCCAGTGATTTTTCAGAAAATATATAATATTCTATTATAAATCTCAAGGGACTGGGTTTCTGTTGGGTATTAACTTGGAGAAAAGAAACCTTGGCTCCTGTGACATCAGTGTGCTTGAGCCAAAATATTGTAGGTACCACATACTGAATAGAATGCACTTGAGAGCTATCCTTGGTTTAAAGAACTGATAGTAATCATTATAGTGGTCAAGAGGAAAGAAAGCAAAAAAAGATTAGAGCTATTCTACGATGTTCTAAAGAGGTATGGGGAGAGAGGGAGAGAGATCCTAAAATCTGTCTATGGAGAATTACTGAAGCAAGAAAAGATAAAAGCACTCAGTATGAACACCATGAAGGTGGCACCTAAATGTACTTAGTAGGGGTTTCTCTATTGCTGAATATCTCCATAACCTCAGTGGTAAGAAGGTTTCTAGGTGTAATAAGCTTCAAGTACATGTAGGGAAATCTTAACTTCTGATAATTCAATACATTTTAAACTTATTTACTATTATTTATCAGAGAAGGCATGTTAATTTATAATATATGAGGAACAATTCCTTAAAAAATTACATTTTATATGCCATTTATATATCTAAGTCTTAATTACCTGAAAATGTCAAAAACCTAACTTCCTGGTTGTTTTTTTTTCCCCCTACAAATGAGACGTAATTATTATAAGTTATCTTAAGTCTGCTGTACTTTCTTTAAAAAGTTTGTACTGGTTTTCTAATTTCTAAATAAACCAACAGAGCATATCATATTGATAAAAAAGTATATTGCAGACCATTAGATGAATGGCATTTCTTATTCTATGTTCATAGTATACTAAAAATAAGTAAGAAATATTATCAATGGTTTGGTTATTAAGAATGTCATGACAACGTTAGCTCTGAGTTCCTTCTTGTTGGATTAAGTTATGTCCTGAGGGGTTCAGCTCTCCCACACTTCACCAAATAATCTCATTCTGTTTTCTTAGAGAGCAAAGATTAATCATTCAGAAACTTAATGAGCTGGAAAAACAAATACCAATAGAAAAAAGGTACCTGAACACTTTAAATAAAATAAATTCATTTCCATGTGAAAAGTAAATTAGTTATTTACAAATTTCTTCTTCTTCTCTTCTCTCTTTATAGTCTCTGTTTTTACTATCTTCATCAAAAGTACATCTCTTCAAAGGTAAAGTCCACTTAGGAAAACTTTTTTTTGACTTCTGCTCATTTTCTACTTTAGAATCTATTTTCCCACCACAAATATTTTTATGTTTTACATTTATTTTCTCTAAGTTACCGTTCTAAATGTTTACTGATATTTGCTACTGAAAAACTCTGCAGTTAAGTTTTGAAAATTCATAGAAAAATAAGAGAATAAAAATCAAAGATAAAGGAGGATTTATTTAATAACCCATTAGAAAATATTTTCAGTTTTGACACATTTTTAAATGTGGTTACCATGCTGATAAATATGACTTTTTAAGTTTGTTTTAACATTCAAATATTTTAAAATATACTATATTATCATGGAATTTTATTTAGAAATATATTTCATAATATGAACAATGTAAGAAAGCTTAATAATGTTACTCTAATTTTCAAAGAGGTCTACTGGACTTGAACTAAAATGTATAATCCTTTCTTTAAACAATGTCTGAAATTATAAGTATTTAATCTATACTTATGTGAACAGTAATATGAATTACTGTCAGGTAAAAAGTTTATGAAGACATGTTAAAAACAACCTATGCACATACATTAAAAATTTAATTTATTTGAAAATATGCTTACCTTTATCTAAAACATGCTTTATTATACCACCATTCCTAAATAATTTCCATATTTCATCTTGATTACAGCTTAAATACGACTTACCCAAAAGCTTTCTCTGACTGCTTAAATCTGAAGCATCAATTCAAGAATTGTGCTTCCATAATACCAGACCAGCTGACCTGCCTCTTGAGAAATCTGTATGCAGGTCAGGAAGCAACAGTTAGAACTGGACATGGAACAACAGATTGGTTCCAAATAGGAAAAGGAGTACGTCAAGACTGTATATTGTCATCTTGCTTATTTAACTTATATGCAGAGTACATCATGAGAAATGCTGGGCTGGAAGAAGCACAAGCTGGAATCAAGATTGCCAGGAGAAATATCAATAACCTCAGATATGCAGATGACACCACCCTTATGGCAGAAAGTGAAGAGGAACTAAAAAGCCTCTTGATGAAGATGAAAGAGGAGAGTGAAAAAAGTTGGCTTAAAACTCAACATGCAGAAAACGAAGATCATGGCATCTGGTCCCATCACTTCATGGCAAATAGATGAGGAAACAGTGGAAACAGTGTCAGACTTTTTTGGGGGGGGCTCCAAAATCACTGCAGATGGTGACTACAGGCATGAAATTAAAACACACTTACTCCTTGGAAGAAAAGTTATGACCAACCTAGATAGCATATTGAAAAGCAGAGACATTACTTTGCCAACAAAGGTCCATCTAGTCAAGGCTATAATTTTTCCAGTAATCATGTATGGATGTGAGAGTTGGACTGTGAAGAAAGCTGAGCGCCAAAGAATTGATGCTTTTGAACTGTGGTATTGGGGAAGACTCTTGAGAGTCCCTTGGACTGCCAGGAGATCCAACCAGTCCATTCTGAAGGAGATCAGCCCTGGGATTTCTTTGGAAGGAATTATGCTAAAGCTGAAACTGCGAAGAGTTGACTCATTGGAAAAGACTCTGATGTTGGGAGGGATTAGGGGCAGGAGGAGAAGGGGACAACAGAGGATGAGATGGCTGGATGGCATCACTGACTCGATGGACGTGAGTCTGAGTGAACTCCAGGAGTTGGTGATAGACAGGGAGGCCTGGCGTGCTGCGATTCATGGGGTCACAAAGAGTCGGACATGACTGAGCAACTGAACTGAACTGAACTGAATGTTTTAACCAACCTTATCATTGATGTATTAGTTATATCTTTTAGCACATAGATAGTGACACTAAATTTTCTAGTCGATATATGGATATAAGGTGTAATTAGAAAATTCCTAACTTGCCTTAAACTTGAAGGTCTGTACTTACTTTGGAATGTTGAGGGAATAATAGGCCTTTGAGAAAAATAACTTATTTAAATAATGCTAGCCTTTGTACATCACATTAAAGGGACTGGATTTAATCTGTAGAGTTTATGGAACTATTTAAAGAAATTTAAGCAAGAATGGGACTGAATATTTTTGGTATGGAGCGACTCCTCTGATGGTGCAATTGGAAGCAGCATTTTCCCCCTTTTCTGTTGTCATTTCTGTTTCCCTTTATCCTTAAAAGAACCTAATCACAGGAATAAGATCACTAAGCAATTGAAGCTAACTCCTGACTTATGCTCTCCTGAATGCACACCATGCCTTGATTCTTTTCCTAGATAAAAAAGAAGTAAGAATGCAGAAATAAGTAGTTAAAAAAATAACTAGCTCTCTACCCCCAGCAATCCCCTCAGCAATCCTGCAGGCAGATCACCCAAGCAAGATAACATCTATAGACAGTGGGTCAGTCTGTGCATTTTGGAGAAGGATACAGAACCAAACCTCCTGACTTGATGATTAGCTGAGGTTATCCCCCATCCCTCATTTTTTCCCTATAAAAACTGTCATGACTGAGCAGAAACTTTGAAGTTGGTCTCCGGACAGGAGACCATCATCTCCCCAGATTGCCAGCTTTTCTGATTGCAGCTCCTTTCCCTTCTATGGACAGTTGCCTCTTGAATTATTGGCTATGAGCAGTGAGCAGCTGAACCTGGGTTCGCTAGCACTATGAAATAGAATGGGGTTGACACGTAAGATGACAACACCAGAAGCATGGTGACCAACAGATTAGAGATTATAAATTCCTAAAGATGATTGAAATAAGGACTGAAGAAAAGCGTGTGTGTGTGCTTGGTTGCTCAGTCTGTTCGACTCTTTGTGACCCCATGGACTGTAGCCCACCAGGGTCCTCTGTCCATGGGGATTTTCCAGGCAAGAATACTGGAGTGGGTTGCCATGCCCTCCTCCAGGGGATCTTCACAACCCAGGGATCAAACCCAGGTGCCCCGCATTGCAGGTAGATTCTTTACCATCTGAGCCACCAGGGAAACACCTTGAAGAAAAGTGACAGAGAACAAAAATATATCAGAGATGAAAATGCTAGACAATTGATAATTAACCATATGTGAAAAGTAAGAGAGAAAAAAAGTCAACACTGACAACTTCCTCAATTATATTGACAAAATGAAGATTCTTCACACATTGTTGATTGTTTTTGCTTCCTATGTGAGTGTGTGACTGTGGCAGGGAATGATATTAAGAGAGTAGAGAGATTTTTCCACCTTTTATAGTACATAATATATAATGAAATATAAGATATTTCCCCATTATTCTTCATACTTCAATTTTTATTTTTCTATTTTATTAACTGTAATATTTGTCTTGAAAACATTGAAGTTGGAAACATATAAATCTGCTGATTAAAGAGGAAATTAGAGAACACATAGCATGTGAGGCTGTTGAATCATTTTTTCTAAATCGTTACCATCATTTTGAATTCTTTAACTTCTATTAAAAAATATAACAGCTGTTATCTGGGTATGGCATTTATATATCTATAAATAAGTTGTCCTTTACTTATAAATAAGTGGAAATAGAAATTAATTATAAGCATTAAATTTTAATTTCCATAAGTGGATATTCTATTTATTTTAAATAAGTAACTTGAAAATAGCAGTATTTGTGAAATAAAATATGAAATAAATTACAAAATAAAATGAATAAATTTGTTTACCATCTCTCTCATTTTTATAAATCTAAATATTTCCTCTGCTTCCTCTGTGTCAAATGTCTTTAAAAGAAAAATAGAAATGACTTTTAATATTTAATGATTCTTTAGAACAGAAAATCCTTCCCAAAGCTCAGTGCAACTAGTCATCAAGTCAAGAGAAGCTGGCTGATAAATAGTAGGACAGACAAAGCAGCTGTCACTGTGAGAATTACAAATACATTTCCTGTCACAAGTTCACAAAATTTATATGAAATCAGGTAGAAATAACTATCATGAGCGAATATTATTTTGTGAAAATCCTATTGAAAATGTTAAACGGTTATGGTATCCCCATTTCATTGCCTAAGGATCAGTTGTTTTTTCCTGACCCCAAATTCTTCCTTTGATTTTTCCATGGATGAGCATCTGCTGTTATGCAGAACTTCACTCCAAAGTCACTTCTTCACAGATAATTTTCCTGAGCACACTATCTAAAGAGTCCCACATCTGCCCTACCTCCAGGGCTTTCTCATTAAGCTGCTTCTTCTTCTTTTTTTTTTTTTTTTTCTCTTGGTGTTCTTTACTTTGGAAACAAAAGGTTTAATGTCTGTATCTTACCACTGGGAAGGAGTCCCATAGAGGTAGGAAGGTTCCTGACTTACTCACTGTTTATGACCTCCAGATGTAGGTCTTTTTTTTTAGGAAAGGGGCTCAAAAATAGTTATAAAAATAAACTAATAATTTATTATCATAGAATATTGTTAAAGGATATTATAAATTTTCATTCTTATATCAGGGTTAATTAATATTGATATCATTTTTGGATTACAAATACACAATGTATGTTACAAATGTTAGCCCCTTAGCCAAACTATTCTCAAGGGTAATTTTTAAGAAATTTTATTGTATCTTCACCTCTTGTTCTTGGCTGTCCATCAGCTTACAATCTCATCTGTCAATTTTCCTTATTTTTTGACTTATATCTCACTCATCAGCTTCTGGTGCCAATATTATAAAATGGTTCTTGAAAATCAGGTTAGTACTTGATATTTGTGACATACCTATTTTTGGTCCATGATGTAAAGGCCTTATAAAATGCCAAGAAACAAGTAAAACTATGTTATGCTTTCCTAGAAGGGTCACTGGGATTTTAGTAGACTATCTATGTAAATGTGTTACCTACAAATATGGTTAAAAGGCAATTCAAAGATCATTAGGGTTAGTCTATCCCTACCTGGCAATGCATATGTGTTTATAATTTTCTAATACACACATTGTAAAGTTACATACACACTGTGTGTGTGTATGTGTGTGTATACAAGAATATGCTTATAGGATACAAGAATCACCATAAGTACCTAAATATTATATCCTTGCTTCTATTACATAGAGAACAGGATTGCTAACTATATTTAAGGTTTTCAGAGATTTTAAAAAAACAAACACTATGAAGATAAGTTACTTTTCCTCATAAGAAAAATCAAATGTTTTCTGTTTCCAAATACATATTAATGTCCCTTTAGTTGTTTTCTATGCTGAAAATTAAAATAAAAAATGTTGATATTTAATTTTATATGGAAGTTGCAGTGGATTATGTAAATAGCAAAATAATTCTCAATTTATTTCCATCTCAATGATATAATACAGAAATGTTCATCTAACTTGAGTATCTGTTTTTGGTCAACAGCTTTATAATCAGTAGAATAAAGGACTTATTTTCTTCAGCATTATTTGTTTTATTTCCTTTCTTTGTTGTGCTTAATTTTGACATTAGCTGGGTGTGCTTATTAAAATGGATGAGTTGCCATAAATTTTTTAGTTGTTAAATGATTAACAATCTCTCCTTCTTGCACTTTTAAAAACTCCATTTTGAATAATTTCAGATATTATAAAGATAATACAAATGATTATCTGGCATCTGTTGTATTATTGGGTGCTTCCTATTTGCCCATTTATTTCCTCTGCCTCCAGTTCTTGTAGATTTGGCAAATGTTTTTAGTTAAGGTTCTCAGATTAATCCAAGGATTCCAAAAAAGGCAAGATGACCAGTTACATTTAAATTTCATAATAGTGAATAAATAATGAGTAAATATTTTGTACAAGTGTGTCCCATTCAATATTTGACATACATTTTAAAAATATTGAAATATATACATTACCATATGTAAAACAGATAGCTAGTGGGAAGTTGCTGTTTAACACAGGAAGCTCAGCCTGGTGATCTGGGACAAACAAGAGGGGTGAGATGGGGAATAGGGTAGGAGGGAGGCTCAAGAAGGAGGGGAATATGATACTTATGCTGATTCTTGCTGTTTTATGGCAGAAACCATTGCAACATTGTAAAGCCATAATAACCCAATTAAAACTTTTAAAAACTCACTGTTGATCTAAACTTCAAATTAACTAAGTGCCCGGTATTTTTCCTAGCAACCTAAAGTGGAAATTAGTCAAATGATTTAGGTCTCTTGAGTTTTCAACATTTTACTCCAGCCTTGTATAATCACAAAAACTTAGCTGATTTCTCTCTCCCTCTCAGGAGCCCTAGGCCAGGTTCAGACTTTGAATCAGACCTTCTAGCTCATAAATAGAATAGGCAACCAGAAAAGGCAGAAATGCTTCCAAAAGCAGCTGAGGAACATCAACTTATCTTTGAAAGTCTATCTTATTTGTGGAGTCTTACTACTTTTACTCCTCATGACTACTTCAATAGTATGCTGCCTCTGGGTATTAAGAGGTATCACTACGAACAAAGCTAGTGGAAGTGATGGAACGCCAGTTGAGCTATTTCAAATTCTCAAAGATGATTCTGTGAAAGTGCTGCACTCAATATGTCAGCAAATTTGGAAAACTCATCAGTGGTCACAGGACTGTAAATTCCAGTTTTAATTCCAGTCCCAAAGAAAGGCAATGCCAAAAAATGTTCAAAGTACTGCACAATAGCATTCATCTCACATGCTAGTAAAGTAATGCTCAAATTCTCCAAGCTAAGCTTCAACAATATGTGAATCGTGAACTTCCAGATGTTCAAGCTAGTTTTGGAAAAGGCAGAGGAACCAGAGATCAAATTACCAACATCTCCTGGATCTTAGAAAAAGCTAGAGAGTTCCAGAAAAACATCCATTTCTGCTTTATTGACTATGCCAAAACCTTTGACTGTGTGGATCACAATAAGCTGTGGAAAATTCTGAAACAGATGGAAATACCAGACCACCTGACCTGCCTCTTGAGAAATCTGTATGTAGGTCAGGAATCAACAGTTAGAACTGGACATGGAACCACAGACTGGTTTCAAATGGAAAAGGAGAATGTCAAGATTGTATATTGTCACCCTACTTATTTAACTTATATGCAGAGTACATCATGAGAAACGCTGGGCTAGAAGAAGCACAGGCTGGAATCAAGATTGCCAGGAGAAATAACAATAACCTCAGATATGCAGATGACACCACCCTTAGGGCAGAAAGTGAAGAAGAATTAAAGAGCCTCTTGATGAAAGTGAAAGAGGAGAGTAAAAAAGTTGGCTTAAAGCTCAACATTCAGAAAACGAAGATCATGGCATCTGGTCCCATCACTTCATGGGAAATAGATGGGGAAACAATGGAAACAGTGTCAGACTTTATTTTTGGGGCTCCAAAATCACTGACGACAGTGACTTCAGCCATGAAATTAAAAGATGCTTACTCCTTGGAAGAAGAGTTATGACCAACCTAGATAGCATATTGAAAAGCAGAGACATTACTTTGCCAACAAAGGTCCGTCTAGTCAAGGGTATGGTTTTTCCAGTAGTCATGTGTGGATGTGAGAATTAGACTATAAAGGAAGCTGAGCATCAAAGAAATGATGCTTTTGAACTGTAGTGTTGGAGAAGACTTTTGAAAGCCCCTTGTACAGCAAGGAGATCCAACTAGTCCATCCTAAAGGAAATCAGTCCTGAATATTCATTGGAAGGACTGATGCTGAAGCTGAAACTCCAATATTTTGGCCACTTGATGTGAAGATCTGACTCATTTGAAAAGACTCTGATTCTGGGAAAGATTGAAGGCATGAGGAGAAGGGGGTGACAGAAGATGAGATGGTTGGATGGCATCACTGACTCAATGGACATAAGTTTGAGTGGACTCCAGGAGTTGGTGATGGACAGGGAAGCTTTGAATGCTGCAGTCCATTGCATCACAAAGAGTCAGACACGACTGAGTAACTGAACTTAACTGAACTGAAATATATGATTTATATAATTATTCTGGATTTTCTTATTTGTTCTCAGTGGAATGGTTGGGCTATTGCTATCTACTTCACATTGCTTAGCATCCAAAATGATATATTAATTTTATTTTATTTTGCCTTTTAGCTAAAATATGTTTAATTGTGTTAAAACGTGTTCTTAGCCTTATTACAATTTCTTTTCTGACTCACAAGTTAAAATGCATCTTTATAAAGTTTGACATGCAGGTTTTTTTTAAATTCTTTTTCTGTCACTCATTTATGACAATTCTGTTTTGGTCAGAGGATGTGCTCTATATAATTCAAATACTTGAAACCACTGTAGATTTTCTTTATGACTCATTATTTGGTCCAGTTTTGTAAATATCCTATGCTTGTAATGCACACAATTTTTGCAGTATTTTAAATGTTAATTCTGTCATATATGTTAATTATAGGCTCACATATTCCATATCAATACTGTTTTTTTTTTAACTATTAGTTCAGTGATCAAAAAAAACCATTAGTTTATTTTAAATTAGTTGTTTATTAATATTTTAGATGTTTCTCTTATATTGCTGGATTGTTTTAGCCAGACTGACAATCTTTGTCTCTCAAATGGAGTGTTACATTGTTTAATATATATTTATTCATTGATATAACACCACTGTATTATTTGAAGTCTGCTATTGCTCTTTTTTCTTCACTCCCTTTTCTTTGCTTTATTTAGTATTTTTTAAATAATTATACATAATCCTGTCTATTTATTTGAGAGATAAATACAGGATTTCTTTTAGAAGGTGCTCTATGTATTTAAACAATAATATATAACACCAATCTGAGATAATTATCACCATCACTCTCTTTTTGAATAATAAAGTGATGTTAAACACTCTTTTTATTACATTTCATTTTGTGCTATTATTTTTTGAATTCTTACTTTTTAAACTGCACTGCATAGGTTTGCATGGGTCCCATAGCAAAATACCACAGACTGGGTGGTTTAAACAACATAAATTTATTTTCTCACAAATTTGGAAGCTAAATGTTTAAGATCAAGGTATTGCTAGGTTTGTTTCTTCTGAGACCTGTTTCTTTGGTTTATTGATGTCCACCACTCATTGTGTCCTTACAAGTTCATCCCTCTGAAGGTACTATCCTTGTTCGAATCTATTCTTATAAAAAACAGTAGTGACTCAGACAGTAAAGAATCTGCTTGCAATGCATGAGACCTGGGTTCAATCCCTGGATCAGGAAGAACCTCTGGTGAAGGGAATGGCTACCCACTGCAGTAATTTTGCTTGGAGAATTCCATGAACAGAGGAGACTAGCAGGCTACTGTCCATGTGGTTGCAAAAAGTTGGACATGACTGAGCGACTAACACTTTGAACACTTCGGACTAATAACCTTATTTTAAATTAATTACCTATTTAAAGGCCCTATTGCTAAACAGAATCACATTCTGAAATTACCTGTGTTAGAATTTGAACATACAAATATGAAGGGAACACAATTCAGCTCATAATCCCCATTAAACTTTGCCATTGTTATTGTTTTATTCAACCAAACTGGTAAAGTTTATTTAGATGTACCAGTTTATTACATTCTTGCTCACTTTTTTTTTTTTTATTTTGGCATTTTAGGTGCCTATAATGAAATTACTTTATCTTCTTCTTGAATTACTCAAATTACATACTTGCTATTGTCCTTGTTAAGAATTTGTGGCCTGAAAATGACTGCATGCATTATTTTCCTCGAACACACTGAATACATCATTTCACATATTTTGGCTTCCATTGTTTCTGATAAAGAGTGAGTTTTTATGTTCACAGTGATTATAAGTAACATGTTCTTTTTTATGATGATTTTAAAACCATTCAATATTTCATAGTTTTACCATGATGTATGTATGCATAGATGTCCCTTTTATTTATCCTGTTGGCAGTTTTCATTATTATTACTTTTTAATCTGCAGAACCTAGGTGGGTATAATGTAAGTGATATGTGATAGCAAGTATAGCAAAATGTTAAAAGTAGAGCTGATGTGTATATTGCAAAATTCTTTCAACTTTGCCATTTATCTGACATTTTTATAAGAAAATGTTCAAAAATTAATTATCCTCTATAAACCAGCACAAAATATAAGAACAGTCATATAAGATCAGTCAGAAGCTCTCCTGGATGTGAGAGTTGGATCATAAAGAAGGCCAAGTGTCAAAGAATTGATGTTTTTGAATTGTGGTGCTGGAGAAGACTCCTCAGAGTCCCTTGGACTGCAAGAAGATCAAACCAGTCAAGCCTAAAGGAAATCAACCCTGGATATTTATTGGAAGGACTGATGCTGAAGCTCTAATAATTTGGTCACCTGATGTGAAGAGCTGACTAATTGGAAAAGCCCCCAATACTGGGAAAGATTGAGGGCAAGAGGAGAAGGGGGCAACAGAGGTTGAGATGGTTGGATGGAATCACCAACTCAATGGACATGAGTTTGAGCAAACTCAGGGAGATAGTGAAAGACATAGAACCCTGGCATGTGGTCACAAAGAGTCGGGCACAATGTAATGACTAAACTACAAAAACAAAACGTTCAAATATTTACAGTAGTATTATTCTGTCATTCCGGAGAAGGCAATGGCAACCCACTCCAGTACTCTTGCCTGGAGAATCCCATGGATGGAGGAGTCTGGTAGGCCTGCAGTCTATGGGGTCGCACAGAGTCGGACACAACTGAGCGACTTCGCTTTCACTTTTCACTTTCATGCATTGGAGAAGGAAATGGCAACCCACTCCAGTGTTCTTGCCTGGAGAATCCTAGGGACGGGGGAGCCTGGTAGGCTGCCGTCTATGGGGTCACACAGAGTCAGATACGACTGAAGTGACTTAGCAGCAGCATTCTGTCATTCAGTCATGTCCAACTCTTTGCGATCCCATTGACTGCAGCACACCAAGCAGCGAGATTAATGGATATTCATTTATTATTCAATGAATATTCATTATATTCAATACTGAATATTCAGCCTCAGCCTCAGTCCTTCTAATGAATATTTAGGATTTATTTCTTTTAGGATTGACTGGTTTGATCTCCTTGCTGTCCAAGGGACTCAAGAGTCTTCTCCAACACCACAGTTTAAAAGCATCAATTCTTAGGCACTCAGCTTTCTTTACGGTCCAACTCTCACACCCATACATAACTACTAGAAAAACCATAGTTTTAATATATGGACCTTTGTTGGCAAAGTAATGTCTCTGCTTTTTAATATGCTGTCTAGGTTGGTCATATCTTTTCTTCCAAGGAGCAAGCATCTTTTAATTTCATGGTTGCAGTCACCATCTGTATACTAAATACCAAATACTTAGGAATACATCTAAAAATTATGCACAAGACTTCTCAACGCTAAACTACACATGATATGAACACTAAATTATCCAAGTAAGTGATGGTATACTCCATCTTTATGCTCTGGATGACAATAGTGCAAATATGTCCATTTATCTCAAATTGATCTATATAATCAACACACTTCCAATAAGTATATTTCAGATTTTGTGATGTCTGAAAATTGGCAAAAGAATTTGAATATTTGTATAACACAGGATTAAAACAGACAAGTTAATCATAGAGACGTGTAACAAACTCAGAAGACTTAACACTACAAAAGCAACAGTAATAATGATAATGTAATATTAGTCAAGAATAAACAGATTGGGATGAACAAATAGAGAATATGAAAACCAATCTATACATGTACAGTCACTTGATGCATGACTATTGAACATAGCAATACAGTGAAAAAAGTATGATCTCTAAGTAAGTGTTATTTAATCAACTGACTATTCAAAGAAGGGAAAAAAATCTTGATACCTTAGATGCATTAAAAGTGTTTGAAAGATTTTGAGCTTAACCCTGCTAGCACCTGAAATGAGCGCAATTGTATGCCAGTTTGAACATTCTTTGACAGTCTTCTTTTTTGGGACTGGAATGAAAATTGACCTTTTCCAGTCCTATGGCCACTGCTGAGTTTTCCAAATTTGCTGACACACTGAGTGCAGCACTTTAATGGCATTATCTTTTATGATCTTAAATAACTCAGCTGAAATTCTCCAATAGCTTTCTTCATAGTAAAGCTTCATAAGGCCCACTTAACTTCATACTCCAGGATGTCTAGCTCTAGGTTAGTGACCACACCATCATGGTTATCCAGGTCACTAAAATCTTTTTACCATAGTTATTCTATTTATATTTGCCATCTCTTCTTAGTCTCTTCTGCTTCTGTTAAGTCCTTACCTTTTTTGTCCTTAATCATGCCCATTCTTGCATGAAATATTCCCTTAATATCTCCAGTTTTCTTGAAGTGATCAGTCACTAAGTTAGGTATAGTAAATGCTTTTTAGAATTATGATATTTTCAGTTTATGATAGGTTTATCAGGAGATAGCCCCATCATAAGTCAAGAAATACTTTTACATTCGTAAGATAAGAAAATATTTCTTAAAAGAAACACAAAATGCCTTAACTATAATGAAACTTACTAAAGTTATTAAAATTAAAAACATTTTTTTATTTAAAAAACTTATTAAAAGATGATGTTTCATCCTAAGGCAATTAGAAAAAGTCACAACACCTCTTTCCCATTATGTCCAATATAGCACAGAATAGCCAGAGTATCAACTTATTTTAGGTTTTACAACTGATATTGCAAAGAGGTATGAAGCTCTCAGATCTTATCATATCCCTATATATCCTAATGAACTTAATCATAGTACTTAGAATTTCTTTTCCCATGAAAACAAAGAATATTTTCAGTTAATAGCTAGTACATATAAATCAATTTAGATGTTTGATATAAATTAGACATAACTAGATCTTTATAACAATTTTATTTTTATTATGTAATGAGAATAGAATATTTAATAAGCAGAATTATAATTTTAAAAGAAGAATAAATAATGAAAGAATTAAACATGCATAAAAAACAAATGACAGTTCCAAATAGAAGATATTTGTAAACACATATATGCCAAAAAATGGATATCAAGAGTATATAAGTAACTGGTCTACATCCATAAGAAAATTTAGGGAACTCTAAAAAAAACGAGCAAAATCCTTGAATAGGTACTTTATTTGAAAGAATATAGTAATATTCAATAAGTATATTCCGAATCTGTTCAGTCTTAGAGAAAATAAAAAATTCAGAAATAATGATATATTCAGAATA
The DNA here is from genome assembly GCF_019923935.1 of Bubalus bubalis. Lineage (NCBI taxonomy): Eukaryota > Metazoa > Chordata > Mammalia > Artiodactyla > Bovidae > Bubalus > Bubalus bubalis. Next base: position 67,776,837 of record NC_059160.1, read on the forward strand.
TCTTCCCAACTGGCAAAAATTAAAATATCCAACACCAAGTGTTAGTAAGCTTGCAGAGTAACTAAAATTCTCATACTATTTCTAATACTTTAAATTGTTGCAATCAATTTGGAACCATTTTTGGTAGTATCTTCTAAAACAAAATATTTTTATTCTATATGAACCAGATCCAAAATATATAACCTAAAAAGAATGTATAAATGGGTGTACCAAAAGACAAAAGGTATATACAAGTATTTTCATAACAACATGAATAGTCCAATCTCAATGTGCATCAACAGCAGAATGGATCATATTATTGGAATTCTTAGCCACAGTAATAGGACAAGAAAAATAAATTTAAAGTTATCCAGATTAGAAAGGAACAAATAAAACCATTATTGTAGATGACATGATATTATATATAGAAAGCCATGAAGATGTGAGCAAGAAAGTATTAGAACAAATAAATGAATTCACTAAAACTGTGAGATAAAAAAATTATATATGGCAATCAGTTGTGTTTCTATACATATACAATGAACTATCTGAAAGAGAAATCAAGAAAACACTTCCATTTACTATCGCTTTAAAAAGAATAAAATGCTCATGAATAAACCTAACTAATAAGGTAAACGATCTGTACTCAGAAAACTGTAAGACAATGATGAAAGAAATTGAACAAAGTACATGCAAACAGGTAGAAAAATAAACTATGCTCATGAATTGGAAGAAGTAACACTGTTAAAATGATCATACACCCAAGGCAATCTAAGATTGAATGAAATCCTTACCAAAAACCAATGGAATTTTTCACAGAACTATAAGAAATAATTCTAAAATTTTTATCAAAACATGAAAGACAATGAATAGCCAAAACAATCTTGAGAAAGAAGAATAAAGGTGAAGATATCATGCTTATTATTTCAAACTTTACTAGAAAGCTACAGTAATTAAAACAGTATGGTACTGGTACAAAAACAGACACATAGGTCAATGGAATACAACAAGATCCAAGAAATAAATCCATATTCATATGGTTAATTGATGTATGACAAAGAAGGCAAGAATATGCCACAGGGGAAAAACAGCCTCTTTAATAACTGGTGCTGGTTAAATTGGATAGCTACATGGATAAGAATCAAATTGAAATACTTTCTTACCCATATACAAAAATAAACTCAAAATGGATTGAAGACTTAAACATGAGATCATGAAATTTTATCATGAAACCATAAAACTTCAAAAATAAAACATAGGCTGTATGCTCTTTATCATTGGTCTTCTCGGTTCAGTTCAGTTCAGTTGCTCAGTCGTGTCCGACTCTTTGCAACCCCATGAATTGCAGCACACCAGGCCTCGCTTTTACCCAAATTCATGTTCATCAAGTTGGTGATGACATCCATCCATCTCATCCTCTGTCGTCCCCTTTTCCTCCTGCCCCCAATTCCTCCCCAGCATCAGGGTCTTTTTCAATGAGTCAACTCTTCACATGAGTTGGCCAAAGTACTGGAGCTTCAGATTCACCATCAGTCCTTCCAATGAACACCCAGGACTGATCTCTTTTAGGATGGACTGGTTGGATCTCCGTGCAGTCCAAGGGACTCTCAAGAGTCTTCTCCAACACCACAGTTCAAAAGCATCAATTCTTCGGTGTTCAGCTTTATTCAAAGTCCAACTCTCACATCCATACATGACCACTGGAAAAATCATAGCCTTGACTAGACGGACCTTTGTTGGCAAAGTAATGTCTCTGCTTTTGAATATGCTACCTAGGTTGGTCATAACTTTCCTTGCAAGGAGTAAGCGTCTTTTAATTTTATGGCTGTAGTCACCATCTGCAGTGATTTTGGAGCCCCCAAAAATAAAGTTTGACACTGTTTCCACTGTTTCCCCGTCTATTTCCCAAGAAGTGATGGGACCAGATGCCATGATCTTCTTTTTCTGAATGTTGAGCTTTAAGCCAAATTTTTCCCTCTCCTCTTTCACTTTCATCAAGAGGCTTTTTAGTTCCTCTTCACTTTCTGCCATAAGGGTGCTGTCATCTGCTTATCTGAGGTTATTGATATTTCTCCTGGCAATCTTGACTTCAGCTTGTGCTTCATCCAGCCCAGCATTTCTCATGATGCACTCTGCATATAAGTTAAATAAGCAGGGTAACAATATATAGCCTTGGTGTACTCCTTTTCCTATTTGAAACCAGTCTGTTGTTCCATGTCCAGTTCTAACTGTTGCTTCCTGACCTGCATATAGGTTTCTTAAGAGGCAGGTCAGGTGGTCTGGTATTCCCATCTCTTTCAGAATTTTCCACAGTTTATTGTGATCCACACAGTCAAAGGCTTTGGCATAGTCAGTAAAGCAGAAACAGATGTTTTTCTGGAACTCTCTTGCTTTTTCCATGATCCAGTGGATGTTGGCATTTTGATCTCTGGTTCCTCTGCCTTTTCTAAAACCAGCTTGAACATCTGGAAGTTCACAGTTCACATATTGCTGAAGCCTGGCTTGGAGAATTTTGAGCATTAATTTACTAGTGTGTGAGGTGAGTGCAATTGTGCGGCATTTTGAGCATTCTTTAGCATTTCTTTTCTTTGGGATTGGAATAAAACTTACCTTTTCCAGTCCTGCGGCCACTGCTGGGATTTCCAAATTTGCTGGCATGTTGAGTGCAGCACTTTCACAGCATCATCTTCCAGGATTTGAAATAGCTCAACTGATATTTCATCACCTCCACTAACTTTGTTCATAGTGATGCTTTCTAAGGCCCACTTGACTTCACATTCCAGGATGTCTGGCTCTAGGTGAGGGATCACACCATCGTGAATATCTGGGTTGTGAAAATCTTTTTTGTAGGGTTCTACTGTGTATTATTGCTACCTCTTCTTAATATCTTCTGCTTCTGTTAGCTCCATATAGTTTCTGTCCTTTATTGAGCCCATCTTTGCATGAAATATTCCCTTGGTATCTCTAATTTTCTTGAAGAGATCTCTAGTCTTTCCCATTCTGTTGTTTTCCTCTATTTCTTTGCTTATCTCTCCTTTCTATTCTTTGGAACTCTGCATTCAGATGCTTATATCTTTCCTTTTTTCCTTTGCTTTTCACTTCTTTTCTTTTCACAGCTATTTGTAAGGCCTCCTCAGGCAGCCATTTTGCTTGTTTACATTTCTTTTCCATGGGGATGATCTTTATCCCTGTCTCCTGTACAATGTCACGAACCTCCATCCATAGTTCATCAGGCACTCTATCAGATCTCTAATCTATTTCTCACTTCCACTGTAAAATCATAAGGGATTTGATTTAGGTCGTACCTGAATGGTCTAGTGAAGTTGAACAGTTTTATGAAGACCTACAAGACCTTTTAGAACTTACACCCCCAAAAGATGTCCTTTTCATTATTGGGGACTGGAATGCAAAAGTAGGAAGTCAAGAAACAGCTGGAGTAACAGGTAAATTTGGCCTTGGAGTGCAGAATGAATCAGGGCAAAGGCTAATAGAGTTTTGCCAAGAGAACACACTGGTCATAGCAAACACCCTCTTCCAACAACACAAGAGAAGACTCTACACATGGACATCACCAGATGGTCAACACTGAAATCAGATTGATTATATTCTTTGCAGCCAAAGATGGAGAAGCTCTATACAGTCAGCAAAAACAAGACTGGGAGCTGACTGTGGCTCAGATCATGAACTCCTTATTGCCAAATTGGTCTTCTAGGTTTTATTTATCTATTTTTTTTTGTATCTGTTTCTTCAAGCAAGGGAAAAAAAAGAAATAAATAGACACATCAAACCAAAAATCTTTTGCACAGTGAAGGAAGCTATCAATAAAATCAAAAGGTGACCTACTGAATGAAGAATATATTTGCAAACAATTTATCTGATAAGAGACTAATAGCCAAGATATAAAGGAAACTCATACCACTCAACAATGAAGGAAAAAAAATTTAAAATCCATTTAAAAATGGTAGTTCAGTTCAGTCACTCAGTGGTGTCCGACTCTTTGCGACCCCATGAATCGCAGCACGCCAGGCCTCCCTGTCCATCACCAACTCCTGGAGTTTACTCAGACTCACATCCCTGAGTCAGTGATGCATCCAGCCATCTCATCCTCTGTCGTCCCCTTCTCCTCCTGCCCCCAATCCCTCCCAGCATCAGAGTTTTTCCAATGAGTCAACTCTTCTCATGAGGTGGCCAAAGTACTGGAGTTTCAGCTTTAGCATCATTCCTTCCAAAGAAATCCCAGGGCTGATCTCCTTCAGAATGGACTGGTTGGATCTCCTTGCAGTCCAAGGGACTCTCAAGAGTCTTGTCCAACACCACAGTTCAAAAGCATCAATTCTGGTAGAGGATCTGAATAAACATTTGTGCAAAGACATACAGATGGTGAAGAGGCACATGAAAAGATGTTCAATATCACTAATAGAGAAATGTAAATCAAAACTACAATGAAATATCACCTCATACCTGTCAGAATAACTATTATCAAAAAGATAACAAAAGCAGGTATTAGATAATATATGTAGAGAAGAGACTCCTCATCCACTCTTGATGAGTTTGTAAATTGGCAAAGCCACTATGGAAAGCAATATGGAGATGCCTCAAAAAAAAAAAAAAAAAACCTGACATATGACCCAACAATTGTATTCCTGGATGCTTTCCTGAAGAAAACACTAATTCAATAATATACATGCACTCCTATGTTTCTTGTAGTATTTTTTACAATAGCAAAGCTATGGAAGCAACTGAAATGTTCTTCAATAGATGAATAAGGAATATGTTTATGTGTATATACATACACACACACACATATTTATATGTATATATAATGGAATATTACTCAATCATAAAAAGAATGATATTTTGCAGTTTAAACACTAAAGATGTACCCAAAGGGCATTATACTAAGTTAAATAAGTCAGACAGTGAAAAATAAGTACTATATGACTTTACTTACAGGTGGAATCTAAAAAATAAAAGAAAAAACAATAATAAAAGAGAAACAGACTCAAAGATAGAAAACACAAATTGGTGGTTGCCAACAGATTGAAGGCAGGGGGAGAAGAGGATGACAGAGGATGAGATGGTTAGATGGTTAGATGGGCATGAGTTTGATCAAGCTCCAGGAGTTGGTGATGGACAGGGAAGTCTGGTATGCTGCAGTACATGGAGTTGCTAAGAGTCAGACAAGACTGAAAGACTGAATTGAACTGAACAGAAAGGTGGGTGTGGGACCAATAAACAGATGAGGATAAGGAAGAACAAACTTCCAATCACAAAATAATTAAGCCATGGGAATGTGATGCATAGAATAAAGAACAAAGCTAATACTATTCTGAAAACTTTGGTGACAGAAGGTAAGTAGACTTATCCTGGTAATTATTTTGTAATGTATAAAAATACTGAATCAAATAAAATAAAATAAAATAAAAATACTGAATTACTATGTCATATATCTGAAACTAATATAATATGATAAATCAATTATCCTTCAATAAAAAAGAGAAAAACAGAATGGATCTATAAATTATAGCTTAAAATAAATAAACTAATAGCATATAACAATAGGGACAAAATACTGCTACAGAAAACAACATAAATGAAATCCATAAATATAATCTGAAATCGAAGATCCATACTTAATGTATATCTCCTATGTTAATGTATTTTAATAAAATAGTAAAAAAAACATGGTAAGATAGGTTGGAAGAGTGGTTACTTACAGACTAGGAAGGGGTGTGAGAGAGTTTTTCTGGGAACTGAGAATATATGATAGCCTCTATTTGCATGCTGATTACAGTAATGATTCAAGCTGGAAAAAATTCATCAAGCTTCACACTTGAAATTTATGTACATTTCATTATGTATGGTAACACTCTTTTTACAAAGGACCCCAAAATCAATTAAATATACGGATATTACAGATATACTAAAAGATGAATAAAACTCATAGTAAAGTTAAACATTTTATTAACATTTTACAAAATATCAGATCCTGAGTTGTTGAAAATTACATTAAAGATATAAAGCAAGACTTGGTTCCTATATTAAAAGAGTGGCAGAGTGCTTATGCATGTGTGCTATTCTGATACTTATATATTTATGAGATTTCACATATGTCCCAGGATTTATTCTTTTGAATGTACCTACATATAAAAAGTTTCCTAAAATGTATAGTTAGTGCCATGTCATGATTCAAAGACATCTAATGGAATGTGGATGCTAATAAAAGTTCACATTTTATGCTGAAAATTTAAAAAAAAAAAGCTGTTTAACTGAAAGTCTCTTCTGTCTCTATTTTCTAAGATTTATTTCCCTCACTGAACAGTGCTCATTAAGAGGAAATCTGAATTATTTTCATCATTAAACACAAGTCAGATGTATATGATTTCACACCTTTGCAATAACAGTTGAGTTTCAGGCAGAAAAAATATATATCTATACAAGATTAGGACAGGAATATATAATGTTAGTATGCATTCTTTCTTTTCATAAAGAACATCTTACAGTTTAGTTGCTCAGTCGTGTCTGACTCTTTGCAACCCTATGGACTGAAGCCCTCCAGGCTCCTCTGTCCAAGGGGATTCTCCAGGTGAGAATATTGCACTGCATTGCCAGGCCCTCCTCCAGGGGATTTTCCCAACCCAGGGATCAACCCAGGTCTCCTGCATTGCAGGGGGATTTTTTACCATCTAAACCACCAAGGAAGTCTAAAGAACATCTTGAACTTCCTATGATTTTACAACAGTTACTAATAACAGAGTTAGAGCATTTAAAATAGATATATCATTAGAAAGTTTTACATATTCTTCTTTCACAAAAAGATTTGCAGTGAGGAAAATCTCAGAAGGAGGACTTAAAGTGTCCCTTTGTCCTTTTAATACTTTTTAACCATATTTCTGAATGTTACATATAATTCTAAAAAGTGGAAGACAACAATCAGGAAAAAAATCCATGGTTTTTTGTAACAAGTATTTTCAATTTTAAAGAATCTCAGGTTTATTAAAATAACAAGAGTCTTAAAATTTTTAAAGTAATAGCAATATAACAATAAATAGCATACAATTTGATGATATACAGAAAAATATTCATCTATCTAGATAAAGAACAACTAGAGAAAATATAGTCTGAAAATTCCTTTAGTTATCTTCAATACATGCTACTAACATGTTAGCTGAATTTTAAAAGAATGTCTAACATATAAGATTATCGCATACCATTGGGTAGTTACTTTGTGGAATATGGATTGTGCCTTCTAAAAGTAAATATTCAAACCTTTCAGTTTTAGAGGTTTTCACGGAATTGCAATTAAATGACATTAAGAGAATTATATTCATGCTCAATTCTGAGATTACAAAAAAAGTATTTTCAATTACCTTCCACAAAGTAGAACCTCTGTGGGCAAAGTAGGATTAGCACACTACATTGCAATAGGAATATCTGAACGTAACACCATAATTAAAGACATATCTTTTCATGAGTTATTTAGTTAGTATCAATGACATGATCAGTATCATGAATTTGAATATACCGATTTTGGTACTTTAAGTCATAAATGTGTTTTGATTTTATATCTATATGTAAGAATTCAAACAGTGATGGAATTCCAGTTGAAATATTTCAAATCCTAAAAGATGATTCTGTTAAAGCACCACTCTCAATATGCCAGCCAATCTGGAAAACTCAGCAGTGGCCACAGGACTGGTAAAGGTCAGTTTTCATTCCAATCCCAAAGAAAGGCAATGCCAAAGAATGCTCAAACTACCACACAATGGCATTCATCTTACACGCTAGTAAAGTAATGGTCAAAATTCTCCAAGTCAGGCTTCAACAATACATGAACCATGAACTTCCAGATGTTCAAGCTGTTTTCAGAAAAGGCGGAGGAACCAGAGATCAAATTGTCAACATTCACTGGATCATTGAAAAAGCTAGAGTCCAGAAAAATATCTACTTCTGCTTTAATGACTATACTAAAGCCTTTGACTGTGTGGATCAAAACAAACTGTGGAAAATTCTTAAAGAGATGGAAATACCAGAACACCTGACCTGCCTCTTGAGAAATCAGTATGCAGGTCAAGAATCAAGAGTTAGAACTGGACATGGAACAACAGACTGGTTCCAAATTGGGAAGGTCTACGTCTAGGCTGTATATTGTCACCCTCCTTATTTAACTTATATGTAGAGTACATTATGTGAAATGCCAGGCTGGATAAAGCCCAAACTGGAATCAAGATACCGGGAGAAATATCAATAACCTCAGATATGCAGATGACACCACCTTTATGCCAGAAAGCAAAGAACTGAAGAGCCTCTTGATGATAGTGAAAGAGGAGAGTGAAAAAGTTGGCTTAAAGTTGGCTCAACATTCAGAAAACTAAGATCATGGCATCTAGTCCCAACCCTTCATAGCAAATAGATGGGGAAACAGTGGAAACAATGGAAACAGTGGCAGACTTTATTTTGGGGGGCTCCAAAATCACTGCAGATGGTGACTACAGGCATGAAATTAAAAGATACTTGCTCCTTGGAAGAAAAGCTATGACCAGCTAGATAGCATATTAAAAAGCAGAGACATTACTTTGCCAACAAAGGTCCATCTAGTCAAGGCTATGGTTTTTCCAGTAGCCATGTATGGATGTGAGAGTTGGATCATAAAGAAAGCCGAGCACCGAAGAATTAATGCTTTTGAGCTGTGGTGTTGGAGAAGACTCTTGAAAGTCCCTTGGACTGCAAAGAGATCCAACCCATCCATTCTGAAGGAGATCAGCCCTGGGATTTCTTTGGAAGGACTGATGCTAAGCTGAAACTCCAGTACTTTGGCCACCTCATGCGAAGAGTTGTCTCATTGGAAAAGACTCTGATGTTGGGAGGGATTGGGGGCAGGAGAAGAAGGGGACGACAGAGGATAAGATGGCTGGATGGCATCACTGACTCAATGGACGTGAGTCTGAGTGAACTCTGGGAGTTGGTGATGGACAGGGAGGCCTGGCGTGCTGCGGTTCATGGGGTCGCAAAGAGTCAGACATGACTGAGCAACTGAACTGAACTGAGGAATAAGATGTAGAAGTTACGGGTAAGCAGAAATAAAGCTTTATGAACAAGACTTCTGTAAATGTAGCCTGTCACCTGGTGTTACTCTCTCCTTTGATAGTGAAATGAAAGTATCTTAAAATTCTATCCCAAACTTTGGAAGAATCAGCATCACTTCCAGTCTCTATAGCAAATGATTTTTCAGGATGAATTTGTGATTCTCTAAGTCTGTATACCAATTTCTGCTGCATTAGTTCAATATGTTATCCATGTGCCATTACAGATTGTCTGCCACTAGACAACACCCTAATACCTACATGCCCAAAATACACAGCCTGTGTGAAGGTTCATGAAAATACTGAGCATTTTTCATGGTGGCACAAAGAATATTACCCTGCACAGGGAAATTTTTCAGGCAGCATATCATGTAGGGTTTAGTCCAGAATCTTAGAGTCTTTTTCTTTGTCTCTTATTGTCACTCTTCTCTGACTTTCTCCATTTCCCCCATTCTGGTGTTCTCTTAATGCCCATGTTTCAGGTGACCTTATCGATTTTTCAGAGGAATCTCTTTGCTTCCTTTAAGTCCATATCCTCACTGGGAGTGAGAATATCTTGCTTCTGACATCAATCCAATACTCATTCCAAATGTTGATTTAATTCATTAAGAAATATTTTTGTTTTTAATATCAGTAGACTTTATTTTTCAAAACAGTTTATTATTTACAGAAATATTAGGCAGATAGAACAAAGAGTTCCCATTTCCCTAGCAGTAATATATTGTATTTAGAGGGCATATTTGTTACAATTAATGGGCAAATATTGATTTTTTTACTAAAATTCATAGTTTGTTCCAATTTCCTTTTCCCCCACATTCCTGGATATGATATACTTAGTTATTATATCTCCTTAGGGCCCCTCTGGCTGTGATAATTCCTCAGATTTTTCCTCAGATAATTCCTCAGATTTTCATTGATGACCTTAAGAGTTTTGAGGAATACTGGGTCGAGTACATTGCACAGGACCCTCTATTGGAATTTGTCTAATGTTTGCTTCATGATTATACTGGAGTTAATCATGGGACTCGACATCAGTCCCTCCAATGAACACCTAGGACTGATCTCCTTTAGGACGGACTGGTTGCATTTCCTTACAGTCCAAGGGACTCCAACACCACAGTTCAAAAGCATCAATTATTCAGCGCTCAGCTTTCTTTATAGTCCAACTCTCACATCCATACATGACCACTGGAAAAACCATAGCCTTGACTGGATGGACCTTTGTTGGCAAAGTAATGTCCCTGCTTTTTAATATGCTGTCTAGGCTGGTCATAACTTTCCTTCCAAGGAGCAAACGTCTTTTAATTTCACAGCTGCAGTCACCATATGCAGTGATTTTGGAGCCCAGAAAAATAAAGTCAGCTACTGTTTCCACTGTTTCCCCATCTATTTGCCATGAAGTGATGGGACCAGATACCATGATCTTTGTTTTCATCAAGAGAATCTTTAGTTCTTCTTCGCTTCCTTTCCTAAGGGTGGTGTCATCTGCATATCTGAGGTTATTGATATTTCTCCCGGCAATCTTGATTCCAGCTTGTGCTTCTTCCAGTTCAGCATTTCTCATGATGTACTCTGCATATAAGTTAAATAAGCAGGGTGACAATATACAGCCTTGACATACTCCTTTCCCTATTTGGAACCAGTCTGTTCATCCATGTCCAGTTCTACCTGTTGCTTCTTCACCTGCATTCAGATTTCTCAAGACGCAGGTCAGGTGTTCTGGTATTTCCATTTCTTTAAGAATTTTCCACAGTTTGTTGTGATCCACACAGTCAAAGGCTTTGGCATAGTCAATAAGGCAGAAGTAGATGTTTTTCTGGAACTCTCTAGCTTTTTCAATGATCCAGTAAATGTTGACAATTTGATCTCTGGTTCCTCTTCCTTTTCCAAAACCAGCTTGAACATCTGGAAGTTCATGGTTCATGTATTGTTGAGGACTGGCTTGGAGAATTTTGACCATTACTTTACTAACATGTGAGAGGTGTGCAATTGTGTGGTAGTTTGAGCATTCTTTGGCATTGCCTTTCTTTGGGACTGGAATGAAAACTAACCTTTTCCAGTCCTGTGGCCACTGCTGAGTTTTCCAAATTTGCTGACATATTGAGAGCAGCACATTCATAGCATCATCTTTGAGGATTTGAAATACTTCAACTGGAATTCCATCACCTCCACTAGCTTTGTTCATAAAGACATTTCCTAAGGCCCACTGACTTTACATTCCAGGATGTCTGGCTCTAGGTGAGTGACCATACCATTGTGATTATCTGGGTCGTGAAGATTTTCTTTGTACTATTCTTCTGTGTATTCTTGCCACACCTTCTTTATATCTGCTGCTTCTGTTAGATCCATACCATTTCTGTCCTTTATTGAGCCCATCTTTGCATGAAATGCTCCCTTGGTATCTCTAATTTGCTTGAAGAGATCTCTAGTGTTTCCCATGCTATTATTTTCCTCTATTTCTTTGCATTGATCACTGAGGAAGACATTCTTATCTATCCTTGATATTCTTTGGAACCCTGCATTCAAATGGGTATATCATTCTTTTTCTCATTTGTTTTTGGCTTCTCTTCTTTTCACAGCTATTTGTAAGGCCTCCTCCGACAGCCATTTTACTTTTTCCTGGGGATGGTCTTGATCCCTGTCTCCTGTACAATGTCACGAACCTCTGACCATAGTTCATCAGGCACTCTATCAGATCTAGTCCCTTAAATCTATTTCTCACTTCCACTGTAGAATTGTAAAGGATTTGATTTATGTCATACCTGAATGGTCTAGTGTTTTTCCCTACTTTCTTCAATTTAAGTCTGAATTTGGCAATAAGGAGTTCATGAATGAACCATAGTCAGCTCTCAGTCTTGTTTTTGCTGACTGTATAGAGCTTCTCCATCTTTGGCTGCAAAGAAAATAGTCAATCTGATTTCGTTGTTGACCATCTGGTGATGTCCATGTGTAGAGTCCTCTCGTGTTGTTGGAAGAGGCTGTGTGCTATGACCAGTGTGTTCTGTTGGCAAAACTCTCTTAGCTTTTGCCCCGCTTCATTCTGTACTCCAAGGCCAAATTTGCCTGTTTCTCCAGGTGTTTCTTGACTTCTTACTTTTGCTTTCCAGTCTCATATAATGAAAAGGACATCTTTTTGGGGTATTAATTCTAGAAGGCCTTTGGGTCTTCATTAGAACCTTTCAACTTCAGCTTCTCCAACATTACTGGTCAGGGCATAGACTTGGATTACTGTGATATTGAATGGTTTGCCTTGCAAAGGAACAGAGATCATTTTGTCACTTTTGAGATTGCAGACAAGTAGTGCATTTTGGACTCTTTTGTTGACTATGATGGCTACTCCATTTCTTCTAAGGGATTCTTGACCACAATAGTAGATATATTGGTCATCTGAGTTAAATTCACCCATTACAGTCCATTTTAGTTCACTGATTCCTAGAATGTCGACGTTCACTCTTGCCATCTCCTGTTTAACCACTTCCAATTTGCCTTGATTCATGGACCTAACATTCCAGGTTCCTATACTAAAAAGTCACTCTTTTCATCCCCTTTCCATCCTGTACTGTTTGCAAGAAAGTCACTACATGAGGCCCATACTTAAAGAATAGGGAGTTATATTCCTTCTCAATTAGGATAGAATATCTACATAATTTATTTGGAATTATTTTGTACTAGATATTTCTTGCTTCTCCCATATTTATCAATTTATTCAATAATTTATTTATATCAGAATGAATTTGTGGCTTTATTTTCTACTGTGGGTTGTAAATTAATGTAACTGTATTTTTTTTTTCTCAAAATATTCTAGCTTTGGCCATTGGGGACTCATTAAGGTTGTTCCTGGGACCCTTTGACATATATCCATCAATTTAGGTGAGTTTTTAAATCACTTCTTAACTTTCAATAAATGATTTTTATGATTATTTAATATGGATTTTGTTCTTGTTTAAACATACATGTGCACACACATACACACACAAAAAAGGCAAACACAAAGAGATATTTTCATTATAATAGAGTTAATTTAAGCAGCAGTTGGAAAGGAGGATTATCAGTTATGAGATACTTAATAATTCCCAACTAATGGATGTAAAACCAACTCAAATTATATTACTATGATACATGAGATAATTTTTGAATGAATATAACTTTTTTGTATGTCTATGTGTAAATGAATGCTCAAAGATGGGAAGAAAAGAATAATTACTGATTTCAAGATTCAAGCAATTTTGTCCTACCTCACCTCTGAGCTTCAGGATCCAAGAATACAGGATCACAGACTGTATTTATGGGTTTTGATTCATTTTAAAAGTTTGACATAAGAGAGTGAAACATAAAACAAAAGCTATGTTCTACTTGTGCACATTTCACATCATCATTGACGCATGTAGATTACTTACTAATTGTAGTGAATGATTAATTTTATTTCTTATACCAAGATATAAAAATTAATAACAAGGTAAGCATTATTACTCTTTTTCCTTCACTTCTACTTCTCAGTCATTCCTATGAGATGCTTATTTAACCTGATGATTTTAATAAAAGACTTAACTCAGTCATCTGAATAATTAAGAGCACAGATTACCTCATCAGTAACTGTTGGCAGCAGTTATTTAGTAATACCCACATATGGATATAAGATATTCTCACATTATTCTGAATTATATATCTGGTATCAGTTATTTTCACGCAAGTGTTTGCAAAGTACAACTGAGTAATCAATTAAGTGGTAGAAATAATGCCCATTATGTCAAAGAAACAGTACACATGACTGCATTCCTGACAGGAACACACATTTGTTAGATGTATGTATTTTCTCAGCTGTATATATCTATGTCAGTACAAAGGCAGCCTCATTCTTAAAAAAAGATGACCAATTAAACCATTAGTTTAGTGTCATTCTACTATACTTCCCCTTTGAAATCCATAATTATTTCCTGACTAATTTAAATATTCAGTTACATATTCAAATAATGTTTGCTATTCTGATGTTAGCAAGTACTCAGAATTTCCAGTGGAGATAAATTCAAAGAAGTTTCCTCTACTCTCCCGATAAATCATTATGTCCAGAGAAGTCCAATATTTTGGTTTTCTCGTGTACCATTTAGGAGCTGAAGGTTTGGAGTCAGTTAAACCTGATTCAATCACTTACTTGTGATCTTTTCTAAGTTACTTAACCTTTTAGCACTCCAGTTTCTTTGCCTGGTAAATGGCCTCATTAGGAGTTTTATAAGGATTAAATGTTGTAATCTGTGCAAAGCACATAGTGCAATGCCAGAAACCTTCATTGTAAAACTCTCCATGGGAGGTCAGCCATGTACAGAAACTGTGTGATAAATGGTAGTTATTTTTCTTATCATCAGGATCATTATTATTCAAAACACTCTGCTCAGCTGCTCACAGCCAGATTTAACGAACAATTGTTCAAGAAGAACATTTCTCAAGGTTTGCTTGAGACTACATGATCACCTTATACAGCAGAGAAAATGAAAGGGCTTTTATTTAATTTCCAGGCTGCTTTGGAAACATAAAATCAGAGGCAAAGGGTGAAGGAGAGATGGACTGCTGAATAAGACCTTCAAATTTGTAGAAGACTTAGAATATCTAATATGATTCATACAGTTTTGACAGATTTGAGTTCTACTCAGTACATAGAAATAGGAAGACAAAACTAGGCCAGGGGAACTCTGCATAATTTTAACATGTTCTGTCCCTGACAAACACTAGACAGATGAGTATTCTTGAAAGAAGCTGTTTCATGTGCTAAAATCTAAAATATGAGATTTATGAGATTTATTGAGCAAAAGAAAGTGCTCAACAGATGCCATTTGAATCAAAATATATTAATGCTTGTTAGGTAACATATTGGGAGCTGTCCTGATGGCTCAGTGGCAAAGAATTCACCTGTAATGCAGGAGACTTGGATTTGATCCTTGGGTCAGGAATATCCCCTGGAGAAGGAAATGGCAACCCACTCCAGTATTCTTGCCTGGGATATCCCATGGACAGAGGATCCTGACGGTCTGCGTTTCATGGAGTTGCAAAAGAGTCAGACATAACTTAATGATTAGACAACCACCACCACAAGGTCATATATTAGAATTAAAGCCCTAAAGTTAAACAATAGTGTCACAAACAGTGGCTAGAAGGAAAAATTTAGATTAAGTATTCAAACATTATTATGTACAGATCCAGTTTAGTGGTAGATGGGATCTTATAAATAATTTTATGGAGTAACAAGGGTAGATGTTTAGAATCTAGAAAATCTTGTTAGATCTCCCATGCTGGGCCCACTTCCATTTATTAATATATTTATTTCATATATATAAAAAGAATTTGATAACCAGCTGTTTAGCAACACATAGTATAAAACTTTGAAAAGCCAATAACTTAACAAATTACACAAGCCTTTTGGAGAAAAGCAACATGAAGAAATGGAGCCTAGGACAGAACTCTGAAAGAGGAAAACAAAAGACAGTGTAATAGTCAGAAGCTAATTCCAAAGAAGGAGGAATACCCAAATATATGACTAAGTGGGATAGGTGCCTGAAGGTTGGTACACACTCTGTCCTGAAAGAACTGATCATATGAGCAAGATTGAAGTAGAGAAGGTAACAGTGAAACCAAAGGTCAAGCCTTCAAGCAAGGATCAAAACATCAGACTTGAGAAACACAACGGGCAGCTACTGCAGGATAATGAGAAGGAAGGTCATGTTACTTTGAGGGAAATAATTCCAGTTGCTGAGGGTTGAATAAATTGGAAAGGAGAGAGGTTGGAGATGGGTCTCTACCTTGAAGGCTGTCTCAGTAGCCCTGGCACATGGTAAATGAATTCCAGATAAAGATTGTGGCAGTGTGAATAATGAGTGGTTCTCAGCAATGTCCCAAAGGGCATAGTGACAAGTAGTGATGGACTGAGTGACAAAGTCAAAGGAGAGGGTGAGAAATCAAACATGATTTTATTCCTGTGGCTCTCTGAACTGTTCAGATACTGGTGTAAGAATGTTTCTTAGGAAAGTATACTGAACTAAAAGCTCTGTTTTCATCAAGAGGCATATAGACTCTGATAAATATAAATGCTAGAATATGGGAGTCAAAGAAGCTTTACATGTATATGAGCTCATGGAAAATGAGGACAAATTACTTGGAGAATGAAAACATGTAGGAAAAAACTATACTGCAGATTTTAATATACCAGGGGACATTAAACAGACAAACCCAACTTCATTTATGTAGTCAAACTAACTTCTAGACAAATATTTTTTTTTCCTTTTTTATGACCACTGCAGTGCCTTGGCATATGAAAGCTCAAAAACACTTCTTAAAGACCAGCATAACCCTTGCTTACTTCTCTCTATTTCCATAAATCACCAAGTAATTTGATTGAATAATTTGTGTGAATTAAAGAATATTTGTATGGGCGCACCCACCTCATAAAAAAGTTAAAGGAAATGTTGAATCAGGGAATTAACTTCAAAGATGTGTAAAATTCTCTCTGCTAATTATCAGCTAGCAGGTTTTTCTCAGTTAAACAAGTCTCCCTATTGACTAAATCATTTGTGTTTTTCCTTTTTATCCTTAAGTGAGTTAACTAAAACTCAACTTAGACTTTTTAGGATGAATACTATTTTTCTAGAACATACTGCACTTAGCTCAAAAACAAAAGCTTTTATTTTCTTAATTTAATGGAAAAATGTTTATAAGAACTCACATTTTTTAAAGAACATTGTGAGGTAAATTAATATAAAAAAATTAAGATTATTGAGACATCTGGGTTTTGAAAATCAAGGCAACTTGAATTTTGTACTTTGTCTTCTCTAAGTATTTCTTATTTCTCCTCAGTGCACCTACTATGTTCCAAAAGACAAAAGAGGAGACAAGGACACTTGTTTTGATCTTCATTTTTAAAGACATCTGTGTAAGGGAATTAAAAGGAGTCCTAGGGAGAGAATATGTATTTATTGCAGTCTAACACAATGATTTTGGCAAACAATACTGGGTCAACCTGGAAATTCTACTCCCTTTAATATGCTAATTTAAATATGATACAGTCCTCTTATGTTTTGATAAAATTATAACACAATCCTACTTCACACAATTTGCATTATCTTTGACATTTTTATCAATATTTTCCAGGAAAGGAAAAATAATCTCCTGAGGTATTAATTTTGTTACAGGTCTCTTAATGAAATACATGAAATAATAATTAGTTATATCAAAAATCTATATCTTTCAGTAATAGCTAAATGTAAATTAGTTATAATGAAATCTCTATCTCATTGAGTTATGTCATCTGTCTTAACAAGTAAAATATTTTAAATAAAGCTAGTTACAGTGTAAAACCACCTGGAACTTATAAATTAACTTAAGAGGATGAAAAGGGGGAGAAAATCAAATATCTCTATATATCTGTTTTAGTGCCTTTTCTAAAGCAATAGCTATATCCTCTAAGAATTACACAACTGCCAACCAAGCAGCCCCCTTTTCACTGCCACAGCTTTGAGTGGACTTTTGTATATACTTTTCTGCCCTTGTTTCTTCAATCCTAGACATGGTGATTTTTGCTGTTCTCTTCACCCTGCCTATGTCTCTCCATGTGTTCTGTCTCCTTCATCACTGAACCTGCTTGGATCCTGACTGAAACAGTCATCAGTACTAGAATTAGCTCAGGAAATAGACCCTCCAGAAAGGTTACAGGTACAGGATTTTATATATATTTAAAACACAGATGGATAATCTCCATGCCTGGAGATATTTGGAACTAGTAATACATGACATTGTAGAATAGTTTTGTACTACAAAATTATTATTTTCTAACATAAATATCATAAATATTTTTGTGCAGACTTTTCTTTTTTGAAGTTCTCAACGGATATCCCTTTCCTAAAGGTGTAAATCTATATCAATCTATCCATCACCAAGTAGGCTAATGAGCAGCACTCTATTTCCAATTTTTATGGGTGAAAAAGCTTAAAAGTCATCTAAATAAGTAGATATACAAGTTTTATACTGAGAGAAGTTAAGTAGATAAAAAAATTGTTATATGAAAATAACAATATGTAGAAATTGTGTTTCCCCTCATGATTCTTATGGCTTGAGCTATATTTGTCAGGTTGCATGTGTACATGATTTATTCTTAAAAGAATTGGTTTAAATCGATTCCCTTCCTGGTTAGTAGACATGTAGCTAAATGGGGGTAAGAGAGAAAACAGAGCCTGAAACCAGATTTGCAGGAAGGTTAAGGTGCTTTGGGAGATAAGCTGGCAGCAGATGAATATGTGCTAGAAGAAGGATGGCTCATGACAGCTGAACAGGAGAGATGAACAAGGAAAACAAGAATTTAACCAACAGAAAACTGGGAGCATCTATTTCCCTTTGCTCAAATGCCATGATTAGCTTCATGTGTTAGTGTAAAAAGGAAAAGGTAAGTCAAAAATAAAGCAGAGCAAATAAAAATGACGTTAAAAATTTAGAGGACAGAAAAATGATAAAGCTAAAGACAAATCTCAAAACATAGGGGCTTTTTTTCATATACTATTTTGGAATTGATATTCTATTTAAAGTCATAATTCAAATTTTAGTAGGAACATAAGTAGAGAAAGAGAATATTTTTAAAAATGCAATAAGTGTGTATGTCATACACAATATAAATATATATGTATATAATAAATGTACATGAATATATTTTACATTTCCATATATACATGTATGGTGGTAAGCTAAGAACTGTTTGTGAATCAGTTAAATGTAAACAGCAATCAAACACAGTGGCTCCATTCTAAGTTCTAGCATCTTTTTTTCTTTTTAATATTTTATTTACTTTATGTCTTTGTTGCTGCACGTGTGTCCTCTAGCTAAGGTGAGTGGGGAATAACTCTTCATTGCAGTGCACAGGCTTCTTCTTGAAGTGGCTTCTCTTGTTGTGGAGCACAGGTTCTAGGCTCACAGGTTTCAGTACTTCTGGCTTATGCTCTCAGTAGCTGCAGCTAACAGGCTCTAGAGTATGGGCTTAGTAGTTGTGGCCCACAAGTTGTGCTGAAGCATATGGGACCTTCCCATACTAGAGATCAAACCTGTACCCTCCTGCATTGCAGGAGGTTTCTTAACCACTAGACCACCAGGGAAGAACCAGCATCACTTTAAAATTCTATGTTCCTTGAGAGTGTTGAGTTTCTGATTATTTATGAACCTGGTTCATGATTTTAAATGTAACCCAGATAAAACTGTCTTCTTCTTGTATTAAATCTAGTTTCAGCCTAGAAAAATAAGAGCTGTCTTTCAAAAACATTAAAAAGCTATGGAAATCTTTGGTGGGGCTTTTGTCAGAACATCAAGGAGGAGATGACATAACATATCACATTGTATTATTTCTTTTAAAATGTCACTAAACATTTATTCTTGCTAAAGTTCCACTCATCATGGCAACCTCGTAAATCTCTTTCCTCTGTGTGCCCTACTCACACTTACTCTGTTTCACTTTATTTCAGGTCCCTTTGACCTTTCCATGCCTTTGCCTCTATTTCTCTATAATTCTTCATCATATACAAAGCACAGTTTGAGGCTCAACATTTCATGCAGAATTTGGCCGGGTGATTGCTGGAGTTCATGCTACGTCAACTGGAGGTCAATCAGTGGTATTTAGCTGGTCTCTTCTGAAAGATCCCAGAAGTCTTACATATATATGACTCCTCAGCAGTGATGCAGGGAAAGCTTAGCTTCCCTGGTTCTGCCTTTCCATGTGGTCACAGAGCATCTCCATACAGTCTGTCCAGTTGAAGAGTCAACTCCCTACATGGCAACTCAACTAAAAACTTCTAAAGTCTCAAGAGGAAGCTGCAAGACCTTTTATACCTAGTATATTAATTAACATCATTTTCTCACATTCCCTCCATTCCATTGATATCTACAGTTCCTACATATTCTCTGGACTGCAAAATAACTATATATTCATTTAGCAGTCATGTCAAAAGTTAGGTATCATTTTTTGTTCTGATCCTTTTACTCTCTAAGTCTCATTAGTAAAATTAAATAGATTATAACATTTAATGCAGACTATTCCCAGCTGGCATCTTGCTGCTTAACTTGTTTTATTTTCCCTCTGGTGTCCTTAAGTCTACCCTAGATAAAACACTCAGAAACCAGAAATACTGAAAAGAGCATGGTGTTTTGTTCACTATATAACCTGCAGATTGACTTATACCTATCTATTAGTCTCGCTATCCTGTAGGCAGAATCATAAAATGGCCCCCAAGATTTCCACACCCTGCTATATATGCCTTGTTCAATTTCCTTCCCCTGGGTGTGAATGATACTTATAACTTTCCTTTGAATAAGATAAAAGTAATGGTTTATCCTTCCATGATTATGTTACATTATGACAAAGATGCAAAGATTTTTCAGGTGTAACTAATATCTTTAATTAGTTACTATGATTAATAAGAGATATTTTCCTGAATAGTCATGATCTAATTAGGTACTCTTAAAAAGAAATATGTTCTTTTGCTGACCAAGAAGAAGCAAAGAGCTTTAGTATGAATTCTAATGGGGAGGAACAGCCTCTAGGAATTGGTGACCTTAGTCTTAAAACTCTAAGAAACTCAATTCTGAGTTTGAATACACCTAGAAGACTCCTCTGGGGAAGGCAATGGCACCCCACTCCAGTACTCTTGCCTGGAAAATCCCATGGATGGAGGAGCCTGGTGGGCTGCAGTCCTTGGGGTTGCTAAGAGTCCGACACAGCTGAACGACTTCACTTTCACTTTTCACTTTCATGCACTGGAGAAGGAAATGGCAACCCACTCCAGTATTCTTGCCTAGAGAATCCCAGTGACGGGGGAGCCTGGTGGACTGCCATCTATGGGGTCTCACAGAGTTGGACACGACTGAAGCAACTTAGCAGCAGCAGCAGCAGCAACTCCTCATTCCAAATAGGATCACAGCCTGGTCAACATCCTGATTGGGAAAGACTGAGGGCAGGAGGAGAAGGGTGTGACAGAGGATTAGATGATTGGATGGCATTATTGACTCAGTGGACATGAGTTTGAGACAGTGAAGGACAGTTAAGCCTGGCATGCTGCAGTCCATGGAATCACAAAGGGTTGGACACAACTAAGCGACCGACCAACAACAAGACCCTGATCAGAGAAATTAGTGCCTTGATTTCTTTCAGGTGGGAGCTGTGAAATAATGAAGGTGTGTTGCTTTAAGAGGTTAAGTTATTTAATAATTTTGTTTAAAATATTTCAATGGGTTTCCAGGGCCCTTGCGATAAAGTCTTCAGTATAGCTTACAAGATGCTCCCTTCAGAGGGCTCTGCCTCTCTCTGCAGCCTTCCCTCTTACAGGTTCTCTTGATGCACAGGAGCCAGTTATTTAAGGCTTCTTTCATTTTTTCACAACTCAGACTCTCTCTTGCCTTCATGGTTTTACACTCATCTGATCAACTCCACCATTTCACTGATACCACTCTGATAAAAACCACAGTCAACTTTTTCCTGAATTGCTCTAATCATCTCCGACTGATCCCCATGCCCTTTACCTTTCCCACTCCCACTACAGCCTGCACGACAGAGTTGTTAGACTAAAAATGTTAAAATATAAGTCAGATAAAAATCCTACTCCACTCAGAATATCACAAAGTCTCTCATTTCTCTTTGGTTTTTTACTTTGGTAAAATCCATAGTTGTCAAAATGGCTTCAAAGATGGTTCACAGTCTGATCCTCTATTGCCTCTCTAATCTAATTTCCTTCTGTTTTCCCTGCTAAGCTCACTTCGCTCCAGCTTCTTCTTCTTTTTTTTTCCTTTTCTTTATAGTTCAGCTTGTTCTGCCTGAGAGCACTATTGTACCTTCTACCTGAAATGCTCTTCCCACTGGTAGACACACAGCTTATACTCTTACTTCTTTCTGATTACTCAGATGGCAACTTACCGATGTGTCCTTTCTTGACCATGTTATTTGGAATAGCCACATCTCCTGGTACTTCTTAAATCTTTCCCTTTTTTTTCTTCTCTATACCACTTAGCATGGTGTCTAATTCTGAATGCATGTGGTTGTTTCATGTGTTTTTGCCCCCTAGAGTGTAAGCTCCCAGGAAGATATGGATTCTGGTCCCCATCACTGCTGGATCCCCAGTACCTAGAACAATGACTAGTACACAGTAGAAAGTGAATAAATACTTGTAAAAAAGCTCTAACTAAAAAATAGTTTCACTAAAAAAATAGTTTCACTAATACAATATTGTAAATCAATTAAACTCCAATTTTAAAAATTCTGTTATTTTTTCCTAACGCTCTCTTCTCCCTTTCTCTTCCAACTCCCAAAAAGCACACTTTTTTTAGTCTTCCTACTTGAATTTTATTAACCCCCCTATTTTTAGAATACACTCACACTAGTAAAGTAATGCTCAGAATTCTCCAAGCCAGGCTTCAGCAATATGTGAACCGTGAAATTCCAGATTTTCAAGCTGGTTTTAGAAAAGGCAGAGGAACCAGAGATCAAATTGTTAACATCCGCTGGATCATAGAATAAGCAAGAGAGTTCCAGAAAAACATCTATTTCTGCCTTATTGACTATGCCAAAGCCTTTGACTGTGTGGATCACAATAAACTGTGGAAAATTCTGAAAGAGATGGGAATACCAGATGATCTGGCCAACAATTGAGAAACCTGTATGCAGGTCAGGAAGCAACAGTTAGAACTGGACATGGAACAACAGACTGGTTCCAAATAGGAAAAGGAGTACATCAAGGCTGTATATTGTCACCCTGCTTATTTAACTTATATGCAGAGAACATCATGAAAAACTCTGGGCTAGAAGCACAAGCTGGAATCAAGATTGCCAGAAGAAATATCAATAACCTCAGATATGCAGATGACACCACCCTTATGGCAGAAAGTAAAGAGGAACTAAAAAGCCTATTGATGAAAGTGAAAGAGGAGAGTGAAAAAGTTGGCTTAAAGCTCAACATTCAGAAAAAGAAGATCATGGCATCTCGTCCCATCACTTCATGGGAAATGGATGGGGAAACAGTGGAAACAGTCTCAGACTTTGTTTTTTGGGGCTCCAAAATCACTGCAGATGGTGACTACAGCCATGAAATTAAAACACGCTTACTCCTTGGAAGGAAAGTTATGACCAACCTAGATAGCATATTAGAAAGCAGAGACATTACTTTGCCAACAAAGGTCCATCTAGTCAAGGCTATGGTTTGTCCTGTGGTCATGTATGGATGTGAGAGTTGGACTGTGAAGAAAGCTGAGTGCCGAAGTATTGATTCTTTTGAACTGTGGGGTTGGAGAAACTCTTGAGAGTCCCTTGGACTGCCAGGAGATCCAACCAGTCCATTCTGGGGGAGATCAGCCCTGGGATTTCTTTGGAAGGAATGATGCTAAAGCTGAAACTCCAGTACTTTGGCCACCTCATGTGAAGAGTTGACTCATTGGAAAAGACTCTGATGTTGGGAGGGATTGGGGGCAGGAGGAGAAGGGGACAACAGAGGATGAGATGGCTGGATGGCATCACGGACTCGATGGACATGAGTCTGAGTGAACTCCAGGAGTTGGTGATGGACAGGGAGGCCTGGTGTGCTGCAATTCACGGGGTTGGAAAGAGTCGGAGACGACTGAGTGACTGAACTGAACTGAACCCCTCTATTTTTAGAATAGATCATGTCTCTCTAAAAAACATTTTTACATAACCATAAATGTATCCCAGTTAGAGTAATAATTATATTTAGTCACACAACCCACTCCAGTACTCTTGCCTGGATAATCCTGTGGACAGAGGAGCCTGGAGGGCTGCTGTCCATAGGGTCACACAGAGTTGAACATGACTGAAGTGACTTAGCAGCAGCAGCAACTGCTGCTACTAACTTACTGTTATTTTCAATTGTCAAATGTGCACCCAAAAAGATAGGTAAGTGCCAGTATTCATTATTTGATCCTTTGTAACTGACATAGTACCTGGGACACATTATGTTAGCAGTAAGGTATATAGCATACAAAATACATAAGCAAACCAAATGGATGATTTTTTCTTTTCTTCAATTCCTCCCTTTAAACTTTTTCCCTAGCAGAATGTCTGAAAGTGAAAGTGAAAGTGAAGTCCCTCAGTCCTGTCGACTCTTTGCGACCCCATGGACTGTAGCATATCAAGCTCCTCCGTCTATGGGGTTTTCCAGGCAAGAGTGCTGGAGTGGATTGCCATTTCCTTCTCCAGGGGATCTTCCTGACCCAGGAATTGAACGTGGGTCTCCCGCATTGCAGGCAGACGCTTTACTGTCTGAGCCATCAGGGAAGCAGGATGTCTAGCAGGTAACTATTGCTAGGTACATATTTGTTGACTGATTCATCTGTTAATTGAAAGATTTTTTAAGTATGCTGATTTACATAAAGGTAAGGAGTTTGAGATATCATTCTGATTTATAAAACTAAATGCCTTTACATATTCATCACTAGAAAATAATAAGTGACTGATGGCCTCAGTTCAGTTCAGTTCAGTTCAGTCGCTCAGTCATGTCTGACTCTTTGCGACCCCATGAATCGCAGCACACCAGGCCTCCCTGTCTATCACCAACTCCCAGAGTTCACCCAGACTCACGTCCATCGAGTCAGTGATGCCATCCAGCCATCTCATCCTCTTTAGTCCCCTTCTCCTCCTGCCCCTAATCCTGCCCCCTCCTGCCCCAGCATCAGAGTCTTTTCCAATGAGTCAACTCATTGGTGGCCAACGCATGAGGTGGCCAAAGTACTGGAGTTTCAGCTTTAGCATCATTCCTTCCAAAGAAACCCAGGGCTGATCTTCAGAATGGACTGGTTGGATCTCCTTGCAGTCCAAGGGACTCTCAAGAGTCTTCTCCAACACCACAGTTCAAAAGCATCAATTCTTCGGTGCTCAGCCTTCTTCATAGTCCAACTCTCACATCCATACATGACCACAGAAAAAACCATAGTCTTGACTAGATGGACCTCAAGTACCACAATAATACCTGAGAGGCAGAAATTGAACGTTAAAGAGAAACAACCAAGCAAACCATGAAGCAATGAGGTGAAGCCACAGATTTCAACCATGGATGGAGATAAGTAGGTGTCTCCATGATCAAAAAGACTATGTAAAAATTAAGGATTAAAAATGAATTATAATTTAGAAAGTATATTTGTATGAAATGAATGCTTCCAAGGTATTAATCATGCTATTTTGAGATTAAAACACACACACACACACACACACAGCTTAGGACAATGTAGCTTTCTTTTAAAATTTTTTTAAATAACATTTTTCCTTTAGAGTTTTAAAATATATGAATTAGTAACAGACTGTGTTCATCATCAAAACGATATGGTAACAATCTTCACTCCATTTGAAACAAACATGGTATCTCTACTTTAAACACATTACCTGACATGCTGCTCTTATATGTAGAGCAATGAAGCACAGGATTCTGGGTCAAAGCTAAATTCCTCCACTACCAATCTCTGTCATAACTTGTTAAGATCTAACTTACAACAGAAGAGGAACTTTTCATTCTGTTTCAATTCCTTACAATGCCTCTATTCAGACACCCTCAAACTTCATAACAATTTAAATGAACCATTTAACCAGGGGCTTCCCTGGGGGCTCAGACAGTAAAGAATCTGCCTGCAGTGCAGGAGACTTGGGTTCGATCCCTGGGTTGGGAAGATCCCCTGGAGAAGAGAATGGCTACCCACTCCAGTATTCTTGCCTGGAGAACTACATGGACAGAAGAGTCTGGTGGGCTACAGTCCATGGGGTCACAAAGAGCAAATAACACTTTCACTTTCACCAATGTTAACTATTTAATAAACCATATAAATAAGTGAATCCTTCCATTTCTACTACTCTTCCTACTATTGTTATTCAAATATTTAACATATCCAACTTAGTGCAAACCAAATGACATTAGTAGAAACAAGAAGACAAGGAATATATTGCTTAATAAAGAGTGTTTTTAATATTTCAGACTTCCCAACTGAAGAAATTTATAGACACTTAAGCTTAGTATACACACTGCAGTTTTATAAACTTGTGTATAATATATTATGTACTCATATTTAGTGGAATGCTGTTTTCTGGCATCCTTTAATAGCTTCATTTTGTGGAACAGGATTTATTTATTTCAATGCTGTCAATTTTATAATAGTTCTTGTGTGTCATTTAGAGGCATCCATCCAACCTAATGATAAATTATGAAGAAAGAGGACACCAGAATAAATAGCCACAATAAGAGAATGTAGATATAGCAAATGCCACTTCTTGATTCTCTGAATCATCATTAAAGCTTCATTTTCTATGCAAAAATTTTTCCAACCTGTCATTAGGCTCTACAAATGAAAGAATCACAAGTGAAACCATAAGTATTTTCTACGTTAGTGCCAGACATTTAAGGAAGAGAGAAAGGGAAGGTTGTGGTTTGGGATAATAAAACCAGACTTCTTAGAATGTGAAAATGAGTGATGTAGTCTTATTTTTATTTTTCCTCACACCTATCCAATTTCACAGTCCCTTCTACATTTAATGAGTACCTTGAGTTTTCCCACCTAATTACCAACTGAGTTATTGTCTAACAGACAGTGTACCACAAACTTGAACCTCATCAACAAAACTGAGGTGGGGAAATAATCAGTGTGAGGACACTGAAAACAAAACTTACCAAGGGATGCAGAGATGACAGATCAAGGCTGAGTAGTATATGCCTGTCAAAGATACACAATTGTGCTGTTCCTTTGAGGATTGTTACTCGGGGGCAAAATGGCGCTTCAGTAGGGAGTTAAGTTACATAGTAAAGGAAACATCTCCAACTTTCTACTTTCTCTAGTAACTTTTTTTTCATAGAATTCAAGGAAAAATTGATTAGCATTTTGACTTTACAATGGCTTGAGGCCCTAGGTCAAAAGAACAGTCTCCATTAATGTTAGCTACTTTATAGATCTCATTACTAATCTTTAATCCTTCCTTAAAATTATGATATGCCTTATTACCTGAAATAGCAGTGTAAAAGTGTCACTAATTCATAATTTTAGAGAGTATAGCTCAACGAAATTTTCTCTGATATGCTTTATGAAAGAGGAAGAAATTCAAGCCCTTTAATTAATAACCTGCCCTGGAAAACCATCTTTCTAGAAGAGTACTGAAAAGACTTCAGGATAGCCAATAATAGCCTGACATACTCTTTTATTTCAAAAGGAATCATTTGCTATTAATAATGGTAAGCAGGGTTTCTGGACATTTAATGGGAGCATCATTCCTTTAACTTGTCAGTTGGTTTTATGTTATAAAGAGGAGGTGATGGGGTGAACCAAGCTTGCAGGCATATATAACATTATGGAAGGTGAAGAATCTACGATGCTTCATCAGACAAGCCATTTCATTTTGTCATTGAGCCATAAAAAGTCATTGCTATCTGAGGAATTATTGTGAAGTTATCATTCGCTGTCTCAGGTTTTATAAAACTACATATAAATGTTAGAAATCAGCTTCTATAATTGTATCATACATTGGAAATTAAATGCAAATATGTAAAATATTTTCTTAGATTAAAAATAGGACATGTACATTAATTTTATTTTTTTCAGCAAAATTAGGAATATTACAAACAAAATTTTCACTACTTGACATTACTGCTGGTTGGTGAAAATATATCCAAACAGGACCCTAAGGGGGCCTTCCTGGGACAGACTCCTCCCCCATTATCCTCTGCTTTAACTCCTCTCTGAAATACCTAGATAATAGTAACTGATGTATATTTCCCGAGTTTTTAAGATGCTAAAACCACCACCAAATGAAAGAGATTAACTATTTAATGATCATGAGCACTTGGCCCCCAGACCTATTAGTACCTAAGGACTGATCACCAGGAAACAATCAGAGAATTGTGCACAAGCTGATCACACACCCTGAGAGATCCCTCCTTCACTTTGCCTTTAAAGATGCTTTACTAGAACCCTCAGAGATTTGGGAGTTCCTAAGCATGAGCACAAGCCACCCATTCATTCTTACTTGTCCTTGCAATAAAGCTTTCTCTGCTCCAAATTCCAACATTTTGGTATGTCTGGCCTCACTGTGTGTCAGGCACACAAACTTTTGTTTGATAACAAAATTATAGGTAGATTGAATATATTCTTCCTTCCCCTGCTCAAATCCTCTCCCCTCCCAGCAGTAAGCAAATCTTCTGAAATACTAAGGAACATTACAACAGCAACAAATAATTAGGCTATAGAAACTGATGGACATAGAATCACACATGCTAGAATATTTGTATACCACTCATCTAATACTGTGAGAAGTAAAACCCTTGAGAAAATGAAAGAGCAAGAGAGGTTTTCACCAAAATTTTATGAATTCTAATATTACAAGAAAATTTATCATGTTCACTAATATTATAAATAAACTTCTCATGTGAGATGCTCATTCATTCAGTCAGAAAAATATTTAGAAGAGAGATTTGTTCACTTTGTAGAAAGAACTATGAATAAGACAACTTTCATTGAGCTATCTTATCACATCATAGCTGCTACTGCTAAGTCACTTCTGTCGTGTCCGACTCTGTGCGACCCCATAGATGGCAGCCCACCAGGCTCCCCCGTCCCTGGGATTCTCCAGGCAAGAACACTAGAGTGGGTTGCCATTTTCCTTCTCCAATGCATGAAAGTGAAAAATGAAAGTGAAGTCGCTCAGTCATGTCCGACTCTTAGCGACCCCATGGACTGCAGCCTCCCAGGCACCTCCATCCATGGGATTTTCCAGGCAAGAGTACTGGAGTGGGGTGCCATTGTCTTCTCTCACATCATAGCTAGTAATGACAAAAGAAAAAACCCACACATGTAGGTAATATCTTAATCACATATATTATAGATAAGGTAATGTGCTATAAGGAAGAAATAAAAACACATCCTGACATAGAAGGTGGGTGGGGAGGAAGGGATTGTGTTCATGGGAGATCTTTTCAACAGAGCATTTAGCTGAACCCTGAATGATGAGAATAGAATAAACAGAGACTACTGAAGGGAAGCATTCCAGGCAAGAGAAACAATAAACGGCAGTTGCTCCCCGTGCATGGTGCTGATAAGTTCTAGGATCTTACCATGCATTTGCAGCCTACCAATATTATGAGATCATCAGCATCTACCTAAATACTGAATGCTTGAGCATCACAGACTTTCTAAATCAAAATCCTGAAACTCTGGAGTGCTGAATTCTAGCATGTTTACTGTGCACTTAGATAAACTAAGGATTACAACTCAGTTAACTATGGTTTAAAACAAAGAAAACACAGATGTCTGGACGTTTAGAAGTGTTTTGCTTTGAAATGTCTCTAGCAGTGAGAAAGCAATGGAATAACATTTGAAATTTTTTCTTCTTCCAATTTCACCTCTAACTTTATTTAATATCAGAACTCGTTTAGTATTATTTCTCAAAAAAAAAAAAAAAATACTAAGGAAAATCCTAAAGAGAAAGGTTATCAGAACTTGTAAAATGTGAATGTATATCATGTGAAATCAACTCAGTCGTTTCCGACTCTTTGCCACCCCATGGACTTAGCCCACGAGGCTCCTCTATCCATGGAATTTTCTAGGCAAGAGTACTGGAGTGGGTTGCCATTTCCTTTTCCAGGGAATCTTCCCAACCTGGGGATCGAACCCGGGGATTGAACCTAGGTCTCCCGCATTGCAGGCAGATGCTTCACCATCTTTGAATGTGCTCATGATTCCTTAGCATCACAATACCTAAATCAGAAAATCTCACCCCAGAGATGGTATCCAATAAGGAGGCTGATCTGGGTTCAATCTAGAAGTCCAACAGTTGTCTTTTATTAATAACATACCCTTCAACTGTCCACAAACTCCATAAAAGAAGTGGACAAAAAAATCAATGTTTCTCAGTGGACACAATATTGGGGATGAGAAAGATGTTATGAAGTAATGTCCCTCTTATAGTATGTTAAGGGTCCTTGACTCTCACCCACTAAATGTCATAGCAACTACTCAGTCATTGTGACAAATAGAAAAATGAAGTGTTTTCACACATTTCCAAGTGTTTATGGGCCTGAATAATCATTTTTTTTAACTGTTTTCTTAATAACATTCTCCTGTGTGGTATTCATTTGTGTTACAAAAAGAAAAAGTGTTTTCAGCCCAAGCATTATGTTTGTCATATAATGTACCAAATACTAAAGTAGGTTTCTTTTCATAGGAATTTTACAGATCTTACTGTTAATGAGAACTGCAAACTTTAAAAAGAAGAGGATGGGGCAAAGTGTTTATAAAGTGTTCTAAGCTTATTTAATCAAAAAGATTTTAAAATCATGTATGAGAAATTATCATTAATTTAATTCTTTAAATTATCAAACTGATATCACATCACATATGATATAGTTGACAATTTTATTCACCCTGATTTTAGAGATTCAATGTGAAAACCTGAAAAGCCTGCAGAAAAGAAAGCAAATATGCAACATATTTTATATACAGAAAGTCAAGCAGATAATATAATGATAATATGCTCCCATATTCACAAAAGGAAGGTAACATAACATGTCAGTTTCTATATTAAATGTTTTTCTTCTACATTCTTTTGATAATAGCCCTACAAAGAAACTAATTATCTTTAATCTACTATTGAAGTGGAGACAGAAAGAGATGACTTTTTCTGTTATGGTCTAGACTAAGATCATGTGAAAAAAAATCCAAAATGCAGTGGTTCAAATAAGACAGAAGTCTATTTCTCTTTTATGTCATAGGTAGCATGTAGATGAGTGGTCAAGACTCAGTAGATGGCTCAGATTCACAAAATCACCATCAAGGAGTCAGTTTCCTTCTCTTATTTCTCTGAAATCCTCTAGTGTTATTTTTATTTGCATGGTTGATGGTGGTTCATCAGAACCAAAACTGAGTCCAGTCCAAGGAAGTGGGAAAATATTGAGAGGACAAGCCTCAGAGAAAGTGACCAAAAATTTCAAATATTACCTATTGGCAAGGGAGTCTAATAAATGTAGTTAACGTGTTCTCTTAAGGGAGAAGTTGTATTACTAGAAGGAAGAAAGAGACAGTGGGTACTAGAGGAAAATTGGCAGTCTCTGTTATTAGAGAAACAGAAAAAGATTGAAACAAAGCGAGAGA
Source organism: Bubalus bubalis (assembly GCF_019923935.1). NCBI lineage: Eukaryota > Metazoa > Chordata > Mammalia > Artiodactyla > Bovidae > Bubalus > Bubalus bubalis. The sequence continues at coordinate 67,808,030 of NC_059160.1, forward strand.
GAGAGAGAAGACACATTTACACTGAAACATAATACCCCTCAATATGCAAACCAAAATGCTTAATGACAACAGTTCAGTTCAGTCGCTCAGTCGTATCCAACTCTTTGCGACCCCATGAACAGCAGCACGCCAGGCCTCCCTGTCCATCACTAAACTCCGGGAGTTCACCCAAACTCATGTCCATTGAGTCGGTGATGCCATCCAGCCACCTCATGCTCTATCATCCCCTTCTCCTCCTGTCCTCAATCTTTCCCAGCATCAGGGTCTTTTCAAATGAGTCAGCTCTTCACATCAGGTAGCCAAAGTATTGGGGTTTCAGCTTTAGTATCACTCCTTCCAGTGAACACCCAGGACTGATCTCCTTTAAGATGGACAGGTTGGATCTCTGTGACAATAGTAATGATAATCAAACATCCTTCAAAGCCTTACAGTGTTCTAAATGCTTTGCATACATACATTAACTCATTTAATTCTCACAACAACCCTATGGTGTGTGTGCTGTTACTGTTGCCACTTTATGAATGACATAATTGTAGTGAGATTAGGTGATCTGTGAAAGGCACAACTAGCAGGTGGTACCCAGAATTCTAGAAGAAGCTGCCTGATTCTGGAATCTATGAGCTTCAGTGTCCTTCTCTGCTGCTTCTCCAAGTCCATTTTCCCACAAATAGGCTTCTTGACATAATTTCATCATTTCTGTGTGCCTGACTATGTCATGAACCAAATTAACAATGTTTGTTTCTCTATTTTTTTTTTTTTTAGAAAAAGTGGGTAAATGAGGATTTAAGATTACAATAAATATCTTTTCTATTGTCTATTTAAAGGAGATCAGGCCTGGGTGTTCTTTGGAAGGAATGATGCTAAAGCTGAAACTCCAGTACTTTGGCCACCTCATGAGAAGAGTTGACTCATTGGAAAAGACTCTGATGCTGGGAGGGATTGGGGCAGGAGGAGAAGGGGACAAAAGAGGATGAGATGGCTGGATGGCATCACCGACTGGATGGATGTGAATCTGAGTGAACTCCGGGAGTTGGTGATGGACAGGGAGGCCTGGCGTGCTGCAATTCATGGGGTCGCAAAGAGTCGGACACAACTGAGCCACTGAACTGAACTGATTGTCTATTTAAATTATAGTAGAAGTAATGAGGAACAGGCTTATCTAAATCTAGATGGCACTGCACTGTATTAAACTAATAGCTACCATTTCATGACGTTTCACCATCATTTGGTTTCAGGATTCAGTGCGATTTGTCTTTGCTTAGAAAATTACCACTCACAGCAAATCTGTTATGATAAGCTGCTTAGCAAACGTACAAACACATCTATGTGCTTAGATTTTTTAAATAGATATACTTTTAGACTGCAAGTAGAACATTAATACATAATAGTTTGGAATATCTTCAAAAGCCCAAATATTTGGCATTGATTTAATAGATCACATGTAACTCAATTCTGGCAACCACTCCCCCCAAATACCTTGGTAAGTGGTTTGGTCAACAAGTGGTGTCCAATTCTTGTGACTCCATGGATTGTAACCCACCAGCTCCTCTGTCCAAGGGATTTTCCAGGCAAGAGTACCAGAGTGGGTTGCCTTTTCCTTCTCCAGGAGATCTTCCTGACCCAGGGATTGAACCCCGGGTCTCCTTCACTGCAGGCAGATTCCTTAATGTCTGAGCCACTAGGGAAGCCTAGGTAATCACTCAGTGTTCCTAAATGCTGTAGCTCTGTGGGTGTCCTCCTCTTTGTTCAAAGCAGAAGGCACTTATGAATGGAATAGTATTACTCTGAATCAGGACAGTACTGATAGGAGGGTAGTGGTATTAGTATCAGAGCCACACCAGGAATCGTGGTGTACTCCATGTACGCTGTTCTTAATCGGAATCCAGTAGAGAAAGCCTAACCACAGAAGAAAGAAAGAGGATGGAAACGTTCAACATTTCAGCACTGTTTTGAGCCATAAAGAGGAACTAGAGGGTCTGAGGCAAATATTGACTGCAATACCACTCCCTATCGTGCACCATGACTGTGGTTCTGTGCTGGCAGCTCAAAGGTACATACTCAGCTAATTTACTTAGGAACCCCACCTAGCGGAACCAGTTTAATACAAAGTCTGTTGATATAGAGACTGTAATTTTTCTTATTTCTAATACAACCTCCTCATATTTATACCCCATCAAGAGTCTGAATTAGCTAGTTGAATATAGGTCGTTGAACAACTATTACTAACAAAATCATTGTAAAGTGCTTCTTTTATTCATTAATGGGACTCAAAATATAAAGTATAAGGTTCAGATTTCTAAACTCAGGGGTGACTTTTTAAAATTTTATTAAGCCATTATAAGACCTCTAAATTATCCAGACTCTGCTGCACAAGGGAGAATTTTTCAACTAGATGTCATTTGGTTCTTGCTCTTTTTATTTTTTCCAGCAGTTTGCTCTAATAATAGCTCTAAATTACTGTGTATTAAAATGCTTAACTTGGTTTTCATTCAATACTGTTGGAAAATAACATTTCTTTCATAAATATAAGGCACAGATATATATCCTTGAAATCTTTAAGTACACAAATATCTCTCTTGTTTAAGTGAGATATTCCCCAAAGTGAGAACTGTAAATAGATTAATGTTCTAAGTATAGATATTTTTATTACACCTACAAGTAATTTCTTCCCTCAGGAGAAGAGGGTTTTAATATCCATTGAATCTTGATTATTTATTCTAAAGTTTGACCTAACATACATGAGCAAATGGAAGTCACATAAATTTCAGTGATTTCTTTTTTCCCCCTGCTTTTTAAGGTTTAATTTTAGCAGAATCTATCCCATAAAAATTATAAAATAAACCCTAGTCTCTGCCCTTCTCACTTCCCCCACATCCCCTTCTTTCCCTCTCTCTATCCATATCAGTACTAATTGACACAAATTTTTCTCAGAACAAAATACCCTTTAAAAAAATACCCTTTTAGTGTTTTACTCAAGAATATAATTTACAACCAAATTAAAACAGCATCATCCTGTTTCCTATGCCAGTAGAATTAGGGGCATCAATGTCTTTGAAACATTATTTTGGAGCCTTATAGCAAAGGTAAACATTATCAAAGTATAACTTTCAAAATTACAACTAAAAGATGGAAAAACTTGGTCAAGGACTGCTTGAAAAATATTTAGTTATCCAAGAAAGAATGTTGGAAGGGATCACTATGTTAGAATAGGTAAGAAGCAGTTAATAGCTTCAGGTAGCTATAACCATAACTTTGGGGTTATTTTTAATTTTATGCAGAAATCACTTGAATATTGATGAAATTTAACTACATATTCTATGACTGTAAATAGTAAATAGCTTGTCAAACAAAGCTTTTTTTTTTTTTTTTCCTCTGAAACAAATCTTTTAAGTGGACCTGTTAGACAATGTTCTGGAATGGTAGTGCAAGGGTACACAGACATTCTTTTCCCTTATTTCCTTGTCTTGGGTACCTTTAATTTCTTCCTTTAACTCCTATAATAATATGGTTTTATTAGCATAATTAACATTTTAATATATTAACATATATTATTGAACATATACCAACAGGTAACATCACAGTGAAAGTGAAAGTTGCTCAGTCGTGTCCGACTCTTTGAGACCCCATGGACTATACAGTCCATGGAATTCTCCAGATCAGAATACTGGAGTGGGTAGCCATTCTCTTCTTAGGGGATCTTCCCAACCTAGGGATTGAACCCAGGTCTCCTGCATTGCAGGGAGATTCTTTACCAGCCAAGCCACAAGAGAAGCTCAAGAATACTGGAGTCGGTGGCCTATCCCTTCCCTGGTGACTCACAAGGTAAAGACTTTGCCTGCAATACAGGAGACCTGGGTTCAATCCCTGAGTCGGGAAGATCCCCTGGAAAAGGAAATGGCAACCCACTCCAATATTCTTGCCTGTAAAATCCCATAGAGGAGACTCCCCATGGACAAAGGAGCCGGGCAAGCTACAGACCATGGGGTCACAAAGAGTAGGACATGACTGAGCAACTAACACTTTCACAAGTTCACATTAAATATATACTTTATCTTCATCTGAGGTGAATAAAAGTAAGTTTTAGATTAAATATAAATTTTTTAACAAGTGAGAACTGACAACAGAGAAAAGAGATACCAGCTTCCTACAATTAGCAAGATAATATGTATTTGGGGTTTGTGGTGACCCAAGGACAAAAGAGCAGATAGAACCAAGGAGGGTCTTGGAATGCAGGAACGGAAAAACCAGACCCTTATCATCCTTCCCTCCCGCATGTTGTAACTATTAATGGATTTCAGGTTCTCCTGAGCAGTATAACCTGTCTCCCCTCCTACCTCATATGGAGAAGATATTTGCCTTACTCTTGCCCTGAACCCCCCACTCAGTATATGTGCCTCATCCAATCAGCAAATGATATCCCACCCCTTGTACCCTGGGTATAAAAGTCGACTAAGGATCTGTGTTCAATGCTGGTTTTCTCTTGAGCTGGCCTGCTGTTCTAACAGCGTCTCCCAGTGTAATAAACTTTATTTCCCTCTCATTCTGTCTATTGTCCGGAAATTCTTTTCCAACCTGCTCCCAGACCACGACAGGATTCTCTAAGATGGTTAGTTGTTCTTTTTCAAGTTCTATTCCCATTTAGGTTACTAACTGTATTGAGAGTAGATACATGTATATGTATAACTGAATCACTTTGCTATACACCTAAAACTAACACAACATTGTTAATCAACTGTACTTCAACATAAAATAAAAAACATTTAAAAATATAGTTGTGATTTCATATTGAGAGAGTCAGTTTCTAGGTAGGTTGATAAGAAGTCCAGGGTCCCCAAGGAGGAGAAAGGGGTCTGGAGCTCTTGAGAAGGAGAAAAGGACAAACTCTTTTTTTTTTTTTTTAATTTATTTTTAATTTTATTTTATTTTTAAACTTTACAATATTGTATTGGTTTTGCCATATATCGAAATGAATCTGCCACAGGTATACATATGTTCCTCATCCTGAACCCTCCTCCTTCTTCCCTCCCCATACCATCCCTCTGGGTCATCCCAGTGCACCAGCCCCAAGCATCCAGTATCGTGCATCGAACCTGGACTCGCGACTCATTTCGTACATGATATTATACATGTTTCAATGCCATTCTCCCAAATCTTCCCACCCTCTCCCTCTCCCACAGAGTCCATAAGACTGTTCTATACATCAGTGTCTCTTTTGCTGTCTCCTATACAGGGTTATTGTTACCATCTTTCTAAATTCCATATATATGCGTTAGTATACTGTATTGGTGTTTTTCTTTCTGGCTTACTTCACTCTGTATAATAGGCTCCAGTTTCATCCACCTCATTAGAACTGATTCAAATGTATTCTTTTTAATGGCTGAGTAATACTCCATTGTGTATATGTACCACAGCTTTCTTATCCATTCATCTGCTGATGGACATCTAGGTTGCTTCCATGTCCTGGCTATTATAAACAGTGCTGCAATGAACATTGGGGTACACGGAACTCTTTATGTGCTACATTCCTTAGTCTCAGTCACATAAAACATTTTTTTCTTTAAGCCCAGAGCTGATGGTCACACAACAAAATACCTCAGCTTAAACTCTGTACTAAGGATTAAATAATAATAAGGTATCCTGCTTGAGGACATGTTTCTCCTTCTTGAGAACCTTCTGAATAATCCTGTTATCTTAAAATGTATATTGTGGGAGTGGGTCTGGTAAGATCTTTGTATTGTCAGTTCCAGTTCTCTTGCTAAGACTAGAGAGGGGAGCACTCTGTGGCCCCCTTCTGATGTCTATGTCAGAAGCTTTTTCTGTCCTTCTTCACTTTAATAAAACTGACTGATCAAGTCCATTCCCTGGTCCCAAAGCTAAATCTTCTTCGGCGATCACAAATCTAACATCGTTCACTGTAAGTTATCAGCATGTAGTTATATTCAATAAAGTTAATTTTTGTAACTAACAGATGTACTTAAAATCTTTCTCATGCATGCTAATATAAAGAGATTCACATATTAGAAAGATATTCTTTATAAAATATGCTCTGATTATTTTTTCTGAAAGTAAGATGATCTAATTGTTACGTAAGGTTGTTTCTTCAGCCAATAAATATTTGTTGACTATTTACTACATAAGAGTAGTAAGAGAAGGTTGAAAATATGAACAAATATAATTTTTGTACTAAGAAGTTTGTGATCTAGATGATACATGAAAACATTTAGTTATAACCTATCAAATACCATGAGTGGCATTCTAAAGAAGCTGGTAAAAAAATACCAGCTTCTTTATGAAGCACATGAGGAAGTCTTTAGTAAATAGTGGGGACACCTCTAACTCCAGTCATGAATAAACAGGTGAGATTTCAACAGCTGAGATGTAGCAGTTGGCAGAGACAGGGTTTCAGGGATATCAAGAAGAAAGCATAGGAAGTCAAAAGGAAATTTCCTAGGAATTTCAGCTATTTGACTTAAGGATATTATACATTTACAAGGAAGACTAAGATAAATTATGTATGAAAAGTCAGGTTGGGCAGTTTTTGCTTTATCTTAAAAGTTAGTGATTCTGTGTTTCTATAGAAAACTAATGTGTGAAAACTTAGAACAATGTACATACTTTATCAATTCTCTATATAAATGAATGAGATTATCTCAGTTGTATTTTTTATTTCTTTACCTGTGCTTTTGTGTGTACTTTTTCAGTAGTCATACATAGACTCTCTTACACGATGCCCTATGTTTAAACCTTTTAAAAATATAATTTACCAGTATGAACTAACAATTCTACAAAGAACTCTGGAAATTTTAAATGATCCAGTTTGAAAGTCAATGTAATTAGACAACTGGGACTCACTGGAGAGTTTCTTCTAAAGAGCACCATATAATATAATCAAATTGTACTTAAGGGTAATCACTCTGGTCACAGCAGAATGAATTGTAATATAGACAGAAGGGAAGTGCATGAAACAGAAGGTCCTAAAGTAATAATAAACAGCTGTGTTCAATTTAAGGTGAAATAACTTGGCAAAGAAAAACTAAAAACATGAAATTGATATTAAATTACAATTTCGTTTCATTATGTATTGTTTACTTATTCTGAATCAAGTCACCTAGAAAAATAACTCTTTACAAATTATTTTCACTTTACATATTACTTTGTAATACATTTTCCATTATGGAATTGCTTCATAATCTAATACAGTATATCCAGAAGCAACAGTATTTAAATTATTAATGAATATATTAAAATAGACTTTGAAGAAGATACAAATACCCAAATTTAAAATGAACACAGCAGAAAAAGTACTCTTTCCCAATTAATAATTTGCAGACTCTGAATAGTGAAATGTTATTACAGAGTGACAGCCTCATTTAACCATGTGATAAGTCATGGAACATATATAACACATATTCTGGGCTCATTGAATATTTATAAGCCATAATGAGTTATCATGATTATACAAGTAACCTATTAGTTTAATTTTATACGAGGCAAGTTATGCTTTATGGAAACAGAGAAGATAGAGTGAAATAATGTTTGTGGTATGTTCTTTGACAGGATTATCAAAATATTCCACAGATATGATATTCACTTTAGATATATTTATCCCTTATTCTCATAGTTAATATGAGGTGTAGATTTTTAATGATTTACATAGCTACAGTACATAGAGTAATGTAGTGACATATAAGAAACTAATATTACCTCATTAAAATTTAAAAACAATCTAAAAGTACCCAGATATAAGGTATAGTACATAAGAATATGACATAGTAATATTTCTTACCTGGAGGCAATATCCATCTCCTTCCCCACCCCGGCTCATGAGGCAACTGGCAACTTCTAGGATTTTTAATTATCTGATTATGGAAGGGGTGGGGATCACTACTGGCAATGACTGGCATATGGCCAGGACGTTCAGGCTGCTAAAATCCTACAATGCAAAGGACAAAATGCTTCTCCCCCAGTAAATAGTTATCTAACCCAAAATATCAATAGTACCAAAGTTGAGAAACTAACATAGTATTGGTTTAAGTGTAAGTTGTAAAAGTCAAATTTACTGAGTTTAATGCATTTATATGATTATCTCTTGATGGATGGGCAAACATATTGTAAAGATTAAATAACATTCTTTATGCAGCAGATTTCACTTTATTTCATTTGACAGTCTTATGTTCATTCTGTGTTTATGTGAAAGCTAAGATCTAGCAAAAACACTCTCCTACTCATTTTCTGTGGGTATACATACTTACGTGTTACCATTTTAAAATGAGAATTTATCTATTTTACCAACAAGAAGAATTTTTAATAAGCAGTGCTTAGTAAAAGATGAAATCAGCATCAAAGAACAAAGGAAGTATAAGTTTAGAATAGGAAGGTTCTGTGTTGTGAAGTGGAAAGGCTCAAGTTTTCATCAGTTTAGAATCAGGCAAGAGGCTATAAACCTGAACATGGAGAACACAGAATCCTGCAGCTTTTAGGTGAGCATTTCCTTATCACTTCTAGATTCATCCTTATTTTCCTTCCCTTAGATTTGGCATGCAGTTTCATCTCTCTTCATTTATATTTCATAATTTCCACCCACACATTCCCTATCTCTAAGGAGAGAGCTAAAGGAAAGTACAGAAGAAATTGGGTTTACTGTCACCTGAACAAAGATAGGAAATGGCAACCCACTCCAGTGTTCTTGCCTGGAGAATCCCATGGACGGAGAAGCCTGGTAGGCTGCAGTTCATGGGGTCACACAGAGTCAGACATGACTGAAGCGACTTAGCAGCAGCACCAGAACAAAGATAAGCAATATTAGGCAATAAAATGAGTACAACTAGTAGGTCAACACGGAGAAGGCAAAGGCACCCACTCCAGTACTCTTGCCTGGAAAATCCATGGACGGAGGAGCCTGGTAGGCTGCAGTCCATGGGGTCTAAGAGTCAGACATGACTGAGCGACTTCACTTTCACTTTTTACTTTCATGCATTGGAGAAGGAAATGGCAACCCACTCCAGTATTCTTGCCTGGAGAATCCCAGGGATGGGGAAGCCTGGTGGGATGCCATCGATGGGGTCGCACAGAGTCAGACACAACGGAAGTGATTTAGCAGCAGCAGCAGTAGGTCAACAACTGACAAAGGTTTGGTACGTTATTTCTGGTTTAGTGTAGATCATGCAAAATATTGTAATTTGTTATGGTTTTTAAGATATGTTTTAAAATATGTGTTCAGTAAACTTTTGATGATGGTGGATGAAAGATAATATAAGAGGACGATGATGATGAGAAACAGAGGGGACAGACTTCTGTAGGAAGTTAAAAACAACATTGTTCTTATAGTATTCTGCAGAAGGAAGCAGAAAGCAAAGTAATAAACTTTTTCTCCATGTAATATGGAAAAAAACACTTGGAGACAATAAACAAACAATAAGAATGGAAGACTGGTTATGAAGATCTGTGAGATAAGAAACCAAAACTTCAGTTCAGTTCAGTTCAGTCGCTCAGTCCTGTCCGACTATTTGCGACCCCATGAATCGCAGCACGCCAGGCCTCCCTGTCTATCACAAACTCCCGGAGTTCACTCAGACTCACGTCCATCGAGTAGTGATGCCATCCAGCCATCTCATCCTCTGTCGTGCCCTTCTCCTCCTGCCCCCAATCCCTCCCAGCATCAGAGTCTTTTCCAATGAGTCAACTCTTCGCATGAGGTGGCCAAAGTATTGGAGTTCCAGCTTTAGCATCATTCCTTCCAAAGAAATCCCAGGGCTGATCTCCAGAATGGACTGGTTGGATCTCCTTGCAGTCCAAGGGACTCTCAAGAGTCTTCTCCAACACCACAGTTCAAAAGCATCAATACTTTAGCACTCAGCCTTCTTCACAGTCCAACTCTCACATCCATACATGACCACAGAAAAAACCATAGCCTTGACTAGATGAAACTTTGTTGGCAAAGTAATGTCTCTGCTTTTGAATATGCTATCTAGGTGGGTCATAACTTTCCTTCCAAGGAGTAAGCCTCTTTTAATTTCATGGCTGCAGTCACCATCTGTAATGATTTTGGAGCCCAGAAAAATAAAGTCTGACACTGTTTCCACTGTTTCCCCATCTATTTCCCATGAAGTGATGGGACCAGATGCCATGATCTTTGTTTTCTGAATGTTGAGCTTTAAGCCAACTTTTTCACTCTCCACTTTCACTTTGATCAAGAGGCTTTTTAGTTCCTCTTCACTTTCTGCCATAAGGGTGGTGTCATCCACATATCTGAGGTGATTGATATTTCTCACGGCAATCTTGATTCCAGCTTGTGTTTCTTCCAGTCCAGCATTTCTCATAATGTACTCTGCATATAAGTTAAATAAGCAGGGTGACAATATACAGCCTTGACGAACTCCTTTTCCTATTTGGAACCAGTCTGTTGCTCCATGTCCAGTTCTAACTGTTGCTTCCTGACCTGCATACAGATTTCTCAAGAGGCAGATCAGGTGGTCTGGTATTCCCACCTCTTTCAGACTTTTCCACAGTTTATTGTGATCCACACAGTCAAAGGCTTTGGCATAGTCAATAAAAAAGAAATAGATATTTTTCTGGAAATATCTTGCTTTTTCCATGATCCAGCAGATGTTGGCAATTTGATCTCTGGTTCCTCTGCCTTTTCTAAAACTAGCTTGAACATCAGGAAGTTCAAGATTCACATATTGCTGAAGTCTGGCTTGGAGAATCTTGAGCATTACTTTACTAGCGTGTGAGATGAGTGCAATTGTGTAGTGTTTTGAGCATTCTTTGGCATTGCCTTTCTTTGGGATTGGAATGAAAACTGACCTTTTCCAGTCCTGTGGCCACTACTGAGTTTTCCAAATTTGCTGGCATATTGAGTGAAGCACTTTCACAGCATCATCTTTCAGGATTTGGAATAGCTCAACTGGAATTCCATCACCTCCACTAGCTTTGTTCGTAGTGATGCTTTCTAAGGCCCACTTGACTTCACATTCCAGGATGTCTGGCTCTAGGTCAGTGATCACACCATGGTGATTATCTGGGTCATGAAGATCTTTTTTGTACAGTTCTTCTGTGTATTCTTGCCATCTCTTCTTAATATCTTAGCAACAATTAAAAGCTACCAAAAGTGTCTTTTCCAATTTGGGACACCACCATGAATAAGAAACAGAAAACTTAGAAAATCATTGGGGTGTGAAGACAAAGACTAAAATATAAAACACAGTGTACAAAAAATATTACTATGATTCAAATTAAAGAACATTATAAAATGTCATGATAATGTGAGTAGAAACTTATTTGTAAAGACTACTAGTGGGAATATGAGTTGATACCACCATCTGGGAAAATAGTCTGGCAGTAACAATGAATATTTAATAGAGTACATCTTTTAGGTTTGTTGTTGACTGAAACCTAATAATGGCAGTTTCAAAGATAAATTTAGAGGATAGGTAATATATACATGGGCTTCCCTGGTGGCTCAGATGGTGAAGAATCTGCCCTCAGTGTGGGAGACCCAGGTTCAACCTCTGAGTCATGAAGATCCCCAGAGAAGGGAATGGCTACCTACTCCAGTATTCTTGCCTGAAGAATTCCATGGACAGAGGAGTCTGGCAAGTCCATGGGGTTGCAAAGAATCAGACATGACTGAGTGACTAACACTTTTCAAATATATACATACTGAACTAAGATTTTTTTAAAAAGAAAATAATTATATATGCAAAGCTGTGAATTAATTATTTGCACAGATATATCATCCCCCCCAAAAAAAGTTCTCTTAGAGAAGGCTTAAGTTTTAATAGTTTTTAAACTATTTTGAAATTTCCTTCATCTCACTATAATGTAGTCTGGTTTGCTGCAGTTCATAAGATTGCAAAGAGTCAGATGTGACTGAGTGATTGAACAATAACAATAACGTAGTCAGCTGGAATAATTATGGTGAAGTAATATCAGTTTTATTCAAATGTATTATCCATATCCTCTAATATAAAGGTCTTCTTTACTGTTATTTAATATTAATCAGAAACATGACTAAAGCTAAAGAGTAATCCTCACCTATTGTTTAGATAATAATTCAAGTGAGAATACTTCTGGGGATATCACAAAGTTCTAACACTGCTAGAGATCTATCTAATTCATTTATTAATATCTAAAAATAAAAGAGTGAAATTGCTACTCATAGAAATGTAACAAAACTTATTTGTATAAACTAGTTGACAAGAACAAATTTTTCAACAAATTAATTCCCCAAATATTTGCTGAGCTACAATGTGCAAGGTATTAGTCTCTACTGGCAAAGATCAGCATTCACACAAATGTCTATTCCCTCTGAGGTTATGATTGCAGTAAAAAAAAAAAAAAAAAAAGATAAGCACTCAGGAATTAAATTCTATAATATATATACAGTAGATATAATGGTCATCTGAGTTAAATTCACCCATTCCAGTCCATTTTAGTTCACTGATTCCTAGAATGTCAACGTTCACTCTTGCCATCTCCTGTTTGACCACTTCCAATTTGCCTTGATTCATGGGTTTAACATTCCAGGTTCCTATGCAATATTGCTCTTTACAACATCAGACCTTGCTTCTATCACCAGTCACATCCACAGATGGGTATTTTTTTTGCTTTGGCTCCATCCCTTCATTCTTTCTGGAGTTATTTCTCCACTGATCTCCAGTAGTATATTGGGTACCAACAACAGAATGGGAAAGACTAGGGATCTCTTCAAGAAAATCAGAGATACCAAAGGAACATTTCATGCAAAGATGGGCTCGATAAAGGACAGAAATGGTATGGACCTAACAGAAGCAGAAGATATTAAGAAGAGATGGCAAAAATAAACAGAAGAACTGCACAAAGATTTTCATGACCCAGATATTCATGGTGTGATCACTGACCTAGAGCCAGCCATCCTGGAATGTGAAGTCAAGTGGGCCCTAGCAAGCATCACTATGAACAAAGCTAGTGGAGGTGATAGAATTCCAGTTGAGCTATTCCAAGTCCTGAAAGATGATGCTGTGAAAGTGCTGCACTCAATATGCCAGCAAATTTGGAAAACTCAGTAGTGGCCACAGGACTGGAAAAGGTCCGTTTTCATTCCAATCCCAAAGAAAGGCAATGCCAAAGAATGCTCACACTACCACACAATTGGACTCATCTCACACGCTAGTAAAGTAATGCTCAAGATTCTCCAAGCCAGGCTTCAGCAATATGTGAACCTTGAACTTCCTGATGTTCAAGCTAGTTTTAGAAAAGGCAGAGGAACCAGAGATCAAATTGCCAACATCTGCTGGATCATGGAAAAAGCAAGAGAGTTCCAGAAAAACATCTATTTCTGCTTTATTGACTATGCCAAATCCTTTGACTGTGTGGATCACAATAAACTGTGGAAAAGTCTGAAAGAGATGGGAATACCAGACCACCTGATCTGCCTCTTGAGAAATCTGTATGCAGGTCAGGAAGCAACAGTTAGAACTGGACATGGAGCAACAGACTGGTTCCAAATAGGAAAAGGAGTTCGTCAAGGCTGTATATTGTCACCCTGTTTATTTAACTTATATGCAGAGTACATCATGAGGAACACTAGACTGGAAGAAACACAAGCTGGAATCAAGATTGCCGGGAGAAATATCAATAACCTCAGATATGCAGATGACACCACCCTTATGGCAGAAAGTGAAAAGGAACTAAAAAGCCTCTTGATCAAAGTGAAAGTGGAGAGTGAAAAAGTTGGCTTAAAGCTCAACATTCAGAAAACGAAGATTATGGCACCTGGTCCCATCACTTCATGGGAAATGGATGGGGAAACAGTGGAAACAGTGTCAGACTTTATTTTTCTGGGCTCCAAAATCACTGAAGATGGTGATTGCAGCCATGAAATTAAAAGAGGCTTACTCCTTGGAAGGAAAGTTATGACCCACCTAGATAGCATATTCAAAAGCAGAGACATTACTTTGCCAACAAAGGTTTGTCTAGTCAAGGCTATGGTTTTTCCTGTGGTCATGTATGGATGTGAGAGTTGGACTGTGAAGAAGGATGAACGCCAAAGAATTGATGCTTTTGAACTGTGGTGTTGGAGAAGACTCTTGAGAGTCCCTTGGACTGCAAGGATATCCAACCAGCCCACTTTGAAGGAGATCAGCCATGGGATTTCTTTGGAAGGAATGATGCTAAAGCTGAAACACCAGTACTTTGGCCAATTCATGTGAAGAGTTGACTCATTGGAAAAGACTCTATTGCTGGGAGGGATTGGGGGCAAGAGGAGAAGGGGACAACAGAGGATGAGATGGCTGGATGGCATCACTGACTCGATGGACGTGAATCTGAGTGAACTCCGGGAGTTTGTGATGGACAGGGAGGCCTGGCGTGCTGCGATTCATGGGGTCGCAAGAGTCGGACACGACCGAGCGACTGGACTGAACTGAATATATATACAAATATATACATTATTCATAATTTTAATTATTTGATATATAATTATTTTATGTGGTGATAAGGGCTACAAGGACAAAAGATAGGAAAGGGGGATGGTAAGTGTGGAGGCATTGACAGTAGTGAGAGGGAGATTTTTAAAAAGGTGGTCAGAGAGGGAATTGCAAAGGCATTAATATCTCAGTAAAGATATGAAGGATGCTGTTATAGGCTGCAAAATGCCTCTTTCCCCAAAAGATCCTAATCTCTGAAAACTAGGATTGTCACCTTATATGGAAAAAAGAAAAAGAAAAAATGTCTTTGCATATATAATTAAATTAAGAATTTTGAGATGGCGAGATTATCCTGGATTATCTAGTTGGGCCCTAAATGCTAAAGGTAATTACGTAAGAAAAGAAGAGTTTTTACCCATAAACAGAAGATAAATAAAATTGATCACAGAGTCAGATAATAACATAATGTGCCCACAAGTTAAGGAATGTTGGTAGACACCAGAAGCTGGAAGACAAATCTACCCTAGAACCTCCAGAGGAATCATAGCACTGTTGATACTTCAGTTTTAGCCCTGTTATACCTGTTTTATATTTATAGCCCCCAGAACAAAGATAAAAGTATTTGCATTGTTAAGCCCTAAATTTGTAGTAATTTGTTAGAGCAGCCATAGGGAGCTATTACAAGGCTGAGGACACAAATAATGCAGACCTCCAGGGGTAAAGCAGATTAGAAGGGGAAATATCAAGAGCTGTCTTTTGAACATGGTAAGTGTGAGAAATCTATTAGACATCTGTGAAAGAGATAGTCATTAGGAGTTCAGGGGAGAGCTCCAGTCTAACTCAGTAAATCTGGCCATTATCATCATGTAGATTGTTGTGACACCATGGGACCAGATAATTAAGATATTCAGAAAAGAGAAAAACTCAAGTCACTGAGCTCCAGAACCCTCCAGTATTAGAGAAGATGGATATAAGACAGAGCTAGAAAAGAAGGCTGAGAGAAGAGTGATTTGAGTGGTAAGAGGAAATCAGGTAAGAATGGTATCCTGGAAGTCAGTGAAGAAAGGGTCTTAATGAGGATTGTGCTACTGCTTCTGTACTGTGCTCCATCATGTCCAGGTCTTTGCAGCCTCAATACTGAGTTACAAATCATGGACCTTCACCTTGGCCATTCTGTGTTCTGTGGATCTGGTTTTACTTTTGTGAAACCAAAAGTATTTCCTCCAATTTGTTACCTGCATTTTCTCATTATATTTATCACATAGAAATACTTTTATTGTCACGATTCTAGCCTCTAAAGTGATTTAAAGTTAAATGTATATACATAATGACCAGCAAAATATTGGGCTCTTAATAAATATTTAATGAATATTTGCTGAATAAGGAAATACATAATTTTATTGTTGCTAAAGATATTATGATTGACATTTTGTAAATGGTTCATCACAATCACAAACTAATTGTTTACCAAAGCAAGGTAATAGTGAAATTCATTTTCAAAACCCCCCACCCAGACCTCACTAAACCAAATGGAATTATGATGACCTCTGGAGATAATAAATCACATCTCTTTTAAGGCTCATCTACTCAAAGCCTCTGCTTTTCACATGCCTAATAGAAATTATCTCATTTATATAGAATACGTTAAGTCAGGTCCACACATTATAGTTATTAGTGATTTGTAAGATATAGTAATGCTATATCCCAAGGGGGGCACCAATTCTGAAGCCACCTTATTATTTCTTTACTTATGACAAGAAGTTAGCAGTGAAGAACAAGTTGCTGTGCACAATGTCTCATTCTTTGGTAGCTGAGGATATTAATTCATGAGCTCGAGGCAAGGACATTGATCTTTTTAGCCATCCAGAAATAAAATGGCATGTAGAGCAACTACTTCTTCACTATTCCAGCACAGTTTTTTCCCCCTCCCTTGAAGTTTCTTTTTCCAATTAAGACTAGAAATGCAGCCACTCTCTTCTGAGGAAAGATGGCAAATATGACCATGGGTTTAGAGATGCTTAGTCTCATTAATGTCCTTTTGGATGAGCAATGCAGTATGACCCAGATAATAAACAGACACTATGTGTATCAGCTCCTCAGAAGCAAAACTCTTTTCCTCTCCTTCTGGATTAAGTTAGTATCTCCTCATATTGACCCCAAAGAGATCAAGGCTGAGCCTAGATGGGTGCCCAGTAATACACGCGGTGGAAAATATGGATGAAAGGATAAAACACACAGACCTCTATACAAATGTTTTCAATTCCCCAATAATAGATGAGTGAATTAACATGCAGCCAGAATTCCCTGCCCAAATTACACCCGTTTTCACAGGCAGCTTGAATATACTATGATATGTAGATGCATACACATACACACAAAGGAATTTATTTTTTCCACCAATGTTGCAGAACACATGTTGAGTATAAAATGTCATACTAAGCAATGCAAAGGAGGGAAAATTGGGCTAGAGTAACAAGATCCAACCATTAAAAAATTCCAAAATTAAGTAGGAGAATGAGAAAAAACACCAGTTAATGCACATATATATAATAAACATTGGCATCAATAAATATGTAATTATATTATAGAATATATATATCTGTTGAATATTAACCCTATGGTGCTTGCACACTTTGTTGTAATGGTTTTGGACTAAAAGTCACTGAATTTCAGAATACAGTGAACTAGTGTTGTAACTGGCCTTAAGGAAATGGCAAGTATTATGAAATGTTCTGTTTTAACAGAAAAAATTTAAAACCATATATTTTCAAAAACCCAGAAAAACTGGGTTCCAGTCATCCCTGTATTTTATCATTTGAACATTATGTACCCTCCCTGAAGGCAAGTACCCTAGTATAAAAGTTGATAAAAAATACAACCATACTATTTCAAAGGGTTTTACTTTGATATTTAAATAAGACAACATATGTAAAATTTAGTCTCTGACATAGGTACTCAATATATATGGGAAGGCAATATGGTAGTATTATTAAGTAATTAATTTATGGAATCAGAAATAAAGTAAGATTTAAATGCTGGCTTTGCCATCATTTAGTACTTTTTAATACATTTGATATGGTATTTACTTCTGTGGGCATAACTTATCTGTAAAATAGAATCATAAATATAAGTAACATTTCCTCCTGTGTTTTCACACAGATGACACCACTCTTATGGCAGAAAGTGAAGAGGAACTAAAGAGCCTCTTGATGAAAGTGAAAGAGGAGAGTGAAAAAGCTGGCTTAAAACTTAACATTCATAAAACTAAGATCATAACATCCTGTCCCATCACTTCATGGCAAATAGATGGGGAAACAATGGAAATAGTGAGAGAATTTATTTTCTTGGGCTCCAAAATCACTTCAGATGGTGACTGCAGCCATGAAATCAAAAGACTCCTTCTCTTTGGAGGAAAAGCTATGACAAACCCAAACAGCATATTAAAAAGCAGAGACATTATTTTGTTGAAAAAGGTTTGTCTAGTCAGAGCTATGGTTTTTCCAGTAGTCGTGCATGGATATGAAAGTTGGACCATAAAGAAAGCTGAGTACTGATGAATTGATCTTTTGAACTGTGGTGTTGGAAAAGACTCTTGAAAGCTCCTTGGACTGCAAGGAGATCCAACCAGTCCATCCTAAAGAAAACCAGTCCTGAATAGTCACTGGAAGGACTGATGCTGAAGCTGAAACTCCAATATTTTGGCCACCTGATGTGAAGTCTTTTCCTGACTTATTGGAAAAGATCCTGATGCTGGGAAAGACCGAAGGCAGGAGGAGAAGGGGACAACAGAGGATGAGATGGTTGGATGGCATCACCAACTTGATGAACATGAGTTTGAGCAAGCTCCAGGAGTTGGTGATGGGCAGGGAAACCTGGCATGCTACAGTCCATGGGGTCACAAGCAGTTGGACACTACTGAGTGACTGAACTGAACTGTGTGTTTCAACACAGCCCCTGGGTTTATGTTTTATCACAAAATGTGCCACACTACTACACAACTACTCATTTATTTCTCTGCAACCACTATGAGAGAAAAATGCTCCTGTTTTCAGGTACCACACTAAGTTTAACAACATATATCCAAAATCTACCACATAATAAATTATATATATATATATATATATATGATCAATGGTTGAATTATCTATAAGGGTATTGCCTTTGTAAATGTAGTCTAAATGCCATTTAGACTATAATCATAAATGGTGGTTAATATTATTTTCTCTCCTTCATATTCAAATCAAATATACAAGCAGATCATGTAGGTCAGTATCAAAAAAAAAAAAAAAAACAAAAAACCCTCAACCAAAAATGGGTGGAAGATCTAAATAGACATCTTACCAAAGATGACATACAGATGTCTAAGAGGCATATGAAAAGATGCTCAACACCACTGATTGTTAGAGAAAGAGAAATCAAAACTACAATGAGTTATCACCTCACACCAGTCAGAATAACCATCATCAAAAAAAGCTATAAACAAGACATACTGGAAAGAGTTTGGAGAAAAGGGAACTCTCCTACAGTGTTGGTGGAAATGTCAATTGATGCAGTCACTACAGAGAGCCCTATGGAGGTTCCTTAAAAAACTAAATACAGAGATACCACATGACCAACAGTCCCACTCTTGGGCATATATCCAGAAAGAACTCTTAATTCAAAAAGGTACATACACCCCAATGTTCATTGCAGCACTATTTACAATAGCCAGGGCATGGAAGCAACCTATATGTCCATCAACATAGTAATGGATAAAGAAGATGTGATACATATATAAAGTGGAATACTACTCAGCCATAAAAGATTGTCATTTGCAGCAACATGGATGGTTGTCATATTGAGTGAAGTAAGACACAGAAAGACAAACATTATATAATATCACTTATATGTGGAATCTAAAAAAGTTGTACAAATGAATCTATTTACAAAACAGAAATAAAGTTACAAACGTAGAAAACAAACTTATGGTTACCAAGTGGGGAAGTCTGGGGAGGGATACACTGGGAGACTAAAATTGACATATACACATTATTATACATAAAATAGATAACTAATAAGAACCTACTGTACAGCACAAGGAACTCTACTCAATACTCTGTAATGACCTCATTATAAAGGAGAGTCTCCAAGCCAGACTTCAGCAATATGTGAACCGTGAACTTCCTGATGTTCAAACTGGTTTTAGAAAAGGCAGAAGAACCAGAGATCAAATTGCCAACATCTGCTGGATCATGGAAAAAGCAAGAGAGTTCCAGAAAAACATCTATTTCTGCTATATTGACTATGCCAAAGCCTTTGACTGTGTGGATCACAATAAACTGTGGAAAATTCTGAAAGAGATGGGAATACCAGACTACCTGATCTGCCTCTTGAGAAATTTGTATGCAGGTCAGGAAGCAACAGTTAGAACTGGACATGGAACAACAGGCTGGTTCCAAATAGGAAAAGGAGTTCGTCAAGGCTGTATATTGTCACCCTGTTTATTTAACTTATATGCAGAGTACATCATGAGAAATGCTGGGCTTTGAGAAACACAAGCTGGAATCAAGATTGCTGGGAGAAATATCAATAATCTCAGATATGCAGATGACACCACCCTTATGGCAGAAAGTGAAGAGGAACTAAAAAGCCTCTTGATCAAAGTGAAGGTGGAGAGTGAAAAAGTTGGCTTAAAGCTCAACATTCAGAAAAAGAAGATCATGGCGTCCGGTCCCACCACTTCATGGGAAATAGATGGGGAAACAGTGGAAACAGTGTCAGACTTTATTTTTCTGGGCTCCAAAATCACTACAGATGGTGACTGCAGCCATGAAATTAAAAGACACTTACTCCTTGGAAGGAAAGTTATGACCAACCTAGATAGCATATTCAAAAGCAGAGACATTACTTTGCCAACAAAGGTCCATCTAGTCAAGGCTATGGTTTTTCCTGTGGTCATGTATGGATGTGAGAGTTGGACTGTGAAGAAGGCTGAGTGCCGAAGAATTGATGCTTTTGAACTGTGGTGTTGGAGAAGACTCTTGAGAGTCCCTTGGACTGCAAGGAGATCCAACCAGTCCATTCTGAAGGAGATCAGCCCTGGGATTTCTTTGGAAGGAATGATGCTAAAGCTGAAACTCCAGTACTTTGGCCACCTCATGTGAAGAGTTGACTCATTGGAAAAGACTCTGATGCTGGGAGGGATTGGGGGCAAGAGGAGAAGGGGACGACAGAGGATGAGATGGCTGGATGGCATCACTGACTCGATGGACGTGAGTCTGAGTGAACTCCGGGAGTTGGTGATGGACAGGGAGGCCTGGCGTTCTGCGATTCATGGGGTGGCAAAGAGTCGGACAGGACTGAGCGACTGATCTGATCTGATTTTCTCAAAAACAAAGCAACATGATAAACAAGAAAGATTTTACAGTTAGCTTTGCATACAATATATAATTTAAAGTTAATCCTCTTACAAATTAAAATTGTTTCCTGAAGCTTTATAAAATAAACATTATTAGTTTTGTTTTATATGTTTAAATCTTGGTTGTTACAGTTTTTTCCAAAGTATTGTGATATTCCTCTATACATATGATAAAAACCAGGTAACATTAATTTATAGAAGCCTAAATCTAACCTGGCCAGCAAGACTTGCCTGAGTCCAAAATGCACACATGATTCCATGTAAGTAAAGACAGCGTGAGTCAGATAAGAAACTGATCAGTCTTTCCTGCATGGAATGAAAAATAATCGAAGTTAAATGTTGTTCATGACTATTCAATCACTAACCTGGAGAGAGAAAACTTAAATTTGTATATTATAAACCCACTGGTACTCAACCAACAGTCTTCGGGCCTGATGTTGGGGGACTTGGGGTGGGGATGTGATTCACAATTACATATAATGTTCTCATTATGATTTGTCTGGTAGTATACATCTGGTAACAGTCCTCACGACAATAATATTTCCTACTGGAAGTTAATAAATTAGCATTCTGGATGTGTGTGTGTGTGTGTGTGTGTAAACTGCCTATCTTTCCATTCACTTGGGAGAATGTGTTACATGTCTCCTGGTGAGGCCACATCCTATTCCACTGTGAAGACTTCATGTTGAAATATATGAGTCAGTTTCCCTAAAATGACTAAATGTAATCAGAATCTATGTTAACAACTTACTGACCAGAGACATATTAATATGTCTTTTGCTACCCGAAAGTTATTGACCAGAGTGTTTCTATATTCACTAACATAACAAATCGCCTGCCACAGGCATTAGTTTCTGCAAAAATCCCCTGGCCAATAGTGTGTTAAGCTCACACTAACAATGACATTCTATAGCTTGTGTTTATTAAATAGGCCACTGAAAGTCTTTTTTAACTTTAAAAGAAAATTCTATAAGAATATTAAGAGAATAGGATGTTTCTTAGAGGAGGGCATGGCAACCACTCCAGTAGTCTTGCCAGAAGAATCCCATGGACAGAAGAGGCTGGTGGGCTATAGTCTGTAGGATCTCAAAGAGTTGGACACGACTGAGTGACTTACCAGGCAGGCACGGAAGATGTTTCTCATTGTTATCACAAGTTGGTGCAACACAATAATTTCATGATATTTTTTCTAGGGACCAATACAGATAGATTAATTGTCTTCAAATGAAAGAGAATAAGTCTTTATTTCTAATATAATTAAATAATAAATTTAGAATAAGAAATAGGCTCTGGCATAATAATATATGCTAAACCAAAGAATAGTCTCTATTTTGTATTTCTACATTTTGGTGTGTAACAATCTCCAAGGCTCTACAACTATATTAAGTTTTTGTAGATCATTTGATGTTTTCATTCAACATCTGTCAGCCTCTTGTACATTGATCATTGATGTTTAGCTGACCTCACCAGTGCTAGGCCTATGGTAAGATAAAGCACTTGTAGTGGGCATAAATGCTAGGGATCCTCTAAAATGCTCAAATGGGCTTCTCTGGTGGCTCAGCAGTAAAGAATCTGCCTGCCAATGCAGGAGATGCAGGTTTGATCCTTAGGTCAGGAAGATCCCCTGGAGAAGGAAATGGCAACCCACTCCAGTGTTCTTGCTTGGGGAATCTCATGGACAGAAGAGCCTGGTGGGTTACAGTCCCTGGGGTGATAAAACAGCTGGATAGGACTTAGTGACCATATCACAACAAAAACACTTAAATAAGCAAGATGCAAAATATTTCAATAAAAATTTCTTAAGAAATAAAATTAATATAAAGATTTATGGTGAACAAAATATCAAATAAACACATTATCAGTGTTTGAGTTTTTCTTTTGCTTCAGGTTCCAGTATGGCTCAACACAGCATATATCAAAATAACTTGCATTAGTCCAAACTATGGCTAGCTTATATTTCATTAGAAGAATATTAGGTGGCTTATAACATTGTTAGGAATTTAAAGAACTAGACTCATAGAGTTGACTCATTGGAAAAGACTCTGATGCTGGGAGGGATTGGGGGCGGGAGGAGAAGGGGACGACAGAGGATGAGATGGCTGGATGGCATCACTGACTCGATGGACGCGGGTCTGAGTGAACTCTGGGAGTTGGTGATGGACAGGGAGGCCTGGCATGCTGCGATTCATGAGGTGGCAAAGAGTCGGACACGACTGAGTGACTGAACTGAACTGAACTGAGACTCATAAAACGGATATGAAACAAAAATTTTAGGGAACAAGGTAGGCAACACTGTAGCAGTTTGATGATCATGGGGTCAGTGTCGTTTTTTCCATTGAATACATCATTGCCAGACTCTGAAATAAATAATTTTTAAACCTCTCTGCATCTTTGTGTCACTCTTCTCGATTCGAGTTCTTGGATGAAAACAGAAAATCAGCAGAACCCAGGACTAATGCATGCCTTAGTTTTTAAGAATTAGGTAGAGCTAAATCTTCCTGTCAAGATCTCTACAGTATCTTTAATCCATTGTATATTCTTGCCTCCTTTGTCAAAGATAAGTTTTCCATATGTGCATGGACTTATCTCTGGGCTTTCTATTTTGTTCCACTGATCTATATTTCTGTCTTTGTGCCAGTTCCATACTGTCTTGATGACTGTGGCTTTGTAGTAGAGCCTGAAGTCAGGCAGGTTGATTCCTCCAGTTCCATTCTTCTTTCTCAAGATAGCTTTGGCTATTCGAGGTTTTTTGTATTTCCATACAAATTGTGAAATTATTTGTTCTAGCTCTGTGAAGAATACCATTGGTAGCTTGATAGGGATTGCATTGATCTATAAACTCATTATCAGAGAAATGCAAATCAAAACCACTATGAGGTACCATTTCACTCCAGTCAGAATGGCTGCGATCCAAAAGTCTACAAGAAATAAATGCTGGAGAGGGTGTGGAGAAAAGGGAACCCTCTTACACTGTTGGTGGGAATGCAAACTAGTACAGCCACTATGGAGAACAATCTGGAGATTCCTTAAAAAACTGGAAATAGAACTGCCTTATGATCCAGCAATCCCACTACTGGGCATACACACTGAGGAAACCAGAATTGAAAGAGACACATGTACCCCAATGTTCATCACAGCACTGTTTATAATAGCCAGGACATGGAAGCAACCTAGATGCCCATCAGCAGATGAATGGATAAGAAAGCTGTGGTACACATACACAATAGAGTATTACTCAGCCATTAAAAAGAATACATTTGAATCAGTTCTAATGAGGTGGATGAAACTGGAGCCTATTATACAGAGTGAAGTAAGCCAGAAAGAAAAACACCAATACAGTATACTAACGCATATATATGGAATTTAGAAAGAGGGTAACAATAACCCTGTGTACGAGACAGCAAAAGAGACACTGATGTATAGAACAGTCTTATGGACTCTGTGGGAGAGGGAGAGGGAGAGTGTGGGATGATTTGGGAGAATGGCATTGAAATATGTATAATATCATATATGAAACGAGTTGCCAGTCCAGGTTCGATACACGATACTGGATGCTTGGGGCTGGTGCACTGGGATGACCCAGAGGGATGGTATGGGGAGGGAGGAGGGAGGAGGGTTCAGGATGGGGAATGCATGTATACCTGTGATGGATTCATTTCAATATATGGCAGAACCAATACAATATTGTAAAGTTAAAAAATAAAATTAAATTTAAAAAAAATAAATAAAATAAAATAAAGATCTCTACAGTGGAAGATTCTGCTGAAATAAAAACATTCAATTTCAGGATAATAATAAAATGGCCAATGTCTGTTACATTCATTATTATCTGAAGCCATGGATATATCAAAATAAAAACCCATTATTGCCAGTTGTTCAAATGTAAGGATAAAGATTAGAAATGAACAAAGAGAAAAGTGGTATCACAATAGAAAGAATAGCCTTTTAACTGGCCATTTAGATGTATAACTCAGATTTATAAATCAGTCAAAAACTTCAGCTAGGTTCAAAAAAAAACAATAGGAAAATATAAATATTCCTGAAGGAGTAATAGGTAATTTCCTTAGTATTAAAACTAGAATCGCTTATGCAGTGCTCAAATAAACTTTTGCTTACAAGACAAAAAGCAAATTCAAGGCACTCTAGATAAAAATCCAAAGGAGAATACTTCATTTTATCCAAGTATTACAGATATACTAAATAGGTTATTTAAGAATGTGTGTGCATATAAGGCAGAGTATTAATAAGCAACCACTTGATAGTTCATGATGAGGTTGGTACATTTTCCAAAGCAAATATACACAACCAAATTGCCCTCCAAAATCATTTCAAGGCTCTAGATATTGATGAAAATAAGTCAACAAGTTAAAAAAAAAAAAAAAAGAAAAGAAATCTGTGGGAAAAAAGCTTAGTCTGCAGCCTTCTTGCCTAGGTTACTGCAGTCCACCCAGACTCAACTGCTGCAGTAACTTCATGGTATTGCTATGAAGACCAACAGAATTACTTGTTAGAGGGACAAATTTTATTTGGGATAGAAGGTGAGAAAAACCGTGATGTTCAGAATTTTCAAGAAAAGCAGAAAATGCCACAGGAAAGCATGGACAAATTATGCAGCTCCCCATTAGCCTAAAGTTTCTGTTCATACTGGAGTGAAGAGTGAATGAAATCCACCAAATGGGAGATTGTGAAAATGAGACAGTCGCATGAGGTTGGCGTATAAGCTCTCTATATATCTCTATTTGACTAGGAAGTTACATCCACGTACGAGGAAACTGAGAGGGTCCAAGGGAAGGTCAAAGTGAAGGCATACTTGAGACGTGGCTGAATGGTGAAATGCTTTCCAGTCCACAGACAGACATATCAGCAAAGGGAGGAAGCTTTACATGATCACAATGTTTGAGCATAACTTTTGCCTAAATCATTGGCTGAATATTATGCTAAGTAGGCATAGGACACTCCTTAGGATGCTAAGCTAAAAAAAATAATAACAAGAAATAAAAATCTGAACACAGACTTCAGTGACTACTACAGAGAAGATATATTCCAGAGATTAATGGCAGGGAAGTTAAAAAGACTTGCCACAGAAAAACCAAATCAAGTCAAAATATCAAATTTCAATGAAAAAATTACAAGAAATTCACAAGAACAAACAATCAAAGAAAAAACTTCAGGCTACTGTAACTTTAAGTTGGGAAAAAAAAAAAACAGCAGTCAATATAAATGGATTCTGTGTTCAGATATTGGATTTAACAAACAAGGATTTCAAAGAGACTATTATAAATATATTCAAAGATTTGTAGCAACTGTTAAAACATTGAAAAGAAGATATAATGGCACAAAAAGGGAGAATCTCCATAAACAAAACTGAGAAAACAGACTCTAGAATTGAAAAATATAATAACAAATGAAAAATTCACTAGATGGGCTCAAAAAAAACTTAAGAGGGCAGAAGAATCAGTGAACTAAAGAAAGAACAATAGAAATTATGCTATTTGAAAAACAGAGAGAAAAATCAAAGAAAAATGAACAGAGCCTCAGGATGGGAAAATAGCAGGTCTAACAATATTTTTAATGGCAGTATGAATTAATCTACTAAAAATCATTGAGCTGTGCACTTAAAATGAATGTATTCTTGGTATTCAAATTTAACCTCCACAAAGGTGTTTCTTTTTTTTTTTTAAAGTATCCAAACATTTTTGTTGTCTTTTCCTTTAATAATATCTGTATTCAGTTCAGTTCAGTCGCTCAGTCATGTCCGACTCTTTGCAATCCCATGACTCGCAGCACGCCAGGCCTCCCTGTCCAACACCAACTCCCGGAGTTCACTCAGACTCACGTCCATTGAGTCAGTGATGCCATCCAGCCATCTCATCCTCTGTCATCCCCTTCTCATCCTGCCACCAATCCCTCCCAGCAACAGAGTCTTTTCCATGAGTCAACTCTTCGCATGAGGTGGCCAAAGGACTGGAGTTTCAGCTTTAGCATCATTCCTTCCAAAGAAATCCCAGGGCTCATCTCCTTTAGAATAGACTGGTTGGATCTCCTCGCAGTTCAAGGGACTCTCAAGAGTCTTCTCCAACACCACACTTCAAAAGCATCAATTCTTCAGTGCTCAGCCTTCTTCACAGTCCAACTCTCACATCCATACATGACCACTGGAAAAACCATAGCCTTGACTAGATGGACCTTTGTTGGCAAAGTAATGTCTCTGCTTTTGAATATGCTATCTAGGTTGGTCATAACTTTCCTTCCAAGGAGTAAGCCTCTTTTAATTTCATGGCTGCAGTCACCATCTGTAATGATTTTGGAGCCCAGAAAAATAAAGTCTGACACTGTTTCCACTGTTTCCCCATCTATTTGCCATGAAGTGATGGGACCAGATGCCATGATCTTCATTTTCTGAATGTTGATCTTTAAGCCAACTTTTTCACTCTCCACTTTCACTTTGATCAAGAGGCTTTTTAGTTCCTCTTCACTTTCTGCCATAAGGGTGGTGTCATCTGCATATCTGAGGTTATTGATATTTCTCCTGGCAATCTTGATTCCAGCTTGTGCTTCTTCCAGCCCAGCGTTTCTCATGATGTACTCTGCATATAAGTTAAATAAACAGGGTGACAATATACAGCCTTGACGTACTCCTTTTCCTGTTTGGAACCAGTCTGTTGTTCCATGTCCAGTTCTAACTGTGCTTCCTGACCTGCATATAGGTTTCTCAAGAGGCAGATCAGGTGGTCTGGTATTCCCATCTCTTTCAGAATTTTCCACAGTTTATTGTGATTCACACAGTCAAAGGCTTTGGCATAGTCAATAAAGCAGAAATAGATGCTTTTCTGGAACTCTCTTCCTTTTTCAATGATCCAGTGGATGTTGGCAATTTGATCTCTGGTTCTTCTGCCTTTTCAAAAACCAGCTTGAACATCTGGAAGTTCATGGCCCACGTATTGCTGAAACTCCAAGCCAGGCGGCTTGGAGAATTTTGAACATTACTTTCCTAGCATGTGAAATGAGTGCAATTGTATGGTAGTTTGAGCATTCTTTTGTATTGCCTTTCTTAGGGATTGGAATGAATACTGACCTTTTCCAGTCCTGTGGCCACTACTGAGTTTTCCAAATTTGCTGGCATATTGAGTGCAGCACTTTCACAGCATCACCTTTCAAGATTTGAAATAGCTCAACTGGTATTCCATCACCTCCACTACCTTTGTTCGTAGCGATGCTTCCTAAGGCTCACTTGACATCACACTCCAGGACATCTGGCTCTAGGTGAGTGATCACACCATCATGATTATCTTGGTCATGAAGATCTTTTTTGTACAGTTTTTCTGTGTATTCTTGCCACCTCTTCTTAATATCTTTTGCTTCTGTTAGATCCATACCATTTCTCTGCCTTATCGAGCCCATCTTTGCATGAAATGTTCCCTTGGTATCTCTAATTTTCTTGAAGAGATCTCTAGTCTTTCCCATTCTGTTGTTTTCCTCTTTGCATAGATCACTGAGGAAGGCTTTCTTATCTCTTCTTGCTATTCTTTGGAACTCTGCATTCAGATGCTTATATCTTTCCTTTTCTCCTTTGCTTTTCACTTTTCTTCTTTTCACAGCTATTTGTAAGGCCTCCCAAGACAGCCATTTTGCTTTTTTGCATTTCTTTTTCATGGGGATGGTCTTGATCCCTGTCTCCTGAACAATGTCATGAACCTCTGTCCATAGTTTTTCAGGCACTCTATCTATCAGATCTAGGCCCTTAAATCTATTTCTCACTTCCACTGTATAATCATAAGGGATTTGATTTAGGTTGTACCTGAATGGTCTAGTGGTTTTCCCTGCTTTCTTCAATTTCAGTCTGAATTTGGCAATAAGGAGTTCATGATCTGAGCCACAGTCAGCTTCCATTCTTGTTTTTGCTGACTGTATGGAGCTACTCTTATTTTATGCTCAAGAAATATGTGGAGAGAGTGATTAAAAGACATTAGGCAAATTTTAGGCATTGGGCAAGAATATTTCCTTACCTGAAAGAATGAATAAAATATTCTTAACCAACTGCAACATAAACTTGAATTTTCTGTTTTCGTAACTATCTTTACATTAGCATGTGACTATAGAACTTACACCTAACTGGCTTAGAATAAAACTGTCCCCCCAAATTAGGTGTTATATTTAAGACTAGCTATGTTTTTCAGATTAAAAACAGAAGTTAGAACCACTGAGAAGCACTGCCAGTTCTCTTGTCAACCATAAGCATCACCATCCTGACTCCTTGCAACATCTTTCAAACCAATCTCCCTCCATCTGCATTTGTTTTACTCTTTACAAGATATGCTTGATGTCTTGTCAAGTTATGCCTAGCTTTCTAGCCAATGCCACATCATTCTCATTCTTCTTCAAACTCTGCTCACTGAGATCTTCATTTAATCCTTGAAATTACACCTCAGGGCTTTTGCACCATCTTTCTCTGACCAGTATACGATACCGTAACTTTCCTTTAGTTAATACCCATGTATATCTCGCATTTCACCACAAGTATGGACAATTTGGAAATCAGTAATATTTTGCTTCATGAGACAGAATACCTGATTAAAAGCAACTTTTACAAGCCTTGAGTCTATTGTAATATATTATAATAGTGATTTGGGCTTCCCTTGTGGCTCAGCTTGTAAAGAATCCAAGGGGGAGATCTGCGTTCGATCCCTGGATTGGGAAGATCTCCTGGAGAAGGCAAAGGTACCCACTCTAGTATTCTGGCCTAGAGAATTCCATGGATTGCATAGTCCATGGGGTTGCAAAGAGTAGGACACTACTAAGTGACTTTCCCTTTCTAATAGAACCGGCTAAGTCTGCTCCTTCCCCTAAAAAGGGCTCTAAAAAAGCTGTGACCAAGGCCCAGAAGAAGGACGGCAAGAAACGCAAGCGCAGCTGCAAGGAGAACTACTCCATGTACGTGTACAAGGTGCTGAAGCAAGTCCATCCGGACACCGGTATCTCATCCAAGGCCATGGGAATCATGAACTCCTTCGTCAATGACATTTTCGAGTGCATTGCTGGCGAGGCATCATGCCTGACGCATTACAACAAGCATTCGACTATCACATCCAGGGAGATCCAGACTGCCATGAGCTTGCTGCTACCTGGGGAGCTGGTCAAGCACTCTGTGTCCGAGGACACTAAGGCTGTCACCAAGCATACCAGCTCCAAGTAAATATAATATGCCTAGCCGCTGTTAACGGAGAAGGCAATGGCACCCCACTCCAGTACTCTTGCCTGGAAAATCCCATGGATGGAGGGCCTGGTGGGCTGTAGTCTATGGGGTCGCTAAGAGTCAGACACAACTGAGCGACTTCACTTTCACTTTTCACTTTAGCATTACAATTACATCAAGCCTCTAGGTCAAGTTGCTTTGATTCTCTTGGTAACAAGATGGCTCTTGCAACTCAGCTTCAATCCTTCCAAAGGCTGGGGAAAAGGAGGTGTAGGGTTGGGCAGAAAAATTAGCTTTCTTAATAGTAGAAATAAGAATATTTTCTATAGCATGTCCAGAAAACAACTTCTTTCACTTCACTCAACAGAATTCAACAAGCAACCACTCTTGTATTCATAAAATTGAAGGGAGTACAAAGTGAGCTTCTGGCAAAGAACAATATGCATCCTCATGTAACTGAATATTCTGTCATCCAGAACAAAGTCAAGTTCTCTTAGTAAAGATGAGAGGAACAGCTATGAGTTAGCAACTAACTGTGTTTGTCATCATTACTGTTTTCATAGTAATTTGATTTCTGTGTGTCATTTCCACTGAGACTCTAAGCCTCATAAAGTCAGGAACTGGAGATGACTGGCTCACTGCTATTTCCCCCAGGACTTAACAATATAAAAGTGAAATATAAATGATCTCCTAAACATCGTCACTGTGAAAATTCAAATTTCACACAGAAATAAAAACAATAAGCTTAACACAAGGTTGTTTTTTTTGGTTTTTTTTTTTTGTATTAGAGGTGTTCTTCCCAGGGGATAGTTAATAACACCAAGAGACATTTTTGATGATCACAAAAAGAGGGGGAGATACTGTGTGCATTGAGCGGGTAAAGGACAGGAATTTTGCCAAATGTGTTACAATACATATTAATAGATAGCTCCTACACAAAAACTTGTCCCATCTAAACTGTTGTAATTACAGATCTATGCCCACAGTACCAAGGCTAAAAAACTCTTGCTTAAGCCTGTTTCATTAAATTTGTAGTATTCTGGAAAGAATGAAATATAGCTTCAGCAACCACTTTTCCTATTTTACCTCACACCATCTCCCTTTTTATCATTTTTCTGAGAGAAAGAAAAATACATAGAATATATACAATAGAATCAGAGAAGGCAATGGCAACCCACTCCAGTACTCTTGCCTGGAAAATCCCATGGATGGAGGAGCCTGGAAGGCTGCAGTCCATGGGGTTGCTGAGGATTGGACACGACTGAGCAACTTCACTTTCAGTTTTCATTTTCATGCATTGGAGAAGAAAATGGCAACCCACTCGTGTTCTTGTCTGGAGAATCCCAGGGATGGGGGAGCCTGGTGGGCTGCCGTCTATGGGGTCGCACAGAGTCCGACACAACTGAAGTGACTTAGCAGCAGGAGCAGTAGCAGCATACAATAGAATATATACAACATATACATTGTATCACTGCTCCTGATTGAGTTTGAAAAGTTCAGGACCAGCACCCGCAGGATGTGTCAGAAAGGCATTTGTATTCCCTGTTCTCTTGTATGTCTCAGAACCCATCCTTATAATCCAGGATGATTTTGTCTCAAGATCCTTAACTTAATTCCATCTTCAAAGAGCCTTTTTCCAAATGAGATAACATTTATAGATTCCAGGGATTTGATGAAGGTATCTTTTTGAAACTCATTTTTCACCTTACCACATCAATCATTTGATATTTTTCTTTTATTTTGAAGATGAGCTTTTAAAAGATTCCATATCTCAG
Source organism: Bubalus bubalis (assembly GCF_019923935.1). Classification (NCBI taxonomy): domain Eukaryota; kingdom Metazoa; phylum Chordata; class Mammalia; order Artiodactyla; family Bovidae; genus Bubalus; species Bubalus bubalis. The sequence goes on from NC_059160.1 coordinate 67,839,803, forward strand.
CCATTTGATCATAGCAAGGCTACTTTTGATTTAAAATATAATCCATATTTACATGTCTATATCTAAATGACCTGTTAGTTACAAAAGTCTCAACCATTTGTTGCTTTGCTATAGAGATATTTTACCCCTCTGTTATAGAACTGACAAATACCTTGCTCATTACCTGTTAACATCATCTGTTTATTCTTTCACAATTAACAGTATTAAACAGAGTATTAAGAGATATCTAGAACATTCTTTCTCAGTACTGAAATCTGCTCTCTTGGTGTTATACACCATGGCGTTTGTGTTATCCTATGAAATGTCCTCTGACATTTTAATCTTTCTTATTGTTAAAAACTGAATTTTTTTGCAAATATTTCCAAATATGTTTCCTTATTAAACTGATTTGCACTATGATTAAATATCTTAATTTCTCAAGGGAATTTCAAAAGGAAGAAATTATCTTTATATGGTGAGATACAGTACACAAATTTATTGTGATCATTTTGAAATGTATAGAAAAAAAATCACTATGTTTTATAATAGGAACTAACAAGAGTTGTAGGTCATTTATATTTCAAAAAGAAACAAATAAACTCATAGAAATGGTTATCAGATTTGTGGTTCCCAGAGGCAGGGTATAGGGAGAGTAGGGATTTGGATAAAGACAGTGGAAAAGTACCTTAAGAAAAATGAATACTAGGGATTTAGTGTACAATGATAGGTGGCAGAGTGGTAAAGAATCCATCTGCCAATGAAAGAGATGCAGGAGATGTGGGTTTGATACCTGGGTCAGGAAGATTCACTGGAGGAGGAAATGGCAACCCACTCCAGTATGCTTGCCTAGGAAATCCCATGGCCGTAGGAGCCTGGCATACTACAGTTCATAGCATCACAAAGAGTCGGACATGACTGAGCACAAAGATAATGAAAAAGTGATAAATACAATTAATATTGCTGTATGTTATAGATAAAAATTAAGAGAGTAAATACTAAGAGTTCTCATTACACATAAAAAGTGTTTCCTATTTCTTTACTTTTGTATCTATATGGATAATGAATATTTAGTAAACTTATTGTGATAGTCATTTCATGATGTAAGTCAAATCATTATGTTTTGCACTTTAAATTTATATAGAGCCATATGTCAATTACATCTCAATAAAACCAAAAGAAATATATCTACACTTTTTAATTTAATTTTCATTGTATATCTAATAAAATATATATTAACAAGCATATATAAGGATTGATAAAGAACTTGCCTCCACCATCCTAGGTTCTGTGACTAGGATCTATCTATTGAATTGACAAAAGACAGATTAACAAGAGAAAAGCATAGAAATTTTATTATTTTTCCGTACACGTAAGAGCATTCATAGGAAAAAGTGAAAATCCAAAGAAGCAGTTAGGATTGAGAGAGCTTATAGGCTTCTTAACAAAGAATAAGTTTGAAGAGAAGAGACAAGACAAAGGAAAAGAGTACTAAGTCTCCAGGGGTGATAACCTACAAGAAAGTAACTTGGAAATATGGGGGAAACTAAGGAAGAATCTGTGGTGCTGGAGTGTCAGGAGTTGTGTTAGGCATTACTGACAACCCCCAACCCCCTCTCTTCATCTCGCAGGCACGGTCCCGGGATGAAGGAGTTGGGCCTTGTGATTCTGACTTGTTCTTTCCTTTTTTTGGTTGAGTTGGCTGGAAAGAATGTTAAGGTGCTTGAGAGAAGCATGAGAAAGCACAAAGCCTTCTGCAGTTGTGCCCAGAAAATAATCTATAAAATAACCATTGACATTTGTTCAAGGATCTTTACAAAGATCCTTGATGAGCACATAGGCCGCAGCTTGAGGCCATGGGGAGGATTGTTGTCTGAGACCTATTTGTGAGGGAAATATTTATGGCAAAAGAAGTTTGCTGAGTTTAGGGTTTAGGAATAATTAAGAATAGCTAGAAGCCTTTTTAGGAGATAGTGATCTTAAGATGCTAGGGGCAAACAGGATTTAGAAAGATAAGAAATAAACTGAGGAATGTGGCATGAGTAATCACAAGTTAAGTATAGAACACATAGGAGAAAGTAGATAATAGTAAAGCAGATTCTGAGAGAATCGCTGAAGCAGGAACTCTGTTTGAAGGACAACAATGATATCTGAAGACAATAAATCTGGGTGGGGAAAACTAAAAATATCAAACCTCTGACCTAATGCTTTTGTCAAAGTATAAAAGAAAACCTGAAGCTTGAAATAAACATGTAGTTCTGTACTATGAGTCAGAGGCTACATCATCCATCCACTGACACCACTCACCCCTTCAGGCTGATTCTCTGGCTGCTGGAGCTGGCACTGGAGAAGACTCTTGTGAGTCCCTTGGACTGCAAGGAGATCCAACCAGTCCATCCTAAAGGAGATAAGTCCTAGGTGTTCATTGGAAGGACTGATATTGAAACTGAAACTCCAATACTTTGGCCACCTCATGCAAAGAGTTGATCATTGGAAAAGACCCTGATGCTGGGAGGGATTGGGGGCAGGAGGAGAAGGGGATGACAGAGGATGAGATGGCTGGATGGCATCACGGACTCGATGCACATGAGTTTGGGTGAACTCTGGGAGTTGGTGATGGACAGGGAGGCCTGGCATGCCGCGATTCATGGGGTCACAAAGAATCAGACACAACTGAGTGACTGAACTGAACTAAAGGAAGACCCAGGTTAGTTTAGTAGGTCTGTTTGCACAGATTCATCTCAAGCTCAATTCCCAGTCTCCACTGATAAAAATGTCCTTTTCTCCCCAGTGCAGGGAAAGCATATTTCTCATAGGAAATTTTATTCCTTGCTTTTAAGTAGAAAGGGGAGATCAGCTTTCCTGCAGCTACTGTTTTTCAAGTGTCTTCAGCTCATAACTATTAATATTGTAAGTGGCATGTCAAGAGGCAGGTTTATAAAGTGGGTAGAGATACCTGGGTTGGGAAGATGCCCTAGAGAAGGAAATAGAAACCCACTCCCATATTCTTGCCTGGGCAATTCTGCCAACAGAGGATTGGGCAACAGTCTATGGGGTCATGAAGAGTGAGACACAACTGAAGCGACTGAGTACCATACATACACCAAAAAGTGGGTAGAGAAAGAATAAGTGGTCTCAGTTTTGTATTTAGCAGTCTTGGCAGTCCTCTTATTTCCTAGAGATACAGTATCAGTCTCCTTAATGGGCTGCAGTTTCAACAGAAGTCATTGTAGTGTGGGAGCCTGTCTAACACCACAATGTCTATCTGACGTGAGAAATATACTACAGGACATATGTAAAAATAAAAGGTTGTACTAAAATATCACAGCAATTATTTGCTTGGCAACAAAGGTGAAAATATTTGTCAAAATTAGATAAGCCAAGAACAGAGGCAGTGGACAGGTTGTAGAGGTTGCAACAGCAGACAAACTAGGAATTTGTTGGCAGCAATAGCAGCTGCCTTGAAAAATTTACATAGTTGTGTTTTTGCTTTCAGGAGATGGATGGACAATATTAAGGCTTTTTGGTGTGAGTTTTGAGTGTCCTAAGATAATGGGAAATAAGATGGGGAAACAGTGGAAACAGTGTTAGACTTTATTTTTCTGGGCTCCAAAATCACTGAAGATGGTGATTGCAGCCATGAAATTAAAAGACGCTTACTCCTTGGAAGGAAAGTTATGACCAACCTAGATAGCATATTCAAAAGCAGAGACATTACTTTGCCAACAAAGGTCCGTCTAGTCAAGGCTATTGGAGAAGGCAATGGCACCCCACTCCAGTATTCTTGCCTGGAAAATCCCATGGACGGAGGAGCCTGGTGGGCTGCAGTCCATGGGGTCGCTAAGAGTTGGACACGACTGAGCGACTTCACTTCCACTTATCACTTTCATGCATTGGAGAAGGAAATGGCAGCCCACTCCAGTGTTCTTGCCTGGAGAATCCCAGGGATGGCAGAGCCTGGTGGGCTGCCTTCTATGGGGTTGCACAGAGTCAGACACGGGTGGAGCAGTTTAGCAGCAGCAGCAGTCAAGGCTAAGTTTTTCCAGTGTTCATGTATGGATGTGAGACTTGGACTATGAAGAAAGTTGAGCGCCTAAGAATTGATTCTTTTGAACTGTGGTGTTGGAGAAGACTCTTGAGAGTCCCTTGGACTGCAAGGAGATCCAACCAGTCCATTCTGAAGATCAGCCCTGGGATTTCTTTGGAAGGAATGATGCTAAAGCTGAAACTCCAGTACTTTGGCCACCTCATGTGAAGAGTTGACTCATTGGAAAAGACTCTGATGCTGGGAGGGATTGGGGGCAGGAGGAGAAGGGGACGACAGAGGATGGCATCACTGACTCGATGGGCATGAGTCTGAGTGAACTCCGGGAGATGGTGACTGCCAGGGAGGCCTGGCGTGCTGCGATTCATGGGGTCGCAAAGAATCGGACACGACTGAGTGACTGAACTGAACTGAAGATAACCTGTCTTCTAAGTAGGTAAGTTATCTGTATCCATTGAAGTCTATATTTAGTGGCTTGATAGCCTTGTTCTGCTAGTGTCTTTAAGAGAATGAGTGACTATATAGAAACACCTTACTTACTTTTGTTACAAAGTAAAGGCCGTTAACACAGCAAATGATGGTAGAAACTTGGGTAAAGCCTAGAGTTTAAGCCAACTTTAAGGATTTGGGAAACTATTGAGGGAGATTCGGAATAGCTCAAAGGTATTTGAATTCACATCAGTTGTCTTCCTCAAAGTGTAAATGCAAAGAGAAATTGTGCAATGGAATTAGAGAGCTGTGCAGGAGTCAGTGGCTGTAAATCAAGCTAAGTTAGCAGGAATTGTGATAAGAATAGTAGTTGGATTGAGGAGTACACTAGATAAGGAATTACAAAAGCAGTTATATCTCTCACATTTTGTAAAAATCAATAATTTGATTCCCATCTGAATCAAATATCCCTTCTTTCCTTACTGACAAGATTGAGGCATAGCAGAATGAAGTAAACATAAGAACACCCAACTTTATTATAGATTCAATTCTTTTTTTTTTTTTTTTTTCCCTTTGCTTCTTGAGAAAGAGCGTGTTGGGCTACTGTTGGGACAACTTCTTTCCTTTTTCAGAAAATGTGTAGGGGCACTGATTGCACTCAAGAGCAATCCAACTTCCTTTGCATGTGAGAACCAGAGACTAATTAGGATATCTTTTAAGGCTGCTGTCCATCTCGGAGGACTTTAAATTGATATAGGTCTTCATCAGGGAAAGTAGAAAATTGTGATTTGGTCTGAGGGTATGGAAATACAAACACTTTTCTCATTAGATTTTACAGTGGCATTAAATCTACATAATATGCCTCTACCTAAAATATTTGCTGATGAGGAATCAGAAACTAGAAAGATATGATGGGTGGTTAGAGGGCCTAAGGACTTTGCAGTCTGAGATTTGGCAATAAAACAGGTTGCCCAGAGACTCTGACAGCTTGAACAGAATTAGATATGATGGACAAATATAAATCCTCTATGTAAATGGTAGAGAGAGTTGCACTGGTATCAGTCAAAATGTACAGTTTCTAATATTCTATTGTATGTTGTGTGTTGTTGTGTTAAGTCACTTCAGTAGTATCCAACTCTTTGTGACCCTATGGATGATAGGTCACCATCTCCTCTGTCCATGGGATTCTCTAGGCAAGAATACTGGAGTGGGTTGCCATTTCCTTCTCCATGGGATCTTCACAACCCTAGGGATTGAACCCATGTCTTCTACATCTCCTGTACTGCCAGGTGGGTTCTTTACCACTAGTGCCACCTGGGAAGCCCAATGTTCTATTGAGTTAGCCAAAAAGTTCATTCAGGGTTTCCACATTATGGAAAAATCCCAAACAATATTTTTGGCCAACCCAATATTTTAAGTTATGATGGGTTCTGAGGCACAACTGGGTACTGACTAACCCCATCAATCTATGGAAAATTATCCCACAGAAGGGAAGAAAAAGACCCTCTGAGGCTGCTGGGGTCTTGGGATACTGTATTTAAGCTTACTTTTGTCTTATATGCAGAACAATTGCCTTTCCAATGTTCTGCTCTTTTACAATATCTGCAAATATCTTGAGATGGATAGGGAAGGCTCCAGAGTTGGCAAGAAAAATGAGTGGATATTAAGTTACCCTTAGATTCATACTTCTGTTTTTTAAAGATTCAATTTGCAAGGCAAGGATTGTTGATTTCAATTTCTTTTTTCTGCTGCTTTCCTGAAAGCTATTTTCAAAGAATTAAATAGCAACTTGAATGATAACACTGAGAGATTGTCCTGCACAGCCAACCACACCATTCTGGATTTGTCTTATATTAGGGAGAAGATTTCTTACTAAGGAGGAAATAAAAAGATGTATATGTTTTGGCACTTCAGGATTTAATGCAGTGTGCCTTTGACCTTGGGATGCCCCTTCTTTCTGAGTGCACAAATCAATATAAGACCTTAAATATCAGCCTCCAGATGATCACTGGAGGAGGACTTGGGGAAGTTTAAAACATTTGTTTTCTCTGTTAGGTTAGGGGAATTTCTCTTGTTGGGGGCGGGGTGGGGGGGGCTGTCTGGATGGTCTTATAACTAGAGCTTAAGCATGGGTGGAAAGAACATTTCTTAGTAGATAGTTGAAGCCCTTATGATTGGGGCTGTGAATGACCACCAAACCTTCTACCTCTAAATCTGGTAGAATCTTTCAAAAGCCAAAGTAAAGGGCTTCTTATTTTAAAAGATCTGGTGCTGGGCTTCTCTGGTGGCTCAGTGGTAACGAATCTGCCTGCCAATGCAGGGGACATGGGTTTGATCATTGACCCAACAGATCCCACATGCTGTGGAGCAACTAAACGCTGTGTGACACAACTACTGAGCCTGTGCTCTATAGCCTGGGAGTTGCAACAACTGAGTCCACGTGCTGCAACTACTGAAGCCAGAACACCCTAGAGCTAATGCTCCACAACAACAAAGACAACACATTGAGAAGTTCACACAGCACAACTAGAGAAAAGCCTGTAGTGCAATGAAGACACAGCCAAAAATAAATAAATAAAATAATTAAACAAATAAATAAATAAAGATCTGGTGATGTCCAAAGACATGTATTCATTGTGGTGCAGTCCCGGAATACATCCACAAGGGACAATGCATAAAAACGCTAAATCAGTTCAGTTCAGTAGCTCAGTCGTGCCCAGCTCTTTGCAACCCCATGGACTGCAGCACGCCAGGCTCCCTGTCCATCACCAAATCCCGGGGCTTACTCAAACTCATGTCCATCAAGTCAGTGATGCCATCCAACCATCTGATCCTCTGTCATCCCCTTCTCCTGCCCCCAATCCCTCCCAGCATCAGGGTCTTTTCCAAAGAGTCATTTCTTCGCATCAGGTGGCCAAAGTTTCAGCTTCAGCATCAGTCCTTCCAATGACTATTCAGGACTGACTTCCTTTAGGATGGACTGGTTGGATCTCCTTGCAGTCCAAGGGACTCTCAAGAGTCTTCTCCAACACCACAGTTCAAAAGCATCAATTCTTCAGTGCTCAGCTTTCTTTATGGTCCAACTCTCACATCCATACCGAAGAAGGCAATGGCACCCCACTCCAGCACTCTTGCCTGGAAAATCCCATGGATGGCAGAGCCTGGTAGTCTGCAGTCCATGGGGTTGCTGAGAGTTGGACACGACTGAGTGACTTCACTTTCACGCATTGGAGAAGGAAAAGGCAACCCACTCCAGTGTTCTTGCCTGGACAATCTCAGAGACGGGGAGTGGCTGGTGGGCTTCCATATATGGGGTCGCACAGAGTCAGCCACAACTGAAGTGACTTAGCAGCAGCAGCAGCACATCCATACATGACTAATGGAAAAACCATAGCTTTGACTAGATGGACCTTTGTTGGCAAAGTAATGTCTCTGCTTTTTAATATGCTGTCTAGGTTGGTCATAGCTTTTCTTCCAAGGAGTGTCTTCTAATTTCATGGCTGCAGTCACCATCTGCAGTGATTTTGGAGCCTAAGAAAATAAATTCTATCATTGTTTCCCCATCTATTTGCCATAAAGTGATGGGACCAGTTGCCATGATCTTAGTTTTCTGAATGTTGAGCTTTAAGAAAGGCTAAACAGAAACCCAGAAAGCAGGTAAAATAATAAGGGACATCAAAATGAGTCCTATTGTTTGACCCTGGGGCCTTCGTCTAGTTATTTCTTGGCCATCAGTATTTACATAAGTAACCTGTATACCCAGTCCTGGAAATCAGGCCGGATTATTTTCTTTAATTTTTGCAGGATAGAGAAGAATGAGGTCAGTTGCAATTTTCTGGGCAAATTGAAGGAGTTGCAGAAATTGAAGGAGCTGCAGGAATTAAAGAGATTTTTTAGGAGGCTTGGTTGGATTTGGGAGGGGGGTTTGAGCCATGGGTCATAAGATCCAAAAGATCTTCTGGAAGTAAAGGGACAGGGACTTAGTGATAAATGAGGGTACTGAAGCATGGAAAGGAGTAATTCGCTGTGGGTGTGGAATTCTGTTCTCATTTCTATTCTCATTTTACCTGTTAAAAGTGTCCATAAAGCTAGTCATAATATTCTTTGGTGTCTTTTTTTCAATTTGACCATTCCAAATGTACCAACAGGACATTTATTTAGGATGAGAGCTCTGTAACATTTTTTTTCCAAATATAAATGTTGCTGTCAAATAAAAAGATAAATCATCTGACCATTGACAAGTAGACTATTTAAAGGTATACCTGCTTTTAATTGTCTTTAAATCCAACAAGGCTTTCTATAAAAAGACCTAGAGATAAATTTCATCTCAATTTTTTTTTATTATGGATTAAGAATGATACCCCCAAAGTGGGTACAGCCCATGATTCAAAAAGTCACTTATAAAGATATTTTAAGATACTGCAAAGCTACAGTAATCAAAACAGTATGGTATGGACAAAAAATAGACACACAGATCAATGGAAAACCACAGAGAGCTAAGAAAAAAAGCTAACTTATGGTCAATTAATATACAAAAATGGAATAATAAATAACAACAACAAAGAATACAGTCTCTTTAATAAGTGGTACTGGGAAAAATGGACAGCTACATGCCAGAGTCCAGTTCCAGCAGCCAGGGATTCAACCCGAAGGGAGGGAAGGTGTCGGCGAGTAACGACGCAGCCTCTCAATCTTCTTGGACTGCGCATTTATTTCAATTTTAAGATTTTCTTTTATACTTTTACAAAAGCATTAGGTCAGAGGTTTGACATTTTCAGTTCCCCCTCACCCAGATTTATTATCTCCATAAATCATTGTTACCCTTCAAACAGAGTTCCTGCTTCAGCAATTCTCTGGGAATCAGCTTTACCATCTATTATCTACTTCCTCTTATGTGTCCTATAGTTAACTTGTGATTACATTGTAACTTATGCTATATTCCTCAGTTTATTTCTTATCTTTCTAAATCCTGTTTGTCCCTGGCATCCTGAGCTTACTATCTCTTAAAAAGGCTTGTAGCTATTAGTATCTCTAAAATTCCTAACCCCTATAAGCTATAGTAAAATATGCTAACATTACAACATTCCTTAAATCTTTAACTTCTAACTATTTAAATTATTTCTAAGCCCTAAATTCAGTAAACTCCTTTGCCATAAACATTTTCCTCACAAATAGGCTTCAGATATCAATGCCTCCCATGGCCCCAAGCTGAGGGCAATGTGCTCATCCTGGAACACTCCTTTGTAAAAGTTCTTGAACAAATGTTAATGATTAACTTTATGAATTATTCTCTGAGCACAGCTGCAGAAGGCTTTGTGCTTTCTCATGCTCCTCTCAAGAACAATAAGCACCTTAATATTCCTTTCAGTCAACTCAGCCAAGGAGAGGAAAAGACAAGTCAGAATCACAAGGCCTAACTCCTTCATCCCAGGTCCGTGCCTGCAGGACAAAGAGAGGGGGTTGGGGCCATGCCTCCATTTTGTCAGTAATGCCGAACGCGGCTCCTGACAGCTACATACAAAAGGATGAAATTAGAACCTTTCATCATACTATATACAAAATAAACTCAAAATAGATTAAAGACTTACATGTAAAGCTGGAAACCATAAAACTCCTAGAAGATAACAGAGACGAAACACTCTGTGACATAAACCATAGCAATATTTATTTGGATCTGTCTCCTAGAGCAAAGGAGAAAAAAAAGAAAACAGAAAAAAAAACAGAAATAAACAATCTAATTAAACTTAGATTGTAAAAACTTAAAACGTTTTTACACAGCAAATGAAAGCATTGACAAAATGAAAAGACAACCTACTGAATGAAACAAGATATTTGCAAATGACAAGACAGATAAAAGGGTTAATATTCATCATATAGAAACAGTCCATACAATCAATATAAAAAAAATCCTTTTGAAAAACAGGCAAAAGACATGAAAAAACATTTTTCCAAAGACATATAGATGGCAAACAAATATATGAAAAAATGTTCAGTATTACTAATTATCAGAGAAATATAAATCAGAACTATATTGAAATGTCATCTCATACATATAAGAATGACCATCATCAGAAAAGACCACAAATGGCAAATGTTCGCAAGGATATGGAGAAAAGGTGTATAGGTGAGAATGTAAATTAGTCCAGCTACTGTGGAAAATAGTGTCCAGATTCCTCACAAAACTAAAAATATAATTACCACATGACTTAGCAGTTCCACTACTGGGTATATATTAGAAGAAAATAAAACCACTAATTTGAAAAGATATGTACCCCAATATTCATAGGTAATTAATTATAATTGCCAAGATAAGGAAGCAACCTATGTGTGCATTAATTGATAAATGGATAAAGAAGATGTGGTGTATATGCAATGGAATGCTATTCAGTCCTAAAAATATAATGAAATTTTGCTATTTGCAACAATATGCTGCTGCTAAGTCACTTCAGTCATGTCCGACTCTGTACGACCCCATAGAAGGCAGCCCGCCAGGCTTCCCCATCCCTGGGATTCTCCAGGTGAGAACACTGGAGTGGGTTGCCATTTCCTTCTCCAATGCCTGCAAGTGAAAAGTGAAAATGAAGTCGCTCAGTCATGTCTGACTCTTAGCGACCCCATGGACTGCAGCCTACCAGGCTCCTCTGCCCATGGGATTTTCCAGGCAAGAGTACTGGAGTGGGGTGCCATTGCCTTCTCCATCGCAACAATATAGATGGACCTAAATGGCATCATGCATCATGCTTAGTGAAGTTAGACAAATACTATATGTTATCACTTATATGTGGAGATCTAAAAACTAAAACAAGCAAATATATGCAACAAAATAGAAGCAGACCCAAAGATATAAAGAACAAATTAGTGGTTACCAATTCTGAGAGGGAAGTGGGGAGAGGCAATATAAGTTTAGGGCATTAAGAGATACAAACAATTATGTATAAAATACATAAGCTACAAGGATCTATTGTTCAGCACAGGGGACATAGCCAATATTTTAAATAACTATAAATGGAATAAAAGTTATACAATTTTGAAACATACCATGAAACTATTATGATATTGTAATAAACTATATCTCAATCAAAAATAAGCAAAGACCTTTGTCATCACAAATGGTAAGAACAGTTTTTAAGAAAACTTGTAACACCAGTCACCCACAAAAGTATACACCTCCAGTCACAGACCTGATAATGTTATATTAGGCAGCCAATACTGATACATGACTTTTTACCACTAAAAAGACAATAAGGGTAGAGATAACAAATGCCCTTTAAAGGTTGAGACCCCTTTTTATGGCATATTCCCCTAGAACAAGTTCAGGCAAAGCCAGGCACTTAAAGTGCTGTAAGCACCCTCTGTGTCATGGGTTCCTGATCTGATTGCTAGCTACCTGATGCAGGCCCAATACCTATACCTTCTGGCTGCAGAAGGCAGATTACAAGGCACACTTTCACAACACTGAACAAGGTGAATGGAGAATCTCACACAGCATTTTTATTAGTGAACCACAGCAAAACTTGTCCAAACAGACTCCAATCCAGCAAGAACGATAAACTCACTGGTCAGTGAGACCACCTCAAACAACAAGTTTGTAAGACCCATGCCTGTGTTCTACCCTATGTTTATCCTCCTTATGAAAACAACACAAAATTTAGAGACAAAGGGAAACAACGCCCATTTCTGGGAGGGAAGAGATCAATTAAAACAAAGAATACAAAGTGACACAACTTTTGCTGGCTACTTCAGGTGTGCCTCAGATCTCAGCTACAGCCTGAAGTGAGTAGGGAATTCCAGCTAAGGATATCCAATGCTCATCATCATTATGGTAGGAGATGAACTTCCTTAGGTCCTGGGTCCTATGGATTGAAATTACAAATGAAATATTAACAGGAGGAAAATACACATTGTATTTAATATTATTGCATGCATGCAAGAGCTTTTATAGGAAAAATGAAGACTCAAAGAAGCAGTTAGAGCCAAGAGCTTATATACTTTTTTAACAAAGAATGATAAAATTGTGAAGTAACAATACAAAAGAAAAAGAGGTTACACTTCTAGGTGAGATAAATTCTGAGAAAGTGACCAAGAAATATTTGGGGAAAACTAATGCTAGATAAAGTATTTTAGTAGGTTTGTTTGTATACATCCATTTCAGCATTGACCTCCCATCTCCAGTGATAGGACTGTCCTTGTCATACTAGTGCAGGAAGAGGAACTTTCTCATGGAAAATTGTATGACCTACTTTAAAGTAGAAAAAAGGAGGTCAGAGAGTCCTTCTGCATCTGTTGTTTTTTAAAGTATCTTCAGCTCAAAATTGTCAATATGCCAAAGTGGCTTATTTTGGAGTGGCATATTCTGAACCCCTTTACACAGATACATAATCTGGCAACTTCTGCAGATTTGTCTGGGGTGAGTAACTTGAAGCATCAATTTAAGTTGCATTGACAAGATAGCACCTAAAGAGGCAAAAAAGTTTTTTTGCTTTGTTTGTTAGCTTCCAAGCAGATATTTTTATATGAAAGGGTACATTTTTAAAGAACTGCGAGGGAGTTATGTGCAAAAATTCTGTTCGTGTACAACAGCATTTGTTCTAATACCTCCTACACATCACTTTTAAAATGTACCCCTTTCTGTCTTATAGATTGTTGTCTTGAGAGGCACTGTGACTTGGTAGGAAATGGGTATTCTTAGAACAAAAAATCCTGTTACCAGCAAAAACTCTTAACAAAAATGGTAACTTTAAAATGACTGATGATAGATATAGACAATAGATTCATAGATGATAAGAAGATAACCTTTACACTTTCAGGCTTATTTTGAAACAAACAAAAACCCTAAAACTAAATGAAGATGTCAAAACAACATTAATCATAATGCAATTTTCTGTTCACAATTTCTGTTTTCCTAAATCCCTTTATGATAGTGTATTGGAATGAAGTCTGATATATAGTGTATAAAAATACCAGTACAATAAGCTGAACAGTTGCCTTTGACCAAGAAAAAAGAACTATTTATATTAGTATATGCCCAAGCACTCCTTTTTACAAAAGAATAATAATGTCAGGAACTATAGGGCTGGCCAAAAGCAAAGGACATTTGACAGTTAAATCCAAGAAGGAGGCAGGAAATGAAGACAAACAAGAGGAAATGATTATTTGATTGTGGCTGAAAAACTAAAAGCACACAAAGCCATGCAGATTAGCAAATCAAAAGTGCCAGCATTCCTTCTGAGCTGTAATTTCCTGAGAACAAAAAAGCATTAACTGGGTAATCTCAATTCACAATGCTTACTAATTGCCAGTGATAAAAGTGAGGCCCCTGCTTCTAATTCCCAAACCTCCCACCATATTTCTGTGAATACCATTTATGAATTTGCTCAATCTATTTCCACTATGATAAAGGCACTCCTGGAAGTAGCCTAGGTGTTTTGTTTGCATGAATATTAAAAAAAATAGATCTAAGCAAAACAAGGAACAAATAAATTAGAAAACTTTTCAAAAGACTTCTTTATAGTTTAAGTTGTTGGTCAGTCATTTTAAATTATGCACCCATGAAGAGATGTTCTTTTTAAAAAGAAAAGCTGTATGATATAACACCTCATAAAATGCCACTATATGGTAAAATCAATGTTTAATATTTCGGTAAACAAAAACACTCCATAGGCTTCATGACATTTAAAAACAACTAAATCAGGGAAAGCAAGTAAATTTTCATATGCAGCTTTCCTACTATGTTTCAGGATTCTATACTTATTACTTGCTCACTTTAAATAAAGAGTACACCTTTTCTAACTTAATAAATATACTTGTTTTTGGTAAAGACTGGAACTATGTGAAGCAAAACTAACAAAAATGACAATTTTTAAGGCCTTAATATATAGGTAATGCCAAAGAATGTTCAAATTACCACACAATTGCACTCATCTCACATGCTAGCAAAGTAATGTTACAGCCATGTGTTCCGGGAAGCAAACTCACTCAGAAGGACAATGCAGATAGTGGAGTGCAGTTTATTACACCCGCAGGCCCAAGGCAGAGTCTCCTTTTAGCCAAGGACCCCGGCCAGCATTTGTGAAAATTTTGTATACCCCATGGGTACGTGTCCAAACCCACCACCCCAAATTCCTTGAGACTTACATAAACAAAGGAAGGGTAAATACAATCACAATAACCTCATCATTCATGTGTTATGTGTTCAGGCAGTTAATAATCAATAAGCCCACGGTTACATTCCAAACAGTTAATAATTGATAAGCCTGTGGTTACATTCCAATAGATATAGAAAAAATTTATGACCTGTCCAGAGGCAGGGGTGATTAGAGTTTGTTTTCTCTTAGGCAATGAGTAACCTGGATGTGATCTTCAAGATTCCCCTGTCCAGAGAGGGTCTTATCCTTCTGTTGTAGTTTCCAGAGGCACTAAGCACAGAGTTCAGAGTCCATTGGAGAGGTGGCCGAGCATGATCAGCATGAATAAGCCTAAGATGGAGTCCAGGCCCTATGAATTCCTTCTTCAGTAACGCTCAAAATTCTCCAAGGCAGGCTTCAACAGTACCTGAACCATGAACTTCCAGAGGTTCAAGCTGGATTTAGAAAAGGCACAGGAACCAGAGATCAAATTGCCAACATCTGCTGGATTATAGAAAAAGCAAGAGAGTTCCAGAAAAACATCTACTTCTATTTATTGACTATGCCAAACCATTGACTATGCAAATCACAACAAACTGTGGAAAATTCTTAAAGAGATGGGAATACCAGACCACCTGACCTGCCTCCTGAGAAATCTGTATGTACGTCAAGAAGCAACAGTTAGAATTGGACATGGAACAACATACTGTTTCCAAATCGGGAAAGGACTATGTCAAGGCTGTACATTGTCACCCTGCTTATTTAACTTCTATGCAGAGTACATCATGAGAAATGCTGGGCTGCATGAAGCACAAACTGGAATCAAGATTGCTGTGAGACATATCAATAACCTCAGATATGCAGATGACACCACCCTTATGGCAGAAAGCGAAGAAGAATTAAAGAGCCTCTTGATGAAAGTGAAAGAGGAGAGTGAAAAAGTTGGTTTAAAGCTCAACATTCAGAAAACTAAGATCATAGCATCTGGTCTCATCACTTCATGGCAAATAGATGGGGAAACAATGGAAACAGTGACGTGACAAACTTTATTTTCTTGGGCTCCAAAATCACTGCAGATGGTGATTGTAGCTATGAAATTAAAAGATGCTTGCTCCTTGCAAGAAAAGCTATGACAACCTAGACAGCATATTAAAAAGAAGAGACATTACTTTCTCAACAAAGGTCTGTCTGGTCATGGCTATGGTTTACCAGTAGTCTTGTATGGATGTGAGAGTTAAACTATAAAGAAAGCCGAGTGTTGAAGAGCTAATTCTTTTGACCTGTGGTGTTGGAGAAGACTCTTGAGAGTCTCTTGGACTGTAAGGAGATCTAACCAGTCTATCCTAAAGGAAATCAGTCCTGAATAGTCATTGGAAGGACTGATGCTGAAGCTGAAACTCCAGTGCTTTGGCCACCTGATGAGAAGAACTGACTCATTGGAAAGGCCCTGATGCTGGGAAAGATTGAAGGCAGGAGGAAAAGGGGATGACAGAGGATGAGATGGTTGAACGGCATCACTGACTCAATGGACATGAGTTTGACTAAGCCCCAGGAGTTGTTGATGGATAGGGAAGGCTGGCGTGCTGCAGTCCATGGAGTCACAAAGAGTCAGACATGACTGAGTGACTGAATTGAACTGAATATATACTTTAAATCTCTTTTTTATGGTTGCTACTTCTAAGTTATTAATAGTAAATATTTTACAATCAGTTTTGCTGTCAATTCAGTGAAATCTATACTCTAATGTAAGGAAAAATTCACTTCTTTTTCTCCTCTCTCTTTTGGAATATTTCCAATCCAGTGCAACCATAATCTCTGTTATGGGTTAAACTGTGTCCACCCCTAAATATGGTGAAGTCCTAATTCCCAAGACTGTGAATGTGACCTTCTTTGGAAATAGGGTCTCTATACATGTAAACATATAAAGATGAGATCATTAGAGAGGGTCCTAACCCAGAATGACTGGTTTCCTTATAAGAAAAGGAAGACACAGACAGGGAGAATATCATGTAATAACAGGGGCAAAAACTGAAGTGATGACTAAACATGCCAACTCATGCCAAGGATTGCTGGTAAACACCAAAAGTTGGGAACTGATTGGGCAAGGAAAGATATTCTCCTGGAGCTCTAGAGAGAACACAGCCTTACAGGTACTTTAATTTTCAATTCCGAGCCTCCAAAACTGTGAGAAGATTAATTTCTGACTTTTTAAGCTACCTAATTGTGGTTATTGCAATTCTAGGAAACTAGGAAGTAATATCATTTCTCATTTCCATTCCTGACCAGAGGTCCTGTTACTAAGTCCAAGCTCATTCTGCTCGCTGCAAAACAGGCCAATGAATCTGAGAGTCGAGGTGTTGAGGCAAGGAAGAGACTTTAATTGGAGAGCTGGCAGACTGAGAAGATAGCAGCCTAGAACTTCAAAATAACTATTTTATTGAGGTCTGCATGCCAGGTTCTTTTACAGATCAGAAAGAAAGAAAGGAGCCTTGAGGAGCTAAAGTCAAAAGGCAGAATACAGAGGGAGAGGCAGTGGGGAAGTAAAGTGAAAGGGTTTTCAGTCTTGCAAAACATCTCCAAGGAAATGGTCAGCCTTTGCAAAGGGTTTGTTAATCACTTCTATTCACAGGTGGGCAGGGACAAACTCTCTCTTCCTGAGCTGAAGAAAGGGACTTTAGTTTACAGTCAAGCAGAGGGGCAGAGTCCTCCAGGCAAGTCATTAAGTATGAATACAATAACAAGAGCACTAAAAAGCAAATCAAAGAAATGGTTTCCAGCATGGAGTCAGAGTTGGCTTCTCCCTGCAACAGGCCCATTTCTCAGGTTTAGAGAGAGAAAATGTTCCTTATGTCAGATATGCTTGTGCCTCAGCTGGGGCCTTTATATTAGACTGACAAAAGAGACTAAGAAAAACAAAAGAAAGAAGTTTATTAGCATGTGCACTACACATGAGAGTGCATACTCATGGGAGAACCCACAGATGAGTAACTCAAAGAAGCGGTTAGAATTTGGAATCTAGGTATTAGGTAGTTAGAATAAGAAAAAGGAGTCCAAAGGGTGGTGGCTGAAAGACAGAAAAGGAAAAGCACACAAAAACGGAAAAAAAGAAAAGCCAGGGACTAAAATGAGAACCTCAGGTGAAACAAACACACCCCTTCCTGACTAGCCCAATTTGCATAGATCAGGCTCCAGACAGGGGAAGACAAAAACATATAAAAACAGGAAGCCAAGACAGATTGCTTCCATAAGACTCTTATCCTTCTCCATCAGAAGGAAGAGAGACTGAAAACCACAATCACAGAAAGCTAACCAATCTGATCATATGGACCACAACCTTGTCTAACTCAATGAACAATGAGCCATGACCTGTAGGGCCACCCAAGATGGAGGGGTCATGGTGGAGAGTTCTGAAAAAACGTGGTCCATTGGAGAAGGGAACGGCAAACCACTTCAGTATTCTCACCTGGAGAACCCCATGAACAGTATGAAAAGGCAAAAAGATAGGACACTGAAAGATGAACTCCCCAGATTGGTAGGTGCCCAATATGCTACAGGAGATCAGTGGAGAAATAACTCCAGAAAGAATGAAGAGATGGATTCAAAGAAAAACAACACACAGTTGTGGATGTGACTGGTGATGGAAGTAAAGTCTGATGCTATAGAGAGCAATATTGCATATTGGAATGTTAGGTCCATGAATCAAGGCAAATTGGAAGTGGTCAAACAGGAGATGGCAAGAGTAAATATCGACATTTTAGGAATCAGCGAACTAAAATGGACTGAAATGGGTGAATTTAACTCAGATGACCAACATATCTACTACTGTGGGCAAGAATCCCTTAGAAGAAATGGAGTAGCCATCATAGTCAACAAAAGAGTGCAAAATGCAGTACTTGGATGTAAGTACTGCAAAGTAAGTACTCCAAAACGACAGAATGATCTTTGTTCGTTTCCAAGGCAAACCATTCAATATCACAGTAATCCAAGTCTATGCCTCAACCAGTAAGGCTGAAGAAGCTGAAGTTGAATGGTTCTATGAAGACCTATAAGACCTTCTAGAACTACACCCCCAAAACATGTTCTTTTCATTATAGGGGACTGGAATGCAAAAGTAGGAAGTCAAGAAACACCTGAAGTAAGAGGTAAATATGGCCTTGGAGTACAGAATGAACCGGGGCAAAGGTTAAAAGAGTTTTGCCAAGAGAACACACTGGTCATAGCAATACCCTCTTCCAAAACACAAGAGAAGACTCTACATATGGACATCACCAGATGGTCAATACCAAAATCAGGTTGATTATATTCTTTATAGCTGCAGATGGAGAAGCTCTATACGGTCAGCAAAAACAAGACTGGGACTTGACTGTGGCTAGGATCATGAACACCTTATTACCAAATTCAGACTTAAATTGAGAAAGTAGGGAAAACCAATAGACCATTGAGGTATGACATAAATCAAATCCCTTACAATTATACAGTAGAAGTTAGAAATAGATTCAAGGGATTAGATCTGGTAGACAGAGTGCCTGAAGAACTATGGATGGAGATCCATGACATTGTACAGGAGGGAGGAATCAAGACTATTCCCAAAAAAAGAAATGGAAAAAAGCAAAATGGCTGTCTGAGGAGGCCTTACAAATAACTGTGAAAAGAAGGGACGCAAAAAGCAAAGGAGAAAAGGAAACATGTACTCACTTGAATGCAGAGTTCCAAAGAATAGCAAGGAGAGATAAGAAAGCCTTCCTCAGCAATCAATGCAAAGAAATAGAGGAAAACAATAGAATGGGAAAGACTAGAGATCTCCTCAAGAAAATTAGAGATATCAAGGGAACATTTCATGCAAAGATGGACTCAATAATGGACAGAAATAGTAGGGACCTAGCAGAAGCAGAATTTATATTAAGAAGAGGTGGCAAGAATACACTGAAGAACTGTACAAAAAAGATCTTCATGACCCAGATAATCACGATGGTGTTATCACTCACATAGAGCCAGACATCCTGGAATGCAAAGTAAAGTGGGCCTTAGGAAGCATCACTACGAACAAAGCTAGTGGAGATAATGGAATTCTAGATTACCAATTTCATTTCCTAAAAGATGATGCTGTGAAAGTGCTGCACTCAATATACCAGCAAGTTTGGAAAACTGAGCAGTGGCCACAGGACAGGAAAAGGTCAGTAGGTCAGTTTTCATTCCAATCCCAAAGAAAGGCAATGCCAAAGAATGCTCCAACTACTGCACAATTGCACTAGTAAAGTAATGTTCAAAATTCTCCAAGCCAGGCTTCAGCAATACGTGAACCATGAACTTCCAGATGTTCAAGCTGGTTTTAGAAAAGGCAGAGGAACCAGAGATCAAATTGCCAACATCTGCTGGATCATTGAAGAAGCAAGAGAGTTCCAGAAAAACATCTATTTCTGCTTTATTGACTATGCCAAAGCCCTGGACTGTGGGGTTCACAATAAACTGGAAAATTCTGAAAGAGATGGGAATACCAGACCACCTGACCTGCCTCTTGAGAAATCTGTATGCAGGTCAGGAAGCAACAGTTAGAACTGGACATGGAACAACAGACTGGTTCCAAATAGGAAAAGAAGTATGTCAAGGCTGTATATTGTCACCCTGTTTGTTTAACTTATATGCAGGGTACATCATGATAAATGCTGGGCTAGAGGAAGCACAAGCTGGAATCAAGATTGCTGTGAGAAATCTCAATAACCTCAGATATGCAGATGACACCATCCTTATGGCAGAAAGTGAAGAGGAACTAAAGAGCCTCTTGATGAAAGTGAAAGAGGAGAGTGAAAAAGTTGGATTAAAACTCAACATTCAGAAAACAAAGATCATGGCATCTGGTCCCATCACTTCCTGGCAAATATATAGGGAAACAGTGGCTGACTTTATTTTTCTGGGCTCCAAAATCACTGCAGATGGTGATTGCAGCCATGAAATTAAAAGACACTCACTCCTTGGAAGGAAGTTTATGACCAACCCAGACAGCATATTAAAAAGCAGAGACATTGTTAACAAAGGTCCATCTGGTCAAGGCTATGGTTTTTCCAGTGGTCATGTATGGATGCAAGAGTTGGATTATAAAGAAAGCTGAGCACTGAACAATTAATGCTTTTGAACTGTGGTGTTGGAGAAAACTCTTGAGAGTCCCTTGGACTGCACAGAGATCCAACCAGTCCATTCTAAAGGAGATCAGTCCTGGGTGTTCATTGGAAGGACTGATGTTGAAGCTGAAACTCCAATACTTTGGCCACCTGATGCGAAGAGCTGACTCATTTGAAAAGACCCTGATGCTGGAGATGATTGAGGGCCGGAGAAGAAGGGGTCAACAGAAGATAAGATGGTTGGATGACATCATCGATTCATTGGACATGGGTTTGGGTGGACTCCAGAAGTTGGTGATGGACAGGAAGGCCTGGTGTACTGAGGTTCATGGGGTCACAAAGAGTCAGACATGACTAAGTGACTTAACTGAAGGGAATATTTCATTCATAAATGGGCTCAATAAAGGACAAAAATGGTATGGACCTAACAGAAGCAAAAGATATTAAGAAGATGAGGCAAGCATATACAGAAGAACTAAACAAAAGAGATCTTCATGACCCAGATAATCACAATTGTATGATCACTCACCTAGAGCCAGACATCCTGGAATGTGAAGTCATATGGGCCTTAGGAAGCATCATTTCAAACAAAGCTAGTGGTGGTGATGGAATTCCAGTTGAGCTATCTCAAATCCTAAAAGATGATGATGTGAAAGTGCTGCACTCAAAATGTCAGCAAATTTGGAAAACTCAGCATTGGCACAGAACTGGTAAAGGTCAGTTTTCATTCCGGTCCCAGAGAAAGGCAATGCCAAAAATATGCTCAAACTACTGCACAGTTGTACTCATCTCACACGCTAGTAAAGTAATGCTCAAAATTTTCCAAGCCAGGCTTCAACAGTACCTGAACCATGGACTTCCAGAGGTTCAAGCTGGATTTAGAAAAGGTACATGAAGCAGAGATCAAATTGCCAACATCTGTTGGATCATTAAAAAAGCAAGAGAGTTCCAGAAAAACATCTACTTCTGCTTTATTGATTACACCAAAGCCTTTGTGTGCATTAGAAAAACTGGAAAATTATTAAAGAGATGGGAATACCAGACCATCTGACCTGCCTCTTGAGAAATCTGTATGCAGGTCAAGAAGCAACAGGTAGAACTGGACATGGAACAACAGACTGGTTCTAATTCGGGAAAGGACTACATCAAGGCTATATATTGTCACCCTGCTTATTTAACTTATATGCACTGTACATCCTGAGAAAAGCTGAGCTGGATGAAGCACAAGCTGGAATCAAGATTGTGGGGAGAAATATCAATAATCTCAGATATGCAGATGACACCACCCTTATGGCAGAAAGCAAAGAAGAACTAAAGAGTCTCTTGATGAAAGTGAAAGAGGAGAGTGAAAATGTTGGCTTAAAAATTAACATTCAGAAAACCAAGATCATGACATCCAGTCCCATCACCTCATGGCAAATAGATGGGGAAACAGTAGAAACAGTGAGAGATTTTATTTTCTTGGGCTCCAAAATCACTGCAGATGGTGACTGCAGCCATGAAATTAGAAGACTCTTGCTCCTTGGAAGAAAATCTATGACCAACCTAGACAGCATATTAAAAAGCAAAGACATTACTTTGCCAACTAAGGTCCTTCTAGTCAAGGCTATGGTTTTTCCAATAGTCATGTATGGATGTAAGAGCTGGAATATAAAGAAAGCTAGCAATGGCACCCCACTCCAGTACTCTTGCCTGGAAAATCCCATAGACGGAGGAGCCTAGTAGGCTGCAGTCCATGGGGTTGCTAAGAGTTGGACACGACTGAGCGACTTCACTTTCACATTTTACTTTCATGCATTGGAGAAGGAAATGGCAACTCAGTCCAGTGTTCTTTCCTGGAGAATCCCAGGGACGGGGGAGCATGGTGGGTTGCTGTCTATGGGGTCACACAGAGTCGGACATGACTGAAGCGACTTAGCAGCAGCAGCAGCAGCACTGAAGAATTGATGCTTTTGAGCTGTGGTGTTGGAGAAGACTCTTGAGAGTCCCTTGAACTGCAAGATCCATCTACCCTAAAGGAAATCAGTCCTGAATATTCACTGGAAGGACTGACGCTGAAGCTGAAACTCCAATAGTTTTGCTACCTGCTGCAAAGAAATGACTCATTCAAAAAGACCATCATGCTGGGACAGATTGAGGGTGGGAGAAGAAGGGGATGACAAAGGCTGAGAGCATTGGATGGCATCACCAACTCAATGGACGTTTTTGAGGAAACTCCAGGAATTGGTGATGGACAGGCAAGCCTGGTGTGCTACAGTCCATTGGGTCACATTGAGTCGGACACGACTGAACAACTGAACTGAACTGAAGACGGATTGACACCTCTCCTTTGGGGTCAGCCCACCCTCACACCTCGAGAGCATGCTGTTCTTTGTTTGCTGAATAAAACTTCAAGCCATGACTGAGCTGTAACACTAGTCCACCGTTTAAAATTTTTACTGTGGCAAGACAAAATCAAGGAAATGACACACTCTCCTGACAGAGGTACCTAAACTTTGGAGAGGGAGAATGGCACCTATGGAAAAAGAAATGACTTTTGGAAATATAAAATGATTTCCTTCCTTCTGTTGCCTGAATAGTATCCAAATGTGTGTGTGTGTATGTATAGTCACAACTGATAGGCTGATTCCTCATCTTTGAAAGTGATTATCATGTATTCTCAGTAAATACAGATTTTTATTTGGTCCTAAGTGGCACAAACGTCCTTTGAAGTTTGAGACAACTGTCAGCCTTTCAATACTTCACCAGTCAATTCTCTGCCCTCAAGCATTGTACCTCACTCTCCCAGGGATTTCTTTGGCTATTAATACAAACTGTTAATTATAAACTATGTAGAGTTCAGGAAAGAGAAATATCAGAGAACAGAGAAAGAGAATCCACCATCATGCCAGTAACTCAAAAACGTCCATGCCTTTATGGAGAAACATCTGTTTTCAGTTTTGTTTTTTCTGTGCAATCAAATGTTTAATCTACTTCAGAGATTAAATCAATGTATTTTCAAAGCATTTTTTTTTCTTTTTTTAAATACATTTTTTAGATCAGATTTAGGCTTACAAAAAATTGCTTTAATATTGTGATGGCTATTCTAGGATTTCTCTTTCCCACAAAAAAATTAAAATCATTTAATTGACATCTACAGAAGGCCTTGCTGAGATTTTGATTAGGGTTGCATGGAATCTATTGACCAGTTTGTGAAGAATTTACATCATAATGATACTGAGTCTTCCAGTTCATGAGCATGAAATGTCCATGTATTTGCATCTTTGAATCATTTTACCCCTTTCCAGTTCATTTGATTTTTCTCAATAATCTCTTCTTCCCTTCTGACACCCAACTGAAAAAAAAAAAAAAAGGACTTTGTAATATAAAACAAAGTGTCAACTATCAGTGGCTTAACATCAGTATTATTTTATTTTAGATTATATAAAGTCCAAAACAAATGTTCCTCATTGAGGGGCAGATTTAATGTGAATAAGCATATATTCTCCTTCCACCCTGTGGCTCTGTCCTTCCTAAGAGCCCCAGAAGTCATTTGCTTCATTTTATACTTCTGGCAGGCAGATGGGAAAAGATACCATGTAGAAGCGAAATCTGTTTGACACTAGTAAATATTCTCTATATGGCTGGCTTCTTTACATTACATTTAAATACTTATGTGTTTGTATGAAACCTACACACATATTATTGTAATAACATGATTATTATTAACCACTAGGGCCATAAGTATATATATGTATTTCACAACTATATCTTAAATTTAAATATATATACTATATATATATAAATATATATATAAGTAACACTAAACTAGTATTATTTATTTTGCTTGTAAAGATAAGTTTTAATCCAGGTCTGGCTGTGGCCAACACATATTGAAAGCAATATATTCCAGAAAAAGTATCTGTTATAGATACAAGATGCTCAACTGCATAAAACAAAAAGGGAAATGTCTCAATTATAAATTCCTACTATGTTAAATTGCTGTAACCTGTAATTTTCTACTGTTTGATGAAAAATGTAACATTAAAGCTGAATAGAAATAATCTTAAGATACTATCACAATAATCATGTATACATATCCTGATTACTCATGTATTAGTTATTACTATTTGCCTTTATATTTTTAAACTGAAATGGGATGAATTTTTACCTAATATATGAAATATAAAGATTATTTCTATTAATAAAATGGTGAAATATAGTCATATGATAAAATCACAATAAAGCCAAATGGGACCAAAATGGAATAACACTCAAAATTGTGCAAAATATATCCAAATACATTATCCAGCATAATCTCAGAGTTTTTCATGAAAGGTCACTTATTATCTTCATTTTAAAAGTGAAGGAGAGAAGAATCAGAGGCAGAGATCTTACTTTTGGTTCAAATAGTGTTTAAGTACAAAAATTAGAATACAGATAAAGATTTTTTTTTTTTTTTTTTTACTTTAAATCCTATGAACTTATATTTTGTAATGCTGATAACAACTTGGGGTCTTGAAATTCACTTTATTATTTAAATTGGAGATAAATAAAAACTGTATTTCACTCTTTATTTTTCAAAGAAAGAGAGGCCCAAGGGTCTAAGAATGATATGAGTAAGGCTCAATAAACATTCCTAACACTGAGTGTTCACTAAATTATCATACTCAGTTCTAAAACTAAACTTAACCCTATTCTTGACAACTTCCCTAACTATTATCTAAAGTTGCATCTTTATAAAACAATCTTAAAAATGCTTTTCTAAAAGAATCATCAAGTTTTCCCTTTCCAATCAATTTTGGTCACATTCTTAATGGAAAATTGACTCAACACTTAAGATTGCTAATGTTTTCTCAACATAGGATGAAAGTTAGTATTAATGTATTTAAGTATTTTGAAATAAAATATCCAGATAACATTAGACATGAGTTTCCATTTTGTTTACCCAGATTTCAGAAAAATCAGTACTATGTAACACAATTTTCAGTTCAGTTCAGTTGCTCAGTCCTGTCTGACTCTTTGCGACCCCATGGACTGCAGCGTGCCAGGCCTCCCTGTCCATCACCAACTCCCAGAGTTTACTCAAACTCTTGTCCATAGCATCAGTGATGCCATCCAACCATCTCATCCTTTCTTGTCCCCTTCTCCTCCCGCCTTCAATCTTCCCCAGCATCAGGGTCTTTTCAAATGAGTCAGGTCTTCGCGTCAGGTGGCCAAAGTATTGGAGTTTTATCTTTAGAATCAGTCCTTCCAATGAATATTCAGGACTGATTTCCTTTAGGATGGACTGGTTGGATCTCCTTGCAGTCCAAGGGACTCTCAAGGGTCCTCTTCAACACCACAGTTCAAAAACATCAATTCTTCAGTGCTCAGCTTTCTTTATAGTCCAACTCTCACATCCACACATGACTACTGGAAAAACCATAGCTTTGACTAGACAATTTTACACACACAAAAAAATGTAGTATCAAGTATTATGTTTAAGTAATATCATCTAAAACTAATATTAATCAATTTAGTATTTTTGTAAAAACAAAGTTGATGAAAAATAATCTTTATATCTAGAAAATTTGCATTAAAAATGTAGGTCCTAACCAAAACCACATAGTTTGAAAAAATCACTATTTTTAAAACTTCACAAAATCTGCAGGGGTTATAAAGTATTTTTAAAAAGTAAAACACTTAAAAAAGGTATTTTATAAAGTATTTCTCATTTCCCATTGTGAAATAATAATAATTGGTTTGTATTTCAATATTAGAAAGAAAGGGGCTCATGATACTGTCACTCAATAAATAATTTGAGGCTTAGTCCAAAAACTTATAAATTTAAATTTGATCTTCATGAGAGATGCTATTGTCATTTTTGTGCCAAACTTTATCGTGTTTCAGGCATTGATTAAAGTGAATCAATTACTTTTCCTTGAGTAAAGACTCATTTTGTTATTGGGATTAAGACAGCCTTTTAAATATTGGCATCTATACTTCTTAAATAATATTGAGCTATATTTAAGTATTGATATTCCTCTTTTTGATAATTTTAATTTAGCTCTATTTTAATGCATAAAATGATGGTAATAAAGGATACCAGTTGCACAGATCTATCCAGATTCTTCTACTTGATCATACACACTTCAAATATAACTGTAGCCATAGAAATTAAAATCAATAAGCTTTTAGTTATCAAAGGCATCTTGGTTTCTTTCCTAAGAGGCTGAAAAGAATAAAGAGACTTTGTTACTCTCTTGGTTCACCTAAAGGGAATCCCTTTGTGCCCAAACCAAACAGCATTAGGTAAAATCAAGCAGAGAAAGTGGATGGACTGTGGCTGAGTCAGCACAGTCCACCTTTCACCTTTCACTGCTGCAAGAACTCTGTTCTGACCCTCTGCGTCCCAACTTCTGATTCTAATCATGGCTCTCAGTACTAAATCCATCTCCTGCAATTTTAAAGATGGAGAACCACATGTATAATTGATAGCTTAACAAATACAGGCCTCACAAACAGGTTCATCAGATGAAGAGACACTCCTGAGAGTCAGTCAACAAGCAATCTACTGCATTCAAGATGCCTGTGCCTGCTGATACATTTCTGAGAATTTAGGAAGTTTAGGATTTGAAATTTAATCTCTTTAAGTGATAAAACAAGAAAACAGAATACAGAGGGATAAAAATTCTCTGAGCTATTCAGTGGAAGCTAAGAGTTATATTCAGAAGACAACTATGGATGTAGTTAAACATAGTATTATAAAAATTTGCAAACTTCAGATATGTGGATTTTTTTGAAAATAAATAATAGCTAATAAAATGGAAATATGCCTAAATCATGAGCTTAGAACTTCTGCAGTCATGTCAACTAATAACAAAAGAAAAGATGAATACAGAAATTTAAACATATCAAATTCAGACAAATAAAAATGCTTTTCATGAATAATATAGTTTTGAAAGAAAAAAAAATTAAGAAAATTGGTCCTTATATGTAGCACTTGGAAAAAAGTTATATAGTTAAAGGGATAGCATTATTTATAATTAAATGAGAAAAAAATCAAAGTATAGTATAGCATGCAAATGATTCAAAAGGTAACCAGTATCTTAAAATTGAACAATTATTTTATTTTTTTGCATGTGAATACATACAATTCTTCTTTTAGTAAAAGTTTACTAAAATACTACTTTAAAAACTCCTGATATATTATAAAATATATCTCTAGGGCTGAGCATACCTATAGATAATCGCTGGTCTTTCTGCTTTCTTCAAAACACTTCATTTTTATCATGGTATTTTAAGGTGGAGATTAGCTATACTTTTCTGAAATTCTAGAATGCATTTATTACTTCTCAAGTGTATACTATGATGTTAGTATTTTATAGAAATAAAGATACAGAAAAATGTTCAGAGTTACCAGAAAAAAAATAGTTTCTGTTTACAGTAGTAAAAACCAAACCTGCTTATGAAACTTGAAATATCTTAATATTTTCTTAATATAATGACCATTTATCTTACTAAATCTCTTCTATTATTGAAATCCAGGATTATGCAAACATATACTAAACCTGCTTTCCAAAAACCCAGAACAATGAAGAGAAATTGAGATGTACAGCTAAGCACATTTTCTTCCAGAAATGCATTTATAAACAGCCCGCTGTGTTTATAAAATCAAAGTGCTTCAGTACGTAAGTTTGTTAGTCTTCACAACATTTAAAAGTGGTAAGAAGAGTGAAAATTATTGGTTCAGTGACATAACAACACACACATTGGTTAGAAACTAAAAAAACAAATAAAAATACTGATGCTATGTTTTTAGACTTAGTTCTTTTTCAGATTCAAATAGAAATTGAGGTTATTTAGAAAGTGTAGGTAAATGTCCTCAAGCTGTGAATACTTGAAATGGAATGTATAGTACAGAGGGTTAGATGGGGAACTGCAGATATATCTAGCCCGGGAATGAATGAACTGCAGGATCCATGACTGATCTTCACCCTTTAAGAAAGTAAATAGCACTAGCATTGGTCAGTTTTAAGCAAAACTGCAGGTGCTGGGGTCTTGGGGAGCCTCACTGATTACATTAGGAATTGGCTATAACATTTCTTTCACTATGACACAAGAGTAACCTTTAGGGGCATCCATGCACCGTCAGATCAGAGTATATAATCTGCAGAGTAGTGGTCAAAGTTTACCCAGTTGCAAAGACATCAATAGAAAATGGGAAGCAAAGACAAAGAGGTATGAAATAAGCCTGACTGCGTAAGGAGTGCAAATACATGGTAGATGAATAAAGGAGAATCAGAAGTCTTAAACTGGGTCAATATCCCCTTCTTTTTGATCCTCAAAATTCTGTTATGTGCCAGAGTTTTAATGCACTGATTTCTTCCACTTAGCCAAAAGCCAAAAGTGGATTCACAGTGCAGTCAGATTAATGATGAATGTGAATAAGGGAACTCTAGAGCAGAAAGACCTTCATTAGATAAGTGGTGATATGCCAAGTACCAGTGTGCTGATGAAATCAAAGTTGTCATGGCACTAAAATATTCACTAAAAACTGGACTGTCTATGAAATTAATCACTTCTAAATCATTTCTCCTCTTAAATCAAAATAAAACCTCATTTTCCAAATAATTTATGTGTAGTCATTATCTGATTTGGAAAAACTATTGAAAAAGGGGGGGAAATAGAAACATAATAACAGAAAACAACTACAGAAGGAAGCTGAAAATACCTAAAATTGAAAAAGTGTGGGGATAAGGTTAAATTTGCTCAAATGGTCTGAGAGAATAGATTATACCACACTGAGATTTTGGCAAATGAAGATCTAATGATGAGACCCACTAAAAACTGAAATAGAAAAAAAAAATGAACACAAATGAGGATATCTTTTAAAAAGATGATGGTTTGACTATCAAAAAATTAAGGAAATCCACTAATAAAATTGTGAAAAAATTTTGCAGAATTGATCCAACTGCCATCAAGCTGTAGAAATCAACTAGCTAGATTTATCGTACAGTTGCACTTAATTCAACTCCTAGTAAGGTTATGGTCAAAATCCTTTAAGCTAGGCTTCAGCAGTATGTGAACCAAGAACCTCCAGATGTACAAGCTGGGTTTAGAAAAGGCAAAGGATCCAGAGATCAAATTGCCAACATTCACTGGATCATAGAGAAAGCAAGGGAATTCCATAAAAATATCTACTTTTCAAGTGGCACAGTGGTAAAGAATCTGCCTGCCAATGCAGGTGACTTGAATTTGTTTCCTGCATGAGGAAGATGCCTGGAGGGAGAAATGGCAACCCACTCCATTATTCTTGCTTCGTAAAAATTCCCATGGACAGAAGAGCCTGGGGGGTACAGTCCATGGAGTCACAAAGAGTCAGGCATGACTGAACGACTGTGCAGAGAGAGCTACTTCTGTTTCATCGACTACACTAAACCCTTTGACTGGGTGGATCAGAAAAAACTAGAAAATTCTTAAAGAGATGGAAGTACCAGAGCACCTTTTCTATCTTCTGAAAAACCTGTATGCAGATCAAGAAGCAACAGTTAGAACCGGACATAGAACAGACTGGTTCAAAATTGGGCAAGGAGTATGTCAAAGCTGTATATTGTCACCTTGCTTATTTATATGCAGAGTACATCATGTGAAATGCTGGGCTGGATGAACCACAAGCTGGAATCAAGAGTGCTGGGAGAAATATCAAGAAACTCAGACTAAGAGCAGAAAAAGAAGAACTAAAGAGCCTCTTGATGAGGGTGAAAGACAAGAATGAAAACTCTGGCTTAAACCTCAACATTGTAAACACTAAGATCATGGCATCTGGTCCCATCATGTCATGGCAAACAGAAGAGTAAAAGTGGAAGCAGTGACAGATTTTATTTTCTTGTGCTCCAAAATCACTGCAGACAGTGACTGCAGCCATGAAATTAAACGATGCTTGCTCCTTGGGAGGAAAGCTATGACAAACCCAGACAGCATATTAAAAAGCAGAGACATCACTTTGCTGACAATCAGAATCCAGTAGCTGGGTGTTAGCAATTTTTATAAGCTATTCAGGCAATTCTAATATATATCCAGAGTGGGAGCCCCCTGTGGGCAAACCCCTTGAGGGCAAGACCATCTGTTAATTAATTTTATGACTTTCTCAAGGGCTTAACAAAAAGTTTTATTGTATATTACTGGGTCTTTGTCAGACCCAGAATGGCATTTCCTATACTCCAAACAGATGATTTGATACTATACTAATTAGCAGTGGTTAACTGAATTTGGAGATTTCAATTCTGAAATGCCTTCCTCAGTTAATTTCTAAGGCAGATGCTAAAATGGAAACGTAAACCCCAGCGACCATGAATAAAACACACTGGCCTTGAGTTAAAGCTGACAGTGGCCTTTTCTTTATGCAAATAATAGCTTTTGTCACTCACCTTATGAGGTAAAATCAAACAAATACATAACCAAGGATTCTGCAAATATAAAATGCTTTTTATATAAGAACAAAACTACTACTTCATCAATATTGTTCCACAGAACAGAGTATACTCTGACCACAATAACTAGAAACTAAAATGTATTCTGCTTGTAAGAGCCAAAACTGGGTTCTCTTTGTCCTTAATTTGTATGTGTTCCTCATTCTTTAGAATACTCTGGACATGCACAATGCATGTCACATGTAGCTCTTTGTTTCCTTTCTCAGTAACCTTTTTGACTATGGTACATGAAATATCAGTTTTAACCTAAGTTTAAATAAAATGTTAATATTTGATTATTTTTCAGAATAACTTATAAAGAACACATTGACTTTAAAAGGTTAAGTATTCCTGGGCAAAAGGGCTCAGGATAAAACAAGCTAAAAAAGATAGCTCTAGATTGTCACTATGCTTATAATATACAGATTCATTCATATAGTCTTTATAGTACACAGCTATTTCTTTCTCAATATTTATGTAAGTAGATAGCATGGGCTTAGAACAAATAATATGTAAAAGTATCTTCTGTACTTTTTTCGTGCAAGTCTTTTCTCCCCGAAAAATTTAGAAAATAGTTAATAGAGTAATACCCAGGGATGCCTCACTGACATGATTTATGTCTTGCAATCATAAAATATTGTGTCTAGTCAACTGAATTTTAAGCAGCTAAATGGTAGTCAGAAAATTTTATCCCACTTAGGAATAAGTTCACAGTGACAGAATATATTTCCCTTGTGAGTCCAGACATTGTCAGTGAGGAAAGGCTTTTAGTTGCTCTTGGGCTGGACTTGAATCTCTAAAGAAAAAGGCACTTACTAAAAGCATTATCTGAGTCACTTAAGATATATGGCCTTGAGTGCCAGTACTTTCTCTATTTCTTACTTCAAATATGAACAAATGAGAGCTATTCCTTTCCCTGAAAATCTGGGGATGTTTCTTAAAGATGGGAAAAGCTGAAAAAGAAAAAAAAAAATAATGATGACTCAGTTTTTTGGGGGGAGGTGGTTATTCCTTCTGATTTTTAAATATCTGTCCTCACTTAAAATATCCACATAAAAACAAGTAATTTTTTCATACTATTTATGTCATAAGAAAATCCTAAAATTTGATGGAGATTAGAGTATGAACACTATTTCATTTGTGTTTCCAGATAAACACTTTTCCAGTGGTTTATGGAGGAAAACTAATCTTCCATTGAATGGACCCAAAGTGCCTTAAACAAAATGGCTAATTATGAATAAACCTCTTAGGGCTACAGCTTCATCATTCTGCTTTGTTTCTCTGAGAAGCTCAGGAGAGTTTTGTGATTTACTAGCTGGGGAGTAATTTATTTATTGCTGACAGCGAGGCCCTGAACAAGGACCAGCACAAATAATGTGAAATGGTGCTAAATAAAGAGGACTAGGACATTATATCTTCCCTCATGATATCTAATCAAAAAACTGACTTAAATTAGTGTTTTATATCAGATTATCATGCCAGAGACACTGAGTCTTCAGAGTATAAAGGTTCCTATATAATGATTGTCAAAGAAGAAAAGAAAACATATAGATCATTAGGTCTAAAGTTGTGATAGCTGAAAGGAGGTAAACTACTTTGTTGGAAGATTGAAAAATATCAAGAATATTGACACAATTACAGCGCAGTGAAGGTTTATCTTAAATAAAGTCTAAGCAGATGCATAAAATGGCATCAGGATAAGAAGAAACACAACCATGCAATTACAACCTTAGACTTTACTGATTTGTCACACTCAGGCCCAGCTGAAAGAATTCGCTGCCTCTGCACTTCCGTAAGCAAGTTCTAATTCAAAACTCCCCTGTATAACAAGGTCAAGGCTTGATTCCAGGATGATCCTGAAGTCATCTTGGCAGAAAGTTCTAAATCACAAGATATCTGTTCTGTATTGACACAGAGAAAGAGAATATTTTTTATAAAAATAACTGACATCAAAATAAAAGTGAATTGTTTGATATACGGGATTTCTTTTTGTGTTTGGTGACATAGACACAGGTTTTTGTTCTTGTTTTTCAAATATCCAGTGTAATGACTTTTATTTTTCTTAAAGAATAGCTTTAATTCAAGAAGAAAATCACTCTACTGTTTTCCCTTGTTATTTTCCTGTAAAAGTATGTAACATTATATAAAGCGTGTCTTCAGTCACTTCAGTTTCTCTCTAATGATAACAACAGCCATTTCCATTGGTATTTTATATTCTTGACTTTTTCTCCATTAGGATTTTTATTTTTTGCAGATTGTTAAACAACTTAATTATCCAAATGTAGCAATATTTAAAATATTTATTTCAATAGTTTAAATGTCCTTATTCACCCAATATTTCATTTTGACATACAGTACGTTGTTTTTATTTTTCATACATTAAATTTTTTATGCTTTAGTATTTTTCAACATTACTGATGAATAACTGACAAATATAATTGCATAATTTAAAAGGTACAATATGGAGATTTGAGATACATATATACACACATACACAAACATATACACATATATATGTATATACACACACACACAAGTGTGTGTGTGTGTGTGTATGTGTGTGTATATATCTCCCACAGGGCATTTTGAATTTAAGATTTGTGAACTTGAAAACAAGTAGACAGAAAGTACTTGCAAGTGAATTCTGGTTTCATATGTACATGCATCCATGCTCAGTTGTGTCCGACTCTTTGAGACCCCAAGGACTGTAGCCTGCCAGGTTCCCTTATCCATGGGATTTTCCTGGCAACAATACTGGAGTGGGTTAACATTTCCTCCTCCGGGGGGGGGGGGCTCTTTCTGACCTAGGTGTCTCCTGTGCCTCCTGCATTGGCAGGCAGATTCATTACCACTAAGCTACTTGTCAATCCCTTCATATGCACAAGTACAATTAAGTAAATCTGATATTATTTCCGGTTCTTCATATACATATTTTATGACCTTAAAACTATACAACCTCACTGATCTTTATTTCCCTCTACTACTATGTCACAAGTCTTTGTTTTAATCATATGATTAAATATTCTTATAAGACATGATTTTATGGCCACCTAGAGCCCAAATGTACTTCTTGCCCTTTCATATTAAAGTGATCCCTTATTGCTGGACATGTAGTATTTTTTTTCTACTATCTAAAAATGTTACAATAATCATTATTGGACTTGCATCTTTAAATGCGTCTTATATAATTTTCTTAGGGTCAATTTCTAGAAGTAGTATAGGATCAATGAATATGAATATTTTTAATAAGGCAAATTTCTAATAAAACATGCATAAATTTAATTGTTTTGGTCTTAAATGCTTGGCTACAGGCAGCATCTCAAAGATTCAATAATTACATATGATATATACCTCTTCATTATTCTAGGAATATTTTGGTATATAAAGACTATGTATATACACACACATATTCCTTTCCTTCTTCCCTCTATCTCTCCCACATTCATAACTTTCCTTTTCTAGTTCTTTACACTTCTACTGTCATTATATTTTATAATAGTTACTGGATATCTACAATACTTACAATTCTTAGACGATTATAAAATGAATAACACCTGCCTTCAAATTGCTATTCATCTAATATAGGAAAACAAACAACAAACAAACAGTGGTCTATACAGTTTGTATAAATTCACATGCTTACATTCTAACCCCCAATATGCCAGTAGCAGGTGATGGGGTCTTTAAGAGCTAAACAAGTCAAGAGGGTAGAGTCCTCATGAGCAGGATTAGTGGCATTTAAAAGTGATCCCAGAGAGCTCACTAGCTCTTTTTCTGCCACATGAGAATTCAATGAGAAAACATCTACAATCAGGAAGAGGACTCTCATAGGAACCCCACCCCCTCTGCAGGCACTCTTATGTTCAACCTTCACAATTGTTGATTAGAAGCCACCCAATCTATGGTATTTTGCTGTGTAGCTTGAACTAAGACAAATTGATGATACAGATATATAGCTATAAATAGCTATATTACAGGTAGAAAGTGCTAAGTACCTTACAAAAGGTTGCATCTATCCAGTTACCCATCCTAAGAATGCTTGTTTTATTTTGAGTTCAGGATAACATGACTATTTTACATGAAAGTTCCAGAATACATCCAATATCAATATAAAATGATAATAGACTGCTAACAATTAGCTCCCACCAAAACTTAGCCAGGCTGTATTTGATGAACACATTGTCTTTCTTATTACTCACCTTGGCAATCATTTTTAGTACACTGCAATTTTTACAAGGATACCATGGCTTCAATCAGAAACTCAGAATTCATTTAAAAGTTCAATGAGACAGGGTCACTGTTTTAGGCATATTTTATACTGATGATATTATCAAATATAATTCCCTGTGGAGTTACAAAACAATAGAATGAAGATACTTTTCTGAGTCACTATTTACATTCAGAAAACACATATTTATGAGAACCAATGTAGCTCAGACCAATACTACAAAATTACACAATAGTAATAACCTAATGATTTAGCTTATTAAAATTAAATGTTTTGAATCTAGTAATATTTATGCATTAATTATTTTCAAGCTAAAAAAAATCATTTATTTTAATGGTTTGTACTCAGTTCCTCCCAATGTCTACATCATAGCTGCCAGTAATTTAGGCAAGGGCAAAAATAGCAGATAGTGTGTTTCAGGAATTATCAGGTATAATCATTAAGCCAAACTTCTAAAGTAAATACTATTTGTTGTTTTTAACAGTTGAATAATTGAACTTCAGCAAATTTAAGGAATTTCTCCTAGT
Source organism: Bubalus bubalis (assembly GCF_019923935.1). Taxonomy (NCBI): domain Eukaryota; kingdom Metazoa; phylum Chordata; class Mammalia; order Artiodactyla; family Bovidae; genus Bubalus; species Bubalus bubalis. Next base: position 67,875,681 of record NC_059160.1, read on the forward strand.
TCATGTGTTTAGTATATGTGAGACAATTTGGACAAAACCAATCATGTGACCAAGGCTAATGTCAATGTGGAAAAGGACAACATGAGGGCTTCAATCTGGAAAATCTGATTTCTTGAAGGACAGCTAACTGAAAGTCTACTTTAAAATGATTAGTTATCAAACTGAGTATTCATAAATACAGATAGGGGCTTCCCAGGTGATGCAATTGTGAAGAATCTGCCTGCCAATGTAGGAGGTGCAAGAGATGAGAGGTTGATTCCTGGATCAGGAAGATATCCTGGAGTAGGAAATGGCAACTCACTCCAGTACTCTTGCTTGGAAAATTCCTTGGACAGAGGAACCGAGAGGGCTACAGTCCATAATGTTTCAGAGTCGGACATGACTGAGCATGCGCGCTCACACACACACACACACACACACACACACAAATACAGACAACTTCTTACTTAGAGGTTTAAAAAGAAATTTACCAAAACATGATTTTTTTATTTGTTACAGAAAAGTACATTAGAATACCAAAATATTATATGCATCTTTGGAATTACAGAAACTCTAAACTTTTTAAGATATTCTTGACTCACGTACTTACTTATTCATATTTATCATGCAACATTAGGTGCTCTAAAAAGCACAAGAGTAAGTAATGAGACAGACATATTTGCTGCGCTCATGAATGTTTAACGAATATTAAATAAAGACTTCTGTAAATAATTTTAAAATACAATTGTAATAAAGTTCTTCTTATAAAAAGTTCAATATATACAGTAAAACAACAAAGCATGAAACACAGTTTATAACTTGAGAGACACTTTTACTAGCATCAAAAATTCTAAAAATAAATAAACAGATATAACTTGTCTGTAAGTAGCAAAATAGTCTATCTCCAACTGCATTAGATGATTAAAGTTATACATAATTCATAATCCTCATAATTCCTAGTGCTATTTTGTACATTAAAGCGGTCATGCAAAAAGATTAGCTCTGATGCTGAGGAAGGAGTTGACTCAAGAAAGGAAGAAAACGAATACAGAAAGCAACAAGTAAGAAAATTTCTCAACATTAAGAAAAAAATGTTAGGGGAGGTAAATTTTTAAAACATCATCCTTCATATATTTTCAAAAATACAACTTAAATAATGGAAGAATAATAAGAGTCTTACTAGTTGGTTAAGATTTTTTAAAGAACCTGGAGAAAAAGAAATCCAAATAGGTAGAATATAAACAGTTGCTGCCTTCAAAAAGCATATCAGAAATAAAGAATAACATCTTTATCAGTGTGAATCTTTTTCTATTTCTGCACTTCAAGAGAAGCTAGACACTGGCTTTATGTGCTATGTGTGGACTCAGCATGACAGCCACCTCACTGTAATAAAAGGATCAGAGTATCACTGTTACTTGTTCATTGAAAGGACTGATGCTGAAGCTGAAACTCCAATACTTTGGCCAGCTGATGTGAAGAACTGACTCAATGGAAAAGACCCTGATGCTGGGAAAGATTGAAGGCAGGAGGAGAAGGGGACACCAGAGAATGGGATGGTTGGATGGCATCACTGACTCAGTGGACATGAGTTTGGGTAAGCTCCAGGAGTTGATGGACAGGAAATTCTGGTGTGCTGCAGTCCGTGGGGTTGCAAAGAGTCGGACATGACTGAGCAACTGAACTGAACTGATCAATGTCACGGGTCACTAGAAAACAGGAAACTATGGCCATCCATACTTCTCTCTCATGTTTCCTATGAGAAAAAGTTTTGCTTTATATTGAAGTTGTCCACCTAGAGAAAACTTTCATAGACATGGGCAGCATCCACTCATTTTAGATAGATAATATATACTTCACACTCGATTCTGGAATCCATGCTACATGCGGGTCACTTCAGTCATGTCCAACTCTTTTTGATGCTATGGACTGTAGCCCACTAGGCTCCTCTGTCCATGCAGTTCTCCTGCCAAGAATATTGGCATGGGTTGCCGCGCCATCCACCAGGGGATCTTCCCAACCCAGAGATAAAACTTGCATCTCTTATATCTCCTGCATTGGCGGGCAGGTTCTTTACCAAATGATACAGAATGGCTTACAAACAATGACCACACATAGCAGTGAGCATTTGTGATTTGAAGATTTTGAGTTGAAGTATCATTTTCAATTAAATAATAATAGGGCTTCTTGGAAAAACAATTATAGCTTATACAAGGTACTTCTAGAACTCTGACAGACAAGATAGTTGAAGTGGGAAAGTAGCTTCCCTATTTTTGTTTCAGATTAGAACACTGCCTCAGAGCCAAGTGGGCAGTGAAATATCCTGCTATATAACCTTGCTCTCTTTTAGAAATCTTCATTATCAATTTTCACTCAGATTTCAAAAGCGACAGACTTATCACATTTGTAAACATTCAGTTGCTAGATCACCATATTTTTAGTACATTCTCTTCACTTTTAGTGCCTTTTTATGTATGCATATACATCCTCAATATTCATATTATTCTGCTACTTGCATGTCATGCAAATATTATATGGTCTTGGGTATTCATTGAATACAAAGGTTTTTAATGCTCACATTGAATCACATTACAGAAATGAATGCATTTTTAAATTAATATCTAATTGTATATTCCCATATTATAAATTATCTTTTGATTGTTTACATCAGGGAACCTACTATATGATTTTCCAGTCAAATACTTATTATGTGATATAGTTATTAAAACTTGGGTTGCCTATCCCACCATTAAATGGGATTGGTTAAAACTGAAGACAATCTTGGACATAATGAAATATTCTCCAAAGAGCCAATGTTACTCAAAAGTCTGATCATACACATAAACCATTATAAAATGGCTCCACCAATATTTCAGTAAGACTAGAAAGAAAGGGTACGGGTAGAACAGGGGAGGGAGGAAAGGAAGAAAGAAGAGAGAGAATTGCTGCAAATAAAATTGAAAAGAAATAGGTGAAAGGGATAAATACAGGAAAGTAGAAATAGCAAGGGGTGAGAGGGTGAGCCTGAATACTACTAGGTCCAAGTTTCATAGAGAAAAAAGAATTACAAGCCACGTGGAACTTATTACAAGTGTTATTTTTCAATAAGCAAATGTCAGACACTCACTTCACTCTACCTGTGGAAAGAGGGACTATGGCTCCATTATTTAGCAAAGACATGTAGAGGAGGAGAAAACACTAACTGAATTGAGGGAAACTTCTAATCCTGGCAAATGTTAATTCTTCAATCTACTAATAACTTGATTAATAAATTCTTAGTGAAGCAAGTCTCAAAACATTTGGGCTTGGGACCCGAGTTAGAGAAAGTCATTGAAAGGATGTGGCTGTCAACTGACTGCAAGCTGGACCCGGGCAATTGGAAGACCTTGGAGTGTATTGATATATTTCATCCACCATTACCACACTAGAAGTTGTTTCAAGGACACATCTTTGAGAAAGTAAGGTGTTGAGACCATCTGGACTGAATATGTGATTTAACCCTGGTCAGGCCTCTAAATAAACCAAGATTCTGGACTGAGGTGCTGAGATCTAGTTGCAGCATCCAAGACAACCTCATATGTAAGTTCCCTTGCTTGTTAAACCTGCCATCTGCCAACATGGAGTGGTCTGCCTTTTAAGTCTCTCCTTGCTCACTGTGTACAGGGGCCAGTTTTAGACCTCCCCAGGGAACTCTTGAGGTGGCAAAAATAACATCCCTTTTAACTGTTTAAAAATACAGGACTATAAGGAGATGGTGTTCATGTGGTCTATATCTATTAATATTTGTCATATTGGAAATTAACACTGTGGGAAATATTTATAGACCAAATAAATTTATTACACATTTGCATAATACATTTTTAAAATAACTATTTCTCAAACAAAAACATTTAGTGAGAAGAATGGCGCTGTATTGAATATTTTAAAATATCTGTAAAGACTGGCTTAATGGAGGACAGTAGCTTTCTTTTGATTTTACATACAGTCTGTGGCGGTATATGTCCTTGGTTGAGGTAAACACAGAAACGACCCTCACACAGAAACATGAAGATGTGAACATTGAGGAAACATGATAATTGATACCAGAGCAAATTCAGCAGTCTAAAACAATGCACACATTTTACTCCATAAAATTGATTGATCTGTCTTGCATTTTACATGGATCTTTTATTCATGCATGATTTTGCTAGCACCAGATAACATCGATTATTTTAGAAACATTGATTCACTGAGTTTGTGCAGATCCTCTAAATGTTTGACACATTTCATTATGCAGTAAGAAAAAAACATATTTTTATTTTTACTTTCAATCTTATTTGTAAACCATTTAACTATCTGGAAGCTTTCAAGCACCCAGGGTCTAATAAAAATTTTCCAGAATTCTAATTTTCTCTCGAAGGCCCAAAAATTGTCACTGAAAGAAAAACACTGTCAGTTATTTTCCGTGAAGTTACAGTCTTCGTTCATTGTTAAGAAAACATATGTCAAACACTCAAGTCTGGTTAAACGCAGGTTGTCTGTTTTCTTTTTCCAAGTAAAGTCAAGTTTTTTTTAAATAAAAGAAAGCATCCAGATCAGCTAGTAGCACAATTGTACAAGTGCTTTATATACTAGAGATGATTATGCATGTTTCTCAGTCACACAAAATATCAAAAAGGATGTACACAAGCATTGAGATTTAATAAAATTAATTTTTCTTATTACATCCTCAAGGACTATCGTAAGTGAAACTATTTTTAAATTTCTTTACAGCAAATTCATGGTGATGAAGAATATAATAACATTAGTACCTTTGAGGGCTACTGTCTTTCTTTGTGTTACTTTACCAGTAGCTTTTCCACCATTGTTGTACCATCAATGAAATTATGACACAGAGAAAAGGTAACATAATGTCATAATATTACTATAAATACAATTTGACTTTGCACACCCTATGAAAATGTTACAGGAACCACCACACCCTTAGGCGAGTAACATCATAATGAAATAAAACTCGAAAAAAAACAGCATTGCCAATGGACAATCAAATATGAGATGCCCTCAGCTATCTTTAAGGAATGTTACTCTGATAAATGTTTTTGTCCACAACTAATTAAGTTCTGGAAAATATATTATTATCAGAACAGGGATGAGGTAAGAGCAACTTAATCATGCCTTTGCTTTGCCCTATTGTAAAAGGTAGTACAAGACTTTCTAAGGTTTGGGTGCTGTATTCAGATTTTTTCTTCAATTTCATCAGGGCTATAATACAAACATTCTTGATGTCTGACAACAGGTACTTAAATATATATTAACTGATAAATATGTATGTATCAATAACTATTAATATTTATTGAATATTGTTGTTCATTCACTGTTGTGTCCAACTCTTTGCAACCCCATGGACTGCAGCACACCAGGCTTCCCTGTCCTTCACCATCTCCCAGAGTTTGCCCAAGTTCATATCCATTAAGTCAATGATGTCTTCCAACAATCTCATCCTCTGTCACTCGCTTCTCCTCCTGCCCTCAATCTTTCCAAGCATCAGGGTCTTTTCCAAGGAGTCAGCTCTTCACATCAGATGGCCTAAGTATTGGAGCTTCAGCATCAGTCCTTCTAATGAATATTGTGGGTTGATTTCCTTTAGGATTGACTAGTTTGATCTCTTTGCAGTCCAAGGGACTCTCAAGAGTATTCTCAAGCACCACAACTCAAAAGCAACAATTCTTTGGTGCTCAGCCTTCTTTATGGTCCAACTCTCACATCTGTACATGACTACTGGAAATACCATGGTTTTGATTATACAGATTTTTGTTGGCAAAGTGATTACTCTGTTTTTTAATATACTGCCTAGGTTTGTCATGGCTTTTCCTCCAAAGAGCAAGAATCTTTTCATTCTGTGGCTGCAGTCACTGTCTGCAGTGATTTTGGAGCCCAAAACAATAAAATCTGCCACTATCTCCACTTTTCCCCCATCTATTTGCCATGAAGTGATGGGAATGGATGTCATGATCTTAGTCTTTTAAATGTTGAGTTTTAAGCCAGCTTTTCCCAGAAGAATTGGCCCACACTATCCAGACCCAACTCAGAGTCTTCAAAGTAGAAGCTCTGAGAGAGAGCCTGTTCCAGACCTACACCATGGGAGTTCATAGTGACATAAGATGGCAGAGTAGAAGAGCGTGTGCTCATCTTCTCCTGCAATAACACCAAAATCAGAACTAGCTACTGACCAACCATTGACAGGAGGATGTAGGAACCCACCAAAAAAGATACCCCGTATCCAAGGACAAAGGAGAAGCTGCAATGAGATGGTAGGAGGGGTGCAATCACATTAAAATCAAATCCCATACATGCCAGGTGGGTGACCCACAAAGTGAAGAACAATAATACCAAAGAAGTTCTCGTATTGTTGCAAAGGTTCTAGGCACCACATCAGACTTCCTAGCCCGGGGATCTAACAAAGGGACTGGGAATCCCCAGGGAATCTGACTTGGAAGGACAGCAGAATTTGATTACAGAACTTCCTCCACAGGACTAGGGGAAACAGAGACATTTGTAGGGCACAAATAAAACCTTGTACTCACCAGGACTCAGGGAAAAGGAGACTGACCCTACAGGAAAAAGAGCCAGACCTGCCTGTGAGTGTTTGAGGGTCTCCTGTGGAGGCGTGGGTCGGCAGTGACCTGCAGTGGGGACAGGGGCATTGGCAGCAGCAGTCCTGGGAGGCACGCCTTGGCCTAAGCCCTTTTGGAAGTCACCTTTAGTCCTACCATAGACACTGTAGACATCAGGACTGGCTGGATGCCTCAGGCCAAATGACTAACAGAGAAGGAGCACAGCCCCACCTATCACGGTCTTAGTCTTACAGGAGGAAGAGCAAAAGCTGGGGTCCAGGCCAGCAGAGGAAACTCCAGGAGAGACACAGCATGCTGACAGACTACAAGCTAGTAGGTTACCAAAGTGCTCTGGAAAGTTCCTTTGGGTGAAAACCTAGGACTGTTCTTCAGGAATGACAGCTCAAATAGTGACATGGGCCAAAAAGAATGCCAGAGCCAAAAGCTGAGGGAGGAAAAACTGACTTAAGTTCAGAGAAATCAGATGGAGAGATGCCAGCTGAGTGTGGCTGGAGCCAATAAATAATTCAGGAATTGAAAATAAATAAATAAATAAAAGTAGAAAATTGGATTAAAAATTTACTGAGCATGGCTCTGCCCACCAGAGCAAGACTGTTTTCCCCACAGCCAGTCCCTCCCATCAGGAAGCTTGCACAAACCCCTTATCCTCTTCCATCAGAGGGCAGACAGAAGAAGCAAGAACTACAATCCCATAGTCTCCAGAAGAAAAACCGCAATCACAGAAAGGTACTAAATAATTGCCTATTAATATCAATTAACGAAGATGCACATGACTTGAATCTAGTTTATCCAACTCTCTAACTATGTGAGTCTGGGGAACTTTCTTAGTTTATTTATTTCTCAGTATCAATAAATGTAAAATATGCATTCTATGAATACTATCATCATAGAAGTATGGTAAAGTTTATGCCAGATGCTCATCTCAGTACCTAATTCATGGAAATGTCTCAAATACTCACTCAATACAGTCAATCTATTGTCAATGAATTCTTGAATCATTTCATTGTACTAACGTGCTTTTCTTCATTTCCTAATTGTTATCACTGGGAACAATTTTAAGTCTTTGAGATATTTGATACTAATATATGTGTCTCATAGTTCAACAAAAAATAAAAGAAAGGAAGGGAAGAAGAGAGGGAGCATGGAAGGGGAGGGAGGAAAGACCACTCTAAGGTCAAACAGCAAAGAGAATTTAACATAAAAATTTAGGTATAAAAATGATGGAAGGAAAAAAAAACTTAATGCACTACCTGGGAGATAGCCCAGACACTGGTAACTGCAGAAATCAGATCTCAACCTTGCTGATGGGAGGAAATGAGAGAGAGGACGTGGCCTCGAGAGAAACCACTCACTAGTGACACAACAGAGAGAACCATTCTATGATGTGAGCAGTATGTAAAATATTTTATTCATCTCCATAAAAATTAAACTTGTTTTGATGAAGTGTTTTTGCCTAGTTTTGTCACTATAAACAAGTTCTTATTAAGAAATGTTACCATATATTTTTATGAAATTTGTTTTTGAATGTGTTTTTAGGGTTATTTTCCAAAAAAAGAAAATGTCTTTACTCTACCACCCAAAAATCAATGTAAACATGCTGTGTGCATTTGAGAGAAAGTCTGTTGAGGCACACATGTTACCATTGCCTAATGAACTCCCAAACCTCAAGTAATAATTTCAGCATGAAAGCCAGTTTGCCCTACATCTTTGAGCACTGATCTCCCCACATATCTCTGGAAAACACCGATCCACTTTATGGACCCCCACAGTCTTCTCTGAGGCAACTGCAAATTTCATGGGCAGACAGGAAGATATCATGCTATCAAAGGTCAGAGATATATCAACGTATAAGCCAGTGGTGACTGAGATGGAGAGTCACTGATTCCAACTTAATACTGTATATATGACACCCCTCCTCAGATCCAGTACACTACTTCCTACTTATCCTATTGATGGAAATAAATGACAACATTCAGTTCAGTTCAGTTGCTCAGTCGTGTCCAACTCTTTGTGACCCCATGAATCGCAGCATGCCAGGCCTCCCTGTCCATCACCAACATCCAGAGTACACTCAGACTCACGTCCTTCGAGTCAGTGATGCCATCCAGCCATCTCATCCTCTGTCATCCCCTTCTCCTCTTGCCCCCAATCCCTCCCAGAATCAGAGTCTTCCAATGAGTCAGCTCTTCACATGAAATGGCCACAGTACTAGAGTTTCAGCTTTAGCATCATTCCTTCCAAAGAAATCCCAGGGCTGATCTCCTTCAGAATGGACTGGTTGGATCTGCTTGCAGTCCAAGAGACTCTCAAGAGTCTTCTCCAACACCACAGTTTAAAAGCATCAATTCTTCGGCGTTCAGCCTTCTTCACTGTCCAACTCTCACATCCATACATGACCACTGGAAAAACCATAGTCTTGACTAGATGGACCTTTGTTGGCAAAGTAATGTCTCTGCTTTTGAATATGCTATCTTGGTTGGACATAACTTTCCTTCCAAGGAGTAAGCGTCTTTTAATTTCATGGCTGCAGTCACAATCTGCAGTGTTTGGTGCCCACAAAAATAAAGTCTGACACTGTTTCCACGGTTTCCCCATCTATTTCCCATGAAGTGGTGGGACCGGATGCCATGATCTTCGTTTTCTGAATGTTGAGCTTTAAGCCAACTTTTTCACTCTCCACTTTCACTTTCATTGATAGGCTTTTTAGTTATCTTCACTTGCTGCCATAAGGGTGGTGTCATCTGCATATCTGAGGTGATTGATATTTCTCCCGGCAATCTTGATTCCAGCTTGTGCTTCTTCCAGTCCAGCGTTTCTCATGATGTACTCTGCATATAAGTTAAATAAGCAGGGTGACAATATACAGCCTTGATGTACTCCTTTTCCTTTTTGGAACCAGTCTGTTGTTCCATGTCCAGTTCTAACTGTTGCTTCCTGACCTGCATACAGATTTCTCAAGAGGCAGGTCAGGTGGTCTGGTATTCCCATCTCTTTCAGAATTTTCCACAGTTTATTGTGATCCACACAGTCAAAGGCTTTGGCATAGTCAATAAAGCAGAAGTAGATGCTTTTCTGGAACTCTCTTGCTTTTTCCATGATCCAGCGGATGTTGGCAATTTGATCTCTGGTTCCTCTGCCTTTTCTAAAACCAGCTGGAACATCAGGAAGTTCACGGTTCACATATTGCTGAAGTCTGGCTTGGAGAATTTTGAGCATTACTTTACTAGCATGTGAGATGAGTGCAATTGTGCAGTAATTTGAGCATTACAACAACAAAATACGTCTGGGTCATCATTAATTTTTCTTGGCTATGCCTGGACATCACAGGTCTTAGGTTTTGCTATAGACTGAATGTCTATATCACCCCAAAATTCATACGTTGAAGCCTAACCTCCAGTACGATGGTGTCTGGTGAGGACTGTGGAAGGTGATGAGATTGGTACCGTTATGAAAGAGACCAGAGAGAGCTCCTCCACCCCTTCAGCTATGGGAGGATATGGGGAAAAGATAGTCATCTGTGAACCAGGAAGTAAGCCCTCATAGGACACTGACTCAGTCTTTGCCTTGCTTTTGGGATCCCCAGCTTCCAGAACTGTGAGGAATAAGTTTATTTTATTTATAAGCCACCCAGTCTATGGTATTTTGTTAGAGCAGACAAAACAAAAAAAGACACACTTCTACGTTGACCTAGAGATAAATTCAGAATAAGACACTATGTCACTGATGAAACTACCAGAGCTTCTGCCAGAATCAGCAAAGCCCCTGGAACCCCACAGCTAGCTGGTACTACTAGCATAGCCCTGAACACTGGTACTGCTGGATTCCTAAGCCTCCTGCTGCTGGGCTTAGTAGTCCTGTCTTGTCAGAACTGTTATTAAAACAGGAAAAAAAAATAGGAAAATAATTTTCCCTCCAAAATTTCAATTTCTTGCCAGTGACTCCCATTGGCAGAACATAGATGGGAGTCTAGGAAATGGACTATACAGAATTCTAGTCCCTGCAGCACAGAGTTGAAGCCAGCATGACAGAAATAGAACTGAAAGGAAGTAGATAAATAAGGGGAAAAAAATAGAGTAAATATAAGTACAGCATCTATGTATGGTGTGCCGTATGATTTAACAATATCTGTGACAAGTTCTCATTCCCAGAAATTCTAACCCTTTCACTGAATTACTGAGTTTTCTGAAGACATTAGAAAATTGGGATAATGATAATAATAAAAAATAGGCCAAGATCCTGACAAGACACCCAATTTAGTCAACATTTATTTATTTGCCACATATTTATCAAGCACTTGCTAAATGCCAGGAACTGTGCTGTATGTTGCTATGAGAGACACAGTGATGAACAGAATAGGCTACTTGTCTTCTAAGAGTCGGAAAGTGAGATGAAATAACTTCACAAATAGCTATAATCTAGAGCAGTATAAGAGAAATCTGTGTAAGTGGTGCAAAGTGTTTTGTGAGTAGAAGAATAGGTGCCGTTTTGATGCGTGGATATGAGCAGGAAAATGTACAGTTTGAGCAAAGAGCAGCATGGGGAAAGTTCGAGGCTTATGTGACAAATAGCCACTGCATCTGTTTATTTTGCTCCAAATAGTCTCTAATCGGTTAGCTGCCATTCCTTTTAGAAATGTTAAGTGTATTTTTTCCCCCTCAGGAACACCAACATATATCTACGATTAGTGTATTATAATTAGGAGATAACCCCCATTGTCTCCCTATTATCACTATTTCCCTTTGAGGATAAAGCTATTATAACCAAAACTGAAAATATTTTAATGTTTTCCTAATTATAAAAATAACATATTTCTTAATATATGATTTATCTAATTATTTTTAATGTTTCCAATCAAAACAGGCTCATTTTAGACAATGTGGGAACAATGCTGTGGGATATCTTGATTTTCACTAATTTATCACAAACTCAGACAATTATAAAAAATATGTGGTAAAAACACTTTTATTTAATAATTAAGGGCATCTCTGGTTAATTCCATAAGGACTCCAAAGTGCAAGAACTGCACTATAAAGAAAAACATGCTTAAGGTTTATGCTATATATTCCAAATCAATTTATACTCTTACCAATGATGATGGTCCCTTTGTGCCAAATTTGATTTTCATTACTTTATTGAAAGCATTTACATAAATATTTATAAGCAATATTTCATCTTAAGTTTATCAGGATTTAGTACAGTTATATATTCATAAAGCAATATTGAAGACTTTTGTATTACTTTTGGCCTGGAACAACCTATATGGCAGGAAATGAAGGTGTGAAAGAAACGAAGAGATCAGTAAAACCATCCAGAACTGGAGATATTTTGGGGGAATAATTTTCTTATTTGCATTTGATTTTTATTTTGATACTTTTCTATTTTTCCCTCTGGTTTTATTGAGGCATGATTGACAAATAAAAAATTGTATATATTTAGGTTGCTCAATCTAATGTCTTTATATATGTATACATCATGAAACAATTACCACAATAAAGCTAATTAACACACCCATCACTTCACACAGTTACACTACCTTTTTTTAAAAAAACACTTGGAATCTAGTTTCTTAGCAAATTTCAAGTATAAAAACATTATTATTAACTATAGTCATTATGTTGTGCATTAGGTCTCCAGATCTTAGTTATCTTACTACTGAAAGCTTACACTCTGACTAGCATCTCCCCACCCTTCAGCCCATGGTCATCCCATTTTACTCTTCTATTATAAGTTTGACTTTTTTTGTGCATGTGTGGTTTCACATATAAGTTATATCATGCAGTATTTGTCTTTCTGTGTCTAGCTTGTTTCACCCAACTTAATGTATTACAGGTTCCTCTTATTGTCACACATGGCAATTTGAGAAGGATTTCCTTCTCAATATGGAATAGTTTTTTTCATTGTATTTTCATATATACCACATCTCATTTGTCCACTCACCTGCCCATTAGTTAGGCTACTGTGAATAATGCTGCAATGAACATGGGAGTACAGATATCTCTTTGAGATACCTATTTTACTCCCTTAAGATACACGTCCACAAATGAGATAGCTGGATCAAATGGCAGTTTTATTTTTAATTTTTAAAAGAATTTCCATATTTTTTCCCGTAATAGCTGTATAAATTTACATTCCCACCAATGGTATACTTGGGTTCCCTTTTCTCTTCATCCTTATAAATCCTGATCATCTTTAGACTGTTTGATGATAGCCATTGTAACATGCGTGAGTCAGTATCTTATTGTGGTTTGGATTGTATTTCCTTAATGATTAGTGATGTTATGCATTTTTTCATGTGCTTGTTGGCCATTTTAATTAGGTTATTTGTCCTTTTTTTTTTTTCTGAGTTGTACAAATTTCTTGGATATTGACTTCTTATCATATTTACAAACATCTGTGTAATTTGCAAATATACAAATTGTTTGTGTATTCCCACTTATTGATTTGCTTTCGAGTCCCACTTTATTTTTATTTTTAAATGAAATAAGCTAAAGCTATTCATCTATATTTTTCACTGGATACTGTTTGAGCAAGCACTCCAAGTTTTGAGATGTATTTCTGACCTAGGTGCTCTTCCCTAAGCAATCTATGATTATTGCCTTAATTTTCTTTTCAACTCCTAAATCTTTATATTTACAGTTGCTTTGTTTTAATTGGTGTATGGTGAGATTAAGTCATCTTTCAGTTAGCCTGAGTAATAAGGATACTATGTGGATTAAAATTGGTTTCAAGTTCTTTGTTATTTTACACATGAATAAAAAGGATTTATTTTCCTTTTTTAAAAAAAAATTTTAAAGGTCACTTTACATTTATAATTATCACACGATACTGGCTGTGTTTCCCGTGTTGTACAGTTTACCCTCTAGCCTATCTAATACTCAGTAGTGTGTGCCTTCCTCTCACCCACCCCTAGAGGGCCCCTTCACCACAACCTGGTAACCATTAGTTTGTTCCTTTTTTGTTATATTAACTAGTTTGTCATATTTTTTACATTTCGTATATAAGTGATATACAGTATTTCTCTTTCTCTGATTTATTTCACTTGGAATAATGTCCTACAAGTTCATCCATGTAGCTACAAATGGCAAGATTCCATTCTTTCTTATGACTGAGTAGTATTGCACTGCATGTACACACCACATCTTCTCTACGCATTCATCTGTTGATGGACACAAGTTGCTGCCATATCCTGGCAATTGTAAATAATACTGCTATGAATATTGGGGTACACGGGTTTTTTTAAAATGACTTTTTTGACTTTTGAGAGGTTAAAAGGATGCTGGATGACTTACAAGGCTAGTTTAGGAAAAGCCTTTTTGCTTCTGCCTTAATCTTTTAGAACACTGGTTCTCCAAATGCATTTGGAGATGTCCTCACTTCAGATTGAGATACCGAGCTGCAAGAAGCCCAGCCATCTAATGAAGTCATATACAGCTGCTCTAATTGAGAGTCCAGGTGAGCCAGGGAGCATAAACTGTGCAACATATCAATAAGTAATTTTGAACACCTAGCTGAGGCATGCTATACTCTGCTGACTCTTAATTACAATTGCATGAAAGGCCTCCAAATGGTGACGACACAGACAAGACCTTTTAATCCATTTTACCACAAATTTGCAACACAAAAAGAGTTAACTAGAGCAGCTTTTAGTTTCCCCAGAAAAAAACATGCATGGTAAGTATAATCTTGGTTTTTCTTCAGAACACCTTCATTTATGTATCTTCATATATGTATGTATATATGCATATATTTTCTTTTTCATTATGATTAAAAAACATAATGACAATTAGACTTGTCATAGAAGTATAGTTGACAATATTTTTCCTCAAGATTCTATAGCCATTCCTTATTTCTCTGAAGGCATTTAATGCCATTGAATATGTTAATCTCAACCTAATTTTTGTACTTGAACATGTGAGCTTTTTCCCAACTTTTCAAAAGTCTAAACTCCTATGAAATTAATCTTTATTCATGAGATTTTAAAATGTCACTTCATTAAGTGTTCCTTTTAATTATTTTCCCTGCTTTATTTTGGTTCCTTTCAATCTTTAACTGGATTTTCATTCTAATACAATTCTATTTCTTTTCTTCTGTCCTATTGTTATGTTACTTTAGAAACATGAATTTTTCCTTCTAATTTACAATTTAAGTAACTAACTTAGCTCAGTACTGTTTTTCCTTTTGCTCTTTCCTTTCACATTGAGAGAATATTTCAAGTTATCGTTACACATTACTGATTAAATATCCTGCAGTGTTTAGTTTGCCTTGTACTGTTACTAATAATGATTTAAATGTTCATATTCACTACCTATTTATTCTATTTTTTGCATGCCCCATGTCTGACAAACACCCATATTAATCAAAAGAGGTCAATGAAAAATGATAATTCCTGAGATACAACTAATCTAAAGTTGTTTTTTTTAAGGCTCATATAGTTTGCATTCACACTTGGGTCATATCAACATAAGTAAATTAACATTTTTTACTCATTTTATCATTTACTATTGAGATCACTGCATTCTATAAGTATTAGTAGTAGAGACTCTGTGCTGCAAATGCTATGGCCACTTTAGAAAGCAGCTCTGATACAGGATGTTTTCCATTGCAGCACAGCATAGTTTATCAGCTCAGGGTTTCCATTAGGTAAGAATGAATTAAGGCACATCTCTTAAACTCTTTCTCTGGAGAAACCAACCATTATTCCTCAGATATGTATTGGAAAGTTGGATAGAAAAATCTCTCTTGGTCTGTTATATGTTTATGTTCACTCATGTAGAAGACATGTTGTTGTTCTTGTTGTTCAGTCACTAAGTCATGTCTGACTCTTTGAGACCCCTTGGATTCCAGCATATCAGGCTTCCCTGTCCTTCACTGGGCTGGAAGAAGCACAAACTGGAATCAAGATTGCCTGGAGAATATCAATAACCTTAGATATGCAGATGATACCACCCTTATGGCAGAAAGTGAAGAGGAACTAAAAACCCTCTTGATGAAAGTGAAAGGGGAGAGTCAAAAAGTTGGCTTAAAATTCAGAAAACGAAGATCATGGCATCTGGTCCCATCACTTCATGGGAAATGGGGAAACAGTGGAAACAAGTGTCACACCTTATTTTGGGGGGCTCCAAAATCACTGTATATGGTGACTGCAGCCATGAAATTAAAATTTGCTTACTCCTTGGAAGGAAAGTTATGACCAACCTAGACAGCATATTCAAAAGCAGAGACATTACTTTGCCAAAAAAGGTCCATCTAGTCAGGGCTACGGAGAAGGCAATGGCACCCCACTCCAGTACTCTTGCCTGGAAAATCTCATGGGTGGAGAAGCCTGGTCAGTCCATGGGGTCGCTAAGAGTCAGACATGACTGAGCGACTTCACTTTCACTTTTCACTGTCCTGCACTGGAGAAGGAAATGGCAACCCACTCCACTCCAGTGTTCTTGCCTGGAGAATCCCAGGGATGGGGGAACCTGGTGGGCTGCCGTCTCCGGGGTCACACAGAGTCGGACACGACTGAAGTGACTTAGCAGTGGCAGCAGCAGTCAAAGCTATGGTTTTTCCAGTGGTCACATATGGATGTAAGAGTTGAACTGTGAAGAAAGCTGAGTGCCGAAAAATTGATGCTTTTGAACTGTGGTGTTGGAGAAGACTCTTGAGAGTCCCTTGGACTGCAAGGAGATCCAACCAGTCCATCCTAAAGCAGATCAGTCCTGGGATTTCTTTGGAAGGAATGATGCTAAAGCTGAAGCTCCAGTACTTTGGCCACCTCATGTAAAGAGTTGACTCATTGGAAAAGACTCTGATGCTGGAAGGGATTGGGGGCAGGAGGAGAAGGGGACGACAGAGGATGAGATGGCTGGATGGCATCACTGACTCGATGGACGTGAGTCTGAGTGAACTCTGGGAGTTGGTGATGGACAGGGGGCCCTGGTGTGCTGTGATTCATGGGGTCGCAAAGAATCTGCCACGACTGAGCGACTGAACTGAACTGAACTGTCCTTCACTATTTCTCAATCTGCTCAAACTCGTGTTCATTTAGTCATTGATGCCATCCAACCATCTCTGTCACCCTTTTCTGCTTTTGCCTTCAATCCTTCCCAGCATCAGTATCCCTTTCTAAATATATAATAACTATTAGAAGAGCACTGTAAGTTTTTTAAATGTTGACAGTTTTTCTGCAGAAAATAAAGCCCCTATCCCTTTATGATTTGACCCACTTGGTGTCATTGTAGTTGTTTCTTTAACCATAACACTTTTTGGCATGTTTTTGCCATGTACTTAGTAGTTTCTTGAAAAAAAATCAAATAATAGAAGGTAGCTCTATTTTTTTTTTTTTTTTGGTCATGCTCTAGGAGGAGAGCAAAATGCAAGATGGGAAAGAACTGTGGCTTTATTGTATATAGAAATAGAAATCATGCCTCAATGATTAATTTCCAAACTCTCAGAAGCTGCATATAAGCACATTAAAATATGCCCAGCTATGTTATCAGATCTCTGATTACCTTAAAGTTTATATTTCCTAGGACAGTTTCTATTTTCAACATTTTGCCCATATTATCCTCTTCAATGCACACATATATGACTGATCCAATTCCCAAGTGTTTTATCTTACACACACACACACATGCACACACATACAATGGACATTGCAATACTTCCACACAAATTTTCAAGGAATTACTCCAAAATAGGTGAGTTAAGATTTCAAAGCTACACAGATTTTGTTTATACTGTTACCTTTTGGATCTGGGAATTTGAGAGTAAAAAACAGGAAGATGTAGTCATATGCCTGCAGTATAATTTTTCAGTGAGTTACATTGTAAATTATTAGAATATTAAGAAATAATGATAGCTATTCATGGAAACCTGTAGACTTCAGGCCAACTTCCCTAGAAAGGCTCTCTTTACCACAAAGTTGATTTAATTCTGTTCAAGACAAATTATTTTTAAATATTAGCCCTCAATGTCTGAAATCTAAGCCTACAATGAGCTGAGAAGTGACTGCAGCTCTTCTTGTGTGGTCCTGATATGGATAGCTTTCTCTAACTATACACCTTTGGCACTCTGTACTATCATCCTCTAGAAGGTGACCTGATTTTGAGAAAGACAACATAACCCACCTCAGTAGAACACTGACCAAGCAGTGCCAGGGGACATTAAAATTAGAGTCAAATAAAGCTCCTCTGCCTAGCTGATTTAGCTATAATTGCTAATCAGCGAGGGATGTATTTTTAAAATTAGCCTTTAATTCTCTAAGTTGAGAGTGAAAAACAACACATGTGATCTTCCCACAACCTCCTTACCAACAGAATCTGTTAGAAATCACATGAAATCCAACCACAACAACAACAAAAAAAGAAACAACAACAACAGACAGTAACACATTTTGCTTATTCTATAAAGAATATCACAGATACCTCACAAGTCTCAATCTGTCAGTGTTTCCCCATATTTACAAAGCATGAAACATCCTGTTAGGTACAGAATATAGATTTTCTAGGGGCATGTCAAAAGTTAAAGCAGCTGAAAAACATTTTTTAACAACTGACTTCACTTATCAAACAGCAAAACCTGAAAAAAGGTCTCTGGCACCTGAAATCATTTAATGTTTTTATGGCAGTGATAAAAATCATTTCAGGTGTTGCTGCAGCAACAGCTTTGAAAGCAATAGAGTTCCATCGTGGAGAAGATCCATCAAAAATAAATCAAACCTCGTTTCACTGGTGCCAAAGGAAGTATGTGTAACAGAAAGTTATTACGACCAAAAGAACAAAGCCACGTGCAGGCTTTGGCCCCTACACAGGGCCCTCTTGCCTGAATACTCCCCAGCCAATCACTAGCCCCTGCCATTTCTTCTTGGTATTGTCAGATTAATAGTCTGTAGATGACAGAAGGTAAGTGCTTTAACTTTAAGGCTTTAGGAGGTTTCTTAGCATGGTATTTTGCCACCACACTGAACATATTTCTCTTTCTCACACACACACAGAGGATGTTATTGCAAATAGTTTCATAGTACTCATAAGATTTGCCCCAACCATTATATCATTTTTCCATCATCCGGGGTGGTGCTTTAGTTGCTAAGTTGTGTCTGACTCTCAAGACCCCATGAACGATAACCCACCAGGCTTCTCTGACCATGGGATTTCCCAGGCAAGAAAACTGGAGTGGGTTGCCATTTCCTTCTCCAGGGGAATTCCCAACGCAGGGATTGAACCCATGGGTCTCCTGCACTGGCAGGCAGATTCTTTGCCAACTGAGTTACCAGGGAATCCAATGTTTACCAAATACCTACTAATTTCTGGCCCCTTTAATGTGAGTGACCTCTTTTAATATTCACAAAATCATAGGCATAACCCTTCAGGAAAAGTATACTTAAATTGTAGACCAAATACCAACGTTCACAGAAATTAAATGTTTTACAATATTTACAAAACTAACAAATGATGGAGCTTCATTACTATTCAGAATCTTCAATTTTATCTTCTGTATTATTACTTCCATTTAATTCCAGTTCCCTGTCTCTAAAGCAATATTTTAAAAACTGGTTATATATATTTTTTAAAAAAATGTAAAACCTGTTGCTTACATTTAAAATTACCTTTTTTTTAGAAAAAAATTTTTTATTGGAGTACAGCTGATTTACAATGTTGTGTTAGTTTCAGGTATACAGCAAAGTGAATCAGTTATACAAATACATATTTCTGTTTTGTAGGCAAGTTCATTTGTAACATTCTTTAGATTCCACTTATAAGCGATGTAGATGACAGATAAAATTACCTTTGAATAATTTATTTCTATTTAAAATATATAAGTACATGTGTGTTTCTGAAAAGTGAGTGTTGGCATATGCATTTTTAAAAATATAAAATTAGGCATAATGCATCCCATAGCTTTCAAATAGCATAAAAACAAAGTAAATAAGAATATATGCAAAGAAAAATACAAAATGAAAATGGAGCTGAAGTGAATGTGACTAAGATGTTCTTAGTTCTAATAATCATTGCTCACAATGAGAATATGCAGTTGACCGCTAGCAGCATAGATTATTTGGGGTTCGCCTGCCTTAACCATGTTTGCCTATGTGGTGCCTCTGTTCTCCACCTTTTATCTCTCTTTGAACCACATAAAACTTGTTTTCCAATGTCATGTTCTTTTATGCCACCTGGCCTTTAATGAACCTGTGCATCTGCCTCTCTTCCTTTCATGTTAGCCTTGATAAATGTAGTAGTTCTACTTGGTTCCAATATAATTCTATGTACAATGATATGATACTTATTTACAGCATAGCCATCCAGGTGATAAATATATATATATATATATTTTTTTTTGATTATAGTGAAAATGAAAGCACAAAACTAGAAAATATATCTGAGGTAAATCAGAGGATTACATATGTCCTTAGACTCCCATTTGAGAAAGTCCTACCATAAAGGAATGAGGAATTTAGCACAAGTAAAATCTTCTCATAACTGATTCTTACTGATTTTATTCAAATAATTTCTTTATTTCACAACTGAATAAGAAGTATCAGTATAAGTAATCTATTTGATGATATAGGCTTATGACTGTGATCTTGTCCAAAAGTCTTATTACAAGACACTAGGTTATTCACCATCCACCCCCAACCTAGCTTTTCACATCAACTTCCACGAATCCTCCAATTTAGACTGCCTTCTAACCAGCAATTTTTAGTGCTAGCTTCACATTCACATCACCCAGACAGCTCTAAAAAATAAACATACTCAGGACTCATCATCAGAGATCCCCGTTAAATTGGTCACTAGTGGGAATAGGCATAAATTTATTTTAAGTGACCTCTGGAAAATTCTAATGTATACCCGGAATTGAGAATAACTGTTCTATTTAATCAGAGAAACTCTATTTTTATTTATTAAAAAAAATCTTTTTTGTACAATTTGATTGTACATGTACCCTGGCATATATTGCTTGATGAAAATTAAAAAAATATATATTTATTATACCTTTGGGTAACAAATGTATAACCATTTTCATTATTTAAAATTTGAAAAATACAGAAAAATTAAAAAGAAAGCCATTAACACATTGCTGTTGTTCAGCCGCTAAATTGTGTCCAACTCTCTGTGACTCCATGGATTACAGCACAAGAGTCTTCTCTGTCCTTCACTATCTCCCGGACAAGGAGATAACACATTGATATATGTTTAACATTAGCACAGATGTAAGATTAACACAGATATGTATTTTTTGGGTTGAATTATGACCCCTCAGAAATTGTACGTTGAAATTCTTTTTTTTTTTTTTAATTGGTAGAGTCTCAATTTTATTTTATTTATTTTTTTAATTTTATTTTATTTTTAAACTTTACATAATTGTATTAGTTTTGCCAAATATCAAAATGAATCCGCCACAGATATACATGTGTTCCCCATCCTGAACCCTCCTCCCTCCTCCCTCCCCATACCATCGAACTAGTGCCTCAGAACATAATCTTATTTGCAGATAGGGTCTTTACGGATATAATTAAGTTAAAGTAAGGTCCTTAGAGTAGGCCCTAATACAATTTGGCTTATGTCCTTATTAAAAGAGGAAATTTGGACACAGAGACAGGCACAGAAGGAAGATAATGTGTACAGATTCAGGAAGAAGGCAGACATCTTTAAGGCAAGGAGAGAGGCCTGGAACAGAGCCCTCAGAAGGAACCAACTCTGTAGACACCTTGATCTCAGACTTCTGGCCTCCAAAAATAAGAGACCATGCATTTCTGTTGTTCAAGCCATTCAGTCGTGGTACTTTATAATTGCCACCCATGAAAACTAGTACAATATACTTCCTTTCATTCACTCAATAAATATTTATTGAACATATACAATGTGTCAGGTAGGCACTGTTGTTTTTCAGTCACTATATCATGCCCAACTCTTTGTGACCCCATGGACTGTGCACGCCAGGCTTCCCTGTCCTTCACTATCTCCCTTAGCTGGCTCCAACTCATGTCCATCTAGTCAGTGATGCCATGCAACCATCTCATCCTCTGTTGCCCCCTTCTCTCCCTGTCCTCAATCTTTCCCAGCATCAGGGTCTTTTCCAATGAGTTGGCTTTTCACATCAAGCGGCCATAGTATTGGAGCTTCAGCATCAGTCCTTTCAATGAGTATTTTGGGTTGATTTCCTTTAGGATTGACTGGTTTGATCTCCTTGCAGTCCAAGGGACTCTCAAGAGTCTTCACCAACACCCCAGTTCAAAAGCATCCATTCTTTGGCACTCAGTTTTCTTTATGGTCCAACTCTCACATCAGTACATGATTACTGGAAAAACCATATGTTTGACTGTATGGACCTTGTAAGATCACATTGAAAGAATCAAAATTTTACTGGTCAGGAGGAAGTATTTTGGGTTCAGTGACAGTGAAGTCGCTCAGTTGTGTCCGACTCTTTGCGACCCCATAGACTGTAGCCTACCAGGCTCCTCTGTCCATGGGATTTTCCAGGCAATAGTACTGCAGTGGGTTGCCATTTCCTTCTCTTTGGGTTCAGTACGAAATACAATTAGACTAATTACCCATATACATGAGATTTTTCAGATAAATCAATAAAATATTTGCCACCAGACCTGTCATCAGGGACATTGTATTAGTTATCTAATGTTGCATAAAAAATCATCTCAAAATTTATCAGATTAAATAAAGAATCACTTATCTCAGAAAGTTTCTCAGAGTCAGGAATCTGGCAGTGGCTTAGCTCAACTGATTCTAGTTCAGGGTCTTGTATGAACTTGCCATACAGCTGCTGGATGGGATGGCAGTCATATGAATGCTCCACTGGGACCAAAAGGCAGCTTTCCCAGCTCACTCATATTGCTGTTGGTAGACTTTACTGCCTGATTACCTACTGGCTACAGACATGAGGTCCTTGCCTTGTGGACCTCACCTTAGGCAGCCTGAATATCCTGTGAAAGGACAACTGGCTTTCTTCAGAGCGAGGTATAAGAGAGAATGTACATCCAAGACAGAAGGCGGTGTATATTATGACCTAATCTTGGAAGTGACATACCAATTTTTCTGCCATATTCTACTGATCACTCAGATCAACCCAGGTATAATGTGAGGTGGGAACACATTTGTAAATACCATGAGGTGGGGCTCTCTGTGGCCATCTTGGAGGCTGGTTACCACAGACATTATCTACACTGTCGGCAGGCCAATTATTTACTGAGCAGGAATATCTTATATGGTCAAGGCTGTTTAGCATTCCTACCCACCCCATCTCTGTGCCCCATCACATGGAATGAAATGACAACCATTGTGGAAAAAAAGAAATTCCTCCTGACATTTCCAAAATCCTTCCATTGAGAAACAGTATCTGAAACAGGAGCATCTCTTATTTTCAGAAGCTGGTTGTTAAAAAGGAGTCTCTCTGAACCTATTAGAAATGCAAGAGAGGTTAATGTGAATTAGTCAGCAGATCCTTATTTAGAGGCAAGCCAGCCAGCTTGAGCTTTCCATGTCAAGGTGCATCAGAGTGTTCATAAAGGAAATTCTTTGTGACAGCAGGAATGTCTAATTATGTGCATAGCTCACTGAAATTTTAATGGAATATCCTATACATGAAGGACTGAAAGATATACTCCTATTTAACAATGTTTGTGTCTACTTTTCCACTGTTCTTCATCAAACAGCATTAGTGTGGAGATCTTCAGTTCCATCTACTGTAACATAGCTGTAATTACTAAATCAATAAGTCCTTAGCCTGTTCAAATTCTATTTACAAATGCCTTTACCACTATAGTGTCTACAGACTTCAAATTATTCTTCATTTTGTAAACAAATAAAAGATCAGAGATTAAATTTGTTTTCCTGTCAGAATGGTGAAATGAAAAATCAATTATTTCACATTTACTGTGCAAGTGTATTCTTATTCCTTATCATAGGTTTGCTTGTCAAAATGTCAAAGAGCATGATCATTGTTTCTTACTCATTTCTTTATTCATTTATTCAGAACTGAATGAACTTATTGAGAACATTATTTTTTAAAACATGTTAATGTCAACTAGATTATAGGGATGAATCTGATCTGGGTTCTACCTTCAGAATGTCTACATTCTTATAAAGAATGTTCATAATTTGTAGTCATTACAGGGGAATTCATGATTTATTTTTATTATATTTGCTCAGGCAGATAACAGTTTAAATTCTGGACTACAGAATACTACAGTATTCTGGATACTACAGCACCCTAAAAGTCCAAACAGACATACAACTGGACATTTCCTTGGAGTTTTAAATATTTTAGCATGTTAAATGAAGAAATTAGCAATTTGCTAATATTGGATGAACAAAGCCTCTGACACCAAATTAGATGTTGTATTGCTTTCAGCAGATGTTCTCTATGGCATCAAGTTGATTTAAAATTATGCTATTTAAAAATAGATCTTTGCATGAGACAGCAGTTCAGTGGCATGCTAGGACCAGTAGATAGCAGGTCATGAGAGCTAGGTGCTAAATTTTTAAGAATTCTGTAAGTTGGTTAACCATGCACTCATAGCCTGAAATCAATAGTGGTGGGAGTATTTATATCATGGAAATTGATGAATGGTACAAATCAGGAATCTTCAAAATACTTCACGAAGAGATGGTCATTAAACAGACCCCAAAACATCTCTGCAGCAATGTTTCTAGTCTTAAGTGTGTGAGCAAATAAGACAGAATCACTCTAGTATCACACTCAGTATTAGGTTACTTTCTTGAGTTGCATGGCCAAGTCATAATCCTGGCCAGCCAAAAGGATGATGGTTTTCAGTCCAGGAGAACAAAGCATTCCAACACCATCCAGATTATATATTGGAGGTATACTACACTTTAAAAATTCAATCTGGGCTTTTAAGAAAGAGAATTCCCAATAAAAATTCTCCTCGAGTCTCATACTCCACTTTATATCCATGAAGATTAAAAAAAAAAAAAAGACAAATTTCACAGATAAATATTTGTGCAGATTCTACCACATATCTTTTAGCTAAAGAGTAAGGGTTATTATTGGGCTTCCTAGGTGGCACTAGTGGTAAAGACTCTGCTTGCCAATGCAGGAGACATAAGAGATGTGGTTTTTATCCCTGGGTAGGGAAGATCCCCTAGAGGAGGGCATGGAGCCCAGCGGGCTATAGTCCATAGGGTCTCAAAGAGTCAACATGACTGAAGCAATTTATCATGCACACACCCAAGGGGTATTATTATTGCTGTATTTGGGGCTCAGAATATTAGAGAACAAGATACTATTGTCACAAAGCACGTAGTTTTATGACTATTTTATTAAAACAAGTTACTGGGCCCCTGAGCGAACTTATGTCTTATGTCAGGTAGTTATTAAATGTAAGTTCATGAATCTGCACTTACTCAAAACTATCTCATGCATTTATTTCTCTGAGAATCAATACCACTATTTTCCTCATATACTTTGAAAATAAAGCAAGAAAAAGAAAGCATTTGCTAAAAACTATGTTACTATGATTTTTTGAAATTTACTATTAATACACAGGGGTCAGAAAATTTCAGTTCATGGTTCCCAGAGTGAAAATATCTCTGGTAAGCTACATATAGTATATATAAAAATACATACAAGTTACAGTACATATGCAGTGCCAAAAAGCTCCATCTGTGCACAGGGGCTGAGTTACAGTTGCTGGGGGAATTATAAGTTCCTAATTTACTTACTTTCATGTCTTTCAGAATTTTACTATGCTGAAGACTTTTGCATCTTACACCTAATTTTTTTTTAATGTTGAGCATTTTATATATCATACAGAATACCTCTGTAAGCTTTTAAAGAAAATTTGTTGTTGTTGTTCTGTAACTTAGTTGTGTCTGACTCTTTGTCTCTTTGTGACTCCATGGACTGCAGCACGTCAGGCTTGCCCGGCCATCACTAACTCCTGGAGCTTGTTCAAACTCATGTCCATTGAGTTGATGATGATGTCATCCAAGCATATCATCCTCTGTTGTCCCCTTCTCCTCCCTGTTCAGTCTTTCCCAGCATCAGGGTCTTTTGCAATGAGTCAGTTCTTGGCGTAAGGTAGCCAAAGTATTGGAGCTTCAGCTTTAGCATCAGTCTTTCCAGTGAATATTCAGGACTGATTTTCTTTAGGATGGACTGGTTCCATCTCCTTGCAGTCCAAGGGACTCTCAAAGAGTCTTTTCCACCACAGTTCAAAAGCATCAATTCTTTGGTGCTCAGCTTTCTTCACAGGCCAACTCTCACATCCATACATGACTATTGGAAAAACCATAGCTTTGACTAGACAGAGCTATGTTGGCAAAGTTATATCTCTGCTTTTTAATATGCTAAGTTTTTACAGCTTTTCTTCCAAGGAGCAAGCGTGTTTAAATTTCATGGCTGCAGTCACCATCTGCAGTGATTTTAGAGCCCAAGAAAATAAAGTATGTCACTGTTTCCATTGTTTCCCCATCTGTTTGCCAAGTGATGGAACTGGATGCTATGATCTTCATGTTTAGATTATGAACCCCAAAACTCTGACTCGAGAGAAGTGGATGACCAGAGATGAGACAGATAATAGGAAAACCAAGATTCTGGACATCTACCCATTTCTAACCCCAAAGATTTCAGAACTTTATTTCACCTGAAATAAAGTACATATAATGTGGATTTGCACCCAGAACCTAATTAACCATCCTACCTCTTTCATTCCATCTAGTAACAGAGTCCTTCAATGTATAATTGTCATTTCAGTTGTATACAACTGTACTACAGTTGTATATTATACAATATTGTTTACATACAATATTGCTTCCTCTAAGTATTGTTACTCAGAGAAGGCAATGGCACCCCACTCTGGTACTCTTGCCTGGAAAATCCCATGGATGTAGGAAGGCTGCAGTCCATGGGGTCTCTGAGGGCCAGATACGACTGAGCATCTTCACTTTCACTTTTCACTTTCATGCACTGGAGAAGGGAATGGCAACCCACTCCAGTGTTCTTGCCTGGAGAATCCCAGGGATGGAGGAGCCTGGTAGGCTGCCGTCTATGGGGTCACACAGAGTCGGACACAACTGAAGTGACTTAGCAGCAGCAGCAAGTATTGTTATGTTCCATCAAAACCATCACACTTAACACATTGCACATTGAAATGTTTCTCTATGTGATTGTCACCCCCTACCATGCACACTGCTGTTTAGGTCCTTCTAAGTAAAGGATCTTAATAATTTATGTTTGTATATTTAGCATCTAATAGTCCCTGATGTTAAGTTCTTAATGTCGACTTTTAAATTGTCAGTGTTTATTCCAGAAAAATATGTCATTTCTTTCTATATCAGTTCAGTTCAGTTCAGTTGCTCAGTCATGTCTGACTCTTTGCGACCCCATGAATTGCAGCATGCCAGGCCTCCCTGTCCATCACCAAATCCCGGAGTTCACTCAGACTCACGTCCATCGAGTCAGTGATGCCATCCAGCAATCTCATCCTCTGTCATCCCCTTCTCCTCCTGCCCCCAATCCCTCCCAGCATCAGAGTCTTTGCCAATGAGTCAACTCTTCGCATGAGGTGGCCAAAGTACTGGAATTTCAGCTTTAGCATCATTCCCTCCAAAGAAATCCCAGGGCTGATCTCCTTTAGAATGAACTGGTTGGATCTCCTTGCAGTCCAAGGGACTCTCAAGAGTCTTCTCCAACACCACAGTTCAAAAGCATCAATTCTTCGGCACTCAGCTTTCTTCACAGGTCAACTCTCACATCCATACATGACCAATGGAAAAACCATAGCCTTGACTAGATGAATCTTTTTTGGCAAAGTAATGCCTCTGCTTTTGAATATGCTATCTAGGTTGGTCATAACTTTCCTTCCAAGGAGTAAGCATCTTTTAATTTCATGGCTGCAGTCACCATCTGCAGTGATTTTGGAGCCCAAAAAAATAAAGTTTGACACTGTTTCCCCATCTATTTCCCATGAAGTGATGGGACTAGATGCCATGATCTTCGTTTTCTGCATGTTGAGCTTTAAGCCAACTTTTTCACTCTCCTCTTTCACATTCATCAAGAGGCTTTTTAGTTCCTCTTCACTTCCTGCCATAAGGGTGGTGTCTTCATATCTGAGGTTATTGAGATTTCTCCCTGCAATCTTGATTCCAGCTTGTGCTCCTTCCAGCCCAGCATTTCTCATGATGTACTCTGCAGAGAAGTTAAATAAGCAGAGTGACAGTATACAGCCTTGACGTACACCTTTTCCTATTTGGAACCAGTCTGTTCCATGTCCAGTTCTAACTGTTGCTTCCTGACCTGCATATAAATTTCTCAAGAAGCAGGTCAGGTGGTCTGGTATTCCCATCTCTTTCAGAATTTTCCACAGTTTATTGTGATCCACACAGTCAAAGGCTTTGGCATAGTCAATAAAGCAGAAATAGATTTTTTTCTGGAACTCTCTTGCTTTTTTGATGATCCAGCAGATGTTGGCAATTTGGTCTCTGGTTCCTCTGCCTTTTCTAAAACCAGCTTAAATATCACATATTGCTGAAGTCTGGCTTGGAGAATTTTGAGCATTACTTTACTACCATGTGAGATGAGTGCAATTGTGTGGTAGTTTGAGCATTCTTTGGCATTGCCTTTCTTTGGGATTGGAATGAAAATGGACCTTTTCCAGTCCTGTGGCCACTGCTGAGTTTTCCAAATTTGCTGGCATATTGAGTGCAGCACTTTCACAGGATCATCTTTTAGGGTTTGAAGTAGCTCAACTGGAATTCCATCACTTCCACTAGCTTTGTTTGTAGTAATGCTTTCTAAGGCCCACTTGACTTCACATTCCACGATGTCTGGCTCTACGTCAGTGATTACACCATTGTGAATATCTGGGTCATGAAGATCTTTTTCGTACAGTTCTGTGTATTCTTGCCACCTCTTCTTAATATCTTCTGCTTCTGTTAGCTCCATATAGTTTCTGTCCTTTATTGAGCCCATCTTTGCAGGAAATGTTCCCTTGGTATCTCTAATTTTCTTGAAGAGATCTCTAGTCTTTCCTATTCTGTTGTTTTCCTCTATTTCTTTGCGTTGATCACTGAGGAAGGCTTTCTTATCTCTTCTTGCTATTCTTTGGAACTCTGCATTCAGATGCTTATATCTTTCCTTTTCTCCTTTGCTTTTCGCTTCTCTTCTTTTCACAGCTATTTGTAAGGCCTCCCCAGACAGCCATTTTGCTTTTTTGCATTTCTTTTCCATGGGGATGGTCTAATGAGTTTGTATGGGAAAAGATACCTGCAGAAAAATTCACTTATGTATTATATTAATATTGAATCCAATAAATTGAGAGAGTAGCACTAAAACATATATATTACCATATGTAAAATAAATACCTAGTGCTGTATAACACAGGGAGCTCAACCCAATGTTCTGTGGGAACGTAGAGGGGTGGAATGAGGGGCAACAGGAGGGAGATTCAAGAAGGAGGGGACATATGTATATTTAAGGCTGATTCACATTGTACAGCAGAAATCAACACAATATGGTAAAGCAATCATCCTCCAATTAAAAATAAATTAACAAAAATTGTTTTAAAAATTAAATAAAAGAGTATATACTCTACATTTTCCTTCAACAGTGCATGTTTTCAACTGGTCAAGTGCAAAGCTATCTACAGATTTGAAAAACAGAAAAACAAAATAATTAAGGTATGGGTTTTACTGAATTTAATGAGGTAGTAAACAAGAAAATGAGTTTCAAACATCTTTAGTGATTTTTTGTCTTATTAGCATCTATTGTGAGATAATTACACACACACACACAATCCATGTTAATAAATTTTACTGAACAATGAATAAAATTACAGGAGCCATCAGATTTAACGTAATGCTCCTAGTTTGCAATTTATGTCATTATATTTCAATATAATTGTATTACTATTTACTGTACTTCACTAAAATAAAAATCTTTAGGTGGTCTCTGTGACCTTTCTTTTCGGTATGCTGATCAGCACAAATCTCACTTTTTATATTTGGTTCTGTAGACAAAATAATATTTTAGTTTGTGCTGTGAATCTATATCTAGATTTTAATAGATTTCGGTGAGTTTAGAAAGACTACATGGAGAAGATTGAGAATAGAAGTCCTTCAGGGACACTGATGATTGTTTTTTTCTGGCCAAGGCTAAATTGGCCAACACTTGTGTCTCTTCATGTTGGCCAAAACCATCTAAAACTGTTTCTCAAAACTCCTGGACAATTATAAGTTTTAGAAGTCTATTTTCAAAAGTAAATATATATATATATATAAAATAATGTATTATTTAAAACAATATCAGTAATGTTTATTTTTAATAAAACTGTTAACTTACTCAAATTACTTGAAAATATATCACAGTCAAGAAAATATAATTGATACTAGGAAAATACATAGGACCCAATTTTGTTACATCTTAATCACATGTATCAGAGGAGGCAATGGCACCCCACTCCAGTACTCTTGCCTGGAAAATCCCATGGATGGAGGAGCCTGGTGAGCTGCAGACTATGGGGTCACTAAGAGTCAGAAACGACTGAGTGACTTCACTTTCACTTTTCACTTTTATGGATTAGAGAAGGAAATGACAACCCACTCCAGTGTTCTTGCCTGGAGAATCCCAGGGACGGCAGAGCCTGGTGGGCTGCCATCTATGGGGTTGCACAGAGTTGGACACAACTGAAGCGACTTAGCAGCAGCAGCAGGAACAGTCACATGTATGTTGAGTATATAATAATTAAGACAATAGTTTCAAATATAGCAGACATTTCTAGGTCAGTTTCTAGTGGAGAGAGGCCTATCCTCAGTTCTTGCTTCAAAGCAATAACACGTGTATGTAATTTAAAAATTCCAGAACATTTTATGGGGCTTCCCAGGTGGCTCCAATGGTAAAGTGTCTGCCTGCAGTGTGGGAGACCTGGGTTCGATCCCTGGGTCAGGAAGATCCCCTGGAGAAGGAAATGGCAACCCATTCCAGTACTCTTGCCTGGAAAATTCCATGGATGTAGGAGTCTGGTAGGCTACAGTCCATGGGGTCACAGAGTTGGACACGAGTGAACAACTTCACTTCACTTCTAAAACACATACATACACCCACACAGTATACATATGTGTGCATATACATATGCACAGATGTATATATACACACACACTTAAGAAAGGAAATGAGTGATACACATTCTTAAATTTTATATATTTTTAAAGCTCTCCATATTTTTTGGCAAAACTTTAAATTTTCTATGTCAATGTGAGGGATTAGACATATGGACAACCCAAAGCCTATTTTAACTTTTTCCAGTTAGGTTATATAATTCTATATTCTATATTAATATTAACTGGATTTTCCATTCTGTGCATGAACATTGTCTGGGAGCCAGGAAACAACTGGGAAACATGTGAAATAAGATATGAATTGAAATGGCACCACTTTTAACATTATACATGGGTAACCCAAAATCAGCAGCATTTATTTACTTTCTAGCGTGTGCAAGGTTTATTCTCCAATAAAACACAACCAAGATTTCCCAGTGTTTGTAAGAAGCATCATTTCTTTATTTATTCTTCTGCACATACTGTGGGTTATCTTTCTAAGGGAAGACTACATATCTATCCATATTGTTCTCCCAATTTTATGAGGCAAGAGCAACTACAATCTTGTCATCAGTCTATAAGCATACTGCTTGTTATCAAACTGTTTGCTAAGACTGTATAGGTATGCCAGCTGCCAGACATCTGAAGAACTTGGGAGTCAATGGGTAGTTAGAATCAGACACATTACTTCCTGTTATGGACATATAGCCACTGGTCTAGTGGGAAGCTAAGTTTAAATGAAATTTATCCTGCGGGGGAAGCAGATTCCTAGTCCCAAGTATCTTGCCAATGAGCTAAATCAGAGTGAGATGTGAAGGTCACTTTTAATCTACTATTTTCACTACAACAAATTCCCTTATGCTTAGCACTTATCAAATGAGTAATTCATCTGGGTAATTCAGTCCATATATGAGACAGAAAAGAAAGAGTGATTATTGAAGATCGATTATTTGCACCACATTTTTGGGAGTTCAGAAGTATAATCTATAGATAATCAACAGATTTTTTTTAACCCTTCTTAGGGGAAGATAAGTGTCGTCTCTGTTGTAAATGGATAGTAGACCTATTAAGCCTGCTAAAGCTGTTTACCTTCATGGAGGAAGGGTAAAACTGCTCCTAATTTGACCTCAACTTATACTTATGAACCCATAAGGTGTGCCCTAGTGATTTAAAACTACAAGGGACATTAAAGAGCACCCCCCAGAAAATACCATATGACTAGCTGGACTGAATAATATACCACATCTTTTTTTTTTTTTTTTTAATCAGATAGATATACAATATCACAATGTCTAAGAATTAAGTTTTGATCAAATTATACTTCCTTGGTTGGAGTAGTTCTAAGAGGCTTGCTATTGGTTTGTTTCTTGCCATACAGATGAGTGAGGCCTAATGTAAGTCATTAATAATGGAAAGGTTAAGCAAGTTCTCTTATTTTTCAATAAAGTATTACAGAGGCTAATCTGGAAAAGGACCCATGTCTAACACATGTTAAACTAATGACTTAATTCAAAAATGCAATATTCCTAAGGAGACTTCTGCCTTCTTTGATAGGAAAACCTCTCTTTTCAATACAGGGTGTTAGAGAGACAAATAGACCAGACTTTTAGGGACTTTAAGAGTAGTCATAGGTACAGAAAGCTAATATTTTAAAATAAAAACACAGCCCTGAGAGAATAGCATAAAACATTTCCAGGATGTGATAAATATTGATAAATAACAGGGAAAAAAGCAATAATTTGGGAAATGTTTTTAGGAGATAGATGAAGAAGAAAAATACAGCATCCTGAAGATAGTGAGCAAAGGTTATGTTCTCCTATGGAGGGGTACATACTTTCCATTACAGAACATGGCGCCACTGTGGTTACTAGCATCCCCAGCTGCTGAGCAGCTATATTTCCAAAGCAAATCTCGTATGTAATTGATACAACAAATCCTGACAACTGGGCACCAAGAGGTTTATGTATTCACTGTCACAGATATTCAGAGAATTTTCATGGTCACCTCATAAAAGGGATTTCACTGTAAAATTGCATAGCATAGTAAGAAATTGTATTTGTTAGTATTTTCAATCCTCTGTGAGTAGGAGGCTGCAGAGTTTGAAAAAGAATAGACCACAAGATCACCCTCATTTTGGACACCAGTTGCAAGTTCAAGGATCTCCTAAAACCTCAGGATCAATAATTTGCTATAAGGACTCATAGAACTCACTGAAAGCCGTTCTTCTTGTAGTTACAGTTTACTGAAAGGAAAGGAAACCGATTAAAATCAGCCACAAGAAGGATGTATGGGACAGAGTCTAGGAAAGTTCCATTGTGGAGTTTCCCATTTCCCTCTCACCATGAAGCCATAAGCAGCACTACATCCCCGGCATTGGTTTGTAACAGCGTGCATGGAGGATTTGCAAGCAGGGAAGTTATCCTGAGTCTTGTTGTCCAGAGTCCTTACTGGGGCTCAATCATGTAAACCTGGCTGCCTGGCTGACTTCAGTCTCTGCTGCCGCTGCTGCTGCTAAGTCACTTCAGTCGTATCTGACTCTGCGACCCCATAGATGGCAGCCTACCAGGCTTCTCCACCCATGGGATTTTCCAGGCAAGAGTACTGGAGTGGGTTGCCATTGCCTTCTCCGGACTTCAGTCTCTAACCCTTCTGTAATCAGAGCTGATACCATGTGCACTAATACATTCACTCCACCTATTTCACATTGTTATATCTGGTGGAATCAAGGCTCCCAGATAGACAATGACTCTTCTCAGGGGTTAGAGACTACCTCACAGGGACCAAACAAAGAGGCTGGACCCCTCTGTTTGGACAAACCTAACGTATTACTGAAAGGGTAACAGACAGGAAGGCCAGGGGTCTCCAAATGGAGGAAATAGGCTACAAGTGTCAGACATTTTTATCTCTCTTAAGCGGCAAGAGGAAACAAACTAGCGATATTTCTTTTCTTCTCTATACAAATTGAAAAGGTTTCTCTTAAAATACTGTGTTGCTATAATGACACTTGGTTTCACCTGAAGTTAACTATTCTCAAACCTTGAATTAACAAATGCATTTTTCTTATGAAAATGTTTGTCTTAAGCTATGTTAGCGTACTATGCATTTACCCCAGACTGTCTTCAAGTCAGTTCTGCCTAATGGCTCAGAACCTACTTGACAAACCAGTATGTTATACTCAGATATTGTCCCCCTAATCTGTGTAAACAAAACTATTTGTATGGTAATCTGCCCTTCTACAAGATTCAAGTCAATTGTTTTATGGCCCAGGATGGATCATCTGGTGCCAAGATTATCCCAAAATGCATCTTATGGGTGAGGGGCCTGGTGCCATTCTGAGTTTTAGACATTCCTTTCTTTCATTAACAGACTGCTAGTGACTATATAACATCCAGCTGAAGACTAGCAGGGGGGTACTCTTTCTGCCCCCTTCTGATGCCTATGTCAGAAACTTTCTCTATCTCCTTTATACTTTAATAAAACTTTATTACACAAAAGCTCTGAGCGATCAAGCCTCGTCTCTGGCCCTGGATTGAATTCTTCTCCTCCTGAGGCCAAGAATCCTGGCGTCTTTTCGTTCAGCAACAACCTTTCATTACCAGGAGGACATGATCACACAGGTTTGTTTTTGGCATTAATTGGATAATGTTCTCATTAGAGCTTATTGTTATGATGGTATACCCAACCAGTTGACAGTAAAGCAGAATTATTTTCTCTTATGCTTTCAATTAAATGCTAATTATGACAAACCCGTGCTTTAAAAGTTTAAGAACACATTCTTTGACTTAAGAATACCTCTCTAAGGTAGTAGAAAAGAGTAGTGGTGGATGAAGGAAGAGTCAATCAGTTAAAGTTATACTGGCCACAAAAATATGAACTCAAATAAAGGAGGATAGAGGAAAACTCTGAATTGAGTGTTAACCAGATTCAGTTAACTTTTTTTTTTTTAACATTCTCCAAAAAGGAAACATTCTGAAAACTGTTTCAGACATCCATTCCAATGTTTAGTAACACTCATATGGTATTAACTTTTGGGTAGTTCAACTATCATATAAGGTATATTCTTATTTAGACTTTGTAGAAACAAAGTAAAATAAAAAAAACTTTGTAAAATCTTTTAGTTTTGTCTCTATAATTCTCACTAGTATTATATCTCATTTTTCTAAAGACTTTTACAAAATTCTTAGCTCTTTTAAGTTTTCATATTCAAGATAAATAAATTATAGAAAATTTATAGCTTCAAAAATCCAGTGTTTCATTGTATTGCAAACCAAATATTCTTTGCAGGAAAAAAATGGGGGAATGGATTTGTTCTCCAAGAGAAAAAAGAAAAATATCATTATGTTTTGTCTAATCATTATATTGTGGATTTAAATTACTATCTCTACAGAGGAATTTTAAGTAATATGGGAAGAATGGCTAAGATTAGATGATATAGGAACATTTCAGTTATACTGTTCTAGGGAACTAAATTTAAATTTAAATTCAATTTTCATAATAAATGACTATTTTTATTCCATGTAACTCTTGGGGAAATTTTAGTACTCTCATTCTTAAACCTGATAATCTGTCCTAATATGATTATTTTTGGCCATTCAGAGCTGCTGAAATAATTTATTACTGTGTAGGTGTGTGCGTTCTGTACCACTTACCATTAGAAGAAACATTTTAATGTCCTTATGCAATTACAGGGTAGCTGGACACTAAAGGCAGAAGTATGTGTATTTCCATCCCCACCCTGGATAGTCTGTGGATGTAATTAACTTGGAAATCTGTTAGATGTACCCTTTAGTAATTTTGCAATCAAGCAGGCATTTATACACAGGTATACTGATGCCATGATATTGTGAGTCTTAAATTTACAAACTTGTCTGAACTCATTTTTAGAAAAACAGTCATCTTAAAACCATGGTCTAACCACTGTGGTCATTCATTAGAGAGACCTAAGATTTATTTACCTTGAGCTACATAGATACTGTGGGCGACTTCAGAGAAAGGCATGTCCATTGAAGCAGTAAAACTGCTCCCCAGACAGTGATTAGGCAAGATTTCTACAGTGCACACTGATGAAGCACATTGTAAAGCAGTTCAGGCACAGTTAGGTGCAAGGAACCATGCTAGTCATCTCCAAGTTTATAAGGAGTGATACTTTCATTAACTTGTGCCTCAAAGCACAGAACGGAAGACTAAAGCGGAGTCCTATTCTTTGCTCGTGCTTGAAGATGTCTCTGTTGTATCCAGGTGTAATTTGTTATGTAATGGTTCAGAGCAGGAACCAGAGTGGAATAGTTTAGACTTAAAACACATTTCTTACTCATTAGCTTTGTGATATTGGTATATTACTTAATAGATTTGTGTTTCAGTTTCCTCAGCTATAAAAGCTGAATGATTATTGTAACTTACCTCATAGAGCTATAGGAAAACTTGAGTTGAAATATTCAATGCTATTGGAATAATGCCTGAAAAAAAAAGTGACATGGAGTATGTTCAATGACAGTTAGCTATTATTTCTGTTGTTGTTGCTCTCAGGACTCACTTCTATGGGGTTTTGATTTAGATAGAGATTGAGTATCATCATAGAGATGACGAAACTCAAAGAAATGGTCAGATTTTTTTTTTTCATTATTGGACTTGACGAAGAGGATATTTATAAATAGTTATGTATTATACAGATGACCTTTTTTAAAAAGTGCTGAGATATATTCCTAAAATCCTCTATTTATAATTTACTTCCAATTTCCAGTTCTATTATTTTTAGTGAGCTATAGTGAGTTATAACTGACATAGAACTGTGTAAGCTTAAGGCTCACAACATGTTGATTAGATACTGCAGTATGAGGACCACCACAGCTTTAGCTAACACCACCAACATTTTTACATAATTATCATTTCATTTTTGTGGTGATAACATTTAATCTAGTATTACAGCAAGCACTAAAGTTTATATTTTTTCTTGCCATATATATTACATATTGTACATGTTATATATGTATACATACATAAACATGTAATGTATATATAAAGAAAATATATAAATGCTAGTGTTTATTGAAATACTATATTAAATGGCCTCACATTATTAGATTATATTACATTTAACATATATTATATATGTATATATCTATATATATGTATCTATAGATATGTATATATCTATATTACATATAATATATATTATATATCTATATGTCTACATATAATCTCCTTCATGGATTACTGCCTTATTGTGGCAAAGGGTCTTGAGCAATTCAATGAAGCTATGAGCCATGCCATGCAAGGTCACCCAAGATAGACAGGTCATAGTGGATAGTTCTGACAAAACATGGTCCACTGGAGGAGGGGATGGCAAACCACGAGAACTCCATTAACTGTAAGAAAATGCAAAAAGATATGACACTGAAAGATGAGTCCCCCCAGTGGGAAGGTGTCCTATATGCTATTGGGGAAGAGCAGAGGGTAATTACTAATAGCTCCAGGAAGAATGAAGCAGCTCGGCCAAAGCAGAAACAAAGCTCAGTGTGAATGTGTCTGGTGATGAAAGTAAAATCCAATGCTATAAAGAACAATACTGCATAGGAACATGGAATGTTCCCTGGGAAAATCACTGGGTTATTAGGCACAACCTAAATCAATTCCCCTATGATTATACAGTGGAGGTGATGAATAGGTTTAAGGGATTAGATCTGGTAGACAGAGTACCTGAAGAACTATGGACAGAGGTTCATAACATTGTACAGGAGGCACTGACAAAAACCATCCCAAAGAAAAATAAATGCAAGAAGGCAAAGTGCTTGTATGAGGAGGCTTTACAAATAATGAAGAAAGAGAAGATGTGAAAAGCAAGGGAGAAAGATCTGGGTCAAATTATTTAATCTTTCTAAGCTTCATTTATACAGTACCATGAAACTTGGATTCCTCACCTGTACATTCAAATAAGTTATTTGGTATTATTCTTAAGGGTAATATGCATTAGATTCACAATA
Organism: Bubalus bubalis; assembly: GCF_019923935.1. NCBI lineage: Eukaryota > Metazoa > Chordata > Mammalia > Artiodactyla > Bovidae > Bubalus > Bubalus bubalis. The sequence goes on from NC_059160.1 coordinate 67,913,304, forward strand.
GCTCTATGAGATACTATTTTTATTTGTAATTTGCAACTCAGGATGGAACAGACTGGGCATGGAACAACAGATTGGTTCCAAATTGGGAAAGGAGTACGTCAAGGCTGTATATTGTCACCCAGCTTATTTAACTTACATACAGAGTACATCATGAGGAATCGCTGGGCTGGATGAAGCACAAGCTGGAATCAAGATTGCCAGGGAAATATCAGTAATCTCAGATATGCAGATGACACCACCCTTATGGCAGAAAGTGAAGAGGAACTAAAAAGCCTCTTGATGAAGGTGAAAGAGGAGAGTGAAAAAGTTGGTTTAGCTCAACATTCAGAAAACGAAGATCATGGCATCCAGTCCCATCACTTCATGGCAAATAGATGGGGAAACAATGGAAACAGTGAGAGACTTTATTTTAGGAGGCTCCAAAATCACTGCAGATGGTGACTGCAGCCATGAAATTAAAAGATGCTTACTCCTTGGAAGGAAAGTAATGGCCAACCTAGACAGCATATTAAAAAACAGAGACATTACATTGCCAACAAAGGTCAGTCTAGTCAAGGCTATGGTTTTTCCAGTGGTCATGTATGGATGTGAGTTGGACTATAAAGAAAGCTGAGCACCAAAGAATTGATGCTTTTGAACTGTGGTGTTGGAGAAGACTCCTGAGAGTCCCTTGGACTGCAAGGAGATCCAACCGGTCCATCCAGAGGAGATCAGCCCTGAATGTTCATTGGAAGGACTGATGCTGAAGCGGAAACTCCTATACTTTGGCCACCTGATGCGAAGAGCTGAATCATCTGATAAGACCCTGATGCAGGGAAAGATTGAAGGTGGGAGGAGAAGGGGACGACAGAGAATGAGATGGCTGGATGGCATCACTGACTCAATGGACATGAATTTGGGGAGTTGGTGATGGACAGGGAGGCCTGGCTTGCTGTAATCCATGGGGTCGCAAAGAGTCAGACACAACTGAGCAACTGAACTGAACTGAACTACAACTCAGGAAATTTAGGCCTAATGAGATTAGATAAAGTTTTCAATCTTATACAAACAGAAGAGGTGGAGCTGAGCTGAGGGTTTCTGTGTTATAGTAGCAGACAAACATACACAACTCTAATTCAAGATTTTTAAACTGAAGCTTAGATGTTTATATATAGACTAAAGAATGCCTGCCAAAGTATTACTCTCTGCTGTTCAGAATGAAAATCATGTCAAGTATTGTATTTAAAGTGTAAAGAACCCTGCTGCTTTGAGCTTGTCATGTAGTGAGGAGGCTCAAACTAGCCCAACTAAGAGCCCTCATGGAGAAATCCAGATACAACATGAAGAGAGAGACAGAGAGGTGTCCAGCCAGCCTGAGTTCTTCAGTTCTTAGCTGTCCCATCTGTAGCTGGTGTTTGACCATAACCATAACTCTTACTATATTCCTGATCCACCAAAACCATGAGAGACACTAAAATGACTGTTTCAAGCTACCAACTTTGTTGGCAACATATTATCTCATGTTTGCCAGAAAATAATGTAACTTAGCACCTATTTGTAATACTCAAGAAGAGATTTTATTGCATCATATGCCCAGAAGAATGGACCTGGTTGTATTCTGTTTTGGGTTTTTGTATTTTGCTGACCACTTGTAGCTTATTTTCTACTTGGTGCAAGGCACATAGTTAGGGAGCATCAATAAGGCTTGATTGTGGCTTAAATAGGAAAGAATGGGGTTCTCTCAACTTCCTGTTTGGTGTTTTGATGTTTTCATATAAAAGAACCCAACTGCTTTTACTTGCTGCAGTCTCCCTAATCTATAGGCTGAGGTGGGCAGGCTGGAAAGGGGAGAGAAAAGTTCTGACCACCCCATCACCTCTGGAAGCCTGGTGCCTGGTGATTGCCACACAGCACAGGGCTGGTGATGGCCTTACCTGCCGAGCCACCAGGCTGCTCCCTCATGGCTTTCTGAACTAAATCACAAGAGATGATGATGCTAGAGTCATGGGGAGATTCTGAGTTCTACGGGAACTCCAACACCAAAGCCGTGAATGGGAGTGTGGACTTGCTAAAAATGAAGCTTGCCTACCAGCTACTAGTTGCCTAGGGACCTCATGTAGCATGGCAAGGACACTTGAAAATAAGTCTAGATATTAAATCTAGCAACATTTGAATGCAGGCTCACTAGAATTGTCTAGGTTTCTATTATTAAAAAAAAAAAGCAAGGTAATTTGGTCATTCGTAAGTATTAGGCTCTTTTGGGGAAAATCTTCTCATAGGCAGCATAAATATATGGATCACTAGTTATCAACAGAGGTTTTGTGAAGAATGATTGTGAATATTAAAATTTATTTTACATTGATGAATAGAGGGAAATTAATACTTATGGATTCACTACAAACATTGAATAGTCATTTGCTCATGAACAAGGCCTAAAGACACCTTCTACCCAACTATACACATCTAGCCCAACAGCACACTAGGTGAAATTCTCAAGAAGTTCTGGTTTATTTTTTAACAATTTTGTTTCATTGGCATTGACCTTCAAATGGAATACTTAAATCTTAACATTAAAATAAGCCTCAGTGAAACTTTAATAGAAGGTGCTTTGGGAGCTTCTTAGAAGGAAAGGGGAGAACTCTGGGACATCAAACTCACAAAACAGTGACTTTTTCTATATCCTTTTAAGATGCTGCCTATCAAAGATACCTGGTGTAAGAGCTATGGTTGTCTTATCTTACAACTGCAATACCAGATAACAAGTCGGTTCTTAACATATACTAAACCAAAAGTTAAACCTAAAGATTTAAATTAAAAATATCAGCAGTAAATATTGGAGGCATCTTTTATATCTGTGGTATCATTATGGACTTATGTCAGTTTATTAATTCAGTATGTAGCTATGTATTGCAGTCATTATTCTTATTTTTATAACTATTACAATCTGACTAGTATGAGACCTTTGAACCTGGTTCCTGTCTTTCTTAACACAACTGCATTAAAATGCTTTCTGCTAAAATGCTATCATTACCTGCATCTTCCCTGCTCCAAACATGAAATCAACCACTACCTCAAAGAGGAAGTCATAGTCTCTTTCAGTTGCAAATGATAATTTGGGCAAAAAAGACATTGTATCAGGTTTACTCTGGTATGATGATATCTTAACTAGTGATCTTACTATACAGAGCTAGAAAGAGTCACATTATTTTTAAATCATTAGTGAAGTGTTCTTGGCTTGGGAGAATCAGTATTATCAAAATGACTATACTACCCAAGTTCTGGGTGTCTCAGTGGTAAAGACAACACAGCCTGACGATGCAGGTTCAATCCCTGGGTCAGGAAGATCCACGGAGAGGAGGAAATAGAAACCCATTCCAGTATTCTCACCTGGGAAATCCCGTGGACAAAGGAGCCTGGCAGGCTACCATCCATAGGGTTGCAAAGAGTCGGACATGACTAACTGAGCACACGTACACACTCAAGTCAATTTACAGATTCAGTGCAATCCCTATCAAATTACTATTGGCATTGTCCACAGAAATCAGGCCCCCTAATTTTAGACTATATTACAAAGCTACAGTAATCAAAACAGTATAGTACTTGCACAAAAACATAAATACACATCAATGGAGCAGGATAAACCCAGGATATGCCCAGAAATAAACCCATGAACTATGGTCAGTCTGTGACAAAAAAGCAAGAATATACAATGGAGAAAAGACAATGTCTTCAATAAGTGACACTGGGAAAACGACATTTTCATTTATAAGAGCAAAATTTAAATATTCTCTTTTTTTTTCTTTTTTATTATTATTATTATTATTTTACTTTACAATATTGTATTGGTTTTGCCATACATCAACATGCATCCACCATGGGTGTACATGTGTTCCCCATCCTGAACCTCACTCCCACCTCCCTCTCCATACCATCCCTCTGGGTCATCCCAGTGCACCAGCCCCAAGCTTCCTGTATCCTGCATCGAACCTGGACTGGCAATTCGCTTCTTATATGATATACCATACACAAAAATGACTTAACCATAAACTCAAAATGAATTAAAGACCTAAATGTAAGGCCTGGTACTATAACACTGTTAGAGGAAAACATAGGCAGAACACACTTTGACATAAATTACAGCAATATTTTTTGGATTTGTCTCTTAGAGTAATGAAAATAAAAGCTAAAATAAACAAATGAGACTAATTAAACTTCAAAGTTTTAGCACAGCAAAGGAAATCAATGAAATGAAAATACAACCTATAATATTGGATGAGAAAACATCTGCAAATGATGCTACAAACAATGGATTAATCTCCAAAATATACAAACAGCTCATACAGATCAATATAAAAACAAACAAATCAAAAAATAGGCAGAAGATTTAAACAGATATTTCTCGGAGCAAGACATGGACAAGAGGCATGTGAAAAGATGCTCAATGTTGCTAAGTATTAGAGAAATAGAAATCAAAACTATAATGAGGTATCACCTTACACTGGTCAGAATAGCCATTATTAAAAGTCTACATAAAGTAATTTCTGGAGATGGTGTAAGTAAGAGGGAATCCACCTATATTGTTGTAGAAATGTAAATTGGTGCACCTACTATGGAGAATAGCATGGAGATTCCTTAAAAAATTAAACATAGAGCTACCACATGATAATGTAATCCCACTACTATCAATATATCTGGTGAAAACCATAATTTGAAAAGATGCAGCACTCCAATATTCACTGCAGCACTGTTGACAGTAGCCAAGATATGGAAGAAACCTAATGGTCCATCGACAGAACAACGGATACAGAAGATGTAGTATATATACATATGATGGAATAATACTCAGTCATAAAGAAGAATGAAATAACAAATAGTTGCAGCAACATGGATGGACCTAGAAACTGTAGGTCGAAGAAGGACAAATATCATATAATATCACTTATATGTGTAATCTAAAAAAATGATGCAAATGAACATACTTATACATATGTATGTATAACTAAATCTCTTTGCTGTACACCTGAAACATTATTGTAAATCAACTATACTTCAATTAAAAAAAGGATTTAAAAATTCATGAGTGAATGACAGTGTTTTCACTCTTGTCCTAACATGACCATGACAGCAATCCTTCTTTATTTCATTGATGTTACAGTTTACCTTAATTTCTAATATAAGGAAACTCTTGATTCTTAATGGTAATATAATTTCTGATTTGCTTTCTTCAATGTTCTAAACTTAATTTTAAACAACACCACAGTATTGCTGCTGCTGCTGCTGCTGCTAAGTCACTTCAGTCGTGTACAACTCTGTGCGACCCCATAGATGGCAGCCCACCAGGCACCGCTGTCCCTGGGATTCTCCAGGCAAGAACACTGGAGTGGGCCGCCATTTCCTTCTCCAAAGCATGAAAGTGAAAAGTGAAAGTGAAGTCGCTCAGTCGAGTCCAACTCTTAGCGACCCCATGGACCTCATCCCACAAGGCTCCTCCATCCATGGGATTTTCCAGGCAAGAGTACTGGAGTGGGTTGCCATTGCCTTCTCTGAACAGTATTGCTAGTAGAACGATTTAATATAATACAATATTTTATCATGAAAACTTACCCTCATGAAAATTAGTCCTTCTAGAATGTATCATCCAAGCACTGTGTCCTTATCCTTTGTTCTGTGTGTTTATATATCAAATTATAGTTTCTTTCATTGTTTTCTTCATTATTAGTTCAGGAGTAGAATGTCACAAGTTATAGTTTTAAGAGGAAGGTTTTATCTCTGAGATGGTCTTTTTGTGTAGGCAACTTTAAACCATACATGAAGATGTTTGGGCAGACGGGTGGGTGAGCTCTACCAGTCTGTTTTGAGATGATGGGAAAATTCATACAAGTTAATATCCAAAGTCCTCTGCAAGTGTTTTATTTCAGTGACTTGATAATGTTCATTTAATATTAATATGAGCAATAAGGATTTTTTCAAGGGCACAGAACTGTTTTAAAATTAATATTTCTATTTGGGAATTCTTGCCCTAGGAAGGAAAAATTGATTTGATGATATAAGGCAAAACAAGAATTGATTAAATGTCCCTTTTCAAGGTACTATTTTGTCATTAGGTAAACTAGACTTGATTGAATACATTAATCAAGCTATGTGTTTCAAAATTTTTAGATTTGTTTTTCATCATATGATATCACAATGTTGTAACATGATATATTTCGAGTTCTAAATTTTTAAATGATTGTGCAGAGTCATTGGCACTAAAATGGGAGGAGCTGAGGAAACTATAAATCTTATTAACAGCAACAGCAAAACATAGGCAGTAGCATTATCTAATGATATAGCTATTTTACTATATTTACATCTGGTTCCTTTCTTCTGTCCATCAGTTCTGTGTCCTCCATATCCCCCCTTTATTCTTATTTCCTTTCAGAATTAAATAGAAATGTTTCTCAAGGAATAAACAAAGTTTCTCTTTTTCCGACAGAAACAATTTTTGAAAGGAGGAAAAAGTTTAGATTCCCATTCTCAGGATCTCACCTGCTACTTCAAAGTATTTAAACATTTTTCCTAACAAAGCCTCCCCCCCACCACTTTTTTTTCCTCAAGAGGATTTTTGCTTCCCTGTATTATGCTATGTAATATTTTCTACAGCTTTGGAAAGTCGACTTTATGATGCTAATTATCAGAAAAGAAAGTGAAAGTATTAGTCACTCAGTCACGTCTGACTTTGCCATCCCATGGACTGTAGCTTGCCAGGCTTCTCTGTCCATGGAATTCTCCAGGCAAGAATACTAGAATGGGTTGAAATTCCCTTCTTCAGGGGATCTTCCCAACCCAGGAATCGAACCTGGGTCTCCTGAATTGCAGGCAGATTCTTTACCATCTGAGGCACCAGGGAAGCCAGAAGAAGCAAAATAGTGTTAATTTTCTAAGTTTTCATAGTTGACTGAAACATAAAAAGAAACTAGGTAAAGTATTTCTAACATTTTGTATTATCCTGAAATTTCCTTGTCTTCCTTTATTATTCTCTCTTTTAGAAGAGTGCTCCTTTTTATGAAGTAGAAGAAATGATTAAATATGTACTTGACATAATATAAAAATAATAACTACCATTTATCAAATACTTAGTGTATGTCAAATGCTGTGTAAAGCACTTTACATCTATTACCTCGTTTAAGCTGACAACAACTCTTATGAGATATATATTATTATTATTCCCCTTTGACATTTACATTTATTCTCCCTGTGGAAGAGTCTGAGTCTTACAGAGAAGGAGTAACCTGCCAGAGATTGAGCCTAATACACTGCCATGCTACTATAGTTCAAATCAATTTTGTCTGCACATTAATCTGAGATCACAACCTAATACTAATATGTCACAGTTGGACCTTGGTTGACTGACATAAAAATCTGGGTTGGTTTGTAAAAGATAAAGAGATATTTTCTTAAATGTATTTTGAGTTTTACCTACCTACCAACACAGTAGGTTTGCAGTATATATTTTATATTTAATAAATAAAAGAATAATGTGTTGAATAAATGCCTCAAGCATCTAAAATGGTCTCACATATTCAAACCATGGCACTCCATAAAATATTAGGCTTTGCTTTTCTAATCAGAAAAACAGATCATTTAAAACCTTTACTGTGCCTCATTTTGTTTCCATGCACCTTTATTCTCCCAGGGGCTATAAGATATGGAAACTGGTCCTTTGTGAAAGTCTAAACTAGGGGAAGCGCAAACTATCACTCAGTACAAAAAGGAATAACAAATTTTCCATCAAACACAGTAATTAACACATTCAGCCCATCCAGTGTGCCTCTCTGTTCACATGTAAAATATCATTGTTGCTGTGTAGTCGCTAAATTGTGTCTGAATCTTTTGTGACCCCATGGACTGTAGGCTGCTAGGTTCTTCAGTCCATGGGATTTTCCAGGCAAGGACACTGGAGTGGGTTAGCCATTTCCTTCTCCAGGGGATCTTCCAGACCCAGGGATCCAAATGGAATCACCTGCATTGCAGGTGGCTTCTTTACCACTGAGCCACCAGGGAAGCCAATATCATAATACTACCTAAATGAAGTAGAGACATTTTAGTTTAAACATTTCATATATTTTATTAAATCTCTATAATCAAGTGAGGTAGACAGAGGTTTACCTGTCTATCTCAGGTAGACGTTTTTTCTTTACAGATATAGAGAAGCTGAGGATCATCGGATTATCAGCGATTTGTTTACCTACAATTCAAACATAGCATCTTTCTTTTATTCTTCCTCTTTTCCTTTTCTCCCCTCCTCCTCTTTCTTTTCCTCTTTACTTTTCTTTTTTATTAGAAGTTCCTAGACCAGGAATGGGATTACTGCTGTCACTGTAGACACCACTGACAACTGATCAAATTTGGTGTGTATGAAATGTAGCTTCCTTTCATTTTTTTACTGACCCACAAACAATGCAAAGATGGGGCTCATGTTCCATTCACTGAAGAGTCATCTGCACTTTTCACAGTACACAGCATGAAATAGCTTTACATACGTAAGTCATTTAGTTGAAGGAAAGAATGAATTGTGCCTCTTTGAAAAGTATCCCTAATATTATCACATAACAGTGGTGTGGTGTGTAATTAGTGTGCACCTTTTACTGAAATACAGACTGGTTTTTTTGGGTAAATTTAGTCATTCCTCTTTCCAACTATCCATGTATATATATATAATATTTCAATATTATACATCATTTATACTGCGATTTCAATATATATACTTCAAAAATATTAACCACTCCTATAAGTGTTAGGAGAAGAAACTAATCCTAATTTTTTTTTTTTTTTTGCATGTGTGCATGTATAAGATGTACCACTATTACAGGATCCGTGAATGCAGGTTTTAAATAACTCAGACTAAGATGGCAGTAAGTAAGCAGGGCCTCAAGTGTCCTTTGACTGAGCTTTGCATCATTCAGAGTTGCTTTAGACCATATCATATACTCTTTTCTCAGTACTTTTCAGCCAGTTGTACAGCAATATAAATTTACAGGCGACAAAATCTGTTAGATGCTATAAAATCCAAACAAAGCAATGGTACTGAGGTCGGGTGAAATGAACATTTTTCTTTGAAACTGAGCATGGTATGACTTCTAATAATTCACCACAGACAGCATGGGCTCTGCAAGACTAAAATGGCTCAAGAAGCTGAGAAATAATATCTCTTGGTTCTAGCTGTCCAAGTAAAATCAACCTAAATTCACTTTATTTAGTACTTTTGGGAAGTTTGTAGAGGCTACTTTAAGTGATAAGGCTTGAATACTGGAACATAAAATTCTACACTCAGCATTGGAAATACTTTCCCCACCACCCCCCCTTCAAAACAAATACAGCTGTGATTCTATAATTGAGTTCTAAATAGGACAAATTAAATGATCTGCTTTGTGGTGTCCCAGAAGCTTGTAACTTCTCACACGTTTCTTTGCTCCAAAATGCTTCAGTGCACAAGCTCCAGGTAGGACAGCTGAACTTCCTTGCTCAAGATCAAACAAACACTCAACCCAACCTCTTCCAAAAAGACATGAGTATTGTAAAAATATTTAGTCATTTTACCCCAAAATACACTATATCCTATATGATCAGAATTCAGATTTCTCTTCAGGACAATTGTGCTAATATGTTTGTGTGGACTGTAGTTATATAGAGACTACTGAAAGTGTATATATATATAAAAGCCAAGTTTCCATGTCCTTCCCAGCCACCCTTCATTTGTTGACTTTACCTCCTACACAACACTGTAAAGCAACTATCATCCAATTAAACAAAAAAAGTAGTACATATATATGACAGAATACTACTCAGCCATGAAAAAGAATAGAATAATTCCATTTGCAGCAACATGGATGGACCTAGAGATTATCAAACTAAGTGAAGTAAGTCAGAAAGAGAAAGACAAATGCCAAATGGTATCACTTACAAGTGGAATCTAAAATGAACTTATCTATAAAACAGAAACAGACTCACAAACATAGGAGACAGACTTGTATGGTTGCCAAGTGGGAGGGAGTGTAGGGGAGAGAAGGATTTGGAGTTTGGGATCAGCAGATTCAAGATAGGATATATGGAATGAATAAACAACAAGGTCCTACTGTATTACACAGGGAACTATATTCAATGTGCTGTGATAAACCAAAATAAAAATGTGTGTTTATGTATATATATATATATATATATATACACACACACACATACATATATATATATATGTATGTATGACTGACTCACTTTGCTGTACAGCAGAAATCAACACATTGTAAATCAACTATATGTCAAAAATTTTTTTTTAATTGAAAAACTAAAGACAAAAAATACATATACTAAAACATAGTAAATGTATTAACAAATAATAATCACCAGTAAGTCAAATTTTTTCTATTTGATCAGCTTTTGTATAGACATTTTTTGTCTAAAATATACTGACTCCACTCTTTGTGGAATGAAAAATCCCCTTGATCTTTTTAAATTCAACTAAATTTTAACTTCTGTAAAAATTACATTGACCTTGCCTTGGAATGGAGAGCTTGGATGTATCCCAAGCTACTGTGACAAATTCATTACTGGCAAAGATATAATTCAATTAATATATATATTTTTTTCTTTTGACCTCTAATTAATTTAGTGCTAATTAAAGAAAACCACTCTCTCTCTTTCAAATTAAGATAAGGAGCTGTCAGACAATTCAGATTATACTGCTGATAATGAGCATTTTAGAGTTCAGTAAGAAATGGAGATTTAAAAGTGACTTCTGTATTAAATATACTAATATTACTGGGGGTTAGGAACAGGCTATTACTGGAGATTGCAATCAAATAGTTTGAAAAGGAGCATTTGTTTTAATTAGAACAATGCCAAGTACCTAGAAGACCCAAGCAGCATAGAAAATAGTCTCTTAGCTATAGAGGGCAACAGTTCTTCAGAGAGTAGATCTTAAAAGTTCTCATCACACATACCAATTTTTTTCTAACTATGTATGGTGACAGATGTTATTAATAACTAGACTTCTTGTGGTAATCATTTTGCAATATGCACAAACATCAAAACATGATGCTGTACAACTGAAAGTAACATAATGTTACATGTCAATTATATCTTAATAAAAGAGAGTTATTTTGTGAGGCAAATGGAGGAACATATCAAAATGTCCACTTAAATAGTTGTGTATATAAATATTCAAATATTCAACATATATAAAATGCATAAAAATATAGATGTCATAATATACATTATATAGGACTTATAATAACTAAAATAAAAATGGAAACTATATCATTCTCAGGAAATCCTTTCCATCTTTATAAGTTTCTTATTTAAAGAAAAACACCACATAAATTATTACACAGAGATACAAAAGTAAAAGTAGCAGTAGCAATGACTAAAATGGCATGAGCCACCAGATTATAGCCACAATATGCTAAGTACTATAATTATAATTGTTATATATGTTATATGCATACTATATAGTATAATTACATGTCATGTTTATATAGTGTGTGCATATATTTGTGTGTGTACATACACATATATATATATATATATATATATATATATATGTAAACAATTGTCAGACCCAAGCTAGTGGTCAGCTGGAGGCTGACTGATTTAATATGGACTCTCTCACTGTCTGTTAGTGCCATTAGTTGCTCCTGGCCTTCATCTGAGTTGACAGACTAGATGGGTCTACATATTCAAGCTTGTCTAGGCTCATTCCTATGAGGGCAGTTACAATATTCCCAAGAGCAGGAAGAGGGCAAGCCCCAAAGTACATGCACTTTTCATGTCTCCTCCTGCTATATGTTTGCTGTGAAGTCTATTGATCCAGGCAAGTTCTTAAATATTCCACAAGTCAGTGTAAACTTTGCAAAAATGTCTATTCAGTTCCTTTGTCCATGTTTTGGTCCATTTTTAAATCAGACTGTTTCGTTGCTATTGAGATGTAGAAGTTTCTTATATATTTTGAATATTAACTCCTTACAGCTATGTGGTTGGCAAATAGTTTCTCCCATTCCACAGGTTGTACTTATATTCTATTTTGTACTTATATTCTATTGATCATTTCCTTTGCAGAAGCTTTTAGCTTTTCATAGTTGAGTATGATCTATCATACTTGTCATATACAGCCTTTATTATATTGAGGCATTTTCCTTTTGTATCCAATTTGATGAGCATTTTTATTATAAAATTGTTTTAATTCTATTAAATGTTTTTATGTAGCTACTGAAATGACAATTTTTATTCTTAAATTGTTAATATGGTGTTTCACAGTAATTGATTTCATACAGTGAACCATGCTTCTATTTAAGATAAAAATCCCCTTAATTATGGTGTATGATCCTTTTAATGTATTGTTACATTCTGTTTGCTAGTATTTTGTTGAGTATTTTTGATATCTATGTTTATCAGAGATATTTGCCTATAATTTTCTTGTCTTATATTGTCTTTGTCTGGCTTTGGTGTTAGAGTAATGCTGGCCTCATAAACTGAGTTTGGAAGTGTTCCCTCCTCATCAATTTTTTGGAAGAGTTTAAGATCAGCATTACTTTTTGTTAGATATCTGATAGAACTCACCAATGAAGCCACCTGGTCCTGAATTTATCTTTGTTGGAGGTTTCATAAGAAGATGCTCAAAATTACTAATCATCAGGTAAATGCAAATCAAAACTACAATATCACCCTACATGTGTTAAGGTGGCTATTATCAAAAAGATAAGAAATGTTGGCCAGGATGTGGAGAAACCAAAATCCTTGTACAGTATTAGTAGGAATGTAAAATGGTCCAGCTGATAATAAAAGCAGCATGGAGATGTCTCAGAAAATTAGAATCATAAATACCTAATGATCCAGAAAATCCACTTCTACCTATAAAATCAAAGGAAATAAAAACAGGGTCTCAAAGACATCTCCAACTCCCATGTCCACTACACCATTATTCACAACAGACAGGATACAGAAACAAGTCAAATGTCTACTACTAGATGAAAGCATAAAGAATATGTGATATCTACATACAGAAAATCAGTATTTAAATGTAAAAAGAAGGAAATAATGTCATCTGTGATAGCATGGATGTATTTATTAATGTATTTACTTATTTTTCCATAGTTATATTTTAAGACACTTTGCTAGGCACTACAAATTTAAAGATGAGTAATAGCGGCTGGGAGCTGAATATGACTCAAATCATGAGCTTCTTATTGCAAAATACAGGCTTAAACTGAAGAAAGTGGGGAAAACCACTAGGCCTTTCAGGTGTGACCTAAATGACTGTATAGTGGAGGTGACAAATAGATTTAAGGGATTAAATCTGGTAGACAGAGTGTCTGAAGAATAATGGATGGAAGTTTATAACGTTGTACAGGAGGCAATGACCAAAACTACCGCATAGAAAAAGAAATGAGAGAAGGCAAAGTGGTTGTCTGAGGAGGCTTTACAAAAAGCTGAGGAAGGAAGAGAAGCAAAAGGCAAGGGAGAAAAGGAAAGATATACCCAATTGAAGGCAGAGTTCCAGAGATTACGAAGGAGAGATAAGAAGGCCTTCTTAAATAATTAATGCAAAGAAATAGAGGAAAACAATAGAATAGGTAAGACCAGAGATCTCTTCGATAAAATTGGAAATATTAAGGGAACATTTCTTGCAAGGATGGGCAAGATAATTAACAAAAAACCATAAGGATCTAACAGAAGCAGAAGATAATAAGAAGAGGTGGCAAGAATACACAAAAGAACTGTTCAAAAAATGTCTCAAATATCTGGATAGCCATGCTGGTGTGGCCACTCACCTAGAGCTGGACATCCTGGATTGTGAAGTCAAGAAGGCTTTAGAAAGCATTATTATGAACAAAGCTAGTGGAGGTGATGGAATTCCAGCTGAACTATTTAAAATCCTAAAAGATAAACTGCTACACATCAATATGTCAGCAAATTTGGAAAATTAAGCAGTGGCCATAGCACTGGAGAAGGTTAGTTTTCATTCCAATCCCAAAGAAGTGCAACAATAAAGAATGTTCAAACTACTGTACAACTGCACTCATTTCCCATGCTAGCAGGTTTGTACTTAGAATCCTTCAAGCTTGGCTTTAGCAGTTTGTGAACTGAGAAATTCCAGATATACCAGCTGGGTTTCAAACAGGCAGAGGAACCAGAGATCAAATTGCCAGCATCACTTCATGGCAAACAGAACTGGAAGAAGTAACAGATTTTATTTTCTTGGGCTCCAAAATCACTGCAGACAGTGACTGCAGCCATGAAACGAGAAGATGCTTGCTTCTTGGAAGGAAAGCTATGACAAAACTAGACAGCGTATTAAAAAGCAGAGACATCACTTTACTGAAAAGGTTTGTACAGTCAAAGCTATAGTTTTTCTAGTAGTCATGTATGGATATGAGGATTAGATCATCAAGAAGGCTGAGTACTGAAAAATTGATGCTGTTGAATTGTGGTCCTGGAGAAGACTCGAGAGTCCCTTGGACTGCAAGGAAGTCAAACCAGTCAGTCCTAAAGGAAATCAGCCCTGAATATTGATTGGAAGGACTGCTGCTGAAGCTGGAATACTTTGGCTACCTGATGTGAAGAACCAACCCATTGGAAAAGACCCTGATGCTGGGAAAGTCTGAAGGCAAAAGGAGAAGGGGATGGCAGAGGTAGAGATAGTTAGATAACATGACCAACTCAATGCACATGAATTTGAGAAAACTCTGGGAGGGAGTGGAGGACAGAGGATCCTGGCATGCAGTCCATAAGGTAATGAAGATTTGGCCACAACTTAGTGACTGAACAACAACAAATCAGTCATATGCAACTAAAGCAGTATCCTGAGAGAAACTTAGAGCACTAAATAATTTCATTAGAAAATAAAAAAAAAAATAAAAATAAAACACTCTCAAATGAATAACCTAAGTTTTGACCATAAGAAGCTAGAAGAGAGGAACAAATAAACCCAAATTAAGCAGCAGCAGCAGAAGAAAATGTAACAACAATTAGAGAAGAACTCATTGAAATTGCAAACAGAAAATTCAAAAACACTAAAAGAAATGAAACACAAAGCCATTTATTTGAAAAGAATAAATGAGAGAAGTTACTTATAATACATACATCCAACAAATGGCTTACAAGCAGAATATATAACAAATTCCTACACATCAGTAAGATAAATACTGAAAACCTAGGACGTAATCTGCACAAATGGCCAATAAACACATGAAAAGATGCTCAACATCACTCATTATTAGAGAAATACAAATCAAAATTACTATGAGGTATCACCTCACACTAATCAGAATGGCCATCATAAAAAAAAAAAAAAACAAAAAAAACTACCAACAATAAATTCTGCATAGGATGTGAAGAAAAGGGAACCCTACTGAACTGTTGGTGTGCATGTAAACTGTTACAGCCCCTATGGAGAACAGTTTGCAAATTCCTTAACAAACTAATAAAACTATAAACTATCATATGACCCAGCAATCCCACTAGCAGGCAAATATGCTAAGAAAATCACAATTCAAAAAGACACATGCACCTCAATGTTCACTACAGCACTATTTACAATGTCTAGGAGGTGGAAAGCAACCTAGATGTTCATCAACAGATGAACGGGTAAAGAAGATGTAGTACATATATACAATGGACTATTTACCCAACCATCAGTTCAGTTCAATCGCTCAGTTGTATCTGACTCTTTGCAACCCCATGGACTGCAGCACGCCAGGCTTCCCTGTCCATCACCAACTCCCAGAGCTTGTTCAAGCTCATGTGCATCAAGTCAGTGATGCCATGCAACCATGTCATCTTCTTTTGCCCCCTTCTTCTCCTGCCTTCAATTTTTCCCTGCATCAGGGGCTTTTCCAATGAGTCAGTTCTATGAAACAAATTTCAACCAGTTCTAGTGAGGTGGATGAACCGAGATACTGTCATGCAGATTGAAGTAAGTCAGAAAATCAAATATTGTATATTAATGTGCACATATGGACTCTAAAAAGAATAGTACTGATGAATCTATGTGCAGAGAAGGAATGGAGACACAGAAACAGAGAATGGACTTGTGGACACACAGGGGAAGGAGAGGGCAGGGCAACTTGAGAAAGCACCATTGACATATATACCCTATCAAGGGTAAAACAGCTTGTGGGAAGCTGCTGGATAGCACAGGAAGCTCAATCTGGTGCTCTGTGATGACCTAGGGAGGTGAGATGGAAAGAGTGAGGGAGGCTTCAGAGGGAAGGCATATATATATATACATGCACCCACATATATATAATTATGACTGATTTGAGTTTTGTACAGAAGAAATAAACAATTATCCTCCAATTAAAAAAAATTAGAAAAAGAGAACTGCAAAAGACTTGAACAATCACTTGAGAAAAGAATATACAAATGGCTACTAAACAATAAAAAGTGCTTAATTTTATTATTCATCAAGGCAAATTTAGAAAAAACAATGATTAGGTATCACTACACACTTTTCAGGATGACAACAAAGAAAACTACAAATTTTGATGAGCAACTAGTACTCTCAGACATTGTGATGAACTGTGAATTTGTACAACTACTTTAGAGTCAGACACGACTGAGTGACTGAACAACAACAACTTTATAAAACTCTTTGGCATTACTTATGCAAGCCAAAGAGACATCACTTACAACACAGAAATTCTAGGTACATTTTCAATAGGAATGCTATATATTCAACAAAACTATTTACTAGAATATCCACAGCACCTTTTCTCTTGCTCTATTTTCCCAGCCCTCTTTACTTCTAGCACAGATGGGTAACTATCAAGAAGTCCATACATCAACTGAATTGACTAGTATTTTATGGAATATTTAAATAATGACTTTTAAATAGTGGTGATAGGAATTATTTCAAACTATAGGCAATGACATGAATGGATTTCATGAACATAATATTGAGCAAAAGACACTAAACCCAAATATTGCTTATTCTGTTTCTATTTACATCAAGTACCAAGACAAAACCAATTTATGCTATTACAAAGAAGGATAATGATCACCCTTAGGTTAAGGTGGGGCAAGGGTGAATCATGTCAAGGATACATAGTGAAGGCTGCTATGGGATAATATTATCTCTTCATCTGGTTGCCAGAACATGTGTTTATTCAGTTTTTGTTCATTAATTCATCATCATTTTGTACAGGTCTAATATGTGTGTTTTCCGTCTTGCATGTTGCATTTTTATTAAAGCTAAAAAACTATTAGGAGACAGATTCTAAAATCCCAGTAAAAAGTAACACGTCAAAATCAAGGGTGTTCCTTTAAAGAATGGTTCAATATTAACAAACAAATCAGTATTAGTCTCCCATTAGAGTAAATGCAAGGACAGATGTTAGAAAACCATCTTGATACACGGCAAAAATTCAACAATAACTCATTTTAAAAAAACCTATAAATAACTAGGAATTCATGTATATTTATAGAATATTATGATACACATGTACCTCCCCTCAAAAGTTGGCAGCTGATTTCATGAGGAAGTACAGCATTCTTGCTATTAATAAAGGCCAGCTTTGAAGATGCTGCCCAACGTGCAAGGCAGCTAAGCTTGCTTTTTGAGCTCCAAATTAGGCAGACTGAACCAGCAAGTTTGAGATAGCACCAGAACCAGACATACTTTCTGAAAGGGTTAGGCCTTGAACATCCTAAAACCTTAGAGAAAGAGAACTCCAGTTCTCCATGAATGAATAATTCCCAAAGTAAGAATGGACCTGAACTGAAACACTCGGTCATTTTTATTAAATTTACACATAAATGATAAGAGATGCATTAAAAGAAGTGTCAGAGAGAAGCTCAGAGTGATGTGTCTTAATTATCTTTCATCAGAAGGAGTAAGAATCAATATAAAAATGCTTACAATGTAAAACTGAGTGAAATAAACAGAAAGTAATTTCTTACATATGACAATAAATACATCATGTATGTATCACATGTATATGCAAATACTTTTAAAAGTTAAAATTTTTTATTCTTAAGTGAATACATAGTGTATCGCTTGCTACAGATCAGGCGTTTATTGAAAAAACAAACAAAAAACCTTTCTGCTATATATAAAACATAACTAAGAAGATCTAATGTATAGCACAGGGAACTCTACTTAACATTCTGTAATGACCTATTTGAAAATAGAATCTAAAAAAGAGTGGATATATGTATAACTGATTCACTTTGCTGTACAGTAGAAACTAACAAAGCATTGTAAATCAACTATACTCCAATAACAAATAATTTTTTTAAAAACTGCAAGTAAAGGAATAATAAAAAGGTTTTATTACAATGATGGATAATAAGAGTTTAGAATCTCCTTAGAAACTCATTTCAGGTCGTTCTATATTTATTTATCTTTTAAGATTAAATTTTCACACTTTTAATATCTCCCTGAAAGGCAATTACAAAATTTGAGGAAATGAGTTCACATTTGCAGATTTCCTTTAGCAACCCTTCATCAAGTGTGAGGAAATTGGAAAAGTAGGGGGCAGTGTACTCAAATGATATTCAATTAAATGCAATGAATAATCATAGAGAACACATTTAGGCTAATTTAAAAGTGGCAGGAGAAGGGAAACGACACAAAATAAGTTCAAGGGAGAAAAAAATTTAGAAGTCTAAAAGAAAAACAAAATAATTTACATGTTTCTCCTTGTCTTTTGGTCTTATTTTCCTTTAAATTTTGAAACTTAATGATAATTTTCTAATTAATTAAGGGATTATAGTAATTAACTGAGGCACAACTAAATTTCATTGTACTTTGGGAGTTAGAAATAATGCTAAATAGAACTGCATCCTGTGTCCATACTTTCTTCTACTTGTAATTTGTTCTGCCACATTTTATGGTGTTTGAGCTCCAAGTTGGGCAGCATGATCCTCAACTGGGTTCCCATACCTTCCAGTGACTCTTTTCCATGTGTATGTAGTCAGCTACTCCAAGTTCATTTAACAAATGTGTATGGGTTGCTTTTATGTGTGATGCACTGGGTTATCTTCTGGAATGCAAACAAAATACTTTTGTGACTTGAAGAAAGGACTGGTTTAAAAAAGAAACAAACACAGGAAACTAGAGTGCTAAACACTTAAGCGCCCATATCTTTTTTGACCACATGCTCTTTATCAACATTCTCATGCAAATAGCATGTTTAGCTTTTCCATAAAGTTGGACAACCCAAGAAGAACAGAGACTAGAGCAACCTATTAAAATATACTTATGAATATGTTTAACAATTTATTAGAATATATGCTAATTCTTTGCATGTATGTCCTATTCTAAATCAAGACTTCTCAAGGCAATATTTTTTTTTATTCTTATGCCACATGCATAACAGAATATGACCCATAACAAATATACAAGGTTTTGCTACACTTGGGGCAAATTGATAAAATATTAATGGGATTAAAACACAAAAGAAGCAAGTGTAAAAAATGAAAGAAGGGAATATGATAATCTGTTTGGTGGTGATTTAGTCACTAAGTTGTGTCTGACTCTTGTGATTCCATGGACTGTAGCCCTTCAGGTTCCTCTCTCCATGGAATTCTCTAGGCAAGAATACTGGAGTGGGTTGCTACTTCCTTCTCCAGGGGATCTTCCTGACCTGGGGATCAAACCCTGGTCTCCTGCATTGCAGGCAAGTTCTTTACTGACTGAGATATTAAGGAAGCCCCCATGATGGTCTATTTAGCTTTTCATATTTTTACCTAAAATTTGCTTATTGAAGAAATACCTACTGAGCACCTAATTAACATTTAAGGGAGAGGAATACAATAATGTTTAGTGGGGCTGAGAATAATCAAGAAGATAGAAAACAATGTATGATGTAACAAGAGTCAATGGAGAACTTTAATGGAGTTATCTCATTTGTGGCAAAGGAATATGATTCCAGAAAACTGGAGTAAGTAATGGCCATTACTTATGTTAATCAAAATCTCTAAATAGCAACCCACTCTAGTACTCTTGCCTAGAAAATTCCATGGACAGAGGAGCCTGGTAGGCTACAGTCCTTGGGATCGCAAAGAGTTGGACACAACTGAGCAACTTCACTCACTCACTCACTCACTCACTCACTGTTATTTTTGTTGTTAATGACAGTAATCGCTCCTGGTTCAAAACTGAAAACACTTTTTTTAAAGAATTTGATTAATTCTAGTCAAAGAATCAGAAATTAAAGTGAGCATAGTAAAACTGGCAATGGATTAAAATTGTTTGGAAAAAAGACCATGAAAACTTTTTGAAGACTCCATGAATCTTTCAACCTTCTTGATAAAGAAATTTCTTTCAAAAAATATATGTAACTATGTAGCTCCTACCTTTTTCTCCTCATTTTAAACTAAAAAAAAAAAAAAAAAAATTGCCTAACAAAGATTACTTTGATCTGAGTATATGTCTGGTCAAAAAAAAAAAAAAAAAGCAAACCAAACAAAAACCAGAGTGATGCTTTTCTGCATTGCATGGAATTATTCTGAGTTAGTGCTGCTGGAAATACATTAGAACCCATTTCAATTCATATTTAGAGAATCTAGCTAGTGCATATTTATGTAAAATCAACGTACTTTGTACATATAATTTAACAGTCATAAGCTAAGAATGCTAATATTTGGTTTGCTACAGTGTCACAAAGTAGGTGTAAAATAAATCTAATATAATTATAAACCTACACGGATATTTATTAAAAGATTTAATTTAGGTGGCAAGGTACGTATTGCTACAAATTCAATTCAGTTCTCTTGCTCAGTTGTGTCCGACTCTTTCCGACCCCATGAATTATAGCACGCCAGGCCTCCCTGTCCATCACAAACTCCCAGAGTCCACTCAAACTCATGTCCATTGAGTCGGTGATGCTATCCAGCAATCTCATCTTCTGTTGTCCCCTTCTCCTCCCACCTTCAATCTTTCCCAGCCTCAGGGTCTTTCCAATGAGTCAGTTCTTGGCATCAGGTGGCCAAAGTATTGGAGTGTCAGCCTCAGCATCAGTCCTTCCAATGATTTTTTAGGCCTTATTTCCTTTAGGATGGATTGGTTTGATCTCCTTATTGTCCAAGGGACTCTCAAGAGTCTTTTCCAACACTGCAGTTCAAAAGCATCAATTCCTCAGTGCTCAGCTTTCCTTATAGTCCAACTCTCACATCCATACATGACTGGAGAAACCATAGCTTTAGCAAAACTTAAATGAATCAGATAGTTTGAATCAAACAAATGGCAGTTATTGAATCTATCTTGGATAAAAATGAAAGTAATGCAGACATAGGTATAGATACATTACATAGGTATAGATATATAAGTATGATATATATGGTATAGACAAAAAGAAAATTCTAAAAGTAAAGTTAATTCACAAATAAACAAAATAAGAAGATTTATATTTCCAATAATATATTTAGTTACACTAATATTTTACACATGACCATCCACTCCTAATCACATAAACCATTCAAAAACTCCATGAGGCAAACTTATCTGTTTTGTAAACAAGGAAATTGTGGTATATTAATTAAAGTTTTTTTCCTTAGTTTCCTCTTTATAGTTTCAAATTCAGAAAACCCATTTTCTAACTTTTTCATATTACACTATAACTCCATATTAGTTTATATTGCCATCTGAATCAACTTTCTTAAACATTTCACCATAAAATACACTTACAAATTATATTTTTACACTGTGGTCTCTATCTTTTCTCAATTGATTTCTCTCATTCAGAAATCCTATATCATTATGGTTTTATATCCTAATCATGATTTTTTTCCTAAAGAGATAGGAATAGAGAATATGAGAAACCCATATACCCAGCAGCCAACTCCATCAAATCTTAACAAGGTTCTATATATGTTTAATAATTTTTTTCTTTTTAAAAATTAAAGCAATGTAAACACAGTTTAGGTCCACTATTTTCCACAATCCGTTTTCTGTTCTCTCTGTAAAGGCAGTTAGTTTATGACATCTGTGTTTATCTATTCTCATGTATATCTTCATATATTCATTAAATATGCATGAATCTATGTGTGTTGTTATGCAGAGTTGGCAGTTAATCTGAATGATACCATGATGTTCATACTACCCTGTAGCTTTCTTCTTTTTAAAATTAAGCATTCTGGTTTTGAAACTTAACATTTTTATATATGTAGCTTATTGTTTATTCTATTGGGGACAATACAATAATTTATCTATTCTTATGTTGAAGTACATTTAATTTATTTTCAATTCTTTTCTTTAAAACAAACAATGTAGCAATGAATGCAGATGTATATATTCTCTTATGTATTAGTACTGCATTTAGTACTAAGTATTCAGAGGCCGTCCATCTAGTCAAGGCTACGGTTTTTCCACTGGTCATGTATAGATGTGAGAGTTGGACTGTGAAGAAAGCTGAGCGCTGGAGAATTGATGCTTTTGAACTGTGGTGTTGGAGAAGACTCTTGACAGTCCCTTGGACTGCAAGGAGATCCAACCAGTCCATTCTAAAGGAGATCAGTCCTGGGTGTTCTTTGGAAGGAATGATGCTAAAGCTGAAACTCCAGTACTTTGGCCACTTCATGCGAAGACTTGACTCATTGGGAAAGACCCTGATGCTGGGAGGGATTTGGGGCAGGAGGAGAAGGGGATGACAGAGAATGAGATGGCTGGATGGCATAACCGACTTGATGGACGTGAGTTTGAATGAACTCTGGGAGTTGGTGATGGACAGGGAGGCCTGGCGTGCTGTGATTCATGGGGTCGTAAAGAGTCGGACACGACTGAGCAACTGAACTGAACTGATTCAGAGGCACATGAATTTTTCAAAGGATAGTTTTAGGGAACTGATTTCAAGAGAACAGAATTCTCTATGTATACTTTTCTGAAAGTGATTTGTCTGAAAATGCAACCATGTTAGTTATGTCAGGGTTCCTTTTTCAACTTTCTATTAAAATTTGTCCTTTCTCATTTTATAGAGAATGGTACACTTCTATTATTATTTTGCTGAGAATTTTTAGATTGAATAGTGATTCACATTTTTAATGAATACATTTTTTTATATATGTGTTTACATGTGTTTGCCAGGTGGAAAGATACCTAACCATCTTGACTCAGTTTTGATAACATTTTTAATATATTTACTTAACTTTCATATTTTATTAAATTATGTTTTCAGTTCATCTCTACCTTTGTTGTAAAGTCCTCTGAAAGTGGAAAGTATATAACAGAAAGTAATTGAGCAGGAGGCAGATGTCCCCTCCCCATTTCCCCTCCCCCTCAACCAGGGTAAAGCAATTGAAGATTTATTCCCTATTGACCAAGACAAGAATAGCAAGGCAATTAAAGGAGAAGGTTGGGCCCTGCCCGGACCACATGTTTTTCACTCCTGAAATCAGGAGATCTCCTAACAGAAAAGCTCCTTGCAGGCCAAACAGAAAGCAATGTCAAGGGATGCTCTACTTAGATGCCTTTGCAGTAGAATCTATCCTGGCTAAGAGATGCATGTGCATACATGGGAAGATCCTGAGATATATCAAACATGGACTGTGAACCAGGCAAATCAAAATGACTGGTCAAAGGGAAACTAGAGAAAGGCCTCATATAAGGGATTTAAACTGCCACATGGGCACAGCTGAGGGACTCACTTTCTGAGTCTACCCATGTGCCTAACTAAGTATTATACTCTTTTCCTCTTAATAAATACTTTACTTGCTGCACTACTTTGTATCTTTGTGGGAATTCTTTTCTACAGGGCCAAAGGGCCAGGGCTGTTGTTACTGACCACTGGTGTAGTGGCTAGGATCTGATGCTTTCACCGCTGTGACCCAGACCCAATCTCTGGCAGGGAAACCAAGCCCTGCTCCAAGCCATTGCAGGACAAGGTCAACTGAGATCATAATGTCTTTTCACTTTTCAGATTCGCACTTATAATGTATTGTATTTGGGCTTTCCTGGTGGCTCAGGGTGTAAAGAATATGCCTGCAATGCAGGAGACCTGGGTTCGATCCCTGCCTTGGGAAGATCCCCTGGAGAAAGGAAAGGCTACCCACTCCAGTATTTTTGCCTGGAGAATCTCTTGGACAGAGGAGCCTGGCAGGCTACAGTACACAGGGTTGCAAAGAGTTGCACACAACTGAGCGATTGCATATTGAATGTGTTCTTTGCCATTCTGTAGAGGCAGAATCTAACTTGTAGATTTATATTTGATAGAGGTAAAATGAATTTCTGTTTAGCAGGTAGGATAATTCCAAAGTTTATCATTTATATTCCTATAAGGCAATAACCAAAAATCTTAACCTAAAATTTCTATATTAAATTGTCTATAAATACCCACAGGCTTCCCTGATAGCTCGGTTGGTAAAGAATCCACCTGCAATGCAGGAGACCCTGGTTTGATTTCCGGGTTGGGAAAAATCTGCTGGAGAAGGAAGAGGCTACCCACTCCAGTATTCTTGAGCTTCCCTTGTGGCTCAGCTGGTAAAGAATCTACCTGCAATGAGGGAGACCTGGGTTCAATCCCTGGGTTGGGAAGATCTCCTGGAGAAGGGAAAAGCTGCCCACTCCAGTATTGTGGCCTGGAGAATTCCATGGATTGTATAGTCCATGGGGTCACAAAGGGTCGGACATGTCCGAGGGACTTTCACTTTCATACATACCCAGATCCTTAAATACACCTTGGACAATTTTAACATACTAATGATTCGCTCATTAATTAGTGAGTTGCATAAAATGTTTTATATGTTTGTATTAGAGTAATGCTTTTATCTTTTATCTAATATATATTTGTATTTGAGTAATGCTTTTATCTTTTTTTAATTTATACTTTAGTATCTCCAATATCATGCTAGATCTCATGAGATGATTTTCTATTTAACAAAAAATATTTTTCAAACAGCTAACCTTTAATTTTTTGAACATCACTGTATTTTTCTCCTTCTGTTGATATTAATTCCTCAAATTTTTTTACTTGATTTTATCTTTAAACTTCTTAGATTGATTACAGCAGTATTTCTCATTAATTTCCATATTTCATTATTTCTAAGTTATTTCTCACAAATTTAAAGCTATAAATTTGTACCTCACAGGTTTTGATTTGCATTACTTTAACTGATACTCAGTTTATTTATTTTAGTCAATTATCTTTTTACATCATCACTTAGTATAGTAGCATATTTAAAAATTTTTAAATCAAAAAAGTTTCCAAGCAACTGACAGATTTTTAGTTCTTTTTTTGTTAATCAGATTTTTATTCTGTTAATAGATGAGTTCTGCCTTTTTTTTTTTTCTACTGCTATAACTGTTGCAACTGACTGAACTTGACAGTTCCCAATAAATGAGCTTTGAGCATTTAGAAATGCTTGTTACTACAGAACTAACCAGGGATGGATTGCATAACCGTCAAAGAACCCTGTTTCTTCCTTGAGGACTCTTTATCTTCTTTGGGTTTCCAGATATTTCTGTTGTCTTAAAATTTCAGTATCTGGAACACATCAAGCACATTATGTTCACAACAGAAATACAATATATACACATGTATCCAAATAATATGTTATATCAGATAACCACATAATGGTATGCTATCTAAATCTGAAATCATTTGACACTTTGTTCTTCATAATCTAATTAAATAAAAATAAATCCATAGGTCTTGTTACAACTGATTCATTGTTTCTCTTGTAGGTTCAACAGAAGAAAAATTTTTTTAATCCATTTTTAAAATACTGACAATCACACCACAGGAGCAATGACTTATGCCAGTGGACTGTAGAGGAGGCATACATTTATTTCACCGTCCTCAACAGTTTGGAACACAGAAGAGAGTTCAGAACAAAGTTCAAATGTTAATAATAAAACAGAATCCCCATACCCATTCATTTTAAAGACCATAATACGATAGGATCAGCAAGCAGACCTTTGAAACCTCAATGAAATGAAAAAAATATAAAAAAGAGATGAGGTAAAAAGATATCCTATACCTTGATCTGTTAATACTTCTCCTAAATAGCTAATAATTGAAAGCCTTTAATCTTATCAAAAAAGAATTAAGCATTTTATGTTCCCATTTAATCCGGATTCACAAAATGTAGTGGGAGAATCTAATTTTTAACAAGTATAGTCATCTGAAACAGATAAGCGTAATATTGTGAAGTCCCACTATTGGAAGCAATATATAAATGAAAAATTATTCAGCTTTTGATTAGAATACCAGTCTCTTACACAGTCTGCTTTTAAAAAAGTAGTTTATTTTCACTAACACATCTATTTTTGACTGATCATTTGTATCCTATACTTTATAGCAAAGATTGAATTATTCTTACAAAATATAAGATAGTATTATCTTATACTATAGTATAAGTATTAAGTATAAGTATAGTATTATATCATTGTTCTAATTAGATTTTATTTTTAAATATATAAAGTCAAATGAATCAACACCAATGATTAGTTTCTTTCTTTTAATTTTATAATGTCTCTTATGTAGCAACTCCACATACATGTTAAGACCCATTTCTGGATTATTTTCTTATATTATTTTACAAGTCCTATATTTACATCACTGCAAGTTAAAAAATTTTTTTTAACTTTAAGCACATTTATTCACTTCTTTCTAGCCTTCAAAATTCCCCTTATTATTCTTATACTTTTTTTATGGCTCTTTATATAATTTTTTTAATTTTATTTTATTTTTAAATTTTACAATATTGTATTAGTTTTGCCAAATATCAAAATGAATCCACCACAGGTATACATGTGTTCCCCATCCTGAACCCTCCTCCCTCCTCCCTCCCCATACCATCTCTGTGGGTCGTCCCAGTGCACCAGCCCCAAGCATCCAATATCGTGCATCGAACCTGGACTGGCGACTCCTTTCATATATGATATTATACGTATTTCAATGCCATTCTCCCAAATCATCCCACCCTCTCCCTCTCCCACAGAGTCCAAAACCCCAATGTTCATTGCTTCACTGTTTATAATAGCCAGAACATGGAAGCAACCTAGATGTCCATCAGCAGATGAATGGATAAGAAAGCTGTGGTACATATACACAATGGAGTATTACTCAGCCATTAAAAAGAATACATTTGAATCAGTTCTAATGAGGTGGATGAAACTGGAGCCTATTATACAGAGTGAAGTAAGCCAGAAAGAAAAACACCAATATATTATACTAACACATATATATGGAATTTAGAAAGATGGTAACAATAACCCTGTATACGAGACAGCAAAAGAGACACTGATGTATTCTTATACTCTTAATTACATACAAAACTTAGAATGAATTAATCAACTTCCATGAAAAAATTTTGTACTTTTATTGGGATGTATTTTAATACAATGAGAACAAGACTCTTTAATGTAGTCTCACCCTTTAATAGGTTATTTTTTACATTTATTTATGTCTATTCTTGTACAGTTTTCAACAGTACTTTGAAATTTTCTCTTCAAAGATTAAAAAATATTGTTGGTTAGATCTATTTCTCTATATCATACTGTTACTATTTTATCTAGATAATAACATATTGGCTTTTTATTTCTTTCTAAAACATAGTCCATAAACCTATCTATGACTGATTCATGTTGATATTTGACAGAAAACAGCAAAATTCTGTAAAGCAACTGTCCTTCAATTAAAAAATAAATTTTAAAAAAGGAAGAAAATAATTAATGCAACATATGCCCCTTTGCATCAGTTACAGCACCTGACACATTACAATGTTGAAATGAAGCAGGGACAGACATGTCTTGCTTTGCCACTGTGGTGTGTTAGCTTTGTCATAAAGTACAGCAGACTGAGTGGCTTAAGTAACAGTAATTTATTTCTCACAACCTGGAGACTAGGTGCTGGTGTATGATTTCCTCTGAGACCTCTCTCCTTGTATTACAGATAGCTGTCTTCTCTCTGCATCCTCACATGGTCCGTTCCTTTGTGTGAACATACCCCAGGTTCTAACTGTGTGTCCAAATTTCCTCTTCATATAAGGTCACCAATTGGATTACGCCTACCCTAAAGCCTTTGTTGGAGAAGGCAATAGCACCCCACTCTGGGACTCTTGCCTGGAAAATCCCATGGATGGAGGAGCCTGGTAGGCTGCAGTCCATGGGGTCACTGGGAGTCGGGCACGACTGAGCAACTTCACTTTCACTTTCACTTTTCACTTTCATGCATTGGAGAATGAAATGGCAACCCACACCAATGTTCTTGCCTGGAGAATCCCAGGGACAGGGGAGCCTGGTGGGCTGCCGTTTCTGGGGTTGCACAGAGTAGGACACGACTGAAGTGACTTAGCAGCAGCAGCAACAACAAAGCCTTTGTAATAACTTAATCACCTCATATAAGTTCTCTATCCAAACACAGCAACATTCTGAGATACTGGGTTGATAGGGCTTTGGCTATGAAGTTTCATGGTATCACTTATATGTGCATATGACACCACCCTTATGGAAGAAAACAAAGAGGAACTAAAGAGCCTCATGATGAAGGTGAAAGAGGAGAGTGAAAACGCCATCTTAAAACTCAATATTCAAAGAATGTAGATCATGACATCTGGTCCCATCACTTCATGGCAAACAGATGCGGAAACAATGGAAACAGTGACAGACTTTATTTTCTTGGAGTCCAAAAATCACTGCAGATGGTGACTGCAGCCATGAAATTAAAAGACACTTTCTTCTTGGAAGAAAAGCTATGACAAACCTAGACAGCATAATAAAAAAGCAGAGACATCAATTTGCCAACAAAGATCTATCTAGTCAAAGCTATGCTTTTTCCAGTAGTCACATATGGATGTGAGAGTTGGACCATAAAGAAGGCTGAATTGATGCTTTTGAATTGTCGTGCTGGAAAAGACTCTTGAAGTCCGTTGAATTGCAAGAAGATCAAACCAGCCAATTCTAAAAGAAATGAACCCTGAATATTCATTGGAAGGACTGATACTGAAACTCCAATACTTTGGCTACCTGATGTGAAGAGCTGACTCATTGGAAAAGACCCTGATACTGGGAAAGATTAAGGACAGGAGGAGAGGGGGCAACAGAGGATGAGATAGGTGGGTGGCATCACCAACTCAATGGACATGAGTTTGAACAAACTCTGGGAGATAGTAAAGGACAGGGAAGCCTTGCATGCTGCAGTCCATGGGGTCACAAAGAGTCCCAAAGAGCTGGACACAACTGAGCAACTAAAAACAACAACTTCTATGTGCAATCCAAAAAGGGTGACTTTGTGGAATAGACTAGAATTGTTGATTACCTGGACCAGGGAATGCTGATTAAAGTGTACAAACTTAAAACTAGCGGATGAATAAGTTCTGGAGAATTGATGCACAGTTTACTGGTTATAGTCAACAATGCCATAGACTTCAAAGCTAAGCAACTTTATATTAAATATTCCTATTATAAAAAAGAAATAATTATGAGATAGAGGTGTTAACTAAAGGTGGTAATCACATTGCAATCTGTAAGTGTATCAAATCAACAACTTGAACACTTTTAAAGTTATACAATGTTATATGTCAATTGTATTTTTTCTGAACTGGATTTATTTATCCTACTGTGGTGAAATAAAAAATATATAAAAATGTAAAATATAATATCACAGAAATAAATAAATGAAATAGTTATATATAGCAGCAGTTAACTCTAAACACACCCAGTTACTAAGTTGAATTCTTATCATTTGGCATATTGTTTTTCTTTTTTCATGAAGCACAGATGATTTACAATATTATGTTAGTCTAATTTACAACAGGGACTCAATATTTTTATAGATTACACTCCATTTAAAGTTATTACAAAATAATGACTATATTTTTCTGTTCTGTACAATGCATAATTTTTGTTTACCTATTTCACATATATCAGTTTGTATCTCTTAATCCCATACTTCTATTTTACTCACTTACCCTCTCCCCACTTAGTGACCAGTAGTTTGTTCTCTATGAGTCTGTTTCTGTTTTGTTAATACATTTGTTTGTTTTATTCATAAAGGAAAACTTAGAGTAGTTGTCTTACTCTGTCTAACTCATTTCACTAAGCATAATTTTCTCTAGGTCCATCCATGTTGTTGCAAATGGCAGAATTTAATTCATTTTTATGGCCAATATTTCATTTGTGTTTGTGTGTGTGTGTGTATACATACATATATATATTCAATCCCTGGGTTGGAATCGATCCCTGGTTGGGATACCTGGGTTCAAGCCACAGTTTGGGAAGATCCCCTGGAGAAGGGAAAGGCTACCCACTCCAGTATTCTGGCCTGGAGAACTCTATGGACTATATAGTTCATGGGTCACAAAGAGTCAGACATGACTGAACTCAACACACCAGGCTTCCCTGTCCATCACCAACTCTCGGAGCTTGCTTAAACTCATGTCCATTGAGTCGGTGATGCCATTCAACCATCTCATCCTCATCCTCTGTTGTCCCCTTCTCCTACTGCCTTCAATCTTTCCCAGCATTAAGGTCTTTTCAAATGAGTCAGTTCCTCACATCAGGTGGCCAAAGTACTGGAGTTTGAGCTTCAGCATCAGTCCTTCCAATAAGACTATTCAGGACTGATTTCCTTTAGGATGTACTGGTTGGATCTCCTTGCAGTCCAAGGGACTCTCAAGAGTCTTCTCCAACACCACAGTTCAAAAGATGCATATATATACCACATTTTTATTCATTCATCTGTCAATGGCCACTTAAGATGCTTCCATATTGTGGCTATTGTAATGCTGTTATAAACATTGGGGTACATGCATCTCTTTGAATTAGTGTTTTCATTTTCCTCAGATATATACCCAGAAGTGGAATTTCTGGATCATATGGTAGTTCTATTTTTTGTTTTGAAAAACCTCCATACTGTTTTCCATAATGACTATACCAATTTACATTCCCACTAACAGTGGACAAGGATTCACTTCTCCCCATATCTTCACCAACATTTGTTACTTATAGTCTTTTTTAAAATATGTATTTATTTGGCTATGCTAGGTCTTAGTTGCAGTACACAGGATCTTTGATCTTTGTTGTGACATATGAACTGTTAGCTGCAGCATGAGGGTTCAAGTTCCTAACCAGGGATCAAATCCAGGACCCTTGATTTTGCAGGAAGTCTTAGCCGCTGGACCACTAGGGAAGTCCCTATAGTCTCTGATGCTAGTCATTCTGACATGTGTGATGTACTTTTGATTTGCATTTCTCTGATGATTATATGGAAAATTCTGAAAGAGATGGGAATACCAGACCACCTGACCTGCCTCTTGAGAAACCTGTATGCAGGTCAGGAAGCAACAGTTAGAACTGGACATGGAACAACAGACTGGTTCCAAATAGGAAAAGGAGTACATCAAGGCTGTATATTGTCACTCAGCTTATTTAACTGATATGCAGAGTACATCATGAGAAATGCTGGGTTGGAGGAAGCACAAGCTGGAATCAAGATTGCTGGGAGAAATATCAATCACCTCAGATATGCAGATGACACCACCCTTATGGCAGAAAGTGAAGAAGAACTAAAGAGCTTCTTGATGAAAGGAAAGAGGAGAGTGAAAAAGTTGGCTTAAAGCTCAACATTCAGAAAACTAACATCAGAGCATCCAGTCCCATCACTTCATGGCAAATAGATGGGGAAACATCTGGCTGACTTTATTTTTGAAGGCTCCAAAATCACTGTAGATGATGACTGCAGCCATGAAATTAAAAGACGCTTACTCCTTGAAAGGAAAGTTATGACCAACCTAGATAGCATAGTCAACAAAGGACCATCTAGTCAAGGCTATGGTTTTTCCAGTGGTCATGTATGGATGTGAGAATTGGACTATAAAGAAAGCTGAGCACAGAAGAATTGACGCTTTTGAACTGTGGTGTTGGAGAAGACTCTCGAGAGTCCCTTGGACTGCAAGGAGATCCAACCAGTCCATCTTAAGGGAGATCAGTCCTTAGTGTTCATTGGAAGGACTGATGTTGAAGCTGAAACTCCAATACTTTGGCCACCTCATGCAAAGAGCTGACTCATTGGAAAAGACCCTGATGCTGGGAAAGATTGAGGGCAGGAGGAGAAGGGGACAACAGAGGATAAGATGGTTGGATGGCATCACCGACTCAATGGACATGGGTTTGGGTGGACTCTGGGAGTTGGTGTTGGACAGGGAAGCCTGGCGTGCTATGGTTTATGGGGTTGCAAAGAGTCGGACAAGACTAAGTGACTGAACTGAACTGAACTGATGATTATGTTAATTATACCTCAATAAAAAAAAATTTTAAATAACAATAAAGTTATACATTGTTAAATAATCTTGATAGCTATAATGATTTGAATTCTTAATATGTGCCAAACACTGTCTGTGCTTTATGTATAATGTCTGTTTATACTGTCCCACTCAACTGTGTCAATATGTCAGATCAGTATGGGATTAAGTAATTTACCCAATGTTACCCAGATAGTGCATACCTACTTAGGACAATAAATAGGACTGTTAAGAGCTTTGGGGAAATATGTTTGGAGTGCCATATTATAGGCTCTTTGGATTCAAGAAATTTATAATCTAGAAAGGGGGGAAATCATATCATACAAGGTAATTTCATAGTTACCAGAACAATACAATATCTGTCAAAAATAATACAATGAATTCACATAGGTGCTTTCTCTATCTTTAGAGACTGTAATAACTCTAAACATAGAATGAAATATAGTGCAATTGATTTGCAAACCTATCCATAATAACATAACAATTACAAACCAATTTTTATAGCAAAATTCTGGTTTTTAAGTGAAAATGCTATTGTTATTTTATATAATAAATTTTCTGTGTGTAAGCATAATGATGTAGGTACAGTGTGGAAATTTTAAATACCAAAAATGTACAGTAAAACCATATATAATCATGTTACATATGTATAAATTCATATATCTATGAATTTATTTCTATAATTTTTTTAAACTCAAGTATACTTTACACTTTTCATGTAAAACATTAAATTATAAAATTTTCTAATAATCATTTTTGATGACATTTCCAAAAATATATTTTATATTAAAATATAGTATTTAATATTACCATTATAGGTGAAGTTTAGGGTGAATGTTTAATAACAATTAAAAGGATGATTAAAATACGATGTTAGTATCTCCTGTCTGTTGCTTCCAGATTGAAGGCCTCCTTCTATATCTGAATGGCACCTTGAGGACATGGTATCAAAAAGCAATCAGATGAAACATGGCTCCACAAAAATATAATGCAAACTAGTAAATCTAGTAGTCTAGCAGGAAAAAAATTCTGATGTATCTTCATTAAAGTTTTATATATTAACAATAAAATGCAGCATGACAAGAATATGGCTTTGTTCATAAAGCCAACTGCAGCGTAGACTCTTGTTATTGCTTAAGAAAGATATATGAACAGTTTGAAGAAAATTACAGGAATAAATCTTTCTTGGCTGCCCCTAGGGCTCTGTAGATAGTTAAAAACATGAGTACATAAGGAAGGAAAAGGTATAAATTGCCATGGGTACTTTATCCTCCAAGTGAAAAATCCTGTAAATTTCACTGATATCATATTAGTATCATTGACATTTATCTTCATTGGCTACTATATTGTGACTGAGAGTCTACACAACAAAGCTAAGGCTTAAGAAATGTTAATAAATCAAGTACAGAATTTAAATTTTAGTAGTCAATCCTACTGCATCGACTAAATGAAAGATCTGGAGGAGGAAAAAAAAAAAATCCATGTCCAATCAGATCATTGTTTCTGGAATACATCTACAGGGCAAGTCCAGACCGCCATGGAATTGTTGGTTCTTGAAAATTGTTTCTTTGCTTACCTACAACTGTCATGATTTCTAATTCTCTCAATCTTTGAAATGGAATTTCTGAAATGTTAGTTTACACTTTTATATTACCTTGTCATTATTTAAAACAAAGAGCATAAGGAAGATTTGCTCCAGTCCTACACAGTAAAAACATCTGGCTTATTTTAATTTTTAAATATAAATTTATTTATTTTAATCGGAAGATTTATATTTTTTAAGTACCAAAAATAAAATAAATAAATAAAAATAAAGAGAAACATTAAAAAAAAAAAATCTGGCTTACCCGGTGCCTGGCTTCTTGGGTTTAACCTCACTTTCTGCCTCAAATCTGAACTCTGCTTGCTAGCTTTGACCTTAAATGAGTTCCAAATATTACCTTAGTTTTGCCTCATCCTCTTGCTCACTCTATTTCTCACTTTCAGTCTGGCTAATTGAGGTTTAACCTACATGTTAAACTGATCTAATACTAGCAAATTGGTACTAGATACCAACTACTCCTGAATACTGGCAAGTTGGTACTAGGTATTAACTACTCCTGCAGCTCTATATTCCACTATGATTTTTTTTTAAAGCTAATAAATGCATACAAGGTTGGTAAAGAAGTATAATTTTCTTAATTTCCCCTAGTGTTTTTAGATTAATGATAAAGAGATTAATTCCTTCAACTTTATATCATAGATTTGCTGACACTGACTCAAAGTAAACATGGTCCTTCCACCATCCAACAAGAGGTGATGGTGGTGGATATTAGAATTGAAAATGAAATCATTCTTTTATTCTGAAATTTTTAAAAATACCATTGTCTTTATTAAAAGACATTTTAAAATAGAGACCGATTTTAGGTTGAAAATACAGGTGTTTTTTAGTAGTGTCTTAACATGATTCATGGAAAAACCACACCATGCTATTAAATTTATTAAAGTCCACATATGCCAAGACATCTATTGTTTCATTTGTGAGAATAAGTAAAAAAAAAAAAAAAAAAAAAGGTAAGATTCAAAGCCAAAAAGATACCATTAAGAGCAAGTCAAGAAAATTTTCTGAGGTTCAGTGGAGTCATCTATAAAACAGAAATACTGGATGTTCTTTCTAGATCAGTGTCATTATTAAGCAAGAAAAATAGGGTTTAACGGTATTAGACATAAATAATATAGTTTATATTTTATTTTAAAAAAGTCTAAATTGATATATTTAAAAGAGGTTGTGTGATGGAGTTGCCTGGTGGTCTAGTTGTTAGGATTAAGCACTTTCACTGCTGTGGCCTGGAATCAATCCCTGGTTGGGGAACTGATCATGCAAGCTACATGGTGCAGCCAAAAGAAAAAAAAGAGAGAGAGAGAGAGATTGTTTGATGTGCAAGATTATTCATTCATTGAAACTACTCTGTAAACATGTTTATAGGTAAGTATGACTTGCCCTCATTATACATGTAAATATATCTTGCAAAAGATGCTTTACATGAAATAGTCTTGGCAGATGCATTGCTTTTTATTTATAATAAAGACAAAAAGAATAAATGATTATGTATCTTGAGTACATATACCCACTAAAGTTACCAAAAAAAGAGGTGGAGGAACTAATGATATTCTAAGGAAAGAATAAAAAATATATCTCACCAGATATCACATTCATTGTTGCCAACATCTTTTCATATAGATACATATTTTATATTAATGTCACCCTTCTCAAGGGCTTGAATCAAGCAGAACCTTTACCAATGTGTTACATAATTTGTCTCAAATACACTCATGCACACTGATATACATTTATTTTTAATCCTAGACAAACAGAAGCTAACCTTTGTACAGCCATGTTTCCTAAAACCCATCCACTGAGTGCTTCTCCTCAGGAAAATGAATTATTAGCTCTTTGTCTCTCTATTGTCTGATGTGTTTTCCTTACACAGTAGGAGATAACTCTGAAATATACTAGTTCTCCCCGTGACATGTATTTCCTTAAAGGAAAAAAGAATATTTCATAAATACAGTTTCTTAGAAAGTTCAGCACAATCTCAAGTCATCTGTATAACTTGTTTTCAATAAAAATGATATAATTTTATGCCATGAAATTGAAATAACTTCTTAGATTTTAAAATTTTCCTTTGTGTAATGCTGTGAGAAGCATCTGCTTGGACAGTCATTAGCTGTGCATCTGGTCAAAAATACCCTCCACATGTTGGCTGCAGGAGAGGAAGTTTATGAAAACCATAACCCCTGACTCAATGGAATATTAGTGAAGTGTTTCAATTATCTATTGACATTTAAAACGTCCACATGGGTTTGTCAGTACAGATTTTGAAATGTAACAAGTTAAATCCTTACTTTGATTTAATTTGTGAGCAGATGGCATTAACAGTCCTGAGTAATGCACTGGGCTATCCCTCAGCTTGTCCAGACTTATTTACAGGATAGGAGCCATCCTCCAATGGCTGATTATCTGCTTCATTTAGTAGGAAGGAAATTAACCTCTGGTTTCTGTGCTGATGACTCAGCAGGTAGTATACAACTAATGCAAAAAAAAAATTATTACTAAGTAAACAAAAAAATAATTATCCCCAAAATGCACGGTCTTCAAATCGAACTGGACCAGTTAAAGAACTAAATTGTTTTATTGGACCCAAGAGATAGAAGCAATCATTTCAGTCCACTAGTTGGAATAATAAAGTTTGGGGAAAAATTATTTTATTTCCTGGCATAACTAAATAAAAGGTGGTATTTTAAGTGATACTTCCCATACAACTCTATAAATTAACATGCCCTGCAATGTACCCAGTTTAGGGAAAAATGTTCAGTGTGGTACAAGTATGTATTTCAACACCATATGTTAGATGTAACTTAATCCTTAACAGAAGGAAAGTCCTCCCTTCCTCAAAAACACACTACTAGCTAAGAAGCCTAATTTGAAATACAGAAGACCTAACATTTTTACAACATGAAAGTCACTTAAGTTCACAGATTAAACCCTTTTACAGTTTTAGTTACTTTAATGAGTCTTTTTCGATATGATAATATATCTTAATGTTGGCAAAACATAATGCTATGAGAAATGTTGGTGAGACAATTATATTTTATTGCTTTGAACAAATATAACTATTCACTATTTGGAAGCATTAATATAATAGCTATTTTTACAAAAATGTATATTTATAGATACACAGCACAAATGGTGCTAAAATAATAGACATCAACATGCTAAAAAAAAAGACTCTAAAGAATCTAGATGCAGAACTTTCACCTTTCACAAAATTAAAGTTTATCTCAAAGTGAGTTACAGACCTAAAAGGAAAAGACAAACCCATAAAATTTTAGGAAGATAACATAGGAGATCTAGGTGAACATGGGTTTGGCAATGAGTTTTTAGATATAACACCCAAAGCACACTCCATGAAAGAAAAAAAAAATTGATAAGTGGAACTTCATAAATTTAAAAACTTCAGCTCTGCAAAAGATACTAATAAGAGAATGAAAGGATAAGCTAGAGACTGGGAGAAAACACTAAAAATGATACATCTGATGAAGTGTATGTATCCAAAATATGAAAGAAAACTCAATAATTTTAAAAATGAGCAACAGATCTTAAAAGACACCTCAATTAAAAAGATGTACAGATGACTAACATCATATGTCATTAGAGAACTGCAAAGTAAAACAGCAATGATATACCATTACACTCACCTGCTAATTCAGGAGACCTAAGAGATGAGGGTTCTATCCCTGAGTCAGGAAGATCCTCTGGAGGAGGGCACAGCAACCCACTCCAGTGTTCTTGCCTGGAGAATCGCATAGACAGAGCAGCCTGGTGGGCTATGGTCCATAATGTCGCAAATTGTTGAACACAACTGAAGTGACTTAGCACAGCACACACCTATTAGAATAAGTAAAATGCAGAACACTGACAGGACCAAATACCGGTAAGAATATGGAACTACAGAAATTCATTTGTCACAGTGGAATACAAAATGGTACAACCACTTTGAAGGACAATTTGTCAATTTCTTATAAAGGTAATATTGTACAATCGCTCACCTTGGTATTAAGTTGAAAACGTGTGTCCTTATAAAAGACTGCAAACAAATACCTATTCATAACTGAAAAACTTGGAAGCAATCCAGATAACCTTCTGGATAAGTGAATGGATCAATAAACAGTGGTATATCCACATAATTGACAGAACATTTTCAGTAACTAGAAAGAAATGAATTATCAAGCCACAAAAAATGCATATTGCTAAATGAAAAAAGCCAGTCTGAGAAAACTCCATACTGTATGATTCCAACTATATGGCATTCTACAAACAGCAAAACTATAGAGATAGGAAAAAGATCAGTGACTGCAAGAAGTTTAGAAGAAAGGAGGGAGGAAAGAATAGGTGGTGCATGGAGGAGTTTCAGGGCAGTGCAACTACTTTGAACGATATACAGGGTTGATGCAGGACATTATACATTTGTCAAAAGCCATACAGTGTAAAACACAAAGACTGGACTTGAATTAATAATAACGTATCAGTATTGATTCATCGCTGTAAGAAAGGAACCACAGTAACGCAACAAGGTATAATATACAGGGGTAACAGAGGGAGACTGGGCGTGAAGGAAGTACATGAGCGCTATCTAGACTTTCTGCTCAATTTTTCTATAAATCCAAAACTTCTCCAAAAAATAAAGTCCTTTAATTTAAAATGGTTTAAATTAGACATGAGTAAAATTGAATTTAACAGAATGTTTGTAATCTTGAGCAATACATGTGAAAGTGAAAGCGATAATGAAGTTGCTCAGTCATGTCCGACTCTTTGTGACCCCATGGACTATAGCCTACCATGCTCCTCCATCCATGGGATTTTCCGGGCAAGAGTACTGGAGTGGGTTGCCATTTCCTTCTCCAGGGGATCTTCCAGACCCAGTTAATGAATAAGAAAATGTATTGAAGAATTTGGCTTTATTAAATTCCAAATTCTCTTTGTTTGGAAAGAGTGGTCAAATAGAGTTGGAAAAGAAAGGAAACATAAATTCTCCTGGTATATCAAATATTATATCACAGAAATTTCCCTTCAAAAAGCATTGCCAAAAAGAGCAGGCCTCTCTCTTTCTGAATTCAATATTCAGAAAGTAGATCTGAGAACAAGTGGTGAAACTAAGAAAAATTGGATTACTACAACTCAGGGTGAATGCAAAAAAGACTACAAGGGCACAACAAAAGTCCTAATGACTTAAAAAAAAAGGCAAAATAAATTTTCAGGTGAGGACTGCACGAGGAAAATCTGCTAGAAGTCAAATCCAACTTTAACAGGTAGAATACTTGGTTGTAAAAAAAAAATAACAATAAGATGGAAACAGAGTTTCAGAAGCCCCAGATCTTGGAAAATTGAAGGAGGCTACAAAGGCAGCTGTACTTTCAAACTCCCTGAGGTGTGAACAGTTAAAAGAGCCACCCACCCTTCAACTCCCACTCAGGAAACTGATTTCAGCAGAAGTAACATAAAAGGATCACTAATACCAAAATGTTATGAGAAAACAGAAAAAATATATATAAATGATAAAGGCACACCAGAAAAAAAAAACAGTATGATAATTTAGAAAAAATTTAACCCAATATTGCAAAACACCTACCAGAGAAGTCAGTTTTAGATAACGAAAAATCATAGGAGAAGCTGTGATATAAGAATAGAGAGTAAAAGTTGAAAATAAGTAAGGGTAGCATTAAGACTAAATAATAGAGGTAAATATACTGAATAGTATGTAAATATTCTATGCTCTGCTGAATAGATACAATCCAACTATTAATAATTTGGAGAGAAAATGAAAATATATTTCAAAAATTTATTGGGCAAAAGTTTAAAATCAGTTCTTTTTCACAAATTTCTGGGCTATTTTTGAAATTCTTTTATTTTTCTTGTAAAAGTTAGAATCATATTTCTAACCTTTAAGAAAAACTATCATATTTTTGGTGGAAACTTTGATTGGAAAGGCATAAAGTTTATTTATTAATTGCAATTTTCTTTTTGTGGTTGATATGCAAATTATAACTAAAATTTGTATGTTAGTCTTACTTTAACTCTCATAAGTTTCTTTTAACGATTAAACTGTATGTTCTTTTTGATCTTTGGTTTTCACAACCATATCATATTTACATTAATAGCATCTGAGAGTAACAACAGTTTTTAAAATTTTTCTTTGCGGTCCTTAAAACATTTCATTTAAAGATGAAAAAAAAAATAAGGAAAAAATGTCAAATGAAATTAAAAATATAAAATCAATTAG
Organism: Bubalus bubalis; assembly: GCF_019923935.1. Classification (NCBI taxonomy): domain Eukaryota; kingdom Metazoa; phylum Chordata; class Mammalia; order Artiodactyla; family Bovidae; genus Bubalus; species Bubalus bubalis. Next base: position 67,953,314 of record NC_059160.1, read on the forward strand.
GGAAAAGTGGAATCCAATGCTAGTCTGAAGACGGCAATAATATCAACAAAACTGTAACCAGAATCATCAGGAAAAAAAGGGAAAAAATACACAAATAATATAAGGGGGCATCATTATTGATCTTAAAGACATTAAAAGGCTAATAAGAGGACTTGTGCCAATAAGTTTGATAACTTAGATGAAATGAAAAAAATACTTAGGAAAAAGTATCAAAATTCCTCAAGAAGAGTGAGATAACCAGAATACATATATACAAACATGTGCAGGCATGCTTAGTCATGTCTGACTCTTTGCAACCCCATCAGGCTTCTCTGTCCATGGAATTTTTCCCAACAAAGAATACTGGAGCATGTTGTGATTTCCTACTCCAGTGGATCTTCCCATACCAGTGACTGAACACACATCTCTTGCATCTCCTGCATTAGTATGCAGATTCTTTATGAACACACACACAACACAAATTAATTAAATGCTTGTTCATAAAACTTCCTAAAATGGTATTACTGGGGAATTTTATCAATATTTGGAGAAGAAAAATACCCATTCTCACAGAATCTGCCAGAAAATGGAAATGAAGGAATTATTTTTCAGTTAATTATTTGGAGCTAACATCACTGTAATATTAAAAACTAAATTGAAAATAGAATCACACAATATCCCTCATGAGCATAGACACAAACATTTTTAGCCAAATGATATTAAATATAACAATATAAAAAAAAAAAGAAAATATATTATGAGCAACTTGGGTTATTTAACAAGTGAAAGCTATTCTACCACTCAAATATCAAGCAAATGTAATTAACCACAAAGTAGCTAACAAAACAGAAAAAATGAATACAATTATCTTTCTACATGCAGAAGAGCACTTGGAAAAGGTTAAGTCTAACCTTCTACAGAATAAAACGGAAAGTCCTTAACTTGAAAGAAAGTATCTATAAACATATTATAGCAAATATCAGATCAGATCAGTCGCTCAGTTGTGTCTGACTCTTTGCGACCCCATGAATCGCAGCACGCCAGGCCTCCCTGTCCATCACCAACTCCCAGAGTTCACTCAGACTCACATCCATCAAGTCAGCGATGCCATCCAGCCATCTCATCCTCTGTCGTCCCCTTCTCCTCCTGCCCCCAATCCCTCCCAGCATCAGAGTCTTTTCCAATGAGTCAACCCTTCACATGAGGTGGTCAAAGTACTGCAGGTTCAGCAACAGCATCAGTCCTTCCAAAGAAATCCCTGGGCTGATCTCCTTCAGAATGGACTGGTTGGATCTCCTTGCAGTTCAAGGGACTCTCAAGAGTCTTCTCCAACACCACAGTTCAAAAGCATCAATTCGTCGGCGCTCAGCCTTCTTCACAGTCCAACTCTCACATCCATACATGACCACAGGAAAAACCATAGCCTTGATTAGACGGACCTTTGTTGGCAAAGTAATGTCTCTGCTTTTGTATATGCTATCTAGGTTGGTCATAACTTTCCTTCCAAGGAGTAAGTGTCCTTTAATTTCATGGCTGCAGTCACCATCTGTAGTGATTTTGGAGCCCAGAAAAATAAAGTCTGACACTGTTTCCACTGTTTACCCATCTATTTCCTATGAAGTGATGGGACTAGATGCCATGATCTTCGTTTTCTGAATGTTGAGCTTTAAGCCAACTTTTTCACTCTCCTCTTTCACTTTCATCAAGAGGCTTTTTAGTTCCTCTTCACTTTCTGCCATAAGGGTGGTGTCATCTGCATATCTGAGGTTATTGATATTTCTCCCGGCAATCTTGATTCCAGTTTGTGTTTCTTCCAGTCCAGCATTTCTCATGATGTACTCTGCATATAAAGTAAATAAGCAGGGTGACAATATACAGCCTTGACGAACTCCTTTTCCTATTTGGAACCAGTCTGTTGTTCCATTCCTGGTAAAAGACTGGATGTCCCCTAAAATTGAAAAAAAGCCAAGATGTCCATTTTATACATTTCTTTGAAAGGTCTAGCCAGTGTAAAAAGAAATTAAATGTATGCAAACTGGAAAAAATGTATATATATACATATATATGTATATATGTAATTTTATTTATAGACAACATGATCATTCATGTTAAAAAAAGCCTATGGAAACTAAATAAAATCTATTCAGTTAGTGAATTCAACAATGTCTCTACACAGAGGTTCAATATTATTTTTAGAAGTCTGTTTCTATGAACACAATGAAACTTAGAAATTGAAATTAGGAACACATGTACACCTGTGGTGGATTCATGTTGATGTATGGCAAAACCAATACAATATTGTAAAGTAAAAAAATAAAAAATAAAAAAAAACACACAATTCTCAACTTTAAAAAATTAAATAAATAAATAAAATAATCAGAATTTGAAAAAAAAAAAATCAAGAACACTACAACTGACCAAAAATTAAGAAATACTTGAGGATATATTAAATGAAATACATGCAAGAATGTAAAATACAGATTACAAATATAGCTGTAAGAAGTTAAAGATTTGAATAAATTGAGAGATATGTCATGTTGAGGGATCAAATGACTCAGTATCACTAAAATGTCAAATTTCTCTAATCTATTTTTTCATTGCAATACAAATAAGAATCTTTGCAAAATTGTTTGCAGAAAGAAAGAAGTAAAAATGTCTTTATTTGAAAATGACATTATTTTACACACCAAAAAATCTCACAGACTCAACTAAGAAGCTGTTGGAACTAATAAATTCAGAAAAGTGGAAGGATATAAAATCAACATAAAGAAGTCAGGTGTATTTCTATTAATATACACAAACAATGAAACATCTGAAAAAGAAATAGAAGAACTATTCCATTCACAATAGCATGAGAACAAGAAAATACCAAGGAAAAAAAATTAACCAAGGAAGTGATAGATCTATACAATGAAAACTAAAGTCTTTGTTGAAATAAATTGAAGAAGACACAAACAAATAGAAAGATCTCTTGTTCGTGAATCAGAAGAATTAATACTGTTAAAATGTCCACACTACCCAAAGTCATTTCCGTTAAGTTAGTTCCTAAATTGTGTCCTACTCCCTTGGGATCCCATGGACTATACCTTGCCAGGATTCTCTGTCCAAGGGGTTTCCAAGGCAAGAATACTGCAGTTGGGTTGCCATTTCCTTCCTCATCTTTGCAAGATTTTTTAAATTAGAAAGATGATTTTAAATTTACTATGAAAATGCAGCTTGAATAAATTCAAAGGGATTTTTATAAAAGAGTCTTCTATTTGAAGGATTCCCTGATGCCTCAGATGGTAAAGAATCTACCTGCGATGCAGGAGACTTGGGTTCAATCTCTGGGTCAGGAAGATCCCCTGGAGAAAGGAATGGCTAGACACACCAGTATTCTTGCCTGGAGAATTCCATGGACAGTCTGGTGTGCTGCAGTCCATGGGCTCACAAAGAGTTGGACATGACTAAGCAACTGAATAACAAGAAGCTGCATTTGTACCTCTACATAAATTTATTGGTCCTCTTTTGCCTAAAGAAACTTTAATGACCAAAGTTTAATTTATTGGCATGGGCCCACTAAGCAGAAATTATATATTTAATGTTTTAGCTAAAGAAATCAGAAAGGCTTAAAAGTAGTTTGGTTGGTTGGCTGAAGCATGGACCCAAAATGGCTGAAACTTAATGAAACTGAAATGCTACAACCACCCTGGTATAAGAATGTTTCCAAAGGGTGATGGAAACTGATACATTATAGTGTATTTTTAAGACCTACTTAGATAATCACCATAGTGTGATTACTGACCTAGAGCCAGACATCCTGGAGTGGAAAGTCAAGTAGGCCTTAGAAAGCATCACTATGAACAAAGCTAGTGGAGGTGATGGAATTCCAGTTGAGCTCCTTCAAATCCTGAAAGATGATGCTGTTAAAGTGCAGCACTCAATATGCCAGCAAATTTGGAAAACTCAGCAGTGGCCACAGGACTGGAAAAGGTCCGTTTTCATTCCAATCCCAAAGAAAGGCAATGCCAAAGGATTCTCAAACTACCGCACAATTGCACTCATCTCACACGCTAGTAAAGTAATGCTCAAAATTCTCCAAGCCAGGCTTCAGCAATATGTGAACCATGAATTTCCTGATGTTCAAGCTGGTTTTAGAAAAGGCAGAGGAACCAGAGACCAAATTGCCAACATCCGCTGGATCATGGAAAAAGCAAGAGAGTTCCAGAAAAACATCTATTTCTGCTTTATTGACTATGCCAAAGCCTTTGACTGTGTGAATCACAATCAACTGTGGGAAATTCTGAAAGAGATGGGAATACAAGACCGCCTGACCTGCCTCTTGAGAAATCTGTATGCAGGTCAGGAAGCAACAGTCAGAACTAGACATGGAACAATGGAATGGTTCCAAATAGGAAAAGGAGTACGTCAAGGCTGTATATTGTCACCCTGCTTATTTAACTTATATGCAGAGTACATCATGAGAAACACTGGACTGGAAGAAACACAAACTGGAATCAAGATTGCCGGGAGAAATATCAATAACCTCAGATATGCAGATGACACCATCCTTAGGGCAGAAAGTGAAGAGGAACTAAAAAGCCTCTTGATGAAAGTGAAAGAGGAGAGTGAAAATGTCGGCTTAAAGCTCAACATTCAGAAAACGAAGATCATGGCATCTAGTCCCATCACTTCATGGGAAATAGATGGGGAAACAGTGGAAACAGTGTCAGACTTTATTTTTCTGGGCTCCAAAATCACTACAGATGGTGACTGCAGCCATGAAATTAAAAGACGCTTACTCCTTGGAAGGAAAGTTATGTCCAACCTAGATAGCATATACAAAAGCAGAGACATTACTTTGCCAACAAAGGTCCTGTCTAATCAAGGCTATGGTTTTTCCAGTGGTCATGTATGGATGTGATAGTTGGACTGTGAAGAAGGCTGAGCGCCGAAGAACTGATGCTTTTGAACTGTGGTGTTGGAGAAGACTCTTGAGAGTCCCTTGGACAGCAAGGAGATCCAACCAGTCCATTCTGAAGGAGATAGCCCTGGGATTTCTTTGGAAGGACTGATGCTAAAGCTGAAACTCCAGTACTTTGGCCACCTCATGTGAAGAGTTGACTCATTGGAAAAGACTCTGATGCTGGGAGGGATGCGGGCAGGAGGAGAAGGGGACAACAGAGGATGAGATGGCTGGATGGCATTAATGACTCGATGGATGTGAGTCTGAGTGAACTCTGGGAGTTGGTGATGGACAGGGAGGCCTGGCGTGCTGCGATTCATGGGGTCACAAAGAGTCGGACATGACTGAGCGACTGAACCGAACTGAACTGAACTATCCATCCTGGGAGGATCCAGAGGACTCAGCTTCACCATGACTGTAAGAAACAACAGTCATGTTATGAGGGGAGTCTCAGCATCTCTGAAAAGCTCTATCGTCGCTCTTTTCTGTAGGTCAGAAATTCCAGTGGAACTACTATCATTGAACGGGAATGCTAAATGAAGTGGAGACAACAGGATCTTGGAGTGGCCAGGGGTGGCCAGTGGCAGAATGGTGGGCATAGTTACCAAAATGGACAATGAAGTCAAAGCAATGATCAAAGTAATTTGACTCACAGAGATCTGTAATGCAGGCTGGTTGATCATGGTATTGCTAAAGAGAAGAAGGCTACTAAGTTCTAACTTGTCTGTCTAAGTAGAACAGTTCTAGGTTTCATGAACAGAAGTCTAACATAAATCACCAAAAAAGAACTGTTTCTTTAATCACTACCAGATTGAGCCAGTTTATAGACAGAAAAACTTGAATGAAAGGGGATGTATGTATGTGTATACGTGCATATTACATTTTAGAATGGTTACAAGTTTGTTCACAAAATAAATTCATATATATATATATATATATATATATATATATATACACATTTTATTCCTGATACTTTAAATTCCATTAGAGTAATCTTTTATGTATCTGTCATAATAATTTTTTAAAAAAAAGAGTTACAAAATGCATGAAGCCTCATGTTTTGTGAACTGTGAGCCCAAAGCTATATCAGTATGCACTGAGCCAATGAAAAATACAACAAAGGGTAAAAACCTTAAGTATCCAAACTTGAGCATTTCCTCACTGAAAATTAAAATGGAAAACAGAACAAAGGTTTGTTTTATAGATGATTTCAAGGAGCCAAGAAAGTATCATTGTTGGAAAGATGATAAATCTACAATCAATCACAGGCATTGCTTCTCCAAGGACTGACTTTTAATTAACAGTTTGAAATCTATTATTAGGTTAAAATGAGGTTTGAGAATGCAAATTTTTATTTGCTTTTCTATGTTATGACCACTGTTAATGCTTAAATGAGTTTGAAAAAAAAATATTTGAATTACATGTGTGGCTTTATACTTCCTGGAATCTTTTCAGTCAGATATTTTATGTAAATCAAAGTTGTTTATATGATAAGACTGAGGATTTCATGAGTGGCATGTAATTATTTTACATTAATAATCTCTAAGGCAGTGAAGTTTAACAGAAATTTCAGTGAAGATGGAAATGTTCTATACCTGTGCTGACCCTGTAGCCTCTAGACACAGGTAGTCGCTGAACAATGGGGCTACTGAAACAGAGAACTGAATTTTAATGTTTTTATTTTCAATGTATTCAACTGCAATCTTAAATATTCACCTGTGGCCTCTGGCTACTGAGTCCAATATTGACAGTACAGCTCCTAGTCTGTGACGGGTGGAGATATAGAAATATTTCAGAATTACCTACTAAACTAAAAAATGCTATTTCCTAAGTTGTATTTTAATTGGCCCAATATCACCCCTTGCCCACACACATTCACAATTACATGCATCACTCTTACAAAATAAATAATTTCAACTATTAGGTAAAATTACTCATGGATTTTCTTAAACTCTGTAAGTTATTTGAGTTGAGAATCATAGGTCCCAAATTAGCAATAGAGATATCTTTTATATGCTGATACACTTAATATATTTTAGATCACCACAGTGCTATATTCTTATAGATCACTTCCTGCACCAAACTATCTGCTTGAAATACTTTTTTAATCTTAGGATATTACTTCTACATTCACAGTGGATTTACACTGATCATTTTGTCTAGTCACTTGCTCATGATTGGTTCTCTCTGTTCTATACTCATTGCATAAAAGCAATTCATGTTGCTGAAGCCACAAGTCTCTGTTGTTACCTCTGGCATACATTTCTAGGGCAGGCAACCTATTTTGGACATTCAGTCTGTGATGATGAATTAAAGGAGCTCCACCTGACATGCTTAAGGGATCAAATCTTTGCCAATGGCTTCTTCCATGCAATGTGCTAACCAATTAGGCATGCCTACTATTTACTGATATGACACTATTTGCATGCCTGAAAGTAAAAAATGCTTTGTGTATAAAATATTACAGAGAACCATATATAAGCAGATGAAAAATTTAGCAATATTATCAGAACACAGTACTTATCTGCTATGTACATAATCCACTTAAAAATATGTCAACACAAATTTATTTATTTTTTCATGTGGTTAACACTGGAGTGAACTGGGTTGAAAGACACGACTACTTATCTCAGTTTCAGCACTGGGAATGTAGTTTGCATTGGATCTTTCACTTCAAGGTATATCATGGATAACTGATTGCCAAGTGTTTTCTATGAATACTTACATTTCAAATTAAAGTTTAAGTTCTGGAATGACATGAACTGTGCACTACATTCATTTGGGTTTCAAATCATTCTTGGTATATACCAAGATATAGTATATCTTATATTTGTACCTTCATTTAGATAAACGTCCTTATATATGATGTTTATCTAAAGAGTATACATGTTTAGATAAGATATAGTATATCTTATATTTGTACCTTCATTTAGATAAACGTCCTTATACATGACGTTTATCCAAAGAGTATACATATTTAGTGTACTCTGACAATTCCTGAAAGAGAGGAACAACCATCAGATACACTATGAATTAATATATAAATGCTAAGCACTCTTCAAGTACTAGGTACACAGAGGTGACATACACAATCATGATACTGATCTTTACTAACTTAAAATAGTTTAGAAGATAGCAAGTAATGCACCACTACACAAAAATAATTTTTATCAGAGCTATGAATATAAGATACTATAAAGTTTATAACAAAGAATGAACCAGACTGGATGGTGGGGGCCAAAAGGGTAGGGGACAAAAGGTGTTTAGGAATAGCCTTTTGGAGTAAAGATTATTTAAGAAGTGACTTAAAAGGATTAAAGTGGAGTTTACTGTCAAAGAGTGAATGGTATAAATGTATCAGAGTGAGCAAAGAACACAAGCAAAGGTGCCCTGATGTAGGAAAATACACAGCACATTTCAGGAACAAAGAAAGGTCAATGTAGCTACCATGCAGTAAACAAGGTCGTGGTGACCAAGTATTATGCTGATAAAGCAGCTGAGCTCAACCTAATGAAAGACCTCAAAGCCACGTTAGGGAAAGAAAAAAGAGAGATCTCAGTTTAAAAATGATGAAATACAACTTATATTACTAAAAAACCAGTTATGGTAAGGCAAGACTTGACAGATCTTTTAGTCAGCTATTGCAGTGTGCTAGTAAGAGAAGATAAGGGCTAGGACTAATGCATTGTTAGCAATGATAGTGATTTGAATGAATCTTAAATGCAAAAATAGGAAGTCAACAAATTTTACCTGGAGCAAGGTAAAATTTACCTTAGGTAAAATGTTACCTTTACCTAACAAGCACGTTTAGCCTTGGAGTACAAATTGAAGCAGGGTGAAGGCTAACAGAGAGTTTCGCCAAGAGAATGCACTGGTCATAGCAAACACCCTCTTCCAACAACACGAGACACAACTCTACACATGAACATCACCAGATGGTCAATATCAAAATCATATTAATTATATTCTTTGCAGCCAAAGATGGAGAAGCTCTACACAGTCAGCAAAAACAAGACTGGGAGCTGACTATAGCTCAGATCATGAATTCCTTATTGCCAAATTCAGACTTATATCAAAGAAAGTAAGGAAAACCACTAGGCCATTCAGGTATGACCTAAATCAAATCCCTTACAATTATACTGTGGAAACGACAAGTAAATTCAAGGGATTAGATCTGATAGAGTGGCTGAAAAACTATGGATGGAGGTTAGTGACATGGTATAGGAGGCAGTGATCAAGATCATCCCCAAGAAAAGGAAATGCAAAAAGGCAAGATGGTTGTCTGAGGAGACCTTACAAATAGCTCAGAAAAGAAGAAAAGTGAAAGGCAAATGAGAAAATGAAAGATATAAGCATCTGAATGCAGAGTTCCAAAGAATAGCAAGGAGAAATAAGAAAGCCTTCCCAACCAATGCAAAAAATAGAGGAAAGCAATAGAATGGGAAAGACTAGAGACATCTTCAAGAAAATTAGAGATACCAAGGGAACGTTTCATGTAAAGATGGGCTCGATAAAGGACAGAAATGGTATGGACCTAACAGAAGCAGAAGATATTAAAAGAGGTAGTAAGGATACACAGAAGAACTATACAAAAAAATCTTCATGACCTAGATAACCACAATGGTGTGATCACTCACCTAGAGCCAGATATCCTGGAGTGTGAAGTCAAGTGGGCCTTAGGAAACATTACTACGAAAAAAGCTAGTGGAGGTGATGAAATTCCAGCTAGCTATTTCAAGTCCTAAAAGATGATGATGTTAAAGTACTGCTCTCAATATGCTAGAAAATTTGGAAAACTCAGCAGTGGCCATAGAACTGGAAAAGATCAGTTTTCACTCCAGTCCCAAAGAAAGGCAATGCCAATAGATGTTCAAACTACTACACAAGTGCACTCATCTCACACACTAATGCTCAAAATTCTCCAATCTCAGATATTTAAACTGGATTGAGCGAAGACGGAGGTACCAGAGATCAAATTGCCAACATCTGTTGGATCATAGAAAAAGCAAGAGAATTCCAGAAAAACATCAACTGCTGCTTCATTGACTAAAGTAAAGTTTTTGACTCTACAGATCACAACAAACTGGAACATTCTTAAAGAGATGGGAATACCAGACCACCTTACCTTCTTCCTGAAAAACCTGTATGCAGGTCAAGAAGCAACAGTTAGAATTGGACATAGACCAACAGACTGGTTCCAAATTGAGAAAGGAGTACATCAAGGCTGCACACTGTCACCCTGCTTATTTAACTTATATGCAGAGTACATCATGCAAAATTCCAGGCTGGATGAAGCACAAGCTGGAATCAAGATTGCCGGGAAAAATATCAATAACCTCAGATATGCAGATGACACTACCCTTATGGAAGAAAGTGAAGAGGAACTGAAGAGTCACTTGATGAAAGCAAAAGAGGAGAGTGAAAAAGCTGGCTTAAAACTCAACATTAAAAAACTAAGATCATGGCATCCAGTCTCATCACTTCATGGCAAATAGATGGGGAAACAATGGAAACAAAGGAAAAATGGAGTTTGCTTTTTGGGGGCTTCAAGATCACTGCAGGTGGTGACTGCACCATGAAATTAAAAGACATTTGCTCCTTGGAAGAAAAGCTATGACCAACCTAGACAGCATATTAAAAAGCAGAGACATTACTTTACCAACAAAGGTCCATCTAGTCAAAGATATGTTTTTTCCAGTAGTCATGTATGGATGTGAGATTTGGACTATAAAGAAAGCTGAGTACTGAAGAATCAATGCTTTTGAACTGTGGAGTTGGAGAAGACTCTTGAGAGTCCCTTGGTCTGCAAGGAGATCAAACCATTCTATCCTAAAGTTAATCAGCTCTGACTATTCACTGCAAGGACTGATGCTGAAGCTGAAGCTCCAATACTTTGGCTACTTGGAGCCAACTCAAGAAAAGACCCTGATGCTAGGGAAGATGTAAGGCAGGAGCAGAAGAAGACGAAATAGGACGAGATGTTTAGATGGCATCACCAACTCAATGACCTGAGTTTAAGCAAGCCCTGGGAGATGGTGAAGGACAGGAAGCTGGCATGCTGAAGTCCGTGGGGACACAAAGAGTCAGTAATGACTGAGCAACTGAGGAATAACAATTTATTTCAGAGTACATAATGGTAAGACTTGGCAATGAATTGAATGTCAGAAGTGAAAGGAAGATATCAATTATGACTTCCAGGTTTCTGGCACAAATAACTGGGTTCATGAAGGTACTTTTACTGCAGGAAAGAAAAACTGGAGAAGAAAAAAAGAAAGATGTGGGAAATATGAATTCAGTGTTCAAGTAGAGACTGTAAGGTGGTAGTTTGATACACATTTACAGTGCAGAAGGAGATACTGGTTGGAAACCACAGATGTGATTCTTGTCAATGTATAACTGGCATGGAAGCCAGAAGGAGTTGAAAACATTACTAACATAGAGAACAGAGGACAAAGAATATAGATTACTGTGTTCTAGCTGAACATGAACATGTTGGGGTTCTAGATGAACCCCAACATTTCATACGTTAAATAGAGGAGAAGACAATAAAAGCAAATAAGGGAGAAAAAGAAGAAAATAGCATTACGATGATTATAATGCAGTTGAAGCTGAGGAAGGAAAGTACTTAAAAAGAATATTGACTGAAATCCTTTGTTTCATGAAGTACAGTAAGGTGAAGACTAGAAATCACATATTGGATTAAGCAATATATCAGTAGTAGCTTTAGTATTTGCAGCTTTACCAAGCAGAGGGAACAGTAATACAGACTGTAATGAAATAGTGAATGATTAAGAGGCACAGGAATAGAAAAAATACGGTGTAAGCTCTTTTAAAAAAAATTAGTTGTGGAGGGAAATATAAAAATGGAGAAAATTGTACAGTCCAGACAATTTAATTTTATTATTAAGATGGGAGAAGTTAGGGATGCTGAAGAAAAGAATGAATAGATGAAGCTGATGAAACAGAAAAGAAAGACATTCATATTTTAAGCCTTAAAAATAATGGGAGGAAATAAAATGTGTAAGACAAGGAAGAATATATATCAAAAAATATAAGAATTTAACAGATGGAGAATGGAGCAATTCATGAATGGCCCCATTATATATAATATAGGACACATAGAATGTATCACAAAATGTGACTTATATAAAGCCATATGTAACATTAAAAACTAACATTAAAAGAGAAGCAAGGTAATGGAAATGAATAAAAGAGAGAAGAGAGAGAAGCAGAGACTGAGAAAGAGAAAGAAAGAAGGAGGGAGGAAGGAAACAAGGAAGAACTAATAAGCAGGTCAAAAAGAATCAGTGTAAGGAATACCTAGGTTTTTCCTATGAGTTATTTCTGGGATAGTTGGAATTAAGGGATTTTTTCTCATGTACCATTAAGAAAAATCATTAGTATTTCTCTTTCACATCCATTTGGTAGGTCACATCCTCAAATCCTAACTTGGTCCCTTCTTCAGCTCCAGATTTTCCATTAATAATACAAAAAGAAAATTAGAATACACCTGCTGTGTATTAATTGTGACCTCCCCAAATGATATGTCCAAATACTAACCTCATACATCTATGAATAAAACTTATTTGGAAAAAGAATCTTTAGCAGATATGAATAAATTAAAGATCTTGAGATGACATGCTAGATTTAGGATGAGCCCTGGGGCTTCCCAAGTGGTTCAGAGGTAAAGGATCTGCCCACCAATGCAGGAGACACAGGTTCAATCCCTGGGTCAGGAAGATCCCCTGGTGAAGGAAATGGTAACCCACTTCAGTATTCTTGCCTGGGAAATCCCATAGACAGAGGAACCTGATGGGCTACATACAGTGCATGTAAGAGTTGGATACAACTTAGCAACCATACAACAAGGATGAGCCCTAGTTCCATTTACCTAGTTTTATTGCCTCTTATAGATAAAAGTGAGAAAGATCTGACACAAAGACACACAGGCAGAGATTGAAGCTGTTATACTACAAGTCATGAGTATGAAGGATTGCTGGCCACCACCAGAAACAAGGAGAGAAGCATGGAATAGATTTTCCTCTAGGGACTCCAAGAAGAACCAAATCTGCCAGACAACTTGATTTTGAATTTCTGGCCTCCAGAATTGTGAAAGAACTAAGAATTTATGTGGGTTGTTTTAAACTGCTAAATATGTGATAATTTGTTATAGAAGCCCTAAGGAATGCCTATGAATCTAAGTAATCACTTGGAGCACATTAAGCATGCCTATTGGGATCACATCTATCTTCATCTGGCTATAAGTCCTTGTGAGCACCCAACATAATTAAAAAGCAAGGAAGGGTTCAGGAACCATTTACTTTTGAGTCTTCTGAGGATGTGATGAGTGGAAGTGTGGAAAACTGCTTGGTCTTACAAAACCTAAATAGCCAAGAACATCAGATACTGCCTCAAATTTCCCTGGATCTCATTTTATTTCTTCCATACAGAGAAATACACATGGAGAGCAGGAACATGTAAGTCTTGTATTTGTAATAGATGTAAAATTTAGAAGATGGATGATAAAGAAAGGCAAGATCAGGGTCCAAGATGAGAGCATTTTTCCAGCAACTGTTGACCTAGACTTAGCAGGATTTTAGGGGAGTCTAATCTTAGATCCTTCATGTGTTTGTATTGAATTTGCCTGGTGGATCACTCCATAGCTGTGTAGATCTCTGTAACAAGAACTTAAAGTTGCTTAGCTACTTTTTCTATGCTTCTTAGTTTTCATGAACATACACCTGCTGTCTTTTTCTTTACTTTTAGGAAGCATAAGAATAAAGCCTTGACCTAATATGTAAATAAGCCAATAGTAATGCCCAATGTGTAAGATAATACCAAATCAATCTCCTTGTTAAAACCAAATAAACAACAACAATAAGACATGTGAATATTGTGTGAAACAGCATCATGGACTAAGAAACATGCTGAATTACAAGGAAAGAACAATTGTCTTCTCTATGATATTTCTTTTAATATCTTTTGAGACAGACCTGTGTTTTGACATTTTAATAGAAACTGAAGAAATGAAGAGAATTATTTCTCTTCTTAAGAAAGTTTGATTTTAAGATAATTTTTCAACAGACTTCCTACATTAGTAAACTAATTTAAAAATTCATCCTTCACATCAACTCTTTGTTGGCTTTTTCTTCCACTAAAATGCAAGATCTGCAGGGGCAAGATAGTTGTCTTTCTTGTGATTGCTGTATCTCCTGTATTTATAGTAGCTGTTGAAACACTTTATTGTGTCTAATTTACATGCATTAAATGAATTGTGCCTATCCTATTATTGAGTGATTAAGCTAAAATTAACAGATGTAGAGCAGACTTGGAAACATTCCCAAAGCCACACAAAGATCAGCTGACAAATGGAGGAAGCCTCACCCATCAAGGGGCCTAAGTACAAGCTCTGATCAAACACTGGCTAAATAGTCCACTGTGACCCAAAATAAACTCCAAGGAACAACTTGAAAATAAAATCACATAGGTCCCTGGAAGATAGGAAGACCATGAATGTGCCAAAGGATGAGGTCTGTCTGAGTGACTGAAGAGGAAAAATCCAAACGATTAGTGCCTAGCTGAATGTAGCAGGGGTCAAAAACAAATTCCTTGAACTGAAGTAGTAGCCTGCAAGACAGACATACACACACAAACAAAATAGCAAAAACTAAAAAAATAACTGGCAAAGACTATTTAAGTACAACCTTGATCACTAGTGTTAGTCACTTGTTGTGCCAAACTCTTTGCAACTCCATGGACTACAGCTCGCCAGGCTCTTGTGTCCATGGGATTCTCCAGGCAAGAATACCGGAGTGCGTAGCCATTCCCTTCTCCAGGGGAATCTTGCCAACTCAGGGATTGAACCTGGGTCTCCTGCACTGCAGGCAGATACTTTACCATCTGAGCCATGAGAGAAGACTTTGACCACTAAGTGGTCAATTTTTTTTTTTTTTTAACCCAGGAATAATCGCTATGGACTTCCCAGGTGGCATGGTGGTAAAAACTACACCTACTAACGCAGGAAAGGCAAGACTCACGGGTTCCATCTCTGGGTGGGGAACATCCCCTGCAGTAGGAAAAGGCAACCCATTCTATGATTCTTGCCTGGAAAATCCCAGGAGAGAGGAGCCTGGTGGGCTACAGTCCATTGGGTCACAAAGAATCAGACATGACTACACACACATGCAATGAAATGACTGCTCTGTAGCCAGGCTGAAAAATAACATTTATGAGAAAAAAAAAAAATCTGAATATTTGAGACTGCATACTGTAAGAACTTGACTTCACAGAACTAGCTTCAACCAAATCACTGAACAAATAAATAAATGACCAAGCAAACAACAAGAGCAGCACTAATACCTGTGGGGAGAAGAGGAGGATATCATTATCTCTAGTTTAATTCAACATATTATCTAAAATAGGTATTTTTTTTAACAAAAGCATATGAAACATACAAAGAAACATTTAAGAGTGATCTGTATATGGGAAAAAAGAGACAGTGGTAGAAACTGCTTCTGAAAGGAGCTAGACAAAGACTTCAAAGCAGCCATTATAAATATGTTCAGAGAACTAAAGAAGACCTTTAGCTCTCCAAGGATTTAAAGGAAGGCATGATGACATATACATAGAATACAAAAAAAATTAAATAGTTATAATTTTTAAAAAGCAAATAATTTTAAAAGAGAAAAATTTTTTAATGTGAAATTAATTACATTAACTGAAATGTAAAGTTCACTAAGGGAGCTAAAGAACAGGTCTGATGTGGTAGAGAAAGAATCGCTGAACTATAAAATAGATCAATAAAGATTATATAATCCAAAGAAAAGAGAAAGAAAATAAAGAAAATTAAAAGAGACTCAGAAATATGAAACAATCTTAGCCACAAATTTGCATATAATGTGACTACCAGACAAAAAGGAAAGAGACAAAGGGACCACACGAAAAAGAAATAATGGCTATAATTTATCAAATTTGCTGGAAAGCATTAATCTACATATTCAAGAATTTCAACAAACTCTGAATAGGGTAAAGACACAGAGAAAGTTCCTTCTAAGATTAGGAACAGAGCACATACATGCAACTCTCAACACTTCTTTCAACATTGTCAGCTTATAGCTAACAAAAAGAAAAATCACCCAGTTATAAAACAGTGAAAGATTATGAATTGAAGTTTCTCTAAAATGGATGTGCAAATGCTAATATGCACAAAATATGATTCTGAACATCACTGTTAGTCACAATGACATATCATTTTATATCCTATAGAATGGATAAAATAAAATTAAAGACATTGTTGGTGCAGATGTGGAGAATTGGAACCCACACACATAGCTGTTGCTCAGAATACAACATGGTGAAATTGAGTTCTTCAAATATGAGGTATAGAGTTTCCATAAAACCCAGAAATTCTACTTCTAGCTACACATCCAAGAGAAATAAACACACACACACACACACACACACACACATACACACAGAAACCTGTACATGGATAATAATGGCCAAAGAGTACAAAGAGTCAAAATGTCCATCAACTAAAAAGAGGATATTTGAAATATGGCATATTGGTATAATGGGCTTCCCTGGTGGCTCAGACAGTAAAGAATCTGCCTGCAATATGGGAGACCTGGGTTCGATCCCAGGGTTGGGAAGATCCCCTGGAGGAGGGCATGGCATCATCCAGATTTAGGATGAGCCCTGGGGCTTCCCAAGTGGTTGTGAGGTAAAGAATCCCCCCACCAATGCAGGAGATGAAGGTTTGATCCCTGGGTCAGGAAGTGAAATGATAACTCACTCCAGTATTCTTGACTGGAGAATCCCATGGATAGAGGAGCCTGGCGGGCTACAGTCCATGAGGTTGCAGAGTCAGACACGACTGAACGACTAAGCACAAGCACATACTGATATAATATCACTGAGAAATAATAAAGAACAAAGTACTAATAAATGTTATAATACAGATGATCTTCAAAAACATTATGCTAAGTAAAATAAAGTAATCACAAAAGACCACACATTGTATTTTTCCATTTAAATGGAACAAGCATAATAGGCAAATTTAAAGAGACCAAGAGTAGATGATTGGTGTCCAAAGCCTATGGGTGCAAGGAAGAAGAATGACTGCTAATGGGTACAGGGTTGCTTACTGGAGTGATGAAAATGTTCTAAACTTAGATTATAGTGATGGTTGCACAACACCATGAATATACTAGGATAAATAAATGTGACTAATATGCCTAATATAAGAATAAACTGTGAGGAAATACATAAGACAGACCTTTCTAAGCTGAGAAGATTTAAAGAATACAATTTAGATATTAAATTAGGAAAGCATTATAATTTCTGTACAGCACAGAAGAAAAGCCAAAAAACAACACTCAGGTTATGTTTAAAATAAGAGAGAGAGAGGGAGTGAATTAATTTGTCCTAATTGTCCTGACTTGGCAATTACCTTTGGCTATAAGTCAGAGAAAATATTAATGTTCCTATTCCTAAAATGTACTATCATATATAAGATATGACTCTCCTTCATATAATTTCATTTATTTATATAATTAAATTTAATAATTGTAACATTTCCTGTGTATAAAACAACATCCCACCATGGAAATATATATATATATATACACACACACACACACACACACCACATAAGATAAATACAATATCTTTATATACACAATTTTTTCATTTGAGTAAACCCTGTAAATCACCCTCAGAAGCAGAGAACTACACTAAAGTAAAAGAAACAGACTTCCTCTAGAGTCCAAGAGGAAATATTCTTTTTATGGAAGGATTTAAAGCGCTGCAGTCCATGGGGTTGCAAAGAGTTGGACACAACTGAGCGACTGAACTGAACTTGGAAAGTCATAGTGAGATGCCTAGTGAGATGCCTATAGGCATGAAAGACCATGATAACCTGGCTCTAACTCAAACTAAGAAGAGTTAGTTTGAATAAAGAAACCATCAGAGAAATCAGAAATATAAACAAGAAAGCAAAAGTGGTATAGAAGATACAATTTTCTCTGGGATAAACTTGCTTTCAGAAATATAAATACTTGTATGTGCAAATTGCCTTGAAAATGTTATCCAAATAACTCTAATGACAGGCTATCATCTTTTGCTCTGACATTTATTCTAATTACTCTTCACAAAGACATAGTAAAGACTTTAATCTGCTGGCATACCTTGCTAGCTTTTATGGCAATAGTAAGTGCTTCTGTTTAATGAATACATACAATATGTTTATACTAGAGTACGCTGCACATAAACTTGGTGTATGAGAAACTTTCAGTAAGCTATTCTTTAATGGACTTAATTTCTTTCTATTTGGATTTTCAGTTTCTGTCTTTAACCTTCTATTTTTAGAGAAGACATGCCATGAAGTTACTCATATACAGCAATCAGTTCAGTTCAGTCGCTCAGTCGTGTGCAATACTCCAATCCAAATTTATTAGAAAATGGGTTACTTCAAACAGAAGATTCATTATTCATTCATTGCTTTACTTAAAACACATAGGTTGCTTTAATTTATTCGGTATTGTGAACTTCTTATACATGATCATATTCTGCAATTATTTCTTTATTACTCTCACTAAAAAGAGACTGATACCATGTTTTAGTAACAGAAGAGATCAATGTCTGGAGCAGGCCTGATCAATTTATAAAATCATGAACCTGAATTTGATTTAGTTTATGTTTATGATTTTGTTGTTAAGGTTAAACACCATTAGTTAGCCTAGGAACCTTTGTCTTATTTGAAGGATTATTATTTTGCAATTTTTAGAGTTTATATTCTCTGCTATGAATAACAGAAAAATTATGAAAATTTCTGCTTAAACTATCATTGGCTCCTACCTACTAAGAACTGTAATGGGGGGGAAAGGTCTAATCAATAGATAAATGCATAGAATTAAACAACAGGCAGATATACAGGGCCTCAATAAAAATCCAAATTTATTTCCCCTAGTTTGACTTACAGATAAAACTGCTTTTATCTGAAAAAGTTAAAGTTAGTAGTATCAAATTTCTAATATAATCAACTAGTTAACAATGTAGGGATTATTATGATTAGTCATAATAGTCACTTTAATTCAGATATTCATGTATTAGAAAGGCAAGCTTATTTTTTTTTAATTTTATGAGTCTTTTTAATGACTTTTTTCCTCCTCTGTAAAGTATGGACATTGCATATTTGTCTTCACATGTATAACAAAAACTTGAGAACAGAAGAATAATTATTTTATTATTTAATCCACTGAGATATCACAGGCAAATTCTTCAGTGATTTAGCTAACAACAGAGATAACAGTATTTAAAATGTTCAAATAAAAGTTTTCAGGTGGGTGGAAATAAATATACTTTAAATTCAAAACAAATATGATTTGAAAAGGCAGGTTTAATGAAATAGATACAGGATATTCAACAAGCTCTACTAAGGAATTTCAGCAAGTGAGAAGTCTCAAAATGTTTACTGTATTTTAAAGAAGCCTCAGGAAGAAATTAAGATTGTTATAATCCATGTATGTCCCCAAGGTACCCCAGCTAATGAAAGTACAAAAGCCAGGAACATGGAACCCAAGGGATTAAGAAAGAAAGGCAAGTATAGGAGTGGGAATGGGAGGAGGGTTTGAGAGATCCTGAGTGTGGTTGAGAATAGAAACATACAAACCACAGTGAAACTCTCTAACAGTAGGACTGAAAATTCGAGTTATGGTAGAAGAAGTAGCTGTGGACCCGGCCAACTGTAACCCATATTTAATATTCTATGGCTTAGTTTCTTCTGTTTTCTCACTTATAAAATGGGAACAATGGTAACACCTACTTCACAAGGTAGTTGTAAAAACTGAATGAGAACTGAATATGAGTAAAACTTTTACATTAGTGTCTGAAACACAGTATTTATGTTCCCAATAAATGTTGTTTATGTTTTTAATAATCATTTTATTATTAAAATAATAACTTAGGAAATAACCTTAAAATGTATTACAGTACACACTTAAAGCAATATAAATGGAAATCAACATATGAGCCCTAAACAATAGAAAATAGTTTTAAAAATCACATAGTCAAAGTACTCTGTGAAGTCTCTTACAGAGGCATTGGAGACTAATGTTGCACCTTTTAATAAATAAAACCAGTATATCCTCCATTGCTGAAACAGAAGACTGTTCAGCTAAGCATCTGATACAGTATTTTAATAAACAAATGCCACTCAAATCATCCCACTAAAGTTATTTTAGGGAGAAAAAAGGCTGTATTTTAGAAAAAAAAAAAAGGGGGGGGGAGTACAGGAGGGGGGTTTGACCTAATAGTGGATATTTATCATACCAATGTGGACTTCCCTGGTGGCTCAGATGGTAAAGCATCTGCCCACAATGTCGGAGACCCGGGTTCAATCCCTGGGTTGGGAAGATCTGGAGAAGCAAATGGCAACCCACTCCAGTATTCTTGCCTGGAAAATTCCATGGATGGAGGAGCCTGATAGGTTACAGTCCATGGGGTCTCAAAGAGTTGGACACGACTGAGAAACTTATTATTATTATTTATCATACCAAAGGGTGCTGTCTCTGTATGGTACTTTATTTTTAACAACTAGAGAAGACTCATATCCTGAGATAAGTTGTGGAGTCAGTTAAAAGCAAAACAAAACAGGAGATTAAAAAATGAAACATTTATTGTCATTATTCCTAAGGGTGAAGCGAAAGTCACTCAGTTGTGTCACTTTGCAACCCCATGGACTATAGAGTCCATGGAATTTCCAGGCCAGAATACTGGAGTGGGTAGCCTTTCCCTTCTCCAGGGGATCTTCTCAAAGGGATCAAACCCAGGTCTCCCCCATTGTGGGAAGATTCTTTATCAGCTGAGCCATAAGGGAAGCCCAAGAATACTGGAGTGTGTAGCCTGTACCTTCTCCAGCTGATTTTCCCAACCCAGGAATCGAACCAGGATCTCCTGCATTGCAGCTGGATTCTTTACCAACAGAGCTATCAAGGAAGCCCTGATTCCTAAAGGCATGACCTCATTATTTTAAGTGTTGTATATTATTATAAACACATTCTATAAACAATATTTGTAGGAAAATTCAGTTATTGGCTATGATGTGAACAACATGGGAAGAAAGAAAACCAAAAACACACAAAACAAAAAAATAACCCACTATATTAACGTATCAGGTCAGTTCAGTTGCTCAGTCATGTCCTACTCTTTGTGACCCCATGGACTGCAGCATGTCAGGCTTCCCTATCCATTACCAACTACCAGAGTTTACTCAAACTCATGTCCATCGAGTCAGTGATGCCATCCAACCATCTCATCCTCTGTCATCCCCTTCTCCTCCCACCTTCAATTTTCCCCCAAATTATGTTCTTTCCAATGAATCAGTTCTTCACAACAGGTGGCCAAAGTATTGAAGTTTCAGCTTCAGCATCAGTCCTTCCAATGAATATTCAGAACCCATTTCCTTTAGGATAGAATAGCAGTCCATTATCTATGTAGTCCTCTGTCTCAAAGATTCTCTTTCCTCCAGCCTACCACATCCAATTAGAGCCACAGGGCTCTAATGAACTAACAGTGCTGCCTGCAGTAATGGGTAGAACTAAAGTAACAAGTTTAGCCTCAGAATCTCTGACTAGAATGACTCAGTTAAACCTTAGGCAATATGTTAAGATCCAGGGAGTCCA
Organism: Bubalus bubalis; assembly: GCF_019923935.1. Classification (NCBI taxonomy): domain Eukaryota; kingdom Metazoa; phylum Chordata; class Mammalia; order Artiodactyla; family Bovidae; genus Bubalus; species Bubalus bubalis. Next base: position 67,974,920 of record NC_059160.1, read on the forward strand.
CGCAACTCTGGGAAGACAGACTCAAAAAATGACAGAAGTTATGTTTTCTGCTCGCTGCCAGGATTTGAGTTGAGAGTCAGAATTATTTTTAATTTAACATATCCTCTAATTGAGTATTCTTTGTGTCCCTAAATTTATGGACTGAATACCTTTCTCATCAGAATTTATTGGGTCAGACAGAAAGGATGAATTGTGCAACAAATGCCTTGACCAAAACTTCATTCTGAAGTCTTTGAAAACTCCATGTCTCTAGAAAAGTATGAAGCAAATAGAGCTTGTCCCCAGAATTAATGAATAAGCAAACAAATAAGAAGGCAAGCAAATCAACAGGAATATGACAAGTGAAGGAAGGGCTTATGTCTTACTAAGATCATGGCAACCGATCCCATCACTTCATGGCAAATAGATGGGGAAACAGTGGAAACAGTGAAAAACTTTTTATTTTTATGGGCTCCAAAATCGCTGCAGATGGTGACTGCAGCCATGAAATTAAAAGCCACTTGCTCCTTGGAAGAAAAGCTATGACCAACATAAATAGCATATTGAAAAGCAGAGACATTACTTTACCAACAAAGGTCCATCTAAGTCAAAGCTATGGTTTTTCCAGTAGTTATGTATGGATGTGAGAGTTGGACTATAAAGAAAGCTGAAGTAAAGTGAAGTCGCTCAGTCGTGTCTAACTCTTTGCGACCCCATGGACTGTAGCCGACCAAGCTCCTCTGTTCATGGGATTTTCCAGGCAATAGTACTGGTGTGGATTGCCATTTTCTTCTCTAGGGGATCTTCCCAACCCAGGGATCAAGCCCGGGTCTCCCCCACATTGTAGTCAGACACTTAACCATCTGAACCACCAGGGAAGTCTGAGTGCCAAAGCTGAGCGCCAAAGAATTGATGCTTTGATGTTGGAGAAGACTCTTGAGAGTCCCTTGGACTGCAAGGAGATCCAACCAGTCCATCCTAAAGGAAATCAGTCCTGAATATTCATTGGAAGGACTGACACTGAAGCTGAAACTCCAATACTTTGGCCACCAGATGCAAAGAACCAATTCAATGGCAAAGACCCTGAGGCTGGGAAAGATTGAAGGTGGGAGGAGAAGGGGATGACAGAGGATGAGATGGTTGGATGGCATCACCAACGCGATGGACATGAGTTTGTGTAGGTTCCTAGAGTTAGTGATGAACTGGGAAGCCTGGTTGCTGAAGTCCATGGGGGTCACAGAGAATTGGACATGACTGAGAGACTGAACTGAACTGAACTGTATCTTACACTGCATTCCAATGGGGGACAATACTGGCATCGTCTTCATTGTGTAAGACCATTTAGAACATTACAAGAACTGTGTAATCTCTCCTGCCTCCATCTTGTCACAAGTCAGTAGCTCCTGATCCCAACTCAGTTATCAGCAGAGTCCAACAAGCACCTTCTCATTTACTGAAGTCGCAGGGTAGATAGGGCTTAAAAAGCCAGACCAAGAATTTCTGTATCTCCTGATTCCAGAAAAGCATCTATTTCTGCTTTATTGACTATGCCAAAGCCTTTGACTGTGTGGATCACAATAAACTGTGGAAAATTCTTCAAGAGATGGGAATACCAGACCACCTGATCTGCCTCTTGAGAAATTTGTATGCAGGTCAGGAAGCAACAGTTAGAACTGGACATGGAACAACAGACTGGTCCCAAATAGGAAAAGGAGTATGTCAAGGCTGTATTTTTTCACCCTGTTTATTTAACTTATATGCAGAGTACATCATGAGAAACGCTGGACTGGAAGAAACACAAGCTGGAATCAAGATTGCAGGGAGAAATATCAATAACCTCAGATATGCAGATGACACCACCCTTATGGCAGAAAGTGAAGAGGAACTCAAAAGCCTCTTGATGAAAGTGAAAGAGGAGAGTGAAAAAGTTGGCTTAAAGCTCAACATTCAGAAAACTGAAGATCATGGCATCCAGTCCCATCACTTCATGGGATATGGATGGGGAAACAGTGGAAACAGTGTCAGACTTTATTTTTCTGGGCTCCAAAATCACTGCAGATGGTGACTTGCAGCCATGAAATTAAATACGCTTACTCCTTGGAAGAAAAGTTATGACCAGCCTAGATAGCATATTCAAAAGCAGAGACATTACTTTGCCAACAAAGGTTCGTCTAGTCAAGGCTATGGTTTCTCCTGTGGTCATGTATGGATGTGAGAGTTGGACTGTGAAGAAGGCTGAGCCCCAAAGAATTGATGCTTTTGAACTGTGGTGTTAGAGAAGACTCTTGAGAGTCCCTTGGACTGCAAGGAGATCCAACCAGTCCATTCTAAAGGAGATCCGTCCTGGGATTTCTTTGGAGGAAATGATGCTGAAGCTGAAACTCCAGTACTTTGGCCACCTCATACGAAGAGTTGACTCATTGGAAAAGATTCTGATGCTGGGAGGGATTGGGGGCAAGAGGAGAAGGGGACGACAGAGGATGAGATGGCTGGATGGCATCACTGACTCGATGGATGTGAGTCTCAGTGAACTCCGGGAGTTGGTGATGGACAGGGAGGCCTGGCGTGCTGCGATTCATGGTGTCGCAGAGTCAGACACGACTGAGCGACTGATCTGATCTGATCTAATGACATGAAAGGTATAAATGCAGCTCTGTATACTATGTTTTCTTCCAAGAAAAAAAATTTTTTTTTTTTTTTTGTAAGAACTGATTTAGACTTTACTGATCATGCAAGGAAGGTGTTGTTTGCTTTTATGGAGATAGGTTCTCTGGTTTGTTTTGTTTTGTTTTGTTTTGTTTTTTGAGGTAGGTATTTTTCTTTGAGCTATTTCTCACAGGAAGTGAGAACCCAGATGAGACATGGAAGTGTGGAAGGACCTACATACATTAAGGATCCTTTAAATAGAATCTAGAGGTTTCTGACTTAAAATATCAATAAATGTTTAATATACATGATCCAGACTCCCTTCCATAATACCACAGACCTCAATCTGCAATATAAAAATAAGAATAATAAGAGCTACATTTACATCATGTGTTCAATTATTAAAACACAGGTTGTATGGCATCAGCAAACTCTGGGAGACAGTGAAAACAGGGAAACTGGCATGCCGCAGTCCATGAGGTTGCAGAGTTGGATATAATTGAGCCACTGAACAATGACAACACTCAAATACAACATGAACGAACAGAAAAAAATATTAACTAAAGGAACTAAAAAGAATTAAAACAGCAAAAATGTGTTACTTCATTTTCAGCTACAGGGTAGAAAATTGAAAAAAAAAAAAAATCTGTTTCATTTTAGGTTAATAGAACCTAAAGCACCCTGAGGCCAGATGAGTAGCAACCGAATTTGGCTTCTGAAATTAGAGAAAACGATTTTTGTATACTTCTGTTGACTGTGTAGAGATAAGAATCAGGCAGAGCAGGGCACACACACACACTCTGATATGGAACTAGAGGTGGATAGGTAAGAAAGATAATCATCTACAGAAATAACAAAGTAAGATTGTAATACAGGAGTCAGTGGGCAGACTGAGATTATGAAATCAAGCAGCCAGAAACTAAGAGTATCAATACTTGAAGTATTAAAACAAATGATGGGCTCACCAATGCTTACTGGCTAATTATATAAAAATTTTGGGTGGGAAAGGTTAAAGAAAATTGAATAAGTGTGTAACACCTCAAACAGGATAAGGTCAAATACAAGATGAGATGGAGACATCAGGAAAGAAAAATCAATAGATCCAAATAGGAGAAATTGATGATACAGACTCAAGGGAAATCATGGCCAAAGAGGAATTGGAAGTTGATACATACAGTTATTATTTGTCAAAAGAAACATTTAATAGGAAGCTAACCTATGATGTAATAAACTTAATCCATGCATTAAAACTTATTAACTGAAAATTTTAAGTCATCTCTGGATATATTTTATTATACATAATTATGGTCTCAGACTGCATATAAAATGCATATTCTCTAGATATCTTAAAGGATATACATGCAGTATAAAATAAAACATGAAGTAAACATATATAGTAAGTTCAATTTTATTAATAAACTAAAATACACACAAACACACAGAAAGGAAAGAGTATAGTGAATTATAAGTTTATATTATGTCACTTGTTCATTTAAAAATATGCATTGTGGGATATTTCTATATTGTACAAAATTATGATTCAAAAGTTTTGTTTCAAGTTAGATTAACTTGAAACAAACATTCTCTAGATCTAATGAAGTGAAAGTGAAAAGTGAAAGTGAAAGTCACTCAGTCATGCCCGACTCTTTAAGACCCCATGGGCTGTGAAGTCCATGGAAATCTCCAGGCCAGAATACTGGAGTAGGTAGCCTTTCCCTTCCCCAGGGGATCTTCCCAACCCAGGTATCGAACACAGGTCTTCCTCACTGTGGCTGAGCCACAAGGGAAATCCTAGAATAATGGAGTGGGTAGCCTATCCCTTCTCCAGTGGATCTTCCTGATCCAGGAATTGAGCTGGGGTATCCTGCATTGCAGGCATATTTTTTACCAGCTGAGCTATGAGGGAAGCCCTATAGATCTAGTTTCACTTTATAATCCATTTTTAAATGAATAAATAGAAGCACGCATGTGCCTTTGGTCTAGAAATCATTTAAAGTATTATTTTTTAAGCCTATACCCAATGACTGCTATTGTTTTGTCTGAGAAATGAGCCATCATTCAGCATATCGAGATTAATCAAAGACATCACAAAAGGTATAGGGTTTGCTAAATTACTTAATAGAAATTCTCTGCTTGCTTTGTGTGTCTACCATTTTAGCTAACATATCAGAATATTCAAAGACAACCTATATTTAATAAGGAAAAAAAATTACCTAGGTATATGTCTCACTAAGACTGCCCTTCCAGTTTGGCAAAACTAATACAGTGTTTCAGGTTTAAAAAAAAAAAAAAAAAAAAGCCTCAATATATTAAAAAAAAAAAAAAAAGCTTGTATAAGTAGTAAAAGCACAGAAAATCATGAAAACTCAGGGAAAAGATACTGGAATGTATCTTTCTTCAAGATCATATGACTACATTTTGATCGGATACTCACATATAGAGAGAGTTACCCTTTATTTGGTTAACAGTAACATTGTTTTACTTTACTGTGAATGTTAATTCATTTGTGTGACCCATCTAAACACATACGTTGAAATCTGTGTTCAATGATCTATTCGGTTGTCACTCTAAGAATGAAACTCTGGTAGAGTTCAACATACTGAATTCCAATTGTACAAGAAGAAATGGGGAAAAGTTGTTTAGCTGTGGCATGTGTGAAAATAAAAGAAAAAAAAATCTCTATAGGGACTTTAGGCAACAGTTAATTCAGTGATTAGACATGGTGATATATTCCTCTCAAACCAGCTAATGTTGCTGCAGACTACAATAAGAAAATTACAAATTTTAGAATAGGGGAGGTGATCAACTAACCCATTCTATTTATTATGTCCTCATATGTGAGCAATTTAAATGCATGACCTTATATCTTAGCAAACTAGGAGATAAACACACTTTTATATTGTGACAGCATAGCCATTCTAGGAATGGCCTCATGAAACTGTTAAAGCTGTAGTTCAATTCCATCTGGAAAAACAATTAAACTGTTAAATCTTCATGGGCACAGAACATATAATATTTATATTTTTGTGTTGTACTGGTATAATATGGTCTAATACATAGTATGTGTCTGGTAAGTATTTACTTAAATGCTATAATTAATTCACTAAAATATGAAAGAGTGAATATTAAGTACACTAAAGTCCCAAAATGTCAAATTCACAGCTATGTTTTGTATCTTATTCAATTGGGTTACATTTTTAATATTTGTATTTAATTTTGCAGACATATTTCTCTAAAGGACTCCCTTCTTGGAAAGGGTTTTAAATATTAAATAATAAAACAGTTAATATAAGTGGACATTGGTTAACTGAACTTAAAAGTCTTCCAGATCAAGGGCATATCTTTAATGCCTTGAACACTGAAGTCTATCCTTGACAACATCCAAACAGACTTCTGAAAAAAGTTCGGGACTTCCTACAGACAACCCCACTATCCACAGCTGGATTGAATAAAATGGAAACTACAGCAAGTGATTCTTGATAACACTTCTGTGGAGGTAACTATCACTATTCTCATTTTTTTTTAGATAAGGAAGAGTATTTCAAGGTACACATCCAGTAAGTGGCAGTCCTAGAATACTAAATTTGGAGTATATGATTCGCTCAAATGTTCTCAAAAGTCTATCGGATGGTCCACAAGAAGGAATCAACACTGAGCCAATAGTGGGCATAAGATTACTTTTCCCACAACAGATAGTAAAAAAACACACTGGTTCTTAAACTACACTGTTACCACACCTTCCACCACTATCCACTGGGATTTTTGTTCCTCTTATAATTCATTTAGATGATAGGTTACATTATTTATCTGAGGTTTTTCTTATTTCCTAAGATAGGCCTAGATCACTATAAACTTCCTTCTTAGAACTGCTTTTGCTGCATCCCATAGATTTTGAAATGTTTGTTTTTTATTTTTGCTTGTCTCAAAGTATTTTATGATTTTCTCTTTGATTTCTTCATTGATCCAAGGGTTTTCTAAGGGTATTTCAGGACAATATAAAGTTATAATAATAAGAATGATGGGGGAATTTTTTAAAGTTTAATCCCAATAATAGAGGAGGGAAAGGTAACCCACTCCAGTATTCTTGCCTGGAAAATCCAATGGATAGAGGAGCCGGCCAGTCTACAGTCCATGGGGTTGCAAAAGAGTTGGGCATGACTGGGCAACTGGGCATGCATCCACACAATAATGGAATAGTGTTTCAAGGCATTCTGAAAGAAAGACACGATCAGTCAACTGATCTTTGAAAAACTTTACAAGGCATTCAAAACAAGAGAGAGGACCTTTTCAATGAACAACTATTAACAGTAATAGTATATTTATTTGTGGAGGAAAAAAGTTGAACATTCATTTCATATGATATACAAAAATTAACTCAAAATGGTTCATAGACCCAAATAAAGAATTTAAATCAAAAGGAAACTTGTCAAAGTAAATAAATGAACATATGTGCCATCAAATATTTCTTTTTAAATTCAACTTTAGCTGGGCATCCTCAATACTTGCTAAATCTGGCAACCCTAAGTTGATGGTTCTGAGTTGTATATACATATACATGTATTTTGTTTTCCTTGAAGAGAGCAGTATTTTTAAATAATATAAAACGTTTTCCTATTTTCAGGAGAAAGGTATTTTTAACTAATTTTCCTCACTAAGGAAATAAAGGTTTGTAGAGATTAAGGAACTTGCTTATCAGTATATCCATTTACATAGTAAAGATAGGTTCTTTGCAAATAAATATCCACGTGATTCCAAAAGAAAACAGTTATATTCAAGAAAAAACAATATTTATATATAAAGATTGGAGAAATTAAGAAATGAACTCATCAATAGTACATATAGATTTCAGAAAGTTTCCTTGAACTGGCCATTAAAAGTTACAAAGGGGGGTGGTCCTAAGATGGCAGAGGAATAGGACAGGGAGACCACTTTCTCCCCCACAAATTCATCAAAAGATCATTTGAATGCTGAGCAACTTCCACAAAACAACTTCTGAATGCTGGTGGAGGACACCAGGCACCCAGAAAGGCAGCCCATTCTCTTCAAAAGGAGGTAGGACAAAATATAGAAGACAAAAAGAGAGACAAAGGAGTTAGGGACTGAGACCCATCCCAGGGAGGGAATTGTGAAGGAGGAGTAGTTTCCAAACACCAGGAAACCCTCTCACCAGTGGTCTGTGGGGAGTTTTGGAATCTCAGAAGGCAACATAACCAGGAGGGGAAAATATCCAAAAAACAAAACCCACAGAATATGTGCCTTAACCACAACTCCCAGCGGAGAAATAGCCTAGAGGCTCATGTCTGCCACCAGCAAGCAGGGGAGGTGAGGGTTGCATGCTTAGGATAAGGCCAGGCCTGAATGCCCTGAGGACAATCTGAAGGAGCTAATGTGAGCTAGCAACCCAAACTGTGGGATAGCCACAGTTTGAGAGGAAAAAAAAGAGAGAGAGAACTTTTCCACAAAAAGATCTAAGGAAGGCACAGCCTGGCCGGCTCACAGAACAAAGGACTGAGTGAATACCAAAGGAGAGCTAGCTGGCTGGGGACCGGCCCATCCCCCTACCAGAGGCAGAGAGGCAAGTGGGCCGCAGCCAGAGCCGGAAGGTGAGAGGCAATCTCAGCTCCAGAGACTGCATCCTCCACCAAACTGTAGGCAGGCTCCCAGCTGCTAACCAAGTCTTCCTGGGATCCTGGACGGTTGACATCTTCCAGGAGGGTCGCAGCCTGAGATCAGCCCCCCAGAGGAGACACACAGCAGACAGCGCACCCGGGAAACCAAGCAGCTGAGACCGGGGAGGTGATAAGATGCACCACACACCTGAGATAGTGTGCTCGCCAAGCACCTGGTCGCCTGAGCTCCTCAGACCTGGGAATGGCACAAAACGCATGCCCAACTGAGTCTGTGCCATTGTGGAGTACCCAAGAACCTGAACCTGAGCAGCTTAGACCTGGGAAGTGCATGCAACACAGGGCCCACTTTGGACAGTTTCCCTTTAGAGCAACCTGGAGCCTGAGCAGTGTAGACTGGGAAAGCCCAGGTGCTGTGAACTGGGGCAAACCCAGTGTAGTCTATACCCTGTGAGCACTCCCCACACATGACAGTGATATTGTTTGCAGTGTTCCTCCCTCCCTACAGCACAACTGAACAAGTGAGCCTAAGTAAGTGACCACCTTTGCCCCTTGTGTCAGGGCAGAAATTAGACACTGAAGAGACTTCCAAACAGAGGAAGCCAAAATAAACAGAGAAGAGGGAGCCTCTCTGGAAGGGACCTGTATTTAGCATTGACTAAGCATTGGAAGGGGCCTATAGAACTTGAGAAGAAGTATAAGCTGGAACAAGGAACTATCTGAAACTGCACTGACCCAACACTGCCCTCAAGAGCTCCAGAGAAATTCCTAGATACATTTTTACTATTATTATTGGTTTTTTTTTTTAATTTTCAAGTTCTTTATTACTCCTTAATTTTCATTTTTATAACCATTTTGATAATCATTTTATTTTTAATGTTCATCTTATAACCTTGACAAAAGACCCTATTTTTAAAGCAAATTTCACATATATATTTTTTATAATTTTTTTGATTGATTTTGTTTTGTATTTTTAATATTATATTTTTTAGAGTCTAACCTCTAGTCTAGATTTTTAATCTTTGCTTTCTGCTATTTGTTATCAATTTTGTACCTTTAAGCATCTAATCTTCAGTACCCATTTTTACTTAGGGATGTGATTACTGGATAATTGATCTCTCCCTTTCTGGATGTCCCTTTTCTCCCCTAGGTCAGCTCTATCTCCTCCCTCCCCCTTCTCTTCTCTATTTAACTCTGAATCTCTCTGGGTGTTCCGGGCTGTGGAGAACACTTAGGGAACTGATTACTAGCTAGGTTGGTCTCTCCCTTTTTGACTGTCCCTCTTGTGAAGTCAAGTGGGCCTTAGAAAGCATCACTATGAACAAAGCTAGCGGAGGTGATAGAATTCCAGTTGAACTATTCCAAATCCTGAAAGATGATGCTGTGAAAGTGCTGCACTCAAGATGCCAGCAAATTTGGAAAACTCAGCAGTGGCCACAGGACTGGAAAAGGTCCGTTTTCATTCCAATCCCAAAGAAAGGCAATGCCAAAGAATGCTCAAACTACCGCACAATTGCACTCATCTCACACGCTAGTAAAGTAATGCTCAAAATTCTCCAAGCCAGGCTTCAGCAATATGTGAACCGTGAACTTCCTGATGTTCAAGCTGGTTTTAGAAAAGGCAGAGGAACCAGAGATCAAATTGCCAACATCCGCTGGATCATCGAAAAAGCAAAAGAGTTCCAAAAAACATTTATTTCTGCTTTATTGACTATGCCAAAGCCTTTGACTGTGTGGATCACAATAAACTGTGGAAAATTCTGAAAGAGATGGGAGTACCAGACCACCAGACCTGCCTCTTGAGAAACCTATATGCAGGTCAGGAAGCAACAGTTAGAACTGGACATGGAACAACAGACTGGTTCCAAATAGGAAAAGGAGTTCGTCAAGGCTGTATATTGTCACCCTGCTTATTTAACTTATATGCAGAGTACATCATGAAAAACGCTGGACTGGAAGAAACACAAGCTGGAATCAAGATTGCCGGGAGAAATATCAATAACCTCAGATATGCAGATGACACCACCCTTATGGCAGAAAGTGAAGAAGAACTCAAAAGCCTCTTGATGAAAGTGAAAGTGGAGAGTGAAAAAGTTGGCTTAAAGCTCAACATTCAGAAAACGAAGATCATGGCATCCAGTCCCATCACTTCATGGGAAATGGATGGGGAAACAGTGGAAACAATGTCAGACTTTATTTTTCTGGGCTCCAAAATCACTGCAGATGGTGACTTCAGCCATGAAATTAAATACGCTTACTCCCTGGAAGAAAAGTTATGACCAGCCTAGATAGCATATTCAAAATCAGAGACATTACTTTGCCAACAAAGGTTCATCTAGTCAAGGCTATGGTTTTTCCTGTGGTCATGTATGGATGTGAGAGTTGGACTATGAAGAAGGCTGAGTGCCGAAGAATTGATGCTTTTCAACTGTGGTATTGGAGAAGACTCTTGAGAGTCCCTTGGACTGCAAGGAGATCCAACCAGTCCATTCTGAAGGAGATCAGCCTTGAGATTTCTTTGGAAGGAATGATGCTAAAGGTGAAACTCCAGTACTTTGGCCACCTCATGCAAAGAGTTGACTCATTGGAAAAGACTCTGATGCTGGGAGGGATTGGGGGCAAGAGGAGAAGGGGACGACAGAGGATGTGATGGCTGGATGGCATCACTGACTCGATGGACATTAGTCTAAGTGAACTCCGTGAGTTGGTGATGGACAGGGAGGCCTGGCGTGCTGCGATTCATGGGGTCGCAAAGAGTCGGACACAACTGAGCGACTGATCTGATCTGATCTTCTCTTGCTGGTCACCTCTATCTCCCTTCTCCTTTTCTTCTCTATGTAACTCCCTGAAGTTCTCTGGGTGTTCCAGACTGTGGAGAGCACTTAGGGAATTGATTATTGGCTAGACTGCTCTCTCCCTTTTTGATTTCCCCTCTTCTCCACCTGGTCACCTCTATCTCCCTACTCCCTCTTCTCTTCTCCATGTAACTGTGAACCTCTCTGGGTGTCCTTCACTGTGGACAACCTTTTCACTATTAACCTAGATGTTTTATTATCAGTGCTCTAGGGATGGAGGAGTCTTGAGACTACTGTAAGAGTAGGACTGAAAGCCGAAGGCAAGAAGTTTAAATACAAAACTTGAGAACACCAGAGAACTCCTGACGTCAGGGAACATTAATCGACAAGAGCTTATCAAAAAGCCTTCATACCTACACTGAAACCAAGCTACACCCAAGATCCAACAAGTTCCAGAGTAAGACATACCACGCTAATTCTCCAGCAATGCAGGAACATAGCCCTGAGCATTAAAATACAGGTGGCCAAGTGCCACACCAAACCCACAGACACCTCAAAACTCACTACTGGACACTTTATTTTATTGCACTCCAGAGAGAAGAAATACAGCTCCACCCACCAGAACACTGATGCAAGTTTCCCTAATCAGGAAACCTTGACAAGCCACTAGTCCAACCCCACCCACAGGGAGCAACCTCCACAATAAAGAGGAACCACAAACTTCCAGCATACAGAAAGGCCACCCCAAACAAAGCAATATAAACCAAATGAAAAGGCAGAGAAATATTCAGCAGGTAAAGGAACTGATAAATGCCCACCAAACCAAACAAGAGAGGAGGAGATAGGGAGTCCACCTGAAAAAGAATTCAGAACAATGATAGTAAAGATGATCCAAATTTTTGAAAACAAAATGGAGTTACAGATAAATAGACTGGAGAAAAGGATTGAGAAGATGCAAGAAATGTTTAACAAGGACCTAGAAGAAATAAAAAAGAGTCAGTCAATAATGAATAATGCAATAACTGAGATCAACAACACTCTGGAGGGACCTACAGTAGAATAACGGAGGCAGAAGATACGCTAAGTAAGGTGGAAGATAGAATGGAAATAAATGAAGCAGAGAGGAAAAAAGAAAAAAATAATGAAAAGAAATGAGGACAACCTCAGAGACCTCTGGGACAATGTTAATTGCCCCAACATTTGAATCATAGGAGTCCCAGAAGAAGAAGACAAAAAGAAAGGCCATGAGAAAATGCTTGAGAAGATAATAGTTGAAAACGTCCTTAAAATGGGGAAGGAAATAACCACCCAAGTCCAAGAAACCCAGAGAGTCCCAAACATGATTAAACCCAAGGCAAAACACCCCAGGACACATATTAATCAAATTAATGGAAATCAAACACAAAGAGCAAATATTAAAAGCAGCAAGGAAAAAGCAACAAATAACACAAACAGGGATTCCCATAAGGATAACAGCTGATCTTTCAATAGAAACTCTTCAGGCCAGAAGGGAATGGCAGGACATACTTAAGTGATGAAAGAGAAAAACCTACAACCCAGATTACTATACACAGCAAGGATCTCATTCAAATATGAAGGAGAAATCAAAAGCTTTACAGACAAGCAAAAGCTGAGAGAATTCAGCACTACCAAACTAGCTCTTCAACAAATGCTAAAGGATCTTCTCTAGACAGGAAACACAGAAAAGGTTTATAAACTCAAACTCAAAACAACAAAGTAAATGGCAATGGGATCACACTTATCAATAATTACCCTAAAGGTAAATGGGTTGAATGCCCCAACCAAAAGACAAAGACTGGCTGAATGGATACAAAAACAAGACCCCTATATATGCTGTCTACAAGAGACCCACCTCAAAACAAGGGACACATACAGACTGAAAGTGAAGGGCTGGAAAAAGATACTTCATGCGAATGGAGTCCAAAAGAAAGCAGGGGTAGCAATACTTATATCAGATAAAAATAGACTTTGAAATAAAGGCTGTGAAAAGAGACAAAGAAGGACACTACATAATGATCAAAGAATCAATCCAAGAAGAAGTTATAACAATTATAAATATATATATACACCTAACATAGGAGCACTGCAATATGTAAGGGAAATGCTAACAAGTATGAAAGGGGAAATGAACAGTAACACAATAATAGTGGGAGACTTCAATACCCCACTCATACCTATGGATAGATCAACTAAACAGAAGATTAGCAAGGAAACACAAACTTTAAATGATACAATGGACCAGTTAGACCTAATTGATATCTATAGGACATTTCACCCCAAAACAATGAATTTCACCTTTTTCTCAAGTGCACAGGGAACCTTCTCCAGGATAGATCACATCCTGGGCTATAAATCTAGCTTTGGTAAATTCAAAAAAATTGAAATCATTTCAAGCATCTTTTCTGATCACAATGCAGTAAGGTTAGATGTCAACTACAGGAAAAAAAAAAAAAAACTATTAAAAATACAAAACATATGGAGGCTAAACAACACACTTCTGAATAACCAACAAATCACAGAAGAAATCAAAAAAGAAATCAAAATATGCATAGAATGAATGAAAATGAAAACAAGACAACCCAAAACCTATGGGATTCAGTAAAAGCAGTACTAAGGGGAAGGCTCATAGCAATACAAGCTTACCTCAAGAAACAAGAGAAAAATCAAATAAATAACCTAACTCTACACCTAAAGCAACTAGAAAAAGAAGAAATAAAGAACCCCAGGGTTATTAGAAGGAAAGAAATTATAAAAATTAGGGCAGAAATAAATAAAAAAGAAACAAAGGAGACTATAGCAAAAATCAACAAAACTAAAAGCTGGTTCTTTGAGAAGATAAATAAAATAGACAAACCATTAGCCAGACTCATCAAGAAACAAAGGGAGAAAAATCAAATCAATAAAATTAGAAATGAAAATGGAGAAATCACAACAGACAACACAGAAATACAAAGGATCATAAGAGACTACTATCAGCAACTATATGCTAATAAAATGGACAACTTGGAAGAAATGGATGAATTCTTAGAAAAGTATAACCTTCCAAAACTGAACCAGGAAGAAATAGAAAATCTGAACAGACCCATCACAAGCATGGAAATTGAAACTGTAATCAAAAATCTTCCAACAAACAAAATCCCAGGTCCGGACGGCTTCACAGCTGAATTCTACCAAAAATTTAGAGAAGAGCTAACACCTATCCTGCTCAAACTCTTCCAGAAAATTGCAGAGGAAGGCAAACTTCCAAACTCATTCTATGAGGCCACCATCACCCTAATACCAAAACCAGACAAAGATGCCACAAAAAAAGAAAACTACAGGCCAATATTACTGATAAACATATATGCAAAAATCCTTAACAAAATTCTCGCAAACAGAATCCAAAAACATATTAAAAAGAGCATACATCATGACCAAGTGTGCTTTATTCCTGGGATGCAAGAATTCTTCAATATTTACAAATCAATCAATGTGATACACCACATTAACAAATAGACAGATAAAAATCATATGATTATCTCAATAGATGCAGAGAAAGCCTTTGACAAAATTCAATATCCATTTATGATTAAAAAAAAAAGAAAAACACAACAAACCCTCCAGAATGCAGGCATAGAAGGAACATACCTCAACATAAATAAAAGCCATATATGTTAAACCCACAGCAAATATTATCCTCAATGGTGAAAAATTGAAAGCATTTCCCCTAAAGTCAGGAACAAGATAAGGGTGCACCCTCTCACCACTACTATTCAACATAGTTTTGGAAGTTTTAGCCACAGCAATCAGAGAAGAAAAAGAAATAGAAGGAATCCAGATTGGAAAGAAGAAGTAAAACTCTCACTTTTTACATATGACATGATCCTCTACATAGAAAACCCTAAAGACACCACCAGAAAATTAGTAGAGCTAATCAATGAATATAGTAAAGTTGCAAGATATAAAATTAACACACAGAAATCTCTTGCATTCCTATACACTAACAATGAGAAAACAGAAAGAGAAATTAAGGAAACAATTCCATTCACCATTGCAACATAAAGAATAAAATACTTAGGAATAAATCTATCTAAAGAAACCAAAGACCTATATATAGAAAACTACAGTCATTAAGACAGTATGGTACTGGCACAAAGACAGAAATATAGATCCACGGAACAAAATAGAAAGCCCAGAGGTAAATCCATGCACCTATGGTCACCTTATCTTTGACAAAGGAGACAAGAATATACAATGGAGAAAAGGTAATCTCTTTAACAAGTGGTGCTGGGAAAACTGGTCAACCACTTGTAAAAGAATGATACTAGAATACTTTCTAACACCATACACAAAAACAAACTCAAAATGGATTAAAGATCTAAATGTAAGACTAGAAACTATAAAACTCCTAGAGGAAAACATAGGCAAAACACTCTCTGACATACATCACAGCAGGATCCTCTATGACCCACCTCCCGGAATATTGGAAATAAAAGCAAAAATAAACAAATGGGACCTAATTAAACTTACAAGCTTTTGCACAATGAAGGCAACTATAAGCAAGATGAAAAGACAGCCTTCAGAATGGGAGAAAATAATAGCAAATGAAGCAACTGACATAGAATTAATCTCAAAAATATACAAGCAACTCCTGTAGCTCAATTCCAGAAAAATAAATGACTCAATCAAAAAATGGGCCAAAGAACTAAACAGACATTTCTCCAAAGAAAGACATACAGATGGCTAACAAACACATGAAAAGATGTTCAACATCACTCATTATGAGATAAATTCAAATTAAAACCACAATGAGGTACCATCTCACGCTGGTCAGAATGACTGCTATCAAAAAGTCTACAAACAATAAATGCAGGAGAGGGTGTGGAGAAAAGGGAACCCTCTTACACTGTTGGTGGGAATGCAAACTAGTACAGCCACTATGGAGAACAATGTGGCGATTCCTTAAAAAAATGGAAATAGAACTGCCTTATGATCCAGCAATCCCACTGCTGGGCATACACACGAGGGCAACCCAAATTGAAAGAGATATGTGTACCCCAATATTCATCGCAGCACTGTTTACAATAGCTAGGACATGGAAGCAACCTAAATGTCCATTGGCAGATGAATGGATAAAAAAGCTGTGGTACATATATACAATGGCATATTACTCAGCTATTAAAAAGAATGCATTTGAATCAGTTCTAAGGAGGTGGATGAAACTGGAGCCTATTTTATAGAGTGAAGTAAGCCAGAAAGAAAAACACCAATACAGTATACTAACACATATATATGGAATTTAGAAAGATGGTAACAATGACCCTATATGCGAGGCAGCAAAAGAGACACAGATGTAAAGAAGAGACTTTTGGACTCTGTGGGAGAAGGTGAGGGTGGGATGATTTGAAACATGTATATTATCATATGTGAAATAGATCGCCAGTCCAGGTTTGATGCATGAGACAGGGTGCTCAGGGCTGGTGCACTGGGATGACCCTCGGGGCTGGGATGGGGAGGGAGGTGGGGGGGGGGGCGCGTTCAGGATAGGGGACACATGTACACCAATGGCTGACTCATGTCAATGCAAGGCAAAAACCACTACAATACTGTAAAGTAATTAGCCTCCAAATAAAATAAATAAATAAAAATTTTTTTACATTACAAAAATGTATAGCTAATGGTCATAAATTTTAAAATATATTGAAACAATCCAAAAGCGGATAGGAAAAAATAGATTAAAAAATGCACCAACAGCAAATAAATAATAAACTGGTATATTTAAATCCAATCACAACAAACTATAACCATGATATAGTAATTTTCTTTCTTCCTAATCCTTTCTTTGTGTCTCTTTTTTCTTGAATGTGATATTTAAAAGAGAAAAAAAATAATAAATGAAATTCTAGCTTTTCACATTTACCATAGTCTCACTATGGCCAACCCTGAATATTCATTGGAAGTCCTGATGCTGAAGCTAAAGCTCCAACACTTGGCCACCTCATGTGAAGAACTGACTCATTAGAAAAGGCCTTGATGCTGGGAAAGATTGAGGGCAGGAGGAGAATGGGACAACAGAGGATGAGATGGATGGCATCATCGACTCAATGGACATGAGTCTGAGCAAGTTCCGGGAAATGGTGAAGGACAGAGAAGGCTGGCGTGCGGTAGTCCATGGGTCACAAAGAGCAGGACACAACTGAGAGACTTAATAACAACACTATGGCCAGTTTTAAGCTACTGGGGTAACATCACTGAATGCAAAGTTGGACAATCGGGTATACAACCAGCTCTTGTGAACTAGCAAAACAGGGTTCCAGCACACTACTGTCCAGGTCTATATATTAAATTATGATGAAGAATTTGCAAATTTGTAGTCTTTAGGCACATCATTTCTAAAAACTTGAGTTTAAGACTAACATTGAATTACCTAATTATACAGATGGTAATAGAAGTACATTGATCAAAGCTCGCTAAATAAAATATATTGGATGGTATGGTGAGCAGAATTCTCAGATGGAGCCCAAGATTCCTGTGTCCTGATACACATGCCTTGTATAATTTTCTCCATTTGACTGTTATCTACAAGAGATGCACTTATAACATTAAAAGTTTTCTTTTTTAATATTTATATTACATATAAATATATGAGGATTAAAGGAAAATTAAAATGAGAATTAATCTTTTTGAACATAAAGGCCAGTAGAATTGTTTTTATTCTAATTTGTTTCAGGCAAGTATATAACATCCTGAGTTTTTAAATACACCAAATAATTTTCTAAACATAGGCAGAGATTATATGACCATCAATAGGAAAGTAAAAAAAAGGAAGCACAATTTATATTAGATCAGTGCTTTTCCACACCATTTCCTTGGATTTAAAATGAAGATTTCACCCATAGTGACTACAATTTGTGATTAAATCTCCCACTTTCAAGTTTATCTTCCTAAATGAATGCAAACTCTGGTAGCAATGAATGTGATCACTTGTTGAATTTTACCTAGGTACAGATATTGTGTAAAGTAGACTTTTCCTCATATTTAAATCAATTAGGGTAGAGTCTGCTGCTACTGCTGTTAAGTCTCTTCAGTCGTGTCTGACTCTGTGCGACCCCATAGACGGCAGCCCACCAGGCTCCCCCATCCCTGGGATTCTCCAAGCAAGAACACTGGAGTGGGTTGCCATTTCCTTCTCCAATGCATGAAGGTGAAAAGTGAAAGTGAAGTCTTTCAGTCAGGTCCGACCCTTAGCGACCCCATGGACTGCAGCCTACCAGGCTCCTCTGTCAATGGGATTTTCTAGGCAAGAGTACTGGAGTGGGGTGCCATTGCCTTCTCCCTGGGTAGAGTCTAGGCCTCCTTATGTTTTCAAAGAAACAGTTTAGAGATGTTAAGAAATAGTTACAGTTTTATATCTGTGCTGAAGCTTATCTGTATGACAGAAATAAAAAGGGATATTTTTTCTAAGACACACAGGGAATTCAGGAGAATCAAAAACAACTTAACTGATTTCCCTAAAGGTATATCTGGCAAATTTGGAAAAACAGTACAGATATGTATGGTTTGAAACATGAATCAGGCTTTCACATTGAGAGTAATAAGGAAAACTTCCTTTTCTGAGTTCAATTTATCAATTTATTAACTCTGTCATACTTTCCTTTCTTTTTATATTTACCCCTGGAAATCAAATTAATCTCTTGAATGGAAACCAAATATTCTTTAGACTTCATTGCATTTAGTACTTTTGTCATCTGGTACTAGAAAAATAACAAAGAAAATATAGATATTGTCATTTTTTTGTTTTTTAGTAATAAATTTACAAATATGGATATATATGGATCCACAGATTGTGACAGATTTTATTCTATCACAATTTGTACATATGACATACGTGTCCAGAGACATGAAGATAATATTCTTTCTACCAAAATAAGTAATATCTAGATTTAATAATGTGGTTCTCAACTTTCTCACACAGGGCTTTCCTGGTGGTTCAGATGGTAAAGAATCTGCCTGCAATACAGGATATCCAGGTTTGATCCCTGGGTTGGGAAAATCCCCTGGAGAAGAGAATGGGAAACCACTCCAGTATTCTTGCCTGGAGAATTCCAAGGACAGAGGTGGGCTACAGTCCATGGGGTCACAAAAGAGTCAGACACGACTGAGCAACACTAACTTTATTACACATGTAATATTAACATTGAGTAATATACAGGAAATGTCACTGATTTTTTGGAATTAAGAAAAAATTCTGAGTTATGCTTTGTATTATTTTTCTATTGCTGTGTAATAAGTAACAAAAATTTAGTTGCTAAAAATCATACAGGTGCATTATCTCACAACTTTCTTGAGTTAGGAGTTTGGGATAGATCACCTGGCTCCCCACCCAGAGTTTCACCAAACTGAAGTAGAAGTGTCAGTCTGGCTTCAGTCCCACGTGAGACTCAGGATTCTCTTCCGAACTACCTGGTTGTTGGCAGAATTCAGCCTCTTGCCTTACTGAATTGACCTGCTCAATTGTTATCTATCATCTGGGGGCCACTCAGCTTGCATAGGTCATCTTTGGATTTTGGTTATTCGCGTCTTCAATACTAATAGGAGAATTTATGTTGTTCCTAATCTCTCTAGCTTATTTTACCTCTGACCTTTAGATTTTCTTTTAAAGTGCTCATCTTATTCAGTCATCCCCAGTAAGGTTAATCTGCTATTTGATTAATTTAAAATAAACTTTTTAGGGACCTGAATTATATCTCCAAAAATCTGTTCACCTTTGCCACATATTGTAACCTTATCAAGGAAGTGATAACTTACTATTTAACTCATCAGCACTAAAATGTAGAAAATTACATTACAAGACATGTATACCAGGAGGTAAGAATCTTGGAAACCACCTTTGAATCCTGCTTAATTTATAGTCCAATATCCATTATGTTTTATCTGTGTAACATTGAGCAATTTACTTCTTCTCTGTTAAGTCAGATAACTGTATTAAATAACCCGTCTAGGAAACTTCTAGCTTTGACATTCTTAAATTCTAAAATGTGGAGAGAGTTCAAAATTACAGTGATAAGGGACACACACACACAGGTTTCTGGAAGCTTAAAGTGCTCTCTGATTCCGGAAACAATTGTAGGAGCTTGCCTTGGACTCAGAAAGTTGTGGTTAAGCAAGTAAATAAAGACATCAAGAGTAAGCTTTTAAATGAATTCAGAGTACAGATTTATTGCCAATCACCTCCTCATGCAACTGCTATGGAATTCAAAACATAACATGGGACATTAAAGTAGTCATTGAACTATAATCATTATGGAAATTTAGAAATTTGAGAGGTTTGACATAGCAGGTAGTAAAGCTGACTAAAACTCTAAAAGTTGAGGTAATTTTAATGGCCTCTCATCTAAAATGACAAGCTAATATTACTATGTAATCTGTCACATTATAAAATTGTATTTCTAAGCTAATAAAATGGTTTATAAAGCTTGACTTGAAATATATTTGTAGTAGTATATTAATATTAGAAAGATGTGAGAATACATAAAACATAAACGCAACAAACTTCTCTAGAGAAAGTTTAGCACTTATACCAGAAAACACAGTTCTGTAATAAACTGAAAGTGTAAGCTCTACAGGAGGGGGTGGGGAGTAGGCGGAGAGATGGAATGGAACAGTAGGATTTTTTCTTCCATCATAACCTCATTTAGAGTATTTCTGACTTGAAATACCAAGGGTGGTCTTACTCGATGCTTCTGAAAACATGACAATTTGCACTTTCTTTTTTACATGGCATTCCACATAACAGTGTTTCAAATGGTTTACAAAAGGGTTTTATAGGATTAACTAACTCAAGACAGGAGAAGGCAATGGCACCCCACTCCAGTACTCTTGCCTGGAAAATCCCATGGACAGAGGAGCCTGGTAGGCTGCAGTCCATGGGGTCGCTAAGAGTCAGACATGACTGAGCGACTTCACTTTCACTTTTCACCTTCATGCATTGGAGAAGGAAATGGCAACCCACTCCAGTGTTCTTGCCTGGAGAATCCCAGGGGCGGGGGAGCCTGGTGGGCTGCCGTCTATGGGGTCGTACAGTTGGACATGAAAGTTTGAAATGTCTTACAATGTGCTCTGTGGTACTTAGGAAAGGCATGCAATCACAAGATGTGAGAAGCCCAGTGCTACACCTGGACTTCCTAAAGTTACTTTCACATCAGTCACTTAACTGACTGAGGTACTTTATGAACTCCTGTTCTGGTGCTATCCAAGGTCTCTAGATTTTTCATTGCTGACAGGAAAGTCAATTCACTAAGTTACTCTCCTTTTCAACCTAACTGATGAAAGGATATTAAAGGTGAGTAAAATTTGATGCTTTTAAAAAGAAACTCTACGTAAAATTGGGGTAGAGGTAAGACTAGGCACTTGGGAGGTTGTAAGTTGTACTGAGTACAACAGGAAATCACAAGAACAGGCAGTCTGAGTTTAACTCTGGGCTCTTCTAGATTTTGTGTGACCTTCAGCAAATTAATTACCTGCTGTGGACCTTGGTTTCTATATTTAATTACAATGATCTAATAATTTATTAAATATAACATAATAAAAAATATCCCTTTAACCCTGCTAAAACTGTAACCCACCCAAACTCAAATTTCTCATCTTATCTCCATAGCTCTTATCATCATTATATCTAATAAATAGTCTGCTTACTTATTTTACTTTGGTTTCTGTTCCTAAAAGAGATGTAATCTCCACTAGAAAAGGTATGTCTGTCTGTTTTTCCAATAGCTTTATAACTAGAGCCTAGAATATTACCTAACACATAGTAAGGGATCATATTTATAATTTTTTGAACAAATAAAACAGTTCTGTTTCACAGGTTCTTGTGAGAATAAAATTACATGACTTATGTAAAGGATCAAATGCACAGCCCCTGAAAAATATTAGTGCCTTCTTTCACACTGTTCCTGGTCCTATCTTTTTAAGAATATATAGAACCTGCCTCTCTGACAGATTGTGAGTTCTGAGAGTGTAGTTACTTATTTTATTTGTCTTTATATACTCATCATCTGGCAAAGGACTTGGCCCATTATTTAATAACTATTCATGGAATTAATGAATGAATATTTCAATATTATATGATTGATAAATAATTGAAAGAGGAAAGAAAAACACCTGACATAAACCTAAAGGCATAAAATGCATCCTTCTAGTGAACAAGGTAATACAATTATTATCCAGTTTCTTGAAAGCCTTCTATAGCTAGATTCTGAATCAGATTTGGCATTTCACAATACAATGCAGAATATTTTGTAAGTCAATTTAATTTTCCTATTTGACCTTTTTTCCCCCCAAAAAAGGCATGTATGGTATTCCATTTGTGTTGATTCCATAAATATTTATCAAGTTCATTATACATATTCAATAGTAGGGCTTTCCTTGTAGAAAAATTGATCAAGATATATTTTTAGTCAGACATCATCTTTCTTCCTTTGAAACCATCCTGCTAGAAATTGAAATACAGGAAACAACATTGTTTTATGAATTGCTGCAACTCAACTGCATATACTAAACTTTAATGATGACAAAGGAAAAACTGAAAAGCATTGGTTTCAACTAGGTTTGTCTCTTTGTTTATGGCATACCTGTGGGGTGGGGTGGGGGAGGGTTCACATTCTCAGCTGCAGTTGCTGAAACAAAATTCAAAACAAAAGAAATCATAGCCTTTAAAGAGCATGGCAATAATGCTGGTGTTTCAGATTGCCCTGAGTATAGAAAATAGGTATAGTAACATAATGGGTAAAGCATTAAGATCAATCCAAGGCTAGTAATCCTCAAAGATTCTAAGACATGCAGACATGGTATCAGTGAAGTCTAACAGAGACTAGAGGGTCAAAAAGGAGCAGAAGTCTAAATTGGATGGAGGGTGTGGTTAAAAAGTTGTACTGTGTTAGAATGGTAAATTGGAAAGATAATAACAAGTTGCAGAGTACTAAAATTCTAGAAAATTCTCTAAGAAGAGGAAGGGGAACAGCAAAATGGAGTAAAATTCAATTATCAGGACAGAAACTCCAAGTTAATTAGCAACAAGAATGATTTTGCTAACTCCAAAGTGTTCTTCAGTTTATGAATAATTCTCAGTGAGTTTGGTGCTAAGGAAAGACTGAATAGGGAGTAAAATAGTCAAAGCTTTAGCACAGACTTAATCGAAAGTATGAGGTCTATAAAGCTTAAAAGATATGGCCAAACTGATGTACATAATTAGTGACAAATAGAACTAAGTATGTCTCCAGAGACTCTCTTCAAGAAAAAAAAATTATGCTACTAATTTGGATTTAATTTTGTACTTAGTAAAAGTATATTTGTAAAAAATAACATTTTTAAAAAGAAGATAATTTTTATTTTGAAATAATTTTCAACTGCAAAATAGCTACAAAATTAAAACAGATAGCTCTTTTACTTCCCAAAACATTTGAGAGTAGGTTGCTGATGTAATGACTCATTTTGACCTAATACTTTAGAGTATAAGTTGTACAAATAAGGATCTTATTCTATGTCTAGACAATAAACCATGAAAATAAAAAAATAAGTTTGCTACATTATTATTATCTAACCCATAGATCTAGTGAATCTTTGTTGCTTATAGCTGCAATAATGTTTACAGAAAATTGAGCCAAGATCATGTGTTGTGTATTCATTTGTTATGTCTCTTTATTATTCTCCAATCTGAAACTCTTACTCAATCTTTGACATTCATGATTTTGAGATGTTTGCATTTGTGTAAATAATTTTTAGAATATACCTCAATTAGGATTTACCTGAGCTTCCACTATTATTAGTTTCAGGTCATACATTTTTGACACACAATTTCCCAGGCAGCGCTAGTGGTAAAGAACCCACCTTCCAATGCAGGAGACATAAGAGACGTGGGTTCAGTACCTGGGTTGCAAAGATCCCATGGAAAAGGAAATGGCAACCCACTCCAGTATGCTTGCCTGGAGAATCTCATGGAAGAGGAGCCTGGTGGGCTACAGTCCATGGGATCACAAATATTTGGACTTGCATCTTATCAAGTCCCATGTGATTTCAATGTTCTCATTTCTTGAGATATTAACACTGATCACTTGACTAAATCCACCTCTGCCAATTTTTTTTTTCCTTTGTGAGATTACTACATTTTCTCCACTGTAATTATCATTTTGATGAGAGGTTAATTAAGTCTCTATAAGAATCCTATTTCTTAAATATTTTTTTATCTTCTTTGGTTTTTCTTGATTGAATTAACTATTATTATGATGGTTACCTAACAGTACTTTTCTAATTCCATTATTATTTCCTACCATTATCTGTTGCATTATATTGAAAAGAATATCTTTGTAGTCATTCATTTACATCAGTATCAACTCATGAGTTGCTTTTTAATCAATAGGTTAATTACTTGGATACACAAATTTCTTTAGTTTTTTTTCAGTAGGGACCTCTTCAAGATCAATTCTGTGTCTTTCTGACATATTTCCATATTTTTTATCTGTCTTTTCTCCAAGTTGCCCTGCTTCATTTTTCTTGGGAATGGTGTTTAGAAATCAACTGAGAAACTGGTAGGGACTCATCAGTTTTGGACAGAGCTAGAGAATACATGCATCAGTACATACACACACTTCTATATTTATATTTAATTGTTTGTATCAGCAGTTCTAATTCTAATCCAATATTGCAAGGTTTATCCTAGTGTTCTTTCATTTCCTATTTGCATCTTCTTTCTCTGACAATGATAAAGTTAGTTCTCATTATTCTCAATATAATTACTTACTGAATTAATCTCTAGAATATGGAACTAATCTCTAATAGTCATCACTGACTCCCTACCCCCATTAGCATCTCCACTCCCTTCCTGAGCTCTGACAACTCATGCTGGGCCTTGCCCACCTTTTACCCTTCCTCCTGCCCACTGAATCCCCCACTCCTCAGGAGGACACATATCTCTCTCAGCCTCTACCTAATTATTTTTAAATTATATTATGGGATGAAAAGAAGCATGCTATACTTCTGGTTATCTTTCATAAGGATTGCTATTATCTTCTCTGTAAAAACATGATCATTTTTCAATGCTGGTTCTTTCCAAGGTGTGATTTCTTAATTTAACTGCTAGTCTGCATTTTTCCCCATCTTTTTTAGAGTTTCCAAAGGGGAGCAAGTTACAAACTGATGTTGCTGCTGCTAAGTCACTTCAGTCATGTCCAACTCTGTGCAACCCCAGAGACGGCAGCCCACCAGACTCCCCCGTCCCTGGGATTCTCCAGGCAAGAACACTGGAGTGGGTTGCCATTTCCTTCTCCAATGCATGAAAATGAAAAGTGAAAGGGAAGTTGCTCAGTTGTGTCCGACTGTTAGCGACCCCATGGACTGCAGCCCACCACGCTCCTCTGTCCATGGGATTTTCCAGGCAAGAGTACTGGAGTGGGATGCCATTGCCTTCTCCGACAAACTGATGTTGTTATTCTTCAATTCTGATGACAAGTTTACTCAAGAGAGGATATAGCTGCAAAGATCCAGTTAAGACAAGCATAGTAAAACTATTCTTAGAACACTGAGCAGTACTCTGCACTCAAGCTTTTAGAATCCTGCCCATCACATTCACAGAGAGTTTCACTAAGAACCACTAAACTCCATAAGCACTGATATATTCACATGCATACACACTTACATTCAAATACATATACATTTATAGAGAAGCTCCTGCCCACATCCTGTACCTTCCATCATTCTTAGAACATTTGGGCACTTCTAAAAGCCAACACTTCAGAATACCAGTGTAAGCTATTTATTCTCAAGTGGGGTGCTTTTGCCCCAAAGGAAAAAACAAAGTAGTTCTTACGATGTAAAAAAAAAAAATCTGTATTTTTTATGTATAAAGCACAACTATGCTATACACACAAATGCACACACACATACACTTGCGTATGCACACACTATATTAAAGATATTAAAATTTCATAGGAAAAAGTAAGTAGGAGAAATGTAAAGTAAAAGGCTCTCAGCAGGGGAATAATGGAAAAGATTTGAGATATTGTATATGCCTATCACTTTATGGAAAATTCTCTATCAAGGAAATAAAATACCATTTTAGTTGAAAGTTCACCTGTACTCTGTGACCTCCTGGCTCTGCTGCCTTGATGCCTGTGATGGCTTGAAGTGTATCTGAGAGATACATGTCGTTTTAATTCTTTCAAAAGTAAGAAACTAACCTTTAGATTTTATAGCTATCAAAGACACAGTCCCTTTGGGTAACCCTACAGCATTGCAACTCTTGAAGATGTGGTCTTGCGTCAAATATTAGTAATTCCCTAACTAGGGAGAACAAATGCTAGTTGGGTAGCTAATTATTAGGCTAGCTATTGACTTATTTTTCATATGTAAAATAAGTATGTACTTATTTCATACGTACTTACTTTTCACATTTTTCAGATGTTTATTCATCTAGTTATACACTCATTGGAAAGGGGCTTGATGGGAAATCAAAATTACTCAAGTTTAGATAGATTACTCAAATCAAAATACTCAAATCTAGAATCTCAAATTCTCCTAGAAGTTATGGTATGGTTATTAGAAGTTAGTAGCATGTCCTGTATTAATCTCAACATTTTAATCCTCAATCAGTCCATTATAGAAAGCCTACCAGGTACTGAGCCAGGCTATGAGATTATAGATTTAAATAACACAAAGTTCCAGCTCAGATTTTTTTTTAACCATATAACAGCAGATACTATTCAAAGGAAACAAGCCATTACTCATCACATACATTAGTTGACCAATATATTCCTGCATGATATATAGATAAATAAAATGAAATTTCATTTCCTTCTTGTCTTTATTGTAATTAATTTACATTATGTTCAGTGGCACCCCACTCCAGTACTCTTGCCTGGAAAATCCCATGGATGGAGGAGCCTGGAAGGCTGCAGTCCATGGGGTCGCTGAGGGTCGGATACCACTGAGCGACTTCACTTTCACTTTTCACTTTCATGCATTGGAGAAGGAAATGGCAACCCACTCCAGTGTTCTTGCCTGGAGAATCCCAGGGACGGGGGAGCTTGGTGGGCTGCCATCTATGGGGTCCCACAGAGTCGGACACGACTGAAGTGACTTAGCAGCAGCAGCAGCAGCAGGTTCACTTCAGTTCGGTTCAGTCGCTCAGTTGTGTCTGACTCTTTGCGATCCCATGAATCGCAGCACGCCAGGCCTCCCTGTCCATCACCAACTCCCGGAGTTCACTCAGACTCACGTCCATCGAGTCAGTGATGCCATCCAGCCATCTCATCCTCTGTCGTCCCCTTCTCCTCCTGCCCCCAATCCCTCCCAGCATCAGAGTTTTTTCCAATGAGTCAACTCTTCGCATAAGGTGGCCAAAGTCCTGGAGTTTCAGCTTTAACATCAGTCCTTCCAAAGAACACCCAGGACTGATCTCCTTTAGAATGGACTGGTTGGATCTCCTTGCAGTCCAAGGGACTCTCAAGAGTCTTCTCCAACACCACAGTTCAAAAGCATCAATTCTTCGGCGCTCAGCCTTCTTCACAGTCCAACTCTCACATCCATACATTACCACAGGAAAAACCATAGCCTTGACTAGACAGACCATTACGTTACTTTCCTACAATATTATATCTACTATATTAAGGAAATAGAATGAAATTTATAAAGGAAATAATGTGAAAAAGAAGTGTATACTGTATTTTTGAATACAAATAGCTGTGCCATAATAACTGTGGTCAGAGTATTCATAGAATTTTATAGCTGGCAAGGATGCTGGAGAGTTTATTCACAGTGAGAAGTATTTTACTTTTATAAATATTTCCTTATACCACTATAAAGAGCATTTCCTTAAATACCCATCAAACCAGTTTCTGATACTAGAGCCAAAAAAAAAAAAAATAGGTAGAGAGATAGCAGCTTTCTGTGCTAATTTTAAAAAAGAAAGTCATACTAAACCAAAATTAAAGTAATATACAATGTACAGTAATCAAACTGTACATCTAAAGCAATGCTGGACCAAAGAATAAATATTTTTGTCATTTTTCAGAGTTTAGAAAATCATGGACATAGGGCTTACAGATCCAACACCTGTTGGAACTTTGGTGACTGAAACAAATTTTTCAAAGCACAATATGAAGCAATGAGAGTCAAAAAAGACTTGAGGCATACAGTTCCTCAAGATACTATGATTTAGAAGATGGTTTCACCTCCAGGTTTATTTGCTCTGGGACACAAGAGCAGATACAGGAACATCTTACATGCATGACAAGTTTTTTGTTTTTTTTTTCCTGAGTATATTCTCCTTATCTCTGTGGCTGCTAAAAAAGCTTACACTTTTTTTCACTGATTATTAAAAGTTAAATTAACTATGCACAAGAAGAATGTTGATCTGTAATTCCATTAAATGGAGGACATTGTGAAAGGAATAGTGAACACTGCCACTGCAGGTTGAATGGCATCTGTGAGCAAGTATTACTTTAAGCAAGTCAAGCAGATGTCACTGGAATCTGGATTTATGCTGGGTAATAGCACTGAGTATTCAAAACAACTTCAAAGCTATAGGAATGGAATAATGTAAATTAGTTGTTTTTTAAAAATTAAAATGAGATTTTAACATTGCACTGAGACTTCTGTACCATGAAATTTCACTCAGTTTTAGGTAAATATTGTGTCTTTGGAGGCTTCCCTGGTGGCTCAGACAGTAAAGAATCTCCCTGCAATGCAGAAGACCCACGTTTGATCCCAGGGTTGGGACATCCCTTGGAAAAGGGAATAGCTACCTACTCCAGTATTCTTGCCTGAAGAAGTCCATGGACAGAGGCAGCTTACAGTCCATGGGGTCACAAAGAGTCAGACATGATTGAGTGACAAACACACGCTATTGCGTCTTTGACATTAATGAATTCATATAAAAACTTTTTTTTAATATTAAAGTATAATTGACATACATTATACTAGTTTCAACTGTACAATATAATGATTTGATATCTACATATATTATGAAATGATCACCACAATAAGCCCAGTTAACATCTGCCACCATACGTATTCACAGAATGTTTTTCCCTTGTGATAGGAACTTTTAAGATCCACTCTCTTAGCAACTTTCATATATGCAATATGGTATTAGTAACTATAGTCACCACATTGTATATCATACCTTATACATTCTAAAACTTATTTTAACTGGAAGTTTGTACCTTTTGACTTCTTTCACGCATTTTGACTACACTACCCCCCATCCCCATCCTGCAACTCTGGCAACCACCAATCTGTACTCTGTATCACATAAGAATTTTCAAATGCTGAATAATACTGTCCATTTACTTAAAAATCTTTATTAAAAAAGATGGGATGTGAATAAATGGATTAATAGCTCTGTAATAAATTCATAAATAAGCAAGTGGGAGTACAGTTATAATCACAAAACTTAGAGTTTCTCTATATTTATATCATATATCACATAATTGCAAATCATATTTATTTATAAAGAGAGAGAGAGACAGAGAGAGTGAGAAAACCATTCTAACATTCATAGAACTATGTCGGTTTCTAACATTGGTGATCATCAGAGGGGTAAATTCTGCACATTTTAGAAGGAGAAAGTATTCCCTTTCATAAAGCAATTCAATGGATATCAGGTTCATTTTGAGTTCAAATTACAAAGTCTTCGTGAATACTTATCAACAGGTAGGTTAAATGAGTACTCAAAATACTACTGTAAATTCAATTTCATAACTCTAATAAATTTAGCCCTATTATAACCAATCTTAGAACTGGTTTCAGAACTCCAGTAAATATGATTGAGAAACTTATATGGAAGAACACACTTTATGCTTTAAACAATACAAATGTTGGCTAAAATAATTAAAAAAAAATTAAAAGTATGTATATGTAACTGAATTTGATAGCAAGAAAGCAAATACCCTTGTTTTAGAAATGAAGATGAGATTAATAGCCAGTACTTAATCACCTAAGATTGTCACCAAAGCTCAACAGAAAAGGGGAAAAGTCAGGGCTTTAAGCTATAAACATTTCAGTGAGATTATCTGAATAAAGACAAAAACAATAAGAAAACAACAAAAAAAAAACAACCTCAACCTACCACTTTAGAAAGCAGCAAGAATTTTTGCCATGTTTTATGACTTTAAGTAAAAACCACCACCTCTGAAAAACTGGAGTTTCATGCCAGCATCCTACTGCAGGGTTAAAAATCACACTGAGACAAAGAAATTAGTATAAACACTGATCCACATCTGTAAGGCCCTGGCAATGCTAGAGTTCATCCCACAGTTTAGAGCACACAACAGTCCCATGGACGGCAACACCTAGACGGGTTAAACTCAGCATCAAAGACCTTAAACGTGGCAGAGAAATGAACTGTCACAGAAAGTGAAGTATGAAAAAATTTGAGTAACTTGACCCACAAAAGCTAAATATTAGAAAAAAAAATCTGAAATGACTTCAAAATAAGTAGCTTATTATGTTCAAAGAGAAGGAAAAATGAAAGCAGATTTGAAAATGAACCACGTAGGAATTAAAGAAATGGAAACTATAACCACTGAAGTTAACCATAAAAATAAAACGTTAGGGTATTATTTGAATTAATGACTAGCCATAGGTGTATAAAATATTAGTGAACTGTAAAAACAATTTGAGCCCCCACAGAGAAAACAATGAATACATAGAAGATAATATAGACATGGAAGACAAAAGAAACTTATAATAACAGAGAATAAAAAGGATGGAGCAAATAAAAAGTTCCAATGATCAAAGTTTGTAACTTTAGGTAATTTTTATAAGATGGTAGTGATGATTTCTTCAAAAAAATAGATCAAAGTATGATTTTAAAGTAATTCTAATTTAATTAAAGGACAAGCAAAATGGCTTCTTTCTGATTCTAATGTTTTTAATTGAGATTACCTTTTAAATCAGCTCAGTTCAGTCCAGTCACTCAGTCATGCCCGACTCTTTGCAACCCCATGGACTGCAGCATACCAGGCCTCCCTGTCCATCACTAACTCCCAGAGCTTGCTCAAACTCATATCCATTGAGTCGGTGATGCCATCCAACCATCTCTTCCTCTGTTGTCCCTTTTTCCTGCATCTTTCCTTCAATCTTTCCCAGCATCAGGGTCTTTTCCAATGAGTTAGTTCTTCACATCAGGTGGCCAAAGTATTGCAGTTTCAGCAACAGCATCAGTCCTTTGAAACAATATTCAGGACTGATTTCCTTTAGGATGGACTGGTTGGATCTCCTTGCTGTCTAAGGGAGTCTCAAGAGTGTTCTCCAACACCGCAGTTCAAAAGAATCAATTCTGCAGTGTTGAGCTTTCTTTATAGTCCAACTCTCACATCCAAACATGACTACTGTAAAAACCATAGCTTTGACTAGATGGGCTTTTACTGGCAAAGGAATGTCTCTTCTTTGTAATATGCTGTCTAGGTTGGTCATAGCTTTTCTTCCAAGGAGCAAGCGTCTTTTAATTTCATGGCTGCAGTAACAACCTGCAGTGATTTTGGAGCCCCCAAAAATAAAGTCTCTCAGTTTCCACTGTTTCCCCGCCTATTTGCCATGAAGTTAGTTTTTGAATTGTTGAGTTTTAAGCCAACTTTTTCACTTTCCTCTTTCACTTTCATTAAGAGGCTCTTCAGTTCTTCTTTGCTTTCTGCCAGAGTAGGTGTGGGTCTGTGGTGGGCTACCGCAGGGCTGGGGGCACTGAGTGTGGCAGTGTGTGCACAGGACCTTTTGAAGGAGGTCGCCATTATCTTCATAACCTCCACATAGTTTGGTCTCAGGTCAAACAACTGGGAGAGAACACAGCCCCGCCCATCAACAGAAAATTGGATTAAAGATTTACTGAGCTTGGCAGACTGTATTTTGGTGGGGCTCCAAAATCACTGCAGATGGTGATTGCAGCCATGAAATTAAAAGATGCTTACTCCTTGGAAGGAAAGTTATAACCAACCTAGATAGCATATTCAAAAGCTGAGACATTACTTTGCAAACAAAGGTCCATCTAGTCAAGGCTATTATTGTCTTTCCAGTAGTCATGTATGGATGTGAGAGTTGGACTGTGAAGAAAGCTGAGCGCCAAGGAATTGATGCATTTGAACTGTGGTGTTGGAGAAGACTCTTGAGAGTCCCTTGGAGTGCAAGGAAATCCAACCAGTCCATTCTAAAGGAGATCAGTCCTGGGTGTTCTTTGGAAGGAATGATGCTAAAGCTGAAACTCCAGTACTTTGGCCACCTCATGCGAAGAGTTGACTCATTGGAAAAGACTCTGATGCTGGGAGGGATTGGGGGCAAGAGAAGGGGATGACAGAGGATGAGATGGCTGGATGACATCACCGACTCAATGGACGTGAGCTTGAGTGAACTCCGGGATTTGGTGATGGACAAGGAGGCCTGGCATGCTGCGATTCATGGGGTCGCAAAGAGTCGGACACAACTGAGCGGTTGAACTGAACTGAGCTTGGCCCCAACCATCAGAACAAGACCCAGTTTTCTCATTTTTCTCTCCCATCAGGAATCTTCCATAAGCCTCTTATCCTTATCCATCTGAGGGCATACAGAATGAAAACCACAATTACAAAAAACTAATCAAACTGATCACATGGAAAAACCTTCTATCTCAATGAAATTATGAGCCATGCCATGTAGGGCCACCCAAGATGGATGGATCATGGTGGAGAGTTCTGACAAAACGTGGTCCACTGGAGAAGAAAATGGCTAACCTTCAGTATTCTTGTCTTGAGAACCCCATGAACAGTATGAAAAGGCAAAAAAATATGCCTTTACATAAAAAGTTATTAAAATAATATCTATTATTTTTAAGTGAGCAAGGACTGTATTAGTCGCTCAGTCGTGTCCAACTCTTTGAGACCCCACGGACGGTAGCCTGCCAGGTTTCTCTGTCCATGGAATTCTCCAGGCAAAAATACTGGAGTGATTTCCATTCCCTTCTCCAGAGGAACTTCCCAACCCAGAGACTGAAACCTGGTCTCCTGCCTCACAGGCAGATTCTTTACCGTTTGGAAGGGAAGACTTACAGGGAAGTCTAAAGGTCTTGGTACATGCCAAATATGTCAACAAACACTTTACCTTTAATATCTCCTCCAGTCCAGGTAACACCTACATGAGATAGGTACCATTTTGTCTCTCTTTACTACCAAGGAAACTGAGGTTTAGAAGGGGCTAATTAACTTGCAGTTGTTTTAGAAAATTCATGGGTAGAATCTAGATACTAACTGTGGTTATTTGGCTCCAGTCCATGCTCTTAACAAACACCCTATACTACACATTCTCAAGCAAAAGATTTTGAAGCATGCCAAAAAGAAGTATTCCTGGCTAAAATTCTACTTTTCTTAAACTTCCAATCTGTTCTCCTCACCCTTCCCCCTGGCACACAGTTATATTAAAATGGAGAACAAACAAGGACCTATGATATAGTACATGAAACTCTACTCAATGTTATGTGGCAGCCTGGATGGGAAGGGAGTTTGGGGGAGAATGGATGCATGGATAACATTAATTCAATTTTCTGTTGATGGGCGGGGCTTTGTTCTCTCTCTGTTATTTGACCTGAGGCCAAACTATGGTAGACATAATAGGACCTTTTGAAGGTGATGGGTCCTTCAAAATGTCCCATGCATGCACTGCTATATGCAGTACCCCCAAACCTGCAGCAGGCCACTGTCAACCCATGCCTCTGCTGAGACTCCTGGACACTCACGGGCAAGTCTGAGTCAATCTCTTCTGGGGTCACTGCTCCTTTCTTCTGGGTCCTGGTGCATACAAGGGTTTTGTGCACCCTCCAAGAGTCTGTTTCCCAGTTCTGGGTAAATTCTGGCAGTTCTATGATGGGGTCAATGACGACCTCCTCCAAGAGGGTTTATACCATACTCAGGTCTACTGCACCCAAAGCCCCTGCCCCTGCAGCAGTCCATTGCTGACTCACACCTCCACAGGAAACACTCAAACACAGTTCTGTCTCAGTCTCCGTGGGGTCTCTGGGTCCTGGTGCACACGAGGTTTGTTTGAGCCCTCTGAGAGTCTCTGGTGGGTATGGTTTTATTCTAAACATGATTTCACCCCTCCTACCATCTTGCCGGGGCTTCTCCTTTGCAGTTGGATGTGAGGTATCTCGTCAAAGTCACTCCAGGGCCATACAGAGGAGGAAAGGAAAGATATACTCATTTGAATGCAGAGTTCAAAAGACCAGTAAGGATAGATAAGAAAGCCTTCCTCAGTGATCAATGCAAAGAAATAGAGTAAGAAAATATAATGGGAAAGACTAGAGATCTCTTCAAGAAAATTAGAGATACCAAGGGAACATTTCATGCAAAGATGGGCCAATAAAGGACAGAAATGGTATGGAACTAACAGAACAGAAGATATTAAGAAGATGAGGCAAGAATACGCAGAAGAACTGTACAAAAAAGATCTTCATGACCCAGATAGTCATGATGGTGTGACCAGAGCCAGATATCCTGGAAAGTGAAGTCAAGTGGGCCTTGGGAAGCTATAGCCAGACATCCTGGAATGTGAAGTCAAGTGGGCCTTAGGAAGCACCACTATGAACAAAACTAGTGGAGGTGATGGATTTCCAGTTGAGCTATGTCAAATCCTAAAACATGATGCTGTGAAAGTACCGCGCTCCATATGCCAGCAAATTTGGAAAACACAGCAGTGGCCATAGGACTGGAAAAGATCAGTTTTCATTCCAATCCCAAAGAAAGGCAATGCCAAAGAATGCTCATACTACTGCACAATTGTACTCATCTCACATGCTAGCAAAGTAATGCTCAAAATTCTCCATGCCAGGCTTCAACAGTACATGAACCATGGACTTCCATATGTCCAAGCTGGATTTAGAAAAGGCAGAGGAACCAGAGATCAAATTGCCAACATCTGTTGGATCATCAAAAAAGCAAGAGAGTTCCAGAAAAACATCTACTTCTGCTTTATTGACTATGCCAAAGACTGCATGGGTCACAACAAACTGTGGAAAATTCTTCAGGAGATGGTAATGAATACCAGACCACCTGAGCTGCCTCCTGAGAAGTCTGTATGCAGGTCAAGAAGCAACAGTTAGAATTGGACATGGAACAATAGACTGGTTATAAATCAGGAAAGGAGTGTGTCAAGGCTGTATATTGTTACTCTGCTTATTTAACTTATATGCAGAGTACATCATGGGAAATGCTGGACTGGATGAAACACAAGTTGGAATCAAGATTGCCAGGAGAAATATCAATAACCTCAGATATGCAGATAACACCAGCTTTATGGCAGAAAGTGAAGAAGAACTAAAGAGCCTCTTGATGAAAATGAAACAGGAGAATGAAAAAGTTGGCTTAAAACTCAACATTCAGAAAACTAAGATCATGGCATCTGGTCCCATCACTTCATGGCAAATAGATGGGGAAACAATGAGACTTTAGTTTGGGGGGCTCCCAAATCACTGCAGGTGGTGACTGCAGCCATGAAATTAAAAGATGCTTGCTCCTTGGAAGAAAATTTATGACCAATCTAGATAGCATATTAAAAAGCAGAGACATTATTTGCCTACAAAGTTCTATCTAGTCAAAGCTTTGGTTTTTTCAGTAATCATGTATGGATGTGAGAGTTGGACTATACAGAAAGCTGAGCACTGCAGAATTGATTCTTCTGAACTGTGGTGTTGGAGAAGACTCTTGAGAGTCTCTTGGACAGTAAGGAGATCCACCCAGTCCATCCTAAAGGAAATCAGTCCTGAATATTCATTCGAAGGACTGACGCTGAAGCTGAAACTCCAATACTTTGGCCACCTCATGTGAAGAAGTAACTCATTTTAAAAGACCCTGATGCTGGGAAAGATTGAAGGCAGAAGGAGAAGGGGACAAGAGAGGATGAGACGGTGGGATGGCATCACTGACTCAATGGATATGAGTTTGAGTAAGCTCTGGGAGTTGGTCATGAACAGCAAAGCCTGGCATACTTCAGTCCATGGAGTCACAGTGAGTCAGACGTGACTGAGCCTGAGCCACTGAACTGAACTGAACTGAAATGTATGGTTGAATCCCTTTGCTATTCACCTGAAACTATCACAACATTTTTAATTGGGTATAGCTCAATACAAACAAAAAGTTTTAAAAAAGTAAAGAAATAAAACTACTTTTGACAAAACTTTAAATATCAGTTTC
The DNA here is from genome assembly GCF_019923935.1 of Bubalus bubalis. NCBI lineage: Eukaryota > Metazoa > Chordata > Mammalia > Artiodactyla > Bovidae > Bubalus > Bubalus bubalis. Next base: position 68,011,169 of record NC_059160.1, read on the forward strand.
TTTAGAATACAGATACTGTACTTCTGCTGTGGTTTTAATGTGTCTTGCTTAACAGATGTCTCAGTCTCTTTTAGTGGCTTTTACTATACCTAAGAGTCAAAAAGCCTCTTTATATTTATCTGATAACCTTTACAACTGAAGAGATAAATGTTATTAACTGTTTCAGTTGTTTTGTGACAAGTCTAAAATGCTTTTAAGTTCTCTTATAAAACCTCTGCATTATATCTTCTGTTGGTACCCAAAATGTGTTTGACTTTTTTCAATTTTCAAGATTTACTTTATTTGCCTTCTCAAAGGACAAAATAAATGAGGATTGTAATGGATTTTAAACCATAGATAAAATAACTATGAGTCCAACTCGGAGAAGGTAATGGTACCCCACTTCAGTACTCTTGCTTGGAAAATCCCATGGACGGAGGAGCCTGTTAGGCTGCAATCCATGGGGTCACTAAGAGTCGGACACGACTGAACGACTTCACTTTCACTCTTCACTTTCATGCATTGGAGAAGGAAATGGCAGCCCACTCCAGTGTTCTTGCCTGGAGAATCCCAGGGACGGGGGAGCCTGGTGGGCTGCCGTCTATGGGGTCGCACAGAGTCAGACACGACTGAAGTGACTTAGCATAGCATAGCATACATGGGTCCAACTAATATAAAAATTTAATTAATGAACAAATGTGCAAGGTGGGATGGTGCTTCTTTACAGTAGAATTTCCAAATCACCATTAGGCAACCAGCGCAGTACTAATACCTGCAGGCAAGAATAATCAATAAATGGTGAATTGGAAGATTAAAGTATAAGAAACAGGATATTTACATGGTCTTAAGAGTTTTTTCCAACAAATGAATTTCAAGGAGAAAAATAAATAACTTTACAATGGAAAAACCCAGAAGACATCACCCTAACAAATCTATCAATATTATCACCAGTAATGAAACATCATGTGCTGGCTAATATGATGCACTGAGTAGGACATCAATTACTTCTAGGGTATTTTAGACAAAGCAAAAACCCCAAATAAAAACATCACTTTAATCATGTGAAAACATCAGGCAAACCCAAACTGAGGGGCATTGTACTCAGTAACAGGCTAGTACTCTTCAACAGTGTCAAGGTCATGAAAAAACAAACAAACAAAAATCTAAGAAATGTTCACAAATTGGCAATACTAAGAAAACATGTCATTAATTATAATCTGAGAGCCCAGATGAAACCCTGGAACCAGCAAAAGAACACTAGTGGGTAATTCCAATGCTGTCTCTTAGTTATCAGAATCAAAACAATGCTAATTTCATTGTTTCTGTAATGCTACTAACAGGTGGCCAATGAACACATGAAAAGTTGCTCAACGCTGCTCAACATTAGAGAAATGCAAATCAAAACTACAGTGAAGTGTCCTGTCATACCAATCAGAAAGGCCATCATCAAAAACACTACAGACAAATTCTAGAGAGGATGTAGAGAAAAGGGAACCCTTCTGCACTGTTGATGGGAATGTAAATTGTTACAGCCGCTATGGAGAACAGTATGTAGATCCCTTAACAAACTAAGAGTAAAACTCCCATATTACCCAGCAATCCCACTACTGGATATACCTTGACAAAACCACAATTCAGAAAGTACATGCATCCCAATATTCACAAAGTACATGCATCCCAATATTCACTGAAGTACCATTTACAATAAACAGGACAAAGAAGCAACTTAGACGTCCACTGACAGATGAAAGGATAAAGAAGTTGTGGTACCTATATACAATGGAATACTACTTAGCCACAGAAAGAAACAAATTCGAATTTGAATTAGTTGCAGTGTGGTGGATGAACCTAGAGCCTGTTATACAGAGTGAAGCAAGTAAGAAAGAGAAAACAAATATATGAACACATATATATGGAATCTACAAAAAATAGTACTGATGAACCTATTTATAGAGAAGAAATGGAGATGCAAACATAGAGAATCATCTAGTGGACACAGCAGGGGAAGGAAATGGTAGGACACATTGAGAAAGTAGCATTGACACATAAACAGTATTGTGTAAAGCATATAACCAGTGGAAAGTTGCTGCATAATGCAGAGAGCCCAGACTAACACACTGTGATGATCTGGAGGGGTGGAAAGGCGGGGTGGGGTGGGGTAGAAGAAGATGGGGATATATTTCTATATATAAAATTATGACTGATTCACACTAATGCATGCAGAGACCACCACAACACTGTAAAGCAATAATCCTCCAACTTAAAAAAAACAAACAAACAATTATACTATGTAAAACATTTTGTGTATATCTAATTATTTCAAAATGAAAATACAGGATAATCTTATACAATTGCTTGCTTATATTCAGGGGGATATTTGGTATTTGCTAAAGAATTCTTTCCCTCTTATGAACCTATAAACTATCTTTTCTTCACCAACTTATTTTGTTTATCTTGAAACACACATACATTCACATAATTACAGTTTTCCTTACAGATGTCTTCTGAGAGAAATTTTACTAAGTTTATTAAAAAAAATCAGTGCTACTCGCCACAGATTATGACTAGACAGAGTAGCCTAAGTGAGAAGCAACTTGACCTAGAACTTCATTTACAGGTGCTACAACACAGTAGTTTTCAACTGGGAAATCCATGCCCTCGAGAGGACATTTGTCAATTCTGGGGGAATTTTGTAATGACCAGGGGGTGGTACTACTGGCAACTTTGAATGCTGTTAAAATTTCTACAATTCACAGGAGACTCTCACAACAAAATATTATCCTATTCAAAATATCAGTTGTGCCAAGGTTGAGAAACTCCACTCTAGCCAGTGACTAACTCTCTGAGGTGCCCGTGTGGCCCCCAAATTGATTAAGGACATCATGTGTCATGTGTCAATGCCATGTTACCTCAGATATATGTACAGAACTTAATGAAAAGCAGTACAGCTGTATTTGTGTGGTGTACAAAGAGAAAATAAGTATAAATTTAGTTGAACTTACATCAAAAAAGGATACAGCCTGTAATGTAGCATGCATAGATATTTCATTTCCATCCCTTCCTCTTTGCTTTTCCTTTTTTTATGGAAGCAGACTCTGCATTTCAGTGAATACAGTGTTATAAACCAATTATTATAAAAGCTGTATTAGGAGCATTAAAGGACAGAAATATACCTGTCACGACTTCACTATCTCCATTTCAGTGACTCTAGGGTTTTTTTCTCACTGACTAGCAAATTCAATCCCTTTCAAGAGTTTCTGATTCTTCTATTTTTTGCTAAGCTCAGATGCACCCTCTTCCAATGCAATTCCAATTGGTTCTTTAAAATTGGTCCTCTGAGAGGGCTGTAAAACATAGTCGTTGTGATTATAATTTTGGGATTCAGGCTGCCTGAGTTCATATTCTGTCCCCTACTATACATTAGCTATATGTCTGAGGGCAAATTAACTTTCATACTTTATTTTTCTCATATATAAAATTGGAACAGTAATTTCACCTCCTAAGATTATTGTGAAGATAAACCATAAATCACTTAGAATACAATGTGGCACATCTGTAGAAGTTATTACTTTATTATTATTATTAGCAGTAGTAGTATTACTGTTATTACTACTACTATTTATATTACTATTCAGGGCTTCTCTGATGGCTCAGATGGTATAGAATCTGTCTTCAATAAAGGAGACCCATGTTCAATTCCTTGGTTGGGAAGATCCCTGGAAAAGGAAATGGCAACCCACTTCAGTACTCTTGCTTGGGAAATCCCATGGACAGAGGAGCCTGATGGGCTACAGTCCATGGGGCCACAAGAGAGTCAGACACAACTTAGTGACTAAACCACCATGTATTACTATTCAGAAGGGTGCAACTCCTTACTTGGAAGGTAGCTAGAATTGAACTCAATGTATGATGACTCCAAGTTTGCTTCATCCAAAATGTCCTTCTGGAGCCTGACCAAGCAAATGTGTAATAGAACTTGGGTGTGGATCCCTCAGGTTATCAGGGTCCAAACATCCTCTTCTTAGTGGATATTTTCTTTTTCCACAATAATTTTCTATCAGTTTTCCTTAATTCTCTCCCATCCCCTGAGGTTCAGATTACCTGGAGACTTGTTCTGGACTTCCCAAGGCCTTTTCCACAGATGGTTACACTTAACCACTAACATTACAGAGTACCATTTTAATGCTTACAGCTAAAATGTACCATAACCATGAAGATATTTTGAACTTGCATACATAGTCTCATGTATTTATAAGATGATCTCAAATGTATAACTGCATAAAAGCTGAGCCACAAAAGATGTTTAAAGATTTAGTCTCTTATTATTTTGTATTTGTTTCAAAGCTGTCCATCTGGGATATTCCTTTTGCCTAGAAATAACCTCCATTTACTCATTTCTAAACCAAGACATTTGTTAAAACCTTTACTTGGGGAACCTGAGTCAGTAAAATGTGATCTTATTCTAAATGCTACAATTAAAATGCAATTGCTCTTGTCTAAAATGGGATATATTAACTAAATGCATGCACTTTTGTTCTATAAGTTATATCCAAAATGAAATCAAAACCTTCTTTTTATAGCCTAGCCCTTTTCTATTTTTATAACTCTAAATACCTTATTTTCTTTGCATTTTGACTTTCTTTTTGTTTCATAAATTGATAGAGTTTAATATAATTGCAAATATGTTTTTAAGTTAGATTCTTAAAGTTCACTCTAAAGCTTTTCTTTTCCTTCACATTTTTACTTCTTAGTCTCATTCTCATTGTGCACACCAGAGAATAAAGCAGAAAGATATACTGTAGTACATTTGAAACCAATACCACAATTACTACCACTTTTATAGGGTAGAAGTGAAGAAGATAATCTGTTCAACAATGTCTGTCAAAAGAACTTTAACAACATAAGTGTTGTTAATAAACATATGCTAAATACTTAAGAAGCTATAAATTATTCAATATGATATGCAAGTAGATATTATTTTAGTTCAGACTTTTCTAACAGAGTTCCATAGACTGGATGACTTATAAACAACAGAAATTTATTTCTCATAGTTCTGGAGGCTTGCAGTTGGCAATCAGGGCTCCAACACCACTCTGGTTCAGGTGATAGCCCACTTCCAGTACAGTCTTCTCTTAGATAACAGAGCAGGAAAGAGTCCATCAGAATTTCATTAAGCAAAAGCAGGTCATCTGGGGATTTAATATTTTCCTATGATGCAAAGATCAGGAACAGAGAAGTTATCACTAAAAGAATAATTCTTTTTAACTGGTATAATGTTTCTCTATAGTTTAATTCTTGGTTGAGCAGTTTGTGTGGACTATATCTACTTTTTTTCTGAACCTTTCTTAAATGTTCTCTACATATATTCCAAATATATATTGACTATGTATGTGTATATATATACACATAATTCATACACATATATATACATATATATAAATATAATATATACAATATATATACACATAATATATACAATATGTATACATATAATATATACATAATATACATAATATACACATAATATATACATAATATACATATTATACACATAATATATACTATATATATGTGTGTTATATATATACATAATATATGTATCATATATACATAATATATACATAATATATATAACATACATATTATATACATAATATATACTATATACTATATATATTATGTGTGTTATATATATACACACATAATATATATATACACATAATATATACATAATATACACATTATATAATATATATGTGTGTATGTGTGTATATATATATACACATAATATACATAATTCTAGTGTCTGGAAATTATGCAATTTCATATTTTGGAAATAATATAAAGAATTAAGAAGAACTCTAATATTAACAGCTCTGCAGTTTATGTTTATGAAAAAATTAGCCAAAATTAAAATCACCTTATGTTTTAACTTTTCTGAGTTATAAGGTATAAACTAAGAGAGATATAAGGAGTATTTAAAACAAATTACAAGCCATAGTAGCAGCTTACTTTATAGCATCTTTGGCCTACAATTTTCACATTTCTATTTTCATACTTTCATCATCTTCACCATGCTATTCATCCCACTGTTACATAGTCTCAGTTCTCAGAAAATTACATCCTCTCTTTAAACAAGGTAAGCTTACTTTCAGCTAATAATGTTAGTTCTTTTTTCTGGTGAAAATTAAAATCAACTCATTAAACAAGTTCAATTATTCTTTCCCATGTCAGCTCTTCAAATAGATGAAACTGCTTTCAAATAATCATTTTAGTTACTTTTTGTCAAGCATAACATTCCCTTGTGCTCAAACATTTTTTATATGACATAATTGTCAGACATACAAAACAGGAAAAAAGTTACTATTAACTTTTTTGTAATAGAAAGAGACTTTGCTGTTTTTCATTTTAACTGCAATAAAAACCTGTCCAAAGATAGGCTTATGTGTCCAATATAATTGAATCATTTACGATGTTTTCCCATAGATTAGATTCACAATAAGAGGATCATATTTAAAAGTTAGAACTACGCTTTAATCTTTAACTCAATAAATATTGACTATCTGAAAATTGCAACAGAAGTGAAATTTGTGTAGGATAAGGAAATAAACACTACCACTCATGAACTCAAAATCTAATGCAGAAGACAGATTATGCTGAATGCTAAACGCTGTGATGAAGATGGGTCAGGCTGCTTTAGAAGTGAAAATGGAGGCAGTACAGACTACTCTGAGGCACTAAGAGAAAGGGATGTGTCAGGAAATTCTTGAGCCATAAATACAAGTTTTATTGGTGAATAAAGATGAAATGAAGGTTTAGTTGTCCAAGTAAAAAGAAACACAACATGTAAAGACAAAGAATATATTTATGGAAGACAAAGCCAATGTTGCAATAAACTCCATATAGTTTGTATTGCAAAACCAAACAGAAATTTTCATAAGCAGCAAAAAATAATGCCCAAACAAAAGCAAGTAATGAGCTTTGTGTCATAATAAAAATTTAGACCTTTTTTTCCAAGTAAATTATGGAAAACATAGAAAGATATGCAGCTGAAGAGAGATATGCTCATATTTGTGTTATAAATATTTTAACTCTGAGAGCATCTCACCGGTAGGTGGATGGTTGGAGGCTATCCATCCTTGAGGCATAAAAAGCAATAAAACCCTTTTGAGATAAGTCAAGATAATAGGAGTCATAACTAAGATAGAAGTAAAGGAAACAAAGGAAGAGAGTTACTCAAAATAGATTTAAAACTGGGACTTCCCTGGTGGTCCAATGGTTAAGAATCTGCCTTCCAAAGCAGGAGATGCAGGTTTGGTCTTTAGTCAGGGAACTAAAATCCCACATGTCACAGAACAACTAAGTTGACATGCAGCAACAGCTGAGCTGCATGCTCTGTATCCTGTGCTCTTCAACAACAGAAGTCTGCACGCTGCAACCAGAGAAGTCCCAGTGCACTGCAGCAAAGAGCGTGCATTCCACAGTGAAGACCCAGGGGAGCCAAAATTAAAAAAAAAAAAAAAAAGATTTAAAACAAAATGTTATGAATAACTGAACTGAGAAAATGATGCAGAAAATGATTTCATGTCTTCTCAGTTGGTTGGTTATACCTTTCATTACAGTTAAATGTATAATAGGATGACAAAGTTTACAGGAGAAATGATGAATTAGAACTTAGATATGTGGAATTTCTTACACCAAGGATTAGAATAAGTGTAGTAAAGTTCTGGCTCTATGAGGGAAAGTTCAGGACACATTTCTGGACTGGGAATAAAAATTGGGGAATCATCAGATTATAGGCAGGACATAAAGCCATGAGTAAGCTTTTTTTTTTTTTTTTTTTCTCACCAATAACACAGATGAAGGGAAGAAAGCTAAGGATAAAACATTATAAAACACTAACATTTTAATATCAGAGTAAAAGATTCAGTGAAGAGAACTGGTCAGAGAATAAAGAGAAAATAGAAAGTGTAGTAGGTATCACAAAATCCTAAGGAGATGAGTATTTCAAAAACAGCATGTAAGTGATAATCTTTAGTGTAGCAAAGAAGATAAATACAGTTAAAATTGAATCATCTCTATTGACTTTCCCAATGTCTCAGCAGGTAAAGAATCTGCCTGAAATGCAGAAAACACAAGAGATGCAAGTTCAATCCCTGGGTGGGGAAAATCCTGTGGAGGAGGAAATGGCAACCCACTGTAGCCTAAAAAATTCCATGGATAGAGTAGCTTGTCAGGCTATGACTCCAAAGAGCCACAGAGTCAGATGCAACTGAGTGACTAAGCACCTATGGACTAGGATAAATACTGAAATATTGGTGATGTTTTTGACAAAAACAATTTTAGTATAGTAATGTATAGTCAGCTTTCATGCAATATTGAGAACTGAAGTAGTTAAATAGTGTATAATCGATTTTCAATGTGTGTCTTTAAAATTTATGGACAAATAATAGGTTAAAGGTGCTACCAAAAGAGGTTCATCTTCACCAAGGCTCTACAGGTTTGCATAAACTGGGACAATCTATATTAGCTGATAGACTGATCAGCCTTTTTGTACTAGAAAATAGACTTTAGTTTCAATTTAAATCTTGCTATTCAAACTCTTAAACAGATTGGAATATATTTATACATGCACAAGTCAATTAATAAATAGACAAGGAAAGTGTCACAGATTTGTCATATTTTTCTGATACTCCCACAGTTTTGATTCAGTACCTTCTTCTGATTTCTTACTCCCACCATATTCTATGCTTCTATCCACTTTTATGCATTTAGGACAGCTATCATTTTCTCCAGATATTTGCTTTATCATTGAATGTATCAAAGAGAAATTAAAAGATGCTTGCTCCTTGGAAGAAAAGCTATTACAAACCTAGACAGCATATTAAAAAGCAGATGAATCATTTTGCTGGCAAAGGTCCAAATAGTCAAACTTATGGTTTTTCCAGTAGTCATGTATGGATATGAGTTGGACCATATAGAAGGCTAAGTGCCAAAGAATTGATGCTTTCAAATTGTGTTGTGGAGAAGACTCTTGAGATTCCACTTGACTGCAAGGAGATCAAACCAGTCAATCCTAAAGGAAATCAACCCTGAATATTCATCGGAAGGACTGATGCTAAATCTGAAGCTTCAATACTTTGGCCACCTGAAGTGAAGAGCCAACTCATTGGAAGAGATCCTGATAATGGGAAAGATCAAAGGCAAAAGAAAAGAGGGTGGCAGAGGATGATACAGTTAGATAGCATCATGGACTCAATGGACATGAATTTGAACAAACTCTGGGAGACAGTGACAGATAGGGAAGCCTGGCAGACTATAGTCCATGGGGTCACAAAGAGTCAGACATGACTTAGTGACTGAACAACAACAATAGCAGCATATCAAAGAGAATAATATAGAAAATAATACAACAAACACTTGTGGGCTTGTGGACATGGCACCCAGGTTTAAAAATCTTAGGAAAGTGGAACGTCTATATCTGGATCAAAATTTCCTGTTTTGGATAGAGAAATGTACATAGTAAAATCTTACCTTCTTTCTCCTTTTTTTTAATTGTTAATCATCACTCCTGGTTGATAAATTCACTCTAAAGACTTGGTATAGGTAAGTCTCACTCTGCTTTAGAAAAAATCATCAGTATATAAGTGAGTTTACACATTTCCTATAATCCATTTTTATTGGCTGAATTGTGTCTCCAAAGATGTTAATTTGAAGCCCTAACCCCCAGTACATCAGAATGTGGTTTCATTTGGAAATAAAATCATAGTAGATATAATGAGTTGCTTTAAGAGGAGGTCATACTGAAATAGCATATGTCCTTAATTCAGTCTGACCAGTGACCTTATAAGAAGAGGTGTAAAGATACAAGGAAGATGGCCATGAGAGGACAGCATCAGAGACTGGAGTGTATATGTACAAACCAGGGAATATCAAGAATTGTCAGCAACCATTTGAAGCTCTGCAGAGGCAAGGAAAGATTGCTTTCTATAGATTTCAAGGGGAGCGTGGCATGGCTTATGCCTTAATTTTAGACATATAGCTGCTAGAACTGTGAGACAATAGGTTTCTGTTATTTTAAGCCACTCAGTTTGTGCTACATTGCTAATGGCGTCCAAGAAATGAATACATTTGTTCATGTAAATTATTTGTTTAGTGCTATCTACCTGCTAGATATGAAGCTACAAGCCAGAAATAACAAAAATAGACATAGTTCCTGTTATTATGTAGTTTAAAAGAAAGAAGGAAAGAAGCTAAATACAAATTATTACAAATTGTGATAAGTACTCTAGAATAAAAATTACAGAAAGTGATGAGAATAGAGTGAACCTTATATTGGTTGAGTGATCCAAAATTTTCTTCCTAAAACATAGAGTGAAAGCTAAGAAAGGCTATCTGCTGGAAGAGCACCTGAAATATCAACTCAGCCTGAAGAATCTGAAGTCAAACTCCAGAGATAAGAATAAAATTTTACTGCAGAAAATTTAAGAGATGATCAAAATATCTTAACACTGCAATGACTAGAATGAGATGAGTTTATAAGTCCATATCACCTCATGACTTCCCTGATGGCTCAGACGGTAAAGCGTCTGTCTACAATGTGGGAGACCAAGGTTCAATCCCTGGGTCGGGAAGATCCCCTGGAGAAGGAAATGGCAACCTACTCCAGTACTCTTGCCTGGAAAATCCCATGGACGGAGGAGCCTGGTAGGCTGCAGTCCATCCATGGGGTCACTACGAGTTGGACATGACTGAGCGACTTCACTTTCACTTTCACTTATCACCTCGTAAGTGATACTAAGAAATCCAGATTCTATTTAAGTGCAATTTGAAAACATGGAAGAGTTTAAGAAGGGATGTAATACATTTTAGATTTTTGCACAGCCACTTTCTTGCTGAAGGTAGTGTCAAATGAGAGATAAGTAAGAGGAACAGTAAATGAATCAGTTAGTAGACCACTGCCATTAATGTGCCAAAATGATGGTGACTTGGAAATGGGAACAGAGAAAAAAGAGTTGTTTTGAGTTACAAGAGTCAGATAATACAATTCTGAGTTGTACTGGAGTTTTATAGTAGATATCATATTTTTGTGATTGTGCAGAATTCATCACTGTTTTCTAACAGCATTCAAATTGCCTTTCACCGTGTTATAAGACTCCCACAGTGCATAGAATTTACAGAACAATAAAACTATGTATTCTATCATAACTGGGAAATTGAACATATTCCTGTAGGTTCCTTTTGTCAGATCCTTTCTTCCTAAATTATTAGTCAGGGATTAGATACATGAAGCATAACACACAGTTCATTTCAGTTCAGTTGAGTTAAGTCGTTCAGTCGTGTCTGACTCTTTGCAACCCCATGAACTGCAACAAGCCAGGCCTCCCTATCCATCACCAACTCCCAGAGTTCACCCAAACTCATGTCCATTGAGCTGGTGATGCCATCCAATGATCTCATCCTCTGTCATCCCCTTCTCCTCCTGCCCCAATCCCTCCCAGCATCAAGGTCTTTTCAAGTGAGTCAACTCTTCGCGTCAGGTGGCCAAAGTATTGGACTTCCAGCTTCAGCATCCATCCTTCCAATGAACACCCAGAACTGATCTCCTTTAGGATGGACTGGTTGGACCTCCTTGCAGTCCAAGGGACTCTCAAGAGTCTTCTCCAATACCACAGTTCAAAAGCACCAATTCCAAAGGAGAAACAGACATAGAGAACAGACTTATGGGCATGGGGAGAGGGGAAGAAAGGGTTAGATGTATGGAAAGAGTAACATGGAAACTTACATTTCCATATGTAAAATAGGTAGCCAATGGGAATTTGCTGTATGTCTCAGGAAACTCAAACAGGGGCTCTGTATAAACCTAGAGGGGTGGAGATGGGGAGGGAGATGGGAGGGAGTTTCAAAAGGCAGGGGATATATGTATACCTATGGCTCATTCATGTTGAGGTTTGACAGAAAACAGCAAAATTCTATAGAGCAATTATCCTTCAATAAAAAATTAATTAATTAAAAAACAAAACAAAAACATCATTTCTACAATGCTCAGCTTTTTTTATGGTCCAACTATCACATCCATACATGACTACTGGAAAAACCATAGCTTTGACTAGATGGACCTTTGTTGGCAAAGTAATATCTCTGCTTTTTAATATGCTGTCTAGGTTGGTCATTGCTTTTCTTCCAAGGAGCAAGGGTCTTTTAATTTCATGGCTGCAGTCACCATGTGCAGTGATTCTGAAGCCCAAGAAAATAAAGTCTCTCATTGTTTTCATTGTTTCCCCATCTATTTTCCATGAAGTGATGGGACTGGATGCCATGATCTTAGTTTTCTGAATGCTGAGTTTTAAGCCAACTTTTTCACTCTCCTCTTTCACTTTCATCAAGAGGCTCTTTAGTTCTTCTTCACTTTCTATGCCATAAGGGTGGTGTCATCTACATATTGAAGTTATTGATATTTCTCCCAGCAATCTTGATTCCAGCATGTGCTTCACCCAGTCCAGCATTTCACATGATGTACCTTGCATATATAAGTTAAATAAGCAGGGTGACAATATACAGCTTTGACATACTCCTTTCCCAATTTGGAACCAGACTATTGTTCCATGTCCAGTTCTAACTGTTGCTTCTTAACCAGCATACAGATCTCAGGAGGCAGGTAATGTGGTCTGGTATTCACCCCCATCTCTTGAAGAATTTTCCACAGTTTGTGGTGATCCACACAGTCAAAGGCTAAAGGCAAAGCTAAAGGCATAACCCACAAGGCACAGTTTTCCAGACGGTTCCATCATGGGGAGTGGTAAAGGTTGGAACAGATGTTGTTCATTGACTAGAAGACCCTCCTAGGTTTGCAGCTCCTGCCATGAGATCACTGCTACAGTTCTTGTTTCCTGTCTGGATCAATTATTCAGTTTATTTGGAAAGTCTAAGTTTACTTGGAATAATTTGGCATTTGTGTTAGCCAGAGTCTGATTCTGTGGTTTGTACACAAAGAACTCTACAATTTCCCAGTTTTGGTTTAAACATCTGAGGAAACAGCTGCTAAGCTAGGGGCTGAGAGAGGTTTGTAAATGAAAGTGAAGAATGAAGCTCTAGATATGTTAGTTTGAGGTGTCTGTGGGATGTATAAAGAGATATTGATGCTGCTACTGCTGCTAAGTCACTTCAGTCGTGTCCGACTCTGTGTGACCCCAGAGACGGCAGCCCGCCAGGCTCCCCCGTCCCTGGGATTCTCCAGGCAAGAACACTGGAGTGGGTTGCCATTTCCTTCTCCAATGCATGAAAGTGAAAAGTGAAAGTGAAGTCGCTCAGTCGTGTCCGACTCTTCACAGCCCCATGGACTGCAGCCTACCAGGCTCTTCCATCCATGGGATTTTCCAGGCCAGAGTACTGGAGTGGGGTGCCATTGTTGATAAGCAGTTGGAAATGAGTGTTCAGTGGTTAAGAATAGAGATGTAATCAAAAATTGAGGGAGCATTACCATATATATGATATTTAAAAACCATGGAAATTGTTGAGTCATTAAAAAGAGACAACTGAAAAAGATCTGGAGAGTTAGGTTAAACTCTGGGAATTTCAACATTTAGAGACAGGTTAGAAGAGGATTAAGAGTCAAATGAGATGAGATGGAACAGCAGAATAACAATGGCCTACTCACTGGTTAACTTAGTAGCAGAGCATGAACTCACAGAAACATATATGAATGTCTGGCTCAAGAATAGAATGATCCATATTATGGAATGCACCGGAAAATGAAGTAAGATGAATACTGAAAACTGTGCACTTACTTTGCACCAGGAAGCTCACTAATGTCTTTAAAGGAACAGGAGGGATGTGTATTCAGAAGCTGAATGAGATGCTCATTTCTTTGGGCTGATTAGAGTCAGAACAGCCTTCTTCTGAAAGGAGTATATTGATAATCAAGGAAGACATGCTGTCACTAAGGTTTCCATATAAGGTCATGGTAGAGTCATTCTCCAAATGCCCTGGCAACTAGGAAGTGGGAATTTAAACTAGACTCAGCAAAAATGATATTTTCATGTGAGTTTTCAGTTCTAAGAAAGTAACTAAAAGAACAGGTGGGAATAACACATAGGGCTCTGACAATGCTATTAAATAAGTAAATAATTTCTGTGATTGGAGCATGGCTATATGATGCCCCTCTTGGTGTCTGTAACACTTCTCTATTGCTACTGTAATAAATTATCACAAGTCTAATGGCTTAATACAACAACTACAACTTTCTTATAATTCCGGAGGTCATAAGATCTAAATTCAGGGTGTATACAAGATTGTGTTAGGGAAGAATCTTGTTTACTAGCCTTTTCCAGATTCTAGAGGCCAGCGGCTTCCCTTGGTGTATAGCCCTTTCCTCCATCTTCCAAGCCATCAACATAGCATCTTCCAATCAACTCTCTCTTCTCTCTTTCTCTTTCACTCTATTTACCCTCTCCCCTTTTTGCTCTTCTCTCTGCTTCCCTGGTGGCTCAGATGATAAGAATCTGCCTACAATGCAGGAGACCTGGGTTCAATCCCTGGGTTGGGAAGATATCCTGGAGAAGGGAATAGCTACCCACTCCACTAGTCTTGCCTGGGAAATCTCATGGACAGAGGAGCCTGGTGGGCTACAGTCTAAGGGATGGCAGAGAGTCAGACACAACTGAGAGACTAGCACTTCCACTGCATCCATTATCACATTTCCTTCTGTGACTGTGATGTTCTTGCTTCCCTGCTGTAAAAATCCTTGTGGTTACACTAGACCCACCCACATAATCCAAGGCAATTTGTCCACTGAAAAATCCTTAACACATCTGCAAAGTGTCTTTTATCATTAAAGTAAGATATTTACATGTTTTTGGATTATGATAAGGACACCTCTGGAGATATATTATTCTGTCTACCACAGTTCCAGACTGACTTCTAATCTGAATCTCTAGGCTGATGAAGATACCCTTCCCAGAAATCTGCCTTCCCTTTCTTTGTGCTAATATTGAGCTTTGCATATTCCTTCTCATTTGAAACCAAAAATCTTGGGTGCAAAGGGGAAGCAAAATAATAGTTAAGAAGTCAATGCAGAAAGTGAGAGAACAAGTTACATAAATAAGTACATACATGAATACTAAATAAAATTATACCATAATGGGAAGTGCCTATTTAAAGATTCAAATGGTGTTTTTGTTTGTTTGTTTGTAACATTCTTGGACAATATTTAACTGCATTGGTACAAACCTAAAAAAAGAGGTGAATTCATTCAGCTTATAGTTTAGATACCCCAGTGAAATGAGTAACTTAACTCTTGGAAGACAACCCAATTTCCAAGTGTAATAGGCAATTAAGTTCAACTTTAACTGTAGGAGACAAGAAGAATAAAAGAAAAGCAGGCCCTGGCAAGGGCTGCAAAAGAATTTATAATTATTGATAAATTGTATGCTATAAGGCATGAGACTCTTGGAACAAGTCCAGAGGGAACAGTTCATAATCTTGAAAACAAGATATGATCCTGGGGTCTGAAAACCGACCCTAGACTGTTTCTCAACTGGTGTCTCAGAGTCACTTGTTTTACGTATCTGGTAGAAAATCTATAGATAAGAATATTAGTCTTAGTTACTGATTTGTTATTGATTACTGTTTCCTAATTACTCAGTGGTTAATGATCATTTTGTTCTTTGGCCCTGAAGGCCAGATGAGTTACAGTTTAACTCCCCACTTCTTCTTTCATTCACTGCTGAAAGTATAATAAAGCTGGCCTGGATTCAGTTTCAGCACCTTCACCTTGGAGCCGTGTTGGTCCACTGATCCTCACTTTTCTCTGAATTCTTGTGTCTCCTTTCTCATTCTCTCGACGTATCATGCTTGGAAACCCCATATCAAGCAGGAAACCCTGCTTGTCGAGCTGGTCTCGACATTTTACCGATTCTCCAGAATTTTCATCTAGAGTGTATTGCTGGGGACCACAAGCTGGATAATAAACACCTGAGTTTCTTCTAAAGAGAGTTAATAATACTTCCACCTCCAACAACATGGTAACTTTGGTATTCTGAAATTTGCTTGTCCCCTTCAAATGCATGAGTCCTCATTAAAACCATTATTTAAGTGCAATTCTAAATATCTACAAATGATTATACTAATTGATATATTAAAAATCAAGAATCATTATGAGAGAAAAATAACTGCAAAATTAAAATATATAATTGACAGTAATATAAGAATATGAAAAATCTAAGACAGGAAAGAAGAATGGGGGAAAAAAACAAAAGTTAACTAGGTTTCTAGTTACCTTAGCTTCTGTATCCCCTGACAAGTGGGCAGCACTCCTGGGTAGCTACTGGAAAGATGGTTGACTTAACCCATAGAAAATGCTGACACTCTGGCTGTACCAAAAAATGAATGCTCCCTGGGACCTCATGAGCTGCTATATACCTTGCAGCTCCATCTTTAATATTCAGCTAGGTAGATGGATGATGAGCAAGTCCACAAACACTGTGCTTTCATACAGAGGAAGTGCAAGGTTCATTTTTTCAGTGCCCTTGCCATGAAGGAATGGGAATTCTACAAGGACAATGCCATCTAATTTGCTCACTCACTCTCACCAATGGCTGATGGTGTTTAAATTGCTTTGGGGGGAAGTAGTATATTTTAATACAGTATTTGATGAGTAAAAATAACTGGATATACATTTTGGAGCAGAATGCAGTAGTGTGTGCAATACGATGCTCTTATAGCAGCAGCTACTAGACAATGAATATTACTTTTTAATAAACACATTAGTAAGCCATGAAATCAAAAAAAGTCCTAAAGGAACTAAAAATTGGAGAAAGGTCTTTGTTTTTCCAATCTTAGTAGACAAATAGAGGGGTATCTAGCTTCCTTGGTGGTGTGGATGGCAAAAAATCTGCCTGCAATGTGGAAGACCCAGGTTCTATCCCTGTGTTGGGAAGACCCCCTGGAGAAGGGAATGGCAACCCATTCTAGTATTCTTGCTTGAAGAATCCCATGGACAGAGGAGCCTGGTGAGCTACAGTCCATTGGATCGCAAAGAGTCAGACATGACTGAATGACTAACACCCCACTCCTACAGGGATATCTATTAAAAGTCAGGGGAATTCATGCCTGAGACCTGTGGCAGATGTTAATTTATTTATTGGTAAAACAAAGGCAGGATTCAGATATGGTGACTGACAATGGGAAGAATATCAAATGATTTCTCAAGAAAATAGAGCTGGGCAAAAATCCTATGTCCATTGAAAAGGATGAGGATTATAATAAAACTGAAGACGGAATCACTTTAAAAGTGAAACCCAAATTAGACACAATATAAGTAATACATATTATACTGTTTATAAAACATTAATGTTTCTCTCAAATCTGCTTTTCTATAAGACCTTGGGAAAAATTTTACTAGCTTCTGATTTCTTTTTTTGTAACCATAACCTAACAATAATCATGACTAGTTCTGATTTCTAAGGATTGTAATTTATTTATGAAGCAGTTCCAGCAATATCTATTCCGTGTTATATATAAAATTTTTCTGAGGATTAAAATAAGCTCACAAATATAAAAGGGTTAGGTAATTTATCTTATGAAGTATAATTCATATATAGGGTATATATTCATACATAAGAAAAAAATAAAATGAAATATGTGTAAAATATTATAGAAAGATGAAACATTTGAGAATTTTTTACCTTTAGTAAGTTATTAAGATAAGAGTTTTTATCCTTTATTGAGCCCTATTAACAGCATTACACTGAGCACTTCACATGCTATCATCTCACTTTATCCATGCAGCAAACCCATGAGGTTGTTCCATTATGATTCCCTTATTGCAGAAGAGGTTTACAGGGGTTAAAAAGAACTAGTTAAGATTAAATAAACCGCAACTGGCAAATCTGAAACTTGGACCCAAGCATTCTAACAGCAGAGCCTCACTGTCTTTGTCTGCAAACATGGAAATTAAGTAGCTCTAGATTTAGCAGGGGCTTCCCTGGTGGTTCAGGCAGTAAAGAATCTGCCTGCAATGCGGGAGATCTGGGTTCCATCCCTGGGTTGGGAAGATCCCCAGGAGGAGGGCATGGCAACCCACTCCAGTATTCTTGCCTGGAGAATCCCCATGGACAGAGGAGCCTGGCAGGCTAAGATTTAGGAGGCAATTTTTAATTGTGGAACTATATTAGATTTAATCACAGAAGGAAAATAAACCTGCAACACATAACATAGAGTTGCATTTATAAAATCTTGTAAGTGCATTTTCAGACAAAACCATTACATCTAAGAAAATATGTGTGTGAAAATACATCAACATTTTATGAAGTTCTACAAATGTTTAAGAGAGGCATCATGTTTCTACCACCAAATTAAAAGCAAAAATTAGTTATAAATTGAGAAATTTGCTTGATGACTCTAGAAAAAGAGTAAGTAAAAAAAGTAATTCCAACAAATCTTTATACTTTGCTTCAGTATTTCAAATGACTTCAAAATGGACACATTTGTGTAACCTAAAATTATAATTAATGAATTAACTTTTTTGCAAAATTGTACCTACTTCCAAAGAATCACACATATCAAATTAAAATACTCCATATATCAACATAAATGTCATAATTGAACCAATGACAGCCATTAGATATTTTCCCCGTGAAATATTTAATATACTTTCTTGTGCTTTTCAAAGCAGAGAGCCATGACTGCCTACTCTATAATTAATCCGGTCTGGGTAGAATTTCAGTTTGCTGTGTGCTTGCATGCTAAGTCACTTCAGTCATATCCAACTCTTTGCAATCCTACGGACTGTTGCCCACCAGGCTCATCGGTCCCTGGGACTCTCCAGGCAAGAATACTGGAATAGGTTGCCATGCCATCTACCAGTGTATCTTCCAACTCAGGGATTGAATCCACATCTCTTTTATGTCTCCTGCACTGGCAGGCGGTTCTTTAACACTAGCGCCACCTATAGGAGTTAGTTAGCTAAGCCATCATAAAGCAGTATCTTGGTGCTTAACTGACTTAACAGTTTTCCAGGTTCAAGGGTGATTTATTGATTAAAGAAACAAATGTCCTTTCTGGCCAACAGACTCTCTCAGGGAACGAAAACAATCAGATGGTCAACAGCCATTTAACCAGATCAGAGTGATCACTCAGCAAATTTGTTCACTGTTCTAGTTTAAACTTTTGGACAGTCCCTTAAAGTTAAGCTGCTTTTCATTGAGGTTGATTTGGTACTCTGTGTTAGCATGGCAAGGTGAAATTCTTTAAATTAAATTTAAATTAAGTCTTAAAATAACTTTTTAGAATAAGCAGTTCATTGATTTTAAAGTGTTTTCCTTGGGGCTTGCAAAACTGTCTCTATCCTTATGTGGAAAGAAACTTAAGTAAAGTCATTAAGATATACGGAAAGTAGAGAGTGAAACATTAATTACAGTCTTTTGCAACTGTCCTCAGAGATAATTTTTCTCTCTGTGGATATGAGCTGCCCATGTGCTAATCACTCAGCAATCTATGTTGGTAACTACAGCAGGTGACGGAAGCAGAGAGTGTTCTCTTCAGTCTTTGTTTGAAGGAAGATGAACCACAAGGTTTCTGAAAGGATTGTGGGTGTTAATAGAAATCTAATTACATAGTTTATTGTCAAACTTAATTATTATTTCTTTTACACATTCACTGACCCATTTACATTTTGCGTGCATGACTAAAAGAATAAGCTGTGAAATATTACAAGAAATCAATCACTGAAAATGCTACAAACTCTTTGTACTCCTATTTCTCATAAAATGCATAATCAGATTTAGTAACATGGTAATGTATAACCTAATTAAATCTGACAGTACTACTACAATTAATGTATAACTTGTTTTTAAGAATATGTCAGCCTTATGTTTTTCTTATTTATATTAATAAATAACACAGATAAATTGAGGCTTGTTTTTACATTTCCACTACAGACTCAATGTATTTTAAATATTAAAGCAATATCTGTCAAAGTACTATAATTTGAAAGCTGAATCAACTTACATAAACTCAAGAAGCAAGTCAGATTTTAGACAGATATCACATATTATTATTAGTGTAACAAAAATAGAGCCACAGCTGATTTATAGTTTCTCTGAAGCTATTTTTAAAAACATGAAGCAGTAATGATTTGGAAAATGTAAGGAGACTGATTTTAGGTTGATTAATATTTAAGAGAGGATTTGAAGTTAATTTTTAAAATATATTATCAGAATTTTATATGCAATCAAAATTTAATACAAACTTAAGTCATTTTTAAACTTTAAATTTGAAAGTTGTACTCAGATAGGCAAGTACAACCAATTTTATTTGAAGTGTGGGGAAATTGTGCAACCAAATGCAGTATTTGTTTACATAAGAAATTTTTAAAATTACTATGTACTGCTTATTAGAAATAGCAAAACTTGGCACCTTGAGTAAGTTAATCAAGTCAAATATCCAATTGCCTTCTCTTAACACTTTTAGGTAAGTACCCTGAACAGCAACTCAACTATAGTAATAACATAGTCTTTGTAAATGATAAATATTTTGAGGGTGAGATCTGTGTCAATTATTAGGCTATTATCTCTCAACTCTAAATCTACCTTTCTATACTTCTGTGACTCTGTGGCTATGACCCTGCAAATTACATTTCTCTTCTCTCAAATTATATTTCTCTCAGCTACTATCAAGGTGCAGTCCTGATAGGTTCTGCCAACAGGGAACACTAGAGGAAGACCAAAAGGCAAAATGAGAGGAGGAGGGATTGCTTCCTGTCCTGGTGGCTAGTTACCCTAGGCATGACTCTTCACTCTTGTTTCAGCCACCTGCCTATTTTGGTACTGCCAAAACTAGCTAGCCTCACTGCAGCCCTCAGAGGCATTGGCAGCTGTGAAACAGTCTCCTCTCCCCAGAAGTCTTGGTCAGGGATCTGTGGCACTACTTCCTCATGGTACCAGGAGAAACTGGGTTACATCCCCTCCTTAGAAGTTTCAGGTTCAGCTCCAAAGGGCCTCACCTTTTCTTTTACTCATTCAGCTCCAGGAGATCTAGCTGCTTCTTTGTAACCTCAAATTTTCCATTTTTGCATTTTTAACCTTCAGAAACTCAAGTCCCAGCTCCCTAAGGTAAATTACATTCTCTCTGTTGAAGAAACTAATGTGGGTTCTGTCTTGTTGACTAGACTGATACACAGCACACATTTATATTAACAGTGCCCAGAACTATACTCGGGAGATGATTAATAGTTATTAAACAAATATTTATTTTTGCTCTTAAGAAAAGCAGTGAAAGGGGTAAGGAAAGAACATGGGTGCCAACTGAAAATAGGTGCTCACTTCTTTCTTGTTTTCCCTTTCCTCCCTTCTTTCGTTTCTCCTTTTCTTTCCCTTGTCCTTCATTTCTTCTTCCTTTTCTATCCTTATTTTCTTCCTTCCTTTCATTATATTACTTAAATAACTGGAAAGTAAATACTATCACCCTGAATTTTACAAGCTAATAAACTGAGTCTGAGAAAATTAAGGTGACTTGCCCAAGTGGGAAATCTACTAAATGTTGGTGAGGGATTTATACAAATCCATTAAATGGCAATGAAGTATTTATACTGTCTGCACCTAAAGTTCAAGTATGCTTTATTACATCACACTTAATGAATATAAACCAAATAATAATCTGAAAAGAACAAAGAGGAGAAGTAATTTCTTCTCTTCTGTACTCTCTAGAAATCAGTATTTAGTGTAAAAACATCATGTAGTTTCACATTAATGCTTGGGGTTTGGCTATCAATTTTTGGTAAAAATTAATGTTTTTAATATGTACTTCTAACTTACATGCTAAGAACTATAAAACATTGATAAAGGAAACTTAAGACAATACAAAAAATGGAATGATTGTTTGATTTGTCTTCAGATCCAAATCCTGTCTTGGATTTGAAGAATTAATATTGTTAAAATGGCCATACTACCAAAAGCAATCTATAGATTTAATTCAGTCCCTATCAAATTACCCATGACATCTTTTGGAGAACTAGAACAAATAATCCTAAAACCTGTATAGAACCACAAAAGACCCAGAATTGCCAGAGCAATTCTGAGGAAAAAGAACAAAGCTGGAGGTATAAACCTCCCAGAGGTCAGATAATACTACAAAGATACAGTAATCAAAAAATGATATTGGTACAAACATATGAATCAATGTAACAGAATAGACAGCCCAGAGATAAACCCAACACCCATAAACTCTCCTATTTGACAAAGGAGGAAGGAACATAGAATGGAAAAAAGACAGTCTCTTCAGCAAGTTGTGTTGGGAAAGCTGGACAAGTACACAAATCAATGAAGTTAGACCATTCCATCACACCATACACACCATACACAAAAATAAGCTAAAAATAGCTTAAGGGCTATATCCAGTTTTACGTACTGGATATATTGCCACTTGATAAATTGCCCAGTGTCCAATTCTCAAAAGATGGGAGAAACAGAGCATGACAAAAATTATTGGAGAATCAGAACAATTTCTAGAAGCACTGACAATTTACACCTTTAAAATTTAGCAGTTCATTTTCTATGTTATTTATTTCTAGACAACAATTCCCAATTTGTTTCATATTACTTGTGATTTTCAAATTATTTTTATCCTAAAATTTTAAGTAGATTTTTCATGAAGAGCATTCTGTACGTGTTCTATTCTGTAATCTGTGTATACCATTCTGTTGCTTTCACATACAAATGACAAGTAATATGTAGCACAGAGTTCTATGTCACATTTTTTCCTTCACTACCACGTGCAATATCATTTCATCATGCTATACCATTCATGACTGCATGCAAGAAGTCAGAGGTAAGTCCAATTTTGCTCTTTTTAAATAATTTTGATGTTTGGCAGAACTAATACAATTATGTAAAGTTTAAAAATAAAATAAAATTAAAAAAAAAAACTTTAACAACAACAACAAAAAATAAATAAATAAATAAATATTACTTCTAAAGTCTTGGATTACTGTGGAGTCTTTTTCCTTACCTGTAGAGTTGGTAAACCCATCAAGATTTTTGTTTGCTTTTATGTCTTTAGTATGTATTTATTTTTAGCTATGGTTTCCTGAAACTTGACTCAGGTTCTATATTTTTTGCTACAGTCATTTCTTTAAAAATCAATGGTGCTTTTTTCTGTTATTTCTTAAGTATCATTTCCGGAGAAGGCAATGGCACCCCACTCCAGTACTCTTGCCTGGAGAATCTCATGGACGGAGGAGCCTGGTAGACTGCAGTCCATGGGGTCTCTGGAGTCGGACACGACTGAGCGACTTCACTTTCAATTTTCACTTTCATGCATTGGAGAAGGAAATGGCAACCCACTCCAGTGTTCTTGCTGGAGAATCCCAGGGACGGGGGAGCCTGGTGGGTTGCCATCTCTGGGGTCGCACAGAGTCGAACATGACTGAAGCGACTTAGCAGCAGCAGCAGCAAGTATCATTTCCTCTCTATTTTTCCTAATATGTTCTCCAGGGCATTTATCTTTTCTCACATTTTGAACATTACTTTATCCTTTTCATCTATGTTCTTAGACTATGTTTCTAATATATCTCCTACTAAAGTAATTTGATTTTTTAGGCATTCAAATTCTATTCCCCCTAATGCTGTAATTGTGATTTTTAATCCATACATCATTGCTTTGCTCTACTTATCTCAAAATACTTCATTTCAGTTCAGTCACTCATTCGTGTCTGACTCTTTGTGACTCCATGGACTGCAGCATGCTAGGCTTTCCTGTCCATCACCAACTCCTGAAATTTGCTCAAACTCATGTTCATCATCATGATGTATATTTTAGACTAATTCATGCAACATTTTCTTGAAATTTGTTGAGAACACAAGTCTAATACATTCTTTTTTCTAAAGAGAAATTCGTTCAAATAGATACTCATTCAATTTCCTAGAGTGGTTCTCTTCTTTTTAAACCCCAGGATATTTTTTAAGATTTCATGATTTTTTTTCCCCCTGTTTGCTTCCCTTTAAAAGAGCTGTGTTGACTTACCCTAATTTCCCAGATATTAAGAGATAGTGAAGGACTGGGAAGCCTAGCATGCTGCAGTCAATCGGGTCACAAAGAGTCAGACATGACTTAGCGACTGAACAACAACAATTTCTCATATGTCTTTGATTCATGTTGTACTGAAACTGAGTTCTGTAAGAATTTATCAATTCAGGTTGCCTCCTGAATTTTTATTAGTAGAATCTTTTGAGTCTGAGTTGTAAGGATACTTATTTATAGACTTGTTTTGGTTTTACTGTTGTTGTTTATTTTTAATGCAACTGTTTGATGCGGTATGAGGGTATGGTTTAAGAAGAAAAACAAAGTATTTATTCAAAGTAAGGGATTTCATCTCTGTGACACAGGCATGGAACAATCATCAGGTGGAAAATATCCACTTTTCATCCCTAGATTACAGAACTGGGGCATATTTGGAGCTAAATGAAAAGGTACATTACTGGAAAATATTATTGCTCCTAAAAGTGACAACATTTTTAGATTACATGTGACACTTTGGAAGTTGGTGCTCTCTTTACTTTTGCTTTAAACTTCAATCTGGGAGTGAGGTTCTGCCTATCAGTATACTCTCCTCTACCCAAAGTTTTGTAGCTGGGATAGGGGTGAGGGAGTTAGTGCCAGAGAGAAGAAATGGGGATTAAGCTAACCAAAAATAAACCTCAAGAGGAGTACAGAATTAAACTGAGCTGTTGACAAATGCTAAAAGCAAACATGAGCAACGTCAAGCTCATTTCAAGTCTGTCAAATACTAGAAAGTCAGGGAGAGTTTGCCAGGGCTGAAAGTGGCCAAATGAAGCACATCAAGTTTAGGAGCCAGCAATTAAGGTGTAGACTTATGAGAATATCGTGAGGATGTGGACATAACTCATCAAAAAGGGAGGAGAATGATTCAGAGGACTCAGGAAAGGGTATATTTATAGTATACCCACAAAATGAAAACTAAAATCCAAATTTGTTTGATCATATGAATAATTATTTATCTGAATAATGAATAGGTAAAGCTTTTATAAAATGTATGAAAAATGTTACCAAACGAAGGATTTTTTTTTAACAGAACTTAAGAAATAAGAAAGGCAAAATATAAATTTACATGCTTCGGGTGTGGTGTTGTTTTAATGTACCTATTTAGAATGAGGTACATCAATCTGAAAGAGATGGGAATACCAGGCCACTTGATGTGCCTCTTGAGAAACCTATATGCAGGTCAGGAAGCAACACTTAGAACTGCACATGGAACAACAGACTGGTTCCAAATAGGAAAAGGAGTGTGTCAAGGCTGTATGTTGGCACCCTGCTTATTTAACTTATATGCAGAGTACATCAGCCCAGAAACACTGGGCTGGAGGAAGCACAAGCTGGAGTCAAGATTGCCAGGAGACATATCAATAACCTCAGACACGCAGAGGACACAACTCTTATGGCAGAAAGTGAAGAGGAACTAAAAAGCCTCTTGATGAAAGTGAAAGAGGAGAGTGAAAAAGTGGGCTTAAAGCTCAACATTCAGAAAACTAAGACCATGGCATCTGGTCCCATCACTTCATGGAGGATAGATGGGGAAACAGTGGAAATAGTGTCAGACTTTATTTTGGGGGCTCCAAAATCACTGCAGATGGTGATTGCAGCCATGAAATTAAAAATGCTTACTCTTTGGAAGGAAAGTTATGACCAACCTAGATAGCATATTCAAAAGCAGAGACATTACCAACAAAGGTCCGTCTAGTCAAGGCTATGGTTTTTCCTGTGATCATGTATGGATGTGAGAGTTGGACTGTGAAGAAGGCCTCTGAGCACCGAAGAATTGATGTTTTTGAACTCTGGTGCTGGAGAAGACTCTAGAGAGTCCCTTGGACTGCAAGGAGATCCAACCAGTCCATCCTAAAGGAGATCAGTCCTGGGTGTTCATTGGAAGGACTGATGCTGAAGCTGAAACTCCAATACTTTGGCCACCTCATGCGAAGAGCTGACTCATTGGAAAAGACCCTGATGCTGGGAGGGATTGAGGGCAGGAGGAGAAGGGGACGACAGAGGATGAGATGGCTGGATGGCATCACCGACTCAATGGACATGAGTTTGAGTGAACTCTGGGAGTTGGTAATGGACAGGGAGGCCTGGCTTGCTGTGATTCATGGGGTCGCAAAGAGTCGGACATGACTGAGCGACTGAACTGACTGACTGAACTGACATCAATTACTACCACTATTACAGTTCTTGGGATTTCATTCCAATGTGATTCTAAAACCCCACTGTAAATTCCTGTATAAGTAGGTTAGAAGCCTAGAATTTATTCACTTAAATCTATTCTAAAAGATTTTCCAAGTGCAGCAGAATAGAAATTAATACCAAGGACAAAATTTCATAAGATTCTGTCAGGAAAGGAAGACCATCGTTATAAAATGAATATATGAAATTGCTTGTTTAAGCAACAGTATAGCCCTGAGATATACAAAATGACTTTTTTCTATCAACATGATTTATTAATTTTGGAATAATAAAGTGTAGCAAAGACAGAATTTGTAAAGATGGGCTACAAGAAATTATGATGTTACGATAATCCTATTATCCTCCCTCAACTTTTATTTTGTTTAATTGAGTTTAACAAACAGGGTGAAAGGGTAACTGCATTCCCTTCACCAACACCCTTGTAGTTGCAGTCCCCAGAGCATGGCACTACATTTAAGAACTACACCAATTGTATTAGTAATGAAAGTGTATTTCCCAGACAGACCATTATCATCTTTCTTCCACACTGAACATTAGTTAAAATGTTTAGGAACCAATCCTTTAACTCTTTCTGACTTTGCGTGTTATTACAATTATTATTTGCCTGTATACCCTCAATGAACTAAATATGATCTTCATCTTTACATTTTATCTTAAACTGTGTATTTGAAGCAGTTTTTAAGACATATATTATTATAAGATTAAATGGAAGTGAGAATTTGAAGAAAAGCAAGATATAAGATGAAACTAACAGGCTTCCTAGGTGACTCGGTGGTAAAGAATCTGCCTGCCAATGTACAAGATGCAGATTCAATCTCTGGGTCAGGAAGTTCTGAGAAGGATATGGCAGCCCACTCCAATATTCTTGCCTGGAAAATTGCATGGACAGAGAAGCCTGGCATGCTACAGTCCACAGCGTTACAGAGTCGGACATGAGAGCCACTGAGCACACATGCAAGATGAAGCTAAGGTTAGGAATTTGTCACTGAAAATTCATGCCATGTACTTTTTAAGTCAAATAAAAGAAGAAAACAGGATAATTTTATCTCTTTTTATAAAAAAATTCTCCACTGAAGAGTGTTTACATAGCTTCAGTGATGCTATGAGGCAGCAGCAAGAAAAAATTATCTCAAGTCTCATGTTTATCTTAAACAGTCCTAGAAATTTTGTTTTCTCCTTCATAATACATACAGATTAAACATTTTACTTGTTTGAAATTATTACCCATGGGAAAAGCAAACTAAAATTTCCATCACATTATCTGTGATTTTGCTTGTCTCTTGTTACATTATGTAACATACTCTACTTTGGTAAAAACAACAATACATGGTAAAAGTGTCTGTAAAATAAAAAAAAAATTAATTGCACAGGAGGTGCACTATTTTACCAGTCATAAGACCAAAGATATTTTTTCTTATGAATTTTAATTTAGAAAAATGTATGTGAAAAATGACTTTCCAAATACACCTATGTTGAAATGGAAGATCATATAATAATGGTTTGTATCAAAATTAATATACTAGCATTATTAATTTATGAAACTCTTATATCTTATACTATTCTTCAGTGTAGTATTTCCTATCTATGACACAAATTTCAATAACACATTAATAAACTTCGCAAATTATTTTATGCAGCCGTTGAAAGATTATTCCCCAAGAAAATTACACACACACACACACATCTCACTATAACCAACAGATCAGTAGTGGAAAGCCCTCATGATTCTAATATAAAATATTGCGAAATAACCAATAGGTATCTTGAGTAGCAATTAGAATAGACCATGACATGGTTTTAAGCAGCCTTTTCTAAATAAATCACTTAGGGTCATTAGACTGTATTGCTAATGAGAAACCAAAATATTAGATTCAATCCTTATATAGACATGCTTCATACAGATGGAAATAATAACCAGGAGCAAATCCCCTACATTATAAATAACTTGTTTTTCAGTCAAATGCCTATATTTCCCAGGCAACTAGATTACAGGCCTCACAGCTCTCAATGAAAAGACATTAGCACAGTGGGTATATAAGAATGATAGTGTGCATAAAGAATGTTTTCATAATAAAAGCGATAGCACTGTCATTGTATCATCAATAATAACAATTTTCATGAAATTGTATATTACCTACAGGAAATAATAAACTGTCCATTACAAGTGACAAATACTCATTAAATAATTTATTTCCTAGATCAAATTTGGTATATATTATGCTATCTATATTTGTACATATATTTAGAAAGGAAAATCACTGCTTTTTAAATAAAAATCTTCATTGAGTAATTAGCAAACAAAGTTACAAAAATTATACATTGAAGGCATTACATACAGCACTGATGGTGTGATCAAAATAAATCATTTCCTGGAAATTCTTGACTGCGTTGCTTATAGAGAAAAGTCACGAATGCATTTACAATGTATGTTTCAGTGTGGATTCAAAACACTTAAATTTATAATACTCAGTTGTGCAAACTGTGATGAAATTTGCAACTGAAGAATAAAAGCAATGCTATCTCCACAGTTTGATTAGAGGAATGCAAGAAAGGTGCTGACCTTCCATTGTTTCTCAGTTAGATAAAATTGTCTGACTCTCTGTTGTTGATTTGTTGCTTTTTGAAGAATTTTAGGTCATCTCAGTTCAGTTCAGTTCAGTCGCTCAGTCGTGTCCGACTCTTTGTGACCCCATGAATCGCAGCACGCCAGGCCTCCCTGTCCATCACCAACTCCCGGAGTTCACTCAGACTCAGGTCCATCGAGTCAGTGATGCCATCCAGCCATCTCATCCTCTGTCATCCCCTTCTCCTCCTGCCCCCAATCCCTCCCAGCATCAGAGTCTTTGCCAATGAGTCAACTCTTCGCATGAGGTGGCCAAAGTACTGGAGTTTCAGCTTTAGCATCATTCCTTCCAAAGAAATCCCAGGGCTGATCTCCTTTAGAATGGACTGGTTGGATCTCCTTGCAGTCCAAGGGACTCTCAAGAGTCTTCTCCAACACCACAGTTCAAAAGCATCAATTCTTTGGTGCTCAGCCTTCTTCACAGTCCAACTCTCACATCCATACATGACCACAGGGAAAACCATAGCCTTGACTAGACAAACCTTTGTTGGCAAAGATCTACCTAAATACTCATATTTGTATATTCAAATACAAAGTGAATATACACAGAGTGAATATTCAAATACCTTCCCTCCCCTAACACCTCTTACCAGTTCACAGGAAATAATGTTTTTTTTTAATTATTTTTTTCCATCACCTAAACAAAGAAAAGTGTAGAAATTGATTATCTTGTACACTGCTGCACACCTAGTGCTTCTTAGAACACTATCTGATGCACAGTATGTATTCAATATATATTTTACATTGGATAAATGCTTACTAGAGAGGGATACACTTTAAAGTCATAGTTTGAAGTAAGTTTTAGCAGTATAAGGTTACTAAACCTTTTCCCTGATCCTTGGCTGGTAAATGTGATAATAAAGGCATTGGACATGAACTTGGGCAAACTCTGGAAGATGGTAAGGGACAGGGAGGCCTGGCGTGCTGCAGCCAATGGGGTTGGAAAGAGTCAGATATGACTTAGCCACTGAACAACAACACAGCACATTGGATATAAATACGTGTTCTGCCTTAATCAAATAACCTCACTTGGAGGTTAAAAATGGCTTTCAACTCATCAACACCCTTTGTGAAAAGTGAATGTGAAAGTGAAGTTGCTCAGTTGTGTCAGACTCTGCAACCCCATGGACTGTAGCCTACCAGGCTCTCCATCCATAGAATTTTCCAGGCAAGAGTACTGGAGTGGATTGCCATTTCCTTCCCCAGGGGATCTTCCTGACCCAGAGATGAAACCCAGGTCTCCCACACTGCAGGTAGATGCTTTACCATCTGAGCCACCAGGAAAGCCCAACACCCTTTGTAATTATCCATATTTTCATTTGCAGCTGTTAAGCCAACTCTTCTTCAGAGTGTTTTCTATCTTGATCTCCCTTGTTGCTCTCTCTCCTGTCTTCTACCCACCAAGTTTGAATGCATCTATTGATTATGTACACTGTCTTCTTCTTTCATAACTTTAGGCAATACCTCTCTGCAAAGGACTTCAAAATACATCTATAATTCCAAACTTTCTCAAGAACAAGACTCGCATTTCCATCTGCCTAATGGACACAACACATTAATTTTTCATTTACTTCTTAAACTCAACCTGTCTAGATCTTAATTCAGTCATCTCCATCTTTAAACACTTCCCTTCTTCTTCCCCTCTGGAGATCAAAGCCTTGGTGTAATATGGGGTGTTCTTTCCACCCCACTCCTTACATAGAATAAAGCCTCAATTCTTGTCAACTCAATATCTATCATGTTCTTCTTTTCTGTCTTATTTGGACTCTCTTATCACCATTCTGAATCAGGAGCCATTTTTCTCAAATTCTGCCCTTTCTATAGTGCCTACTGCCATCTCTGTTCCATACCTCACTACTTTTGAAGTTAAAAGTTCACTGAAATTAAAAGCTCAGTCTCACTTTCACAGATAATACCATTCTCATACTATTCCTCTCTCAACCTGATGTAGTCAAGCTTTCTTCAAATCTGCCCTAATCTATTCTTTCCAGGCTTACTCCATTTGTCCCAAATGATCCAAAAACTGTTCCAACTGTATTTCTCAAACATGTCTATTTCCTTCCCAATCACTTCATCTTTATTCATAACACCACATTTTTTTCTTGGCAGGCCAACTGATAGCCTACCCATTCTCTGAGACTATGATTAGTTTTCACTATCAACATTTCTGACACCAGATGTGTGAGTTTTCCACACCAAGCAACAAGCAATTCTCTAATTTTCTGTAGGACATCAGGGTGTCCTACAATTAAATTGAATTCTGACATTATTCATTCAAAGTTAGCCCAGCAAGTTAAGGGATTAGTCCCACAAGGCTGCTCATACTTCAGATGCCAGTCTCAAGTACCAGGGTGTCACTTGTATTTCCAAGACCAATCAGCTTTTAACTAGGGTTTCCCACAATTCTCTTTTCACTTTTAATAATTTGCTATAATAGCTCACAGAACTCATGGAATTGCTATACTTACACTTCTCGGTTTATTATACAGGACAGTATAAAGGATGCAAATGGACAGCTGGATGAAGAGGTACAGGCAAGATGAAGAGGGCGAGGTCCAGAAGGATCACTAGAGCAGGAGTTTCTGTCTCCATGGAGTTGAGATGTGCCACTCTTCCAGGACTCGTAAAAATTCTCCGACTCAAAAGTTTTCTGAACCCAGTAGTTAAAGGGATTTGAGGGAGTTTGGGGCTTCCTTGGTGGCTCAGATGGTAAAAAATTTGCCTGCAATGCAAGAGACCCCGGTTTGATCCCTGGATCGGGAAGATCCTCTGGAGAAGGGAATGGCTACGGAACCCCAGTGTTCTTGCCTGGGAAACCATGGGCAAAGGAGCCTAGCAGGCTATAGTCCATGGGGTCACAAAGAGTTGGACATGACTGAGTGACTAACACTTTCACTATGTCCGCATGATTGATTAAATCACTGACCACTGCTGATTAATTTAATCTCCAGCCCTTCCTCACTCCTTAGAGGTCAGTGGGTAGGACTGAAAGTTTCAACCCTCTGTGGATACCTGGGTCTTTCTGGTGATCAGCCCCCATGCTAAAGCTACCTCAGGCCTCCGGTCACCTCATTAACCCACAAAAGGACACTCATATTGTGCCGGAAATTTCAAAGTTCTCAGAATCTCTTTTGTCAGGAACCAGGGACAAAATATTGTAACGAAAAATGTTTTCCTATCATTCCTATGACTCAAAAATTTCCAAGAGTTTTAGAAGCTTTAGTCCAGAAACCAGGGATGAAGACCAAATAGATAGCTCTTATTATATTACCAAATTACAGAGACTCACCCAAATGTCACATTTCAAGGAGGCCTTCTATGATTTTTCAATTCCAGCACAATCCTAATATTCTCCAAAACCCTTCAGCACCTTGAATTTTCTTACAGCACATTTTACACACACTTTTGAATAGTTGTTATTTGTTTGCATCTTGCCTCTCCTACTGAAAAGCAAGCTATGCAATGACATTACAGTATATTACAGTTACCCACCAAATATATTGTACTTTATATCATATCAATGTGTTTATCAAATAAATAAATAATTACTACAAAATACATTTATTGAGTTGCTTGAAAGATAGATCATAACAGAAAACAAAAGGTCTGTGAAATAGATCTATTTCAAAAAATAAGAGAAAAAAGGTTAGCTATTGGAGATTATATGAGCCTGAACAAGTTGCCTATCCCTACTGAATGCAGGTTATTTTCCTGTAAAGGAAAAAGTTGGCCTTCATGATCTCTGAGGTTGTTCCTAACTTTAACATTCTATAATTTCACGATTCACTAGAGACTATCATAACTCAATGCGAGCAGTAGGACATGCCTCCAGCTCCTAGCTGCACTGTCCACTTTTTTCATTCCTCTCCAGCTATGCTCCTATAGACAAGAAGTCAAAGTGATAAAGTGGTTTAATTCAGCATGCAAATTAGCACAGCTCAGAGCCTAAAAGAAATCATGCTGTGGGCAGGTAAAGAAAATTGGAAAGATGATCCACAACTCTACAATGTGTTGGTCTGGAGTAAATAATTTTCTCATATATGAGATGCATAATCTCTATTAATTGAAGTTAAAGGAAAACAGGCAGGTTAAGAAGTTATTTTAATATGTACTCAATATATGCATATCATACAAATATATCCAAATGCCCTTACTGTAATTTTATTGTTTGCTATACATTTTTTAAAAGTAACTAAGTATAACACTTTTGCTCCCAGTTTTCACATACACATTTATAAGTAATTGACATCTGTCATTTTATATGAAAGCCTAGTTTCATTACAGGAAAGGAAAATGCTGAGTTGGTGGGGGTGGTGATTCATTGTTATTCTATTCCAATAAGACTTCAATTAATCATCATTCAAAGTATAACAGGGCTTCTTAGTAATTATATTGGAATAAATCTCCAAACTGACTTTCTTTTAAAGGCGTCTGAAGTTTTTAATGCTGAGTACATCAAAATATCACAAAACAAAGCTCAGTGAGAGTCACCATTTTATTCCAGTAACTCTCACAATTTAATTTTCTCATATTTTCCTGTAGACACATATTTCTAGAACATATTTTTTACTTTTGGTTTGTAGTTTTCCCATATCCAAAAAGACCACCACACACTACTCACTCGTCTGTATAAGCCAAATACCTAGATTTATCATTTATTCCTCCTTCTTTCTTAATTTGAACTTGCAATAAATTACTATATCTTTCCAATTGCACTTTGTAAACACCTCTTGAATTCATCTATGTATCTCTCCTTGTGCTTGTATTCTATTTTTGGTTGACATCACCTCTTGTCTGCTGCTGCTGCCACTAAGTCACTTCAGTCATGTCCGACTCTGTGGGACCCCATGGACAGCAGCCTATCAGGCTCCTCTGTCCATGGGATTCTCTAGGCAAGAATACTGGAGTGGGTTGCCATGTCCTTCTCTGACCTCTTGTCTAGAGCAGTGTTTATCAAGTCTTTACCATGATTCTATATCAGTGGAAACCTTAAGCAAGTATTTCTAAAATGTATACATTTATTTTGTTTATAAATCATGCAGGTAAGCTTACATTATTCAATCTTTAAATATTAGAGAGCATAAAACAGAAAGTACACAAAGATAAGTTGAAAAATAAATAGCTCAAATACTCTTTTCTGCATGGGTAGCATGGATCTTATCTCCTAGGAAGCACGTGCCACACTTGGGGAACAACTAGCCTTCAGTCTTATGACAGTCACCTGCCTATTGCCAGGTTAAATAGCTTTGGGTCAAATCCCCCTCAAACAATGAGCTTTCTAAAGTGTAAGCATGTTCATATCCTCTTATCTGTCTTCTTTTTTCCCCTTAAGGTGACATACAAAGTCCTTAAGATGCTTTGCAAGGCCCATTTATAACCTAGCTACTCACTGCTTATTTCTCCAGTTGTATCTCTTGCTATTCCTGCCCTGGTCTTTCCCCCTATCCACAGCCACACACACACACACACACACACACACACACACACATTCCTGCCCTGGCCTTCCTCTACATCCCCACAAACATGTACCATGTCCAAGCTGAACTATTTTCAGATCCTCCAATAGATACCCATGCTTTTTTCTCATCACCA
Organism: Bubalus bubalis; assembly: GCF_019923935.1. NCBI lineage: Eukaryota > Metazoa > Chordata > Mammalia > Artiodactyla > Bovidae > Bubalus > Bubalus bubalis. The sequence goes on from NC_059160.1 coordinate 68,045,616, forward strand.
AGTCTTTGCATACCCATTTAATTTTGCTTAGGACATTTTCTACTTCCTCCCAGCCTCTTCATTTGGTTGAACCATCCTTGATACAACATTTTAGATCTCATTTCATCTCACTGAATGAGACAGACCACTTTAGCATTAGAAAATGCATCCTTATTTTGATCCATGCCACTGAATTTTAGTTGTCAATTTGTCTTTCACATTGACTCAGAGATTATTTCACTTTGGCATAAGAGAAATCACCTAGGAAGCTTACTTAAGTGCAGGATTTTTTTTCTTTTTTTCAGCTGTATCACAAGATATTTTAGTTTTATGGGTCTAGGATAGAGCTCAGGAATGTGCATTTTCAAAGCACCTGAGTAATTCTTATGTAGATGTTTTTACTGGAATAGATGACTATTACATCTTCAGTTTCTTTTCAAGAGGGTTAACTCAACACTGTTGTTTGGTCACTAAGTCATGTCCAAGTCTTTGTGACCCCATGGACTACAGTCCACCAGGCTCATCTGTCCATGAGGTTTCCCAGGCAAGAATACTGGACTGGATTGCATTTTCTTCTCCAGGGAATCTTCCTGACCCAGGGATCAAACCTGCATCTCCCACATTGGCAGGCAGATATTTTACCACTGAGCCACCTTTTTAGGTAGAGGTACTAGTAAAACAAGAAATGAATGTGCAGAATTTCAATCTTTAAAAAAAGATTTATCATCCCCTCACCCCCAAAATGCAAGACTGTAAAAATGCAGTGCCAGAGAAGTAACATACTTAAAATGAATGAACTAACCTGAAGATATTCTGTCTCTGCAGTAATGAATGGAGAAGTTTCAGGCAAGTATAAACTACCTTTCATGTGAGTTTTGAAAAAGAATAACACAACTGGTTCAGTTAGGTTTAGGGATAGGTAGCAGAAAGGAAGAAGAAAAATAGAGGTCAAAGTGCGTAGAGTTTCATAGGTTTTCATGTATTAAAGAGTTTGGACTTCATTCTAAAGATATCATCCTGGTCTCTAAGGAATACTGACTTAACTCAGAATACTGACTGGATAAGAAGTATTAACAGAGACCAAACCTTCAGAAGTTGGGGCTCATTTTCACCTGGTTCCCTGTCTTGAAGAGAACCACGAGATTCATGCTCAATTGTTCCTGCCCACTCTCACTTCTAATCTACAAATGCCCACTGACAAGGTTCAAAGGCAATTGCCATCACCACTGCAGAAACAGAAAAACGGCAGACATGACCCAACCAAATTGTTGACAAGTTTTCCCAAGTCTCTACTGAATTCTGTTGAGGCCCAAGAGGCCATTATTTTCTAGAATATGAAATATTCTCTCCTCCAGTCTCCTTTTATCTTCCATAAGCTCACACTGATAAAATGCTTCCAACATTTTTCAGAACCCAAAACTCACTCTTCTCCTCATTTTCATAAGATGCTTATTGATTGATTTGTCCAGTTATTTCTCCTTAGTCCTTTTCTTTCTTGAAATTTGAGAACAGTAATAATAACCCTTTCCTCATATTCAAATTTGTAAAATATTGTGAGATAAACATATGAGTACCATAGCCGGAGATCCAAACATTAGAACAAGTTGGGAAAATACGGTGCTAAGACCATCAGGCAAGTGAGTTTGCTAATATATTGACCCAGAAATAGCTTTATGCACTCTAGTTATACACTGAACTGAACAACTGTACGCTTCTCTCCAAGGACCTACCTTATGAAATTTACTATACAGAAGAATAAAGGTGGCCATGGTACACAGTCTGTACCCAGGGCAGTCCCCAAAACAAGAGATCAGAGGGATGCTCAACACACACGTCTAGCTCATTTTCCTAAGTTCACTACTCACTGAGGTCAACCTACTAGATTAAATAAGATGGAGAGAAAGACAAGAATTATCATTTTAAACAATGTCCCTGTCTATGGGAACATGAGTGAGGAATAAATGATCCCCTCCAACAGACCATAAGTATTTTCTATTAACAAACCTTTATCTCTTTAAATGTAAAGTCCCATTCCTCTATAGATTTCTTAAGCATAATGAGCTTACTTTCTCAGATTCACCCACAGTAAGTCTTTAGTTGAAATTATGCTTTCAGTCAGCACACTCAATGCTATTTTTAAATCTTTCTTTGGTGAATACCACCCCCCCTTTTTTTTTTCTCTTTTAAGGCTTTTACTGCTTGTTTCTATCACTGCCTAATACTTCTCACTGTTTTTGTATCCTTCATTAGCAAAAGTATTTGTACGTGGCTCTTAGTGTGCATTTCCATACCTACAGGTCATGCAGAGTTATAAATTCACTGTCCATTTAATGATTTCTCCAACCCAATTAAACTATTTACACTAATAGGCACATTATAAATGCATATATAATTTCACCTGAAAATCATTGACTGAGGCATGCCACTCAGCAGATACCTTCCTTTATCTCCTTGGCATAAACAAGTATCACTTCAGGCCTTCATATTTCAGTATTTTGAAGACCCCTCTGAAGGTCTCTGGAGTTATCTTCATTTGTTGCTTTAGTCACTCAAGTATATTCCCCTTGAGGTACCTTCCCTCATTTAACTCTCTCTCTCCTAAACTCTGCAAGGACATTGAGATGTTCTGATTCCTGTTCTCTAGACATCATTCTGAATAAAGTTTCACACAAAAGGTAAGGGCATTCATAGGGCTTGCCTCATTTGATTCTCTTCTCTTTGGGATCATGGTTCTGCACTTTCTGACGGTCAAATATAAGAGGAGTTATTTCATTTATTCTGACAATTTTTCAATGTTTGGTGGCAGCATAATTGTTGACTATGTAACAACCTCATAGAAAATAACAGAATTTAGAATTAAACCCTATTTTTTCCTTTATATATTTAGTCATCTCAAAAATGATATGAGGTAGTTATTCTCAACCTCTTTTTACAACTAAGGAAAACCAGTGTCATAGCTAAAGAAACATAGTGAATTCATAAGTAACTAGGACTTGAAACCATACTGCTAACTAAAATATTTGAATTTATTTAAAAAATTAGTGATTTGATATTTACTATATTAGTAATTTGGCAGTATAGAGGGTGCAAGATACTCTGATAGGCACTATATATTTTTAATTGTTTTAAACATAATAATGGGAGCAGAAAAATATCTTTAAAATATTGTGTTTTCTCTTTAATGCTGATTTTTACAAAAAATCTATTCAAATTTTTCAATTTCAAGTCTGTATGTACTATCAATCATCTTTCAGTTGTAAATTAAAGAGATTTTACAATGATTCTTAAGTATCATCCTCATTTTTAACTTATGTTTTGATATTTGTCATAAGATATTTAATTTTGATTCCGTACCAACAATCGATAAAGCTGGAGGACACTAACTTTTCTTCAAAAAGATAACATTCAACCATCTAGATGAATTCTTCAGTTTACACATTTTGAAGAACTCATCACTATGTCAGTAAACGTAAAAATCAATATTCATTTCTCAAAATAGGCTTCATTCTGGTTAGACACTACTATGACACCATTCCTTCTCCAGATTTTGATGTCTTCCAGTGGAGGTGTGTTAATTGAATCTTCCTTGTCATTTGTGTATATGATGGATTAAGGAGAGTAAGAATTGTCTCCCTCCTGTGCATAATAGAATTCCCTAAAAAAAATTTATTCAGCCATTATACATTTATTGGCTTTACATCCTCAAATATAAATGTTTTAATATCTGCTCCACCCTAAATTAAAGTCTAATGTGACAATAACAGATTATAGGATGTGCCATGTTCACCAGTGAAAAGCCACAATGAAAAACTTTGAATTTTATACCACATTTAATACAAATAAAGGCTTCCCTGGTAGCTCAGCTGGTAAAGAATCCACCGGCAATGCAGGAGACCCCTGTTCAATTTCTGGGTCAGGAAGATCCTTTGAAGAAGGGGTAGGCTACCCACTCCAGTATTCTTGGGTTTCCCTGATGGCTCAGCTGGTAAAAGATCCACCTGCAATGTGGGAGCTCAGATGCTTCAGTCGTGTCTGACTCTTTGAGATGCCATGGATTGCAGCCTGCTGGGCTCTTCTGTCATGGGACTCTCCAGGAAAGAACACTGGATTGGGCTGCCATTTCCTTCTCCATTGTGGGAGACCTGGGTTGAATCCCTGTGTTGAGGGATTGGAGAAGGGAATGGGCTTTCCACTCCAGTATTCTAGCCTAGAGAATTCCATGGACTGTATATAGTCCATGGAGTTGCAGAGTCAGACAAGACTGAGCGACTATCACTTTCAATTAAAACAGATAAAATCTGAAGACACAAGTGAGAAATAAATTTATGATGCTATCAGATCTTAGGATACACACAAAGAGAATAAGCAAAAAAATACTAAGAAAGCTATTGAACCTGCATCTCTTTCATTTCCTGCATTGGCAGGTGGATTCTTTACCACTAGCACCATCTGGGAAGCCCTTTGCACCTAATGGGTGTATGTTTACCCCAGATTTTTTTCTACTGGGCATACTATTATTTCACATATATAAATATGTCCACATATAGGTCTGATTTTTATAACAATTTCATGCATATCTGAGGTAAAGTTAACATGAAAATTTTCATTTTTATAATTTACAACTGAAAATGATGATATGATGATGACAACGAGGCCACTAGTAACAATAACACTTAGCATTTATTAAATTACAGGTGTGCTCCACACCCTGATTTTAATACTTGTGTTCTATTATTTAACTAAAGCTGTGCATATCTCAAAAGTTGCTGCACATTAAGACTATCTATGGGATTTTGTTTTAACAGTAATATATAGATATTGCCAATCAAAGATTCTGACTTGATGGTATGAGAACTGGCTACAGCAATTTATTAAAATATTTCCATCTTCACAAATGGCTTTAATAAACAGTGAATAATAACTTTCACTCTAAACTGTGTTGATTCCAAATAGGATTTTAGTGGATATATTGTCCCATTTCCCCTCCAATATTTATGGTTTGAATGTGGTAGATCCTGACAGGATGGAGATAATACGTGTGTTCTGTAGCTATTTAAAATTGTATACATAAAAATTATCTCAATATTCATAAAATAATAGATCAGAAAAAACAAAGTAAAAACTTTTATATTAAAATGTTGATGCTACATTTGAATATGCATTAATAATTAAAAGTATGAGGAATAAATCACAGATAACTGGAGACTAGTAAAAATATGAACTATCAAAAACAGTTATGGAAAACTGATATGCAATTACATACAATTATAATTATTTGCATATTTTATCAAAGATTCATGATCTCAGAGAGAAAATCAAGCCCTTTCAAACAGTGATGGCTGGAATTCCTATATTTTTTAAAAGACATTTCACTTTGCTTTGGAATAAAAACACAACTTTTACCTTTACTGCATGTATTTAAAACTCCTGAGTAAAATAAAAGGAAATGATCATGCAGAATGCATGATACACTTTCCTAAGACAAGCTACTTCAAAGGAGAAACCAGCAATCACTCTGCAGGGAGCAATTACTGAATTCTGGAGCACTCTGATATGATCATCTTCAAATAAGGTACACTAAACCATGAAGCACAACAATAATCAGCAACTTCTAGACCATTAATCCAAGTAAAACTTAATTTTAATACATGTCGGTGTCAAGATAACGAAAATGAACATTAGTTGCTATCATAACCTGAAACTACCTCACAAGCATGTATTATTTCAATCCTGTTATAGAACTCATACTCGTTAATAAACACTGACTTATACTGATAATTTTATGTAGCATCTATAATAAAATAATTTTCAAAATAAGCCAATATCAATGTCTGCCTAATGCTATCTGCATAAGATTTGAATTTTTTTACTGACTTGGTTGACTATCAGGAAATGTAAATACAGGGCTTTAATGATGACCCCTTGAGATTTTATGAAAATTATGGGAAAACTGTCCATTCTCCCTACCTATGTGTTGAAACTCAGGAGAGACTGAGCAGGAAGGAAAAAGTTGACAGTTTAATGGAACCAAAGCCAAACTGGAATTATGAATTGGTTCAGGGATGTCAAGTAAGATATGTGCCCACTGGATTTAGTAACAGCAATATCTGGAGTGACACTGCAAACACAGTTTAGTAAAGTGGTCAGGGCAAAAGACAGAAAAGGTGTTAGAGTAAAGAATTATGGCTGTAAAGGAGAAGAGCTCTTTCAGCAGCAGAAATGGAACGTGGGATCAATGGAAGGAATTCACTATTAACTTGCTTGTTTCTGAGGACCAGAAAAATTTGAACATGCTCAAATGCTACAGTAGAGAAGAGAGAGGTAGCCGAAGCTAAAGAAAAGAAGAGGGATGTTAGAAGGTAGCCATCTGAAAAAACTATAGAGTAAGTGAGCATCCAAGGCAGAGATACAGGGATTGTCATTTGATAGAAGGATGAAACAGCTATGATGACTTAAGGGCTGGATAACATAATCTCAGAATATTTAAAATCAAAATTGGGGAAAGTACCAAGAAAATTAATAGAAACCTTGCAGTATTAGGAAGGTTGTAAAATACTCCTACCAATCCTGAAGCAATGATATAAATGAAACTAAGTTTAGAGAGAATATGAAAAACAATGAATAAATGTTCACTAAGGAAAGATGATCACGATGGTGTGATCACTCATTTAGAGCCAGACATCCTGGAATGTGAAGTGAAGTGGGTCTTAGAAAGCATCACTATGAACAAAGCTAGTGGAGGTGATGGAATTCCAGTTGAGCTATTGCAAATCCTGAAAGATGATGCTGTGAAAGTGCTGCACTCAATATGCCAGCACATTTGGAAAACTCAGCAGTGGCCACAGGACTGGAAAAGGTCCGTTTTCATTCCAATCCCAAAGAAAGCCAATGCCAAAGAATGCTCAAACAACCACACAATTGCACTCATCTCACATGCTAGTAAAGTAATGCTCAAAATTCCCCAAGCCAGGCTTCAGCAATACATGAAATGTGAACTTCCAGATGTTCAAGCTGGTTTTAGAAAAAGCAGAGGAACCAGAGATCAAATTGTCAACATCTGCTGGATTATGGAAAAAGCAAGAGAGTTCCAGAAAAACATTTATTTCTGCTTTATTGACTGCCAAAGCCTTTGACTGTGTGGATCACAATAAACTGTGGAAAATTCTGAAAGAGATGGGAATACCAGACCACCTGATCTGCCTCTTGAGAAATCTGTATGCAGGTCAGGAAGCAACAGTTAGAACTGGACATGGAACAACAGACTGGTTCCAAATAGGAAAAGGAGTACATCAAGGCTGTATATTGTCACCCTGTTTATTTAACTTATATGCAGAGTACATCATGAGAAAAGCTGGACTGGAAGAAACACAAGATGGAATCAAGATTGCAGGGAGAAATATCAATCACCTCAGATATGCAGATGACACCACCCTTATGGCAGAAAGTGAAGAGGAACTCAAAAGCCTCTTGATGAAAGTGAAAGTGGAGAGTGAAAAAGTTGGCTTAAAGCTCAACATTCAGAAAATGAAGATCATGGCATCCGGTCCCATCACTTCATGGCAAATAGTTGGGGAACAGTGGAAACAGTGTCAGACCATTTTTTTGGGCTCCAAAATCACTGCAGATGGTGACTGCAACCATGAAATTAAAAGACGCTTACTCCTTGGAAGGAAAGTTATGGCCAACCTAGATAGTATATTCAAAAGCAGAGACATTATTTTGCCAACAGGTCCGTCTAGTCAAGGCTATGGTTTTTCCTGTGGTCATGTATGGATGTGAGAGTTGGACTGCAAGGAAGGCTGAGCACCGAAGAATTGATGCTTTTGAACTGTGGCATTGGAGAAGACTCTTGAGAGTCCCTTGGACTGCAAGGAGATCCAACCAGTCCATTCTGAAGGAGATCAGCCCTGGGATTTCTTTGGAAGGAATGATGCTGAAGCTGAAACTCCAGTACTTTGGCCACCTCATGGGAAGAGTTGACTCATTGGCAAAGACTCTGATGCTGGGAGGGATTGGGGGCAGGAGGAGAAGGGGATGACAGAGGATGAGATGGCTGGATGGCATCACTGACCCGATGGACATGAGTCTGAGTGAACTCCGGAAGTTGGTGATGGACAGGGAGGCCTGGCGTGCTGTGATTCATGGGGTCGCAAAGAGTCAGACACAACTGAGCGACTGAACTGAACTGAAGGAAAGATGATTGAATTCTCTTTGAGCAAGCTCCAGGGGTTGGTGATGGACAGGAAACCCCAGTGTGCTGCAGTTCATGGGGTCGCAAAGAGACGGACACCACTGACTGAACTGAACTTCATCTGTTCTCATGGTTTTAAACACTAACTATATAACAAGAGCCTCACACTTATTTCAAACTTCAATCTTTTATCTGAGCTTTAGACCTTATATACAGTATTGGCCAAAAGGTTAGTTTGGGTTCTTCCACATGATGTTAAGGAAAAATCTGAATGAACTTTGGCCAACTCAATACAAATGCACTTAAAATATTTCATAAGCATCCCATTTTAACATGGCTCCCATGAAGTACTGATCTGCCCCCCTGTTCCTCCACCTACCTTTTCCCTTTTCATTGAAATCACTACATTTCATGTGGTGGTGGTGGTTTAGTTGCCATCATGTCCTACTGTTATGACTCCATAGACTGAAGTCTGCCAGGCTCCTCTCTGTGGGATTTTCCAAGTAAGAATACTGGAGTGGGTTGCCATTTTCTTCTCCAGGGGATCTTTCTGACCCAGGAATCGAACCTGCATCTCCTTCAGGCAGATTCTTTACCAACTGAGCTATGAGGGAAGCCCCTTGTAGGGATATTTCATGTAGGGATATATAAATAAATCGGAAACCTGGAAGATATCTTTTGACCTTTACTCTCCTTCTTCCCACATTACACTTATTACCAAGTCCTGATAACCATTTCTATTACAGATACATTAAAGCTTCTATTTCCCTCCATTCTGACTGCCACTGTCCCAAATCGAGCCATCACCACCTTTCAGCTGGATTACTAAGTTTCCTCCTTGTTCACTGGTTCCATTTTGCCACACTCTAATCCATCCTCTAAGTGGAAGCCAGAGGGATCTTTGGATAATGAAAATCTTTTTATACTCTACTGGATGAAGTCCTGCAAGGCAATACATTCCTATTGCCTCCTAGTAGGTCTTCTGTATGATTCCAAAGTTGTTATCACACTACTGTCATCACCTACTCTGCTTACATCTCACATTAGCCTGTAGACCCTGGGTGAGCAGGGTTTATATCTGTCTTATTCACTATCACATGCATGCATCATGTGGCACATAACAATAATAATAAATATTAAATGATCAATAAGGGAATGATAGATCCTCTGAGGATAAAGTCTCTTCCAAGCAACTTAGAAAGGGCAGTTGGCTCCAAGGCCTGCTGCCTTGTCATGAAAGGGCCTGTTTAAAGGCCTTTGCCATTACGGCATATGACCTGGCTGTTTATTTTGCCACCTTTGCTTGCTGATGTGTTCGGGCTGTTCAGTTCTTCATTGCCTAAGTATGCAGTTGGAGCTGGGGAGAGAAGGAGTGTGGGCAAAAATTAAGATAATATTTTTGGCTTTATTTGATTCTAGGCTCTAAGCTACAACTAATTTTTTAGTTTTACACCAAATAGCCTAACTGATTGGGTTTCCATATTGGGTTTAGATCCACCCATGGAGATCCACATGGTTAGGACCCCAGCTGGGAGTCAGAGAAATTGGAAGATTCTAGGCGACTTGAATGACCACTACGTATACATAGATTAGGGGAAACTTCAGTACACATTGGTACAAAGGTATTTAAAGGTGGCTGTGACTAAACAAGGGGTGACCCACTCACTCCCTTTCAGGTTTCTCTCTCTTGTCTTCTTTTTTTTTTTTTAATACCAACAATCAAAAAGTTTATTCATCAGCTCTATCTCATGTAGTCAGTCACACAGGACTATGAAATGAAATGTACCATGTGCCCTAATCCTAGTTTTATTACAGAGTTCATAGAATTTAGTTCTTTCTTCCATAGTAACTTACAGTGTGTATTCAGGAAGAGGAAAATCACACATTAATCTGTACCTGAATATGTAATAATGAAAAATATTGACTCTTCCTTAAGTCCAGAGAAAGCATTCACTTGAGAAACACAATTTTTTTGGTTGCTGTTGTTCTAGAGGTACATTTACATTCTATCCTAATAAAAGATGGGACTTGCAACCCCACCCACCATGGCAGTATGAAATCTAAACTAAAACACAGGAAAAATGAAGAAAAAGAACTTAAGTTTCACATGAATACTTATGTCTTGATACAAACTGTTCAGTTTCTTGCTCTCTTCCCAATTTTTCAGTACTGAAATAAATTATTACCCCTTTTATTCTTTGTTCATTTCAATCTGAACTTGGGTGAAGGGCAATTAAATGTGTTAGCATAAATCACAATCTTGACTCAGACAATTTCAGAATCTTTTTTTAAAAAAGAAATTCAATTAACTAGATTTTGTGCATTTCCCATGTCAGTATATATTCCTCAAGGCATGATTTTTAATGTCTTTATAATATTCCTTTACTTGAAAGTATAATAATTTATTTAACACTCTCCATGTTGTTGATTATTTCAAGCTGCTTCCAATTTTGTATTATTATAAATAATTCTATCATGAATACCACTGTACATAACTCTTTGTCTATATCTCTGTTTATTTCCTTAGGACATATTTCTAAAAGCAGATTTATTGTGTCAATGGCCCTTAATACATATTACCAAATGGCTTTTCAAAAAATTGGCATCCATTTAAAGCACCACCAATAGTACATGTCAAGAATATTACAACTCATATAATTGCTTATATGACATTCCATATTTATCATATTTTATTACTAATTCATCTTCACACTTTTAGAGATTATGTATGCCCTTAAGCCTTTCTACTTGTGTATTGTAAATTTTTTATATTAGTATATTATAGCTTTTAGTAGTTCTTAACATATTAAAAATATTAATCATTTTTGGCCTTTTTCTCATTTGTTGTTAGCTTAATGTTTATAATGATTAGTCATAGATGGAATACTTTTCTTTTTACATTTTAGTCAAATACATTAATCTTTTTACTTGTGATTTCTTTTACTCCACATTTAAACCATATTTTAATTCAATTTAAACCACATTGCAGCTTACTGTATACAAAGCAAATACATGTAACTAATTGTTTCGCAATTTTATATTTTTACATCTGTTTTCTTCATCTGAATTTCTTTTTGGTTTGTGTATAACAGAAGAATTGTATTACTTAGGGTTCCACAGGGGCCTTCCTGGTCACTCAGACGGCAAAGAATATGCCCGCATTCCTGGAGACCTGGGTTCAGTCCTAGAGTTAGGAAGATCCCCTGGAGGAGGGCATGGCAATCCACCCCATTATTCTTGTCTGAAGAATCTCATGTACAGAGGATTTGGCAGGCTACAGTCCATGAGGTCTCAAAGAGTCAGACATGACTGGGGAACTAAGCACTGCACACAGGGCTCTCCAGAGACACAGAACTAACAGGGTATATACAGCGAGAGTAAAAGAGTGAGACAGAGAATTTACTTTAAGGACTGGCTCACACAGTTGTAGGGGCTTGAGAGTCTGAAACTGATAGGGCTGACCGGCAGTCTTGATATTTATTCAAGTAAGTGTTGATATTGTACTCTTGAGGTAGAATTACTTTTTCAGAAAATTAGTCTTTTTCCTTAAAGCCTTCAACTGATTGGATGAAGTCCACCACATTATAGAGGGTAATTTACCTATGCAAAGTTGTGCATGTGTATGTGTTAAGTCATTTCAGTTGTGTCTGACTCTTTGAGACCCAATGGACCATAACCCGCCAGGCTCCCTGTTCATACGTTTCTTCAGGCAAGAATACAGGAGTAGGTTGCCATTTCCTCCTCCAGGGGATCTTTCCAATCCAAGGATCGAACCTGCAACTCTTAGGTCTCCTGCAGTGGCAGGAGGTTTCTTTACCACTAGTGCCACCTGGAAACTCTTATGTAAAGTCAACTGATCATAAATGCTAATCACATCCATAAATCCTTCTATAGCAACATCTGGACTAGTGCTTGGCCAAATAAGTGGACACCAAAGTCTAGCCAATTTGATTAGGAGGATGTAAATTTACATCTTTACTGTATCTATACTGTATACTCAGTATCTGTACTGAGATAATTTCCCATTTTCAGTCATCTCAAGTTATTATCTTATAATAATATTTTTATCTTTCATTTATTAAGTTCCTTTGTGTTCTAGTAGTTATTTCATATTTTTTCTATTCCATTTTACACGTTGATATTTTGTAACATGGAAACATTATTGAGTCTCTGTAATACATCTGAATAACTAAGATCCTATGACACACCTCCTTATATTAACTTAAAAAAAAAAAGTGCCCTTACCTCCCTCCAATGGCTTCCCATTTCACTTGGAATCAAATCCAAAGTCCTTGCCATGAACCATAATGTCCTATAAGCTTGCACCCTCAACTGTCTTTCTGTCTTTAATATCTTATTCACTGCTGTCCAACTACATTGTCCACCATGCCATGCACATTTCCAGCCCACATTCTTTCAAGTACTCTTTTTCTTCTGTAGTTATCCATATGATTCTGGCTCTAATTTCATTCAGGTTTCTGCTCAAATGTCATTTCATTGCATATGCTCTTCCTGGTCACTGAACATACAAAAGCTCTACAGCCCTGTGACAGAATTAACTGTTAGCTCACAGCTTTACCCTCAAGCTTCCATATTTTCCTCTACACCTCTATGGAGCCGAAGCTGAATTATCTCCAAACCATGTTTCTTAGTTCACTGCCAACCAGTTTCTTGCTTGTTTATTTCAATGGGAGGCAACTTGCGCCCCATTAGAAGGTGGGAAGGTAGAAATCACTGTACTTTTGAATAATGTTTCCAGTGACAGCAGTAGCCTTGACAATACCGGGAACCATGGCCCATTAGTGACAGACAGATACTAATAGTCCACAGCACTCTGATTTCAGCAGTGCTGGGGACAGAAGCTCCATAGTATTAACAACAAGGACTGCATGCAGCTCCAGCAATTACAACAGTGTACATTGGTGTCACTTGGCAGCGACTTCTCTAGTGAGTGTGGGCTTGTTGTTTCCAACCCAGTAACAATGGCACTTTTCTCTTCTCAGGGTAGCATTCCATTTCTGCTTTGTACCTTCAGCTCATGAAAACAGTAATTTCTTCATCTGGGTTATACAAAACCCCCCCCCTTTGCATTACATCTCAGGTCTGACTGGAGCTTCCTAGTCTCAACGTAAGATATTATTTTTCTCTGTGGGTCCTCCAGATTTTACAAAAATTTGTATAAATTCCTATTTTTAATTCCCTCTTTATTTGAACTATCAGTGATTTTATGTTTTTCCTGACTAGAAATTGACCTGGTATATTCCCATGTTCCTTGCTCAGATGAAGTTAGTAAACTACTTTCACATGTACTCTTAGTAATAGAAACTCCTGCATTTCTACTGGACACATGACTGCCTATATACAAAATGTATTTCACAGAGCCTCCTGTAGCTAGTTATACTCATGTGGCTCAATTCAGGACAAATGAGATTATAACTGACAGCAATGTGTTCAACTTGTGTACAAACATCTTTAAGGGTAATTTTATCTTCCTTCTTTCCCAATGGCTGGGAAATGAAAATGAGCAGCATGACCTTGGAGATACAGAATTCCCCACTGGCCCTGGATCTCCAACTCTGAAGTATTTTTATATGAGGAAAATAAACCTTTACTTCACTTAAGCCACTATATTTGTGGCGGCTATCCATGAGTTTTGCCACTCTCTCCCACTAATTTGTGAGTCTTCCTTCTTCATCTACCCCTGATCTTCCACCTCCAATTCCTCATGCGTGTTCTAAGAAATCTAGAGCCCATCTAGGATGCAGGGTGGAGTCTGTCCTCCCCACAAACACCCCCTGCCACTGCGGCCCTGCCATTTAAATACAAGAAAAGAGAGACACAGATAAGCAGATTTCTCAAAAAGAGTACCCAACTCATCACCATTCTGGCCACAAGGATCAACAGAAGGAAGGAGCTTCTCTGTATTCTTGTTCTTTTACCCTTTTGTTCCTCACAGTGAAAGTCCCATTCACTTATATCTCCTCACAGTAGATTTGGAGGCAGGTTTTCCATAATCTATGCAAATATGATGTAGTAAATAATTAACACATTAACTCTGAACTGATTATAGAATTTCCAACTGAGGTAACAATTTGATAGAGAGGATGGAGCTTGTGCAGTTATTGGGTAGGTATGTAGATTCCGTTTTTAAATAAACAATTTAGGTATATATTTTCAGATGGAAATGCTACAAAATTAGGAAAATCATTATCATAAAAGTATAGTAAAAGAAAGGAGAATGGAATGGATAAGATTATCCAGGGAGGGTATAAGACACCAACAAGACTTAAGCCTTGTGAGACGTCAATATTAAAAGGAAGGTCAGAAAATGACAAATATTGGAAATAAAGAATCCAGTAAGCACAGGAAAACTAGAAAAATGCAGTAGGAAGAAAAGCAGATGAGTTTTAAGGAGCTAAATGTGAGCAGAAATATCAAAATAGAGCATAAATATTAATACTAAGATAGTAAGCACTAAAAAGTCTACCTGATTTTGGCAGCTAAATGACCACTGGCACTCAACAAAAGTAGTCCCCTGAAATGATCAAAAAAACCTATGCTTCTAAATTTTTAGGGAAATTGCATTGAGATCAACATATAAATATATATCTTACAGATTAAAATCATTTCCCAGTGCTAAAATTAATTAGAAAGACTAGTTACCAAAAATATTGGGAAAAGGCACAATAAAAATATTGTGTCACTTAATTAAGTTCAAAATATACTTACTACTGAATCCATATTTTGAATCAAGATAACATAAACCTAGCATCTACAGTCATTTTCAGAAACAGCACAACACTGGCATAAATACAAAATCACAGAGGCACATTCTATCTAGAAATGTTTTAGCTTGTTTTTGTTTTGTTTTATATTGTTTTTGTGGTCATGGAAGACAGACTAAACATGAAACAGTTTTACATAAAAGGTAG
Source organism: Bubalus bubalis (assembly GCF_019923935.1). Taxonomy (NCBI): domain Eukaryota; kingdom Metazoa; phylum Chordata; class Mammalia; order Artiodactyla; family Bovidae; genus Bubalus; species Bubalus bubalis. Next base: position 68,060,718 of record NC_059160.1, read on the forward strand.
CATACTTTTTATATTAAATATTAATTCCATGTAGGCCTACAGAGACTCAAAACTGTTACTGTTTACTTCTCTTCTGAATAACGCTGATTCCTTATATTAATGACAGTACCATTAAACATAATTTCACTGTGCCCTATTTTATGCAAATAGTCTTTGAAAATTATACTCTGAAAATGCATTGACTAAAAATAATTACGCCATTGAACAGTGAGTTACCCAGAAGTGTCACAGATATTTTAAACCTGGAACTGAGCATTTAACTCTCTTGATCATTGAATCATCTTCATTGAAGAACTTTCTCAGAAAAATAAGATTAATCATTTAAACATTAGAGGAAAAAGTATATGATACATAGAATATACTTGACCATATATGTTAACTTCTGAAATTATATAAAATCTTATCTTCTAACTAATTTTCCGCTATCTTCATTGCTGCTGCTACTTTTTGTTGATGCTTCAGTTTTAACACTGTGGACAAGAGAAAAACAGGTTTCCAGTTCTCTATTAACCTAGTGTTTCTTTACCTGGAGGCCATGACTGGTTCAATGTACTTCTCAGTAAATGTGCAAAAGATATGAGATGTTTTAAATTATTCTAATGTGTGTACGTGCTTAGTTTCTTCAATCATGTCCGACTCTGCAACCCTATGGACTGAAGCCCACCAGGCTCCTCTGTCCATGGGATTCTCTAGGCAAGAATACTGGAGTGGGTTGCCATGCCCTCCTCCAGGGGATCTTTCCCACCCAAAGATCAAACACACATCTCTTATGTCTCCAGCATTGGCAGGCAGGTTCTTTACCACTAGTGCCTCTAAAGCAGCACCCTAATAAAGAGAAAAGGACCATGAGGAATGAGTGTATCTTCTTAAGGAAGACAGGAACCAATTTCAATTCTCCTGACTCATAAAGTTTTCTTTTTCCTTTTATGTTTACTTCTAACTGCTCTGTTTCATTCATTTCTGATATAAGTAAAATTTTCGACATATATGACATAAAATTACCTATAGCTATATGCTTTTGAACTGTGGTGTTGGAGAAGACTCTTGAGAGTCCCTTGGACTGCAAGGAGATACAATCAGTCCATTCTAAAGGAGATCAGTCCTGGGTGTTCTTTGGAAGGAATGATGCTAAAATTGAAACTCCAATACTTTGGCCACCTCATGTGAAGAGTTGACTCATTGGAAAAGACTCTGATGCTGGGAGGGATTGGAGACAGGAGGAGAAGGGGACGACAGAGGATGAGATGGCTGGATGGCATCACCGACTCGATGGATGTGAGTTTGGGTGAACTCCGGGAGTTGGTGTTGGACAGGGAGACCTGGCGTGCTGCAATTCATGGGGGTTGCAAAGAGTTGGACATGACTGAGCAACTGAACTTAACTGAAACATAGTGTAGTCATAAAGACAAAATACAATCCATTCTTTAATTAAGAATTTGATTGTTCACTTTGTGATTTAATCACTTTTTGGTTCTTTGCTACACACAGGACAGATCTATCTTACCATTTCCCACAAAAAGAAATAACTTTGCTATGACTGGGTCTTTATTGCAACACACAGACTGGCATGCAGGCTTATGGGATCTTAGTTCCCCAATCAGGGATTGAACCCACGTCCCTGGCATTAAAAGGCAAATTCTTAACCACTGGACCACAGGGAAGTCCTCTGATTCTTGTGATTTGGCTTGAATTTGGAATGACAGGATGTAGGTCTCCAGGTAAGAGTACCATCTTCTAAAACCTAAACATCTCTGTAAGAGGTTGAGGACTCTAAAGTGTTATTCCCTCAGTCGTGTCTGACTCTGTGTGACCCCATGGACTGTAGCCTGCCAGGCTCCTTTGTCCATGGGATTTTCCAGGCAAGAATACTGTAGTGGGTTGCTATTTCCTTCTCCAGGGGATCTTCCCAACTCAGGGATTAAACCCAGGTCTCCTTCATTGCAGGCAGATTCTTTACTGTAATTATTAAAATGGTCATATCAGAGAAAATATGTACTATTTAAATATGTAAGCTCTATTATGTATTTCAAAATTATTTAATTTTTTACTTATTTCTAGAAAGTATCCATTATATCATGGTGAATTTTAAGTGTATATATTCATGTGTCTGCATATACTTATATGCCTGAGTATGTAGTTGTGTTTCAATGTGATTATGTGTCTAAGGATATGTTCATATTTGTGAGTATATGCATATATATGTGTGTATGCCCATATGTGTAACTATGTTTATATGTGTTTAATGTACATGTGCATGTCTGAGTTCGTATTTGTACCCATATGTTCATGGCTCTGTCAGTTTGAAAGTGTCACATATGTATGTCTATTTCCACTTGCAGGTGAGATCCATCTTTGCATCAGTTTTGTGTGTTGTATGTTTTCACATGTGTACAAGGATACATTTCAGGAAGTATCCTCCATGGCATGTTCCCCTGATTTGAATGTGAGGTTTTTGAACTAATTTATCTTAACTTCCCATAAGACTTCATAAAATGCTTACATTACTTATCCACTAAGGAACCAAACCAGACAAGCTCAAAAAAAGGAAAGCTTTAAAATAGAAACTGAAAGTTCAAGGGAAGCTAAATCCATGTCAAAACCTCAGAAACATACAGAGAAATCCACATCCTACATTTTTGCAAATGGGGAAATTAATCCACAACTCATTATAAACTATCTTGCCAGTGTATTAGAGTTTAAATGAGAGATGCACAAAACTTAGCAGAGAACCTGAGACACCTTAGCATTCAAAATGATGATTATCATCATCTAACTTATTGGTTTAGTTTGTGTAGAGATTTTAAGCAAGAAAGCAGTTGAACACTTCCCTTGTGCCAAGTAAAGAAGTGTGTTTTCTAAGGGAATTTGAGCAGTTCACTTTCTCCCAAGACATCCTGCATTCTGCATTACCTTGATTCATTTATCATAACCTAGTACCTAATGTGCAATTCCATGTGAACAGAAACCTAATCTTATCATCATAATGAAAATATCTTCATTTGTCAGAGGCATGCCCATATTATTCAAAATTGTATGTGATACATGAAATCTGAATATAAATCTATAATTACAAAGTGGCAATAAAATTAACATGTTTTATAGAGTATGTATGAACAACAAAAGTTAGCTCAGACCTTGTAGACAGAACTACATGGAAATATAGATCATAATCATAAGTCCCTTAATGAACAGGTAGACCAAACACAAGGAGATATTTAACTGAATCAAATATTAAAGTAATTAGGCTAAGACACACTGTCCATCTCACAATAAATATGTTCTTGTCAATAAAATGAAAATACTAAAAACTAATGACTAAAATTTTCTTATCCATATTTCATGTTAACACCAGAAATGACAGTCAATACATACAGGATCTACTTGTTTACAATCATCACCACCAACAGTTTTCCTATGTTCCTGGAATCTTTTTAAATATTACTGCATATGCCTTTCATAGATATTAATAAAATATGCTGAAAATCTAATTTCTGTTTGGATATCCATTTCTGTTTAAGGTATCTTTGCATATCCTTATTTGCAATCTATACTTCCTATTCTCAATTTAACTCATGAAGGGAAATTTTAATTTTCTGTTTTGTAATGTTTAAGGAGTAATTTACTCTAACTTATAAATATGTCATATTTAGCTCAAGGGTTTGTGAAAGTCTTTGATCTGTATTAACTCTATTTCAGCCATTGACATCTTGAAGATCTGTAGTCTCAGCCTTTGTATAGTATGCATGCATGTATGTCTCCCGGATGGTTCTAAACTCTCAGACAGGAAGTAAAAATAATCTCAATTAATTTTGAGTTTCTACCATCAATGACTCACCTAACACATCTGGAGCATTAATTGTGTACACTGTTTGAATAATAATGAAGAAAGAATGAACATTTCATTACTGAAGACAGTAAAATATATATTTGGATTAAAATGTATCTTTGGATTAAAAATTAGACTGAGGACAGAAATTCCAGAATGTCAGACTAAAAAGATTGGTAGACACTTCCCCCAGCAAAAACAATTTAACAGATTAATATTATTTTTTAAATAATGATAATTTGTTACTGGAAATCATCCTATGAGGAAAGAACAAATGTAGAAAAAGTCACTGAAGAAAATATGCTAAATCTCAGCAGGAACAGTGAGAACCTTTGACATTTGGGCCACCAGTGAGAACTTGTGGCATCTGGGCCACAACTTGATCCGTTCTCTCTCCCATCCAGCACCATCTTATGGAAACTACTCAGAGCATTCTCCTCTATGCAAGTCAGCCAAGAAAACAGGGTTCCTTATCCCCCAAGATCCAAGGCTAAAGCTAATACTTCAGAAGGCACAGACACAGTTGTTCCTTATTTCTCCAGTTCTGTGTCCTAGAAACTTCACTCCAGATAGGTACAGCCAGGAAGGCTAGAGCTCCCTCCTCAGACAGGGAAGCCTGAGGATAAAAGGACTCCAATTGCCCCTGCTCCATCATGTTCACAGAGGAGAAGTTCCTACTAGGAGAGACAAGTCCAGAGGATCAGGGCTTGCCGTTCCCACCCATGACCACTCATAGAGTGGGAATTTCACTTTTGGGAAAGTGAGTCATCAACTCCAGTTCTGGTACAGAGGTGCAAGGATTCTGCTCAAGGAAGAAGGCAAGCCATTAAATGAAGAGCTCCACATCTGCTGAAGGGGATTGACATAATTTAGAACAGAGTGGAGAACAACTTGCCTGAGGGCAGCATTGAAAGCAAGTAAAAGGATATGAGCAAATATCAAAGGAGCTTGAAGTTTAATGGAGAGAATCTGGAGAGGTTTGTCCAAGAGTCTTCCTGGGATTATAGTTAAATTTAGGGATTGGGAAGACTGCACATGTGCCAAACTACAACCACTCAGGGGTACTCAGAGCAGGATGAGGTCAGATTTGAAAGCATTCTCCCATCTGTAAACAAATCAACCAACAAAGAGTAGAAACAACCCAAATGTCCATCTACAGATCAATGGATACAGAAAAAGTGGTATATTCCTGAAATGGAATATTATTCAGTCTTAAGAAAGAAGTCCTGCCAGTTGCAACAACATAGATGAATCAGGAGGACATCGTGCTAAGTGAAATAAGGCAGTCACAGAAGGACAAATACTGCACGATTCCACTTATATGAATTACCTAAAATAGGAAATTTTATAGAGAACAGAACAATAGTAACCAAGGGCTAGAGGAAGGGAACTGGAGAGTCGTTTGGTATAAAATTTCACTTATATGATATAAATTAGCTCTAGAGAAATGCATAGTCCCTACAGTCAAAAATTATATTGCTATACTTTGCACTTTAAAATTTAAGAGGGTAGATAACATGTTAAATGTTATTAACCCCACTAATAGTCTCCAAAAAACAAGCAAATGAGCAAAAACCCACAAAGGGACACAAAGAAGCTTTTGTTGATAGATGTGTCTATTAATTTGAGACTGTGGTGATGGTTTCACAATTATATGCATATGGCCAAACTCATAAAGTTTTACACATTAAGGATGTACACTTAATTGTGTATTAGTTACATCTCAATTTGGATATACTGAAAAATTCATATGCCCCTGAAAGCAAAGACCAAATGACATGTAGTAAAATATCATAGACTACGAAGAAGGAACAGATAAATCAACAGTAGTCATAAAAGACATTAATAGGTCACTTTCAGTAAAAGACAGAACAACTAAGCAAAAATCAGCAAATAAACAGGAGACTTGAAAAATACTATATAAATAAAATAGTACGAACAAAGGTTTTTACGGCACTCTATAAACAGCCACGTGCACATTTTTTTTTCAAATGCCCATTTAACATTCTCCAGGGTAGACCAGATGAGGCCATAAAACAAGTCTCACTTCATGTTAAAGGATGGAAATTATATAAAAAATATTTCTGGGTCACAAAGAAGTTAAATTAGAAATCAATTACAGATTGAAAATTGGGAAATTGAAAGATTCATATAACTTAAGTAATATACTCTAATAGACCAATGAGAAAAAGGAGAAAATTTCAAGCAAAACAAGAAAATTATTTGAGCTGAATGACAACAAAAATGCAACACATCAAAGCTTATTGGATGCAGGGAAAGTAGTGTTCAAAAGGAAATGAAATGGAAAAATACCTACAAACACACAAAGTACCAAGACCTATCCAAGATAAAGTAGAAAAATGTAAACAGACTGATTAACAAGTAGAAATTGAAACCAGTAATTTAAAAATTATCCAAAAAGAAAAGTCTAGGCCCATATTACTTTGGTGGTGAATTATACCAAAAACTTAAAGAGAAATTAATATAATTCATTATAAACTTTCCAAAAAATAAAAATAAAACAGAAGAGAAAAAAATACTTCTCAACTTGTTCTGTAAGGCCAGTATTGCCTTGATGCCAAAGCTAGTTTAATCATCACAAGAAAACAAAAATGTGGGCTAAAATCTCCAATGAATATAGGTACAAAATCTTTAAAACATACTAACAAACAGAATCTAGAAACATATGGAAGATTTATACACCATCAAGTGGAGTTGGTGTATATTCATTTTCAAGAAATGCATGCAAGGTCAGTTTCACATACAAAAGTTAATCAATATTTATATAATATCAATAGAATAAAAGACAAAAACATGATCATCTCAGTAGAGGCAAAAAAAGCATTTGACAAAATCCAACATCCTTTATGATAAAAGCACTCAACAAATCTATAGTAGAGTGAAACTTCCTCAATATGGTACAGGGCATCTAAACCCCACAGCTAACGTCATACTGAATGATGAAAGCCAAAAACTTTAACTCTAAAATCAAGAACAAGACATGGATGTTCTCTCTCATTACTAGCCAGGGCAATTAGGCAAAGAAAGTAAACAAAACATATGCACATTGGAAAGAAGTAAAATTATCTCTGTTCACAGGTGAGATCATCTTTCAATCAGAAAACCTAAAGACTTCACTAAAAAATACCTAAAACTAATAAACAAGCTCAAGAAGATGGCCAGACAAAAGATCAATACAGAAAAATAAATTTTATTTCTATACAAGAGCAGTGAACCTTCCAATATTAAAATTAAGAAAGCAATTTAATTGATAATAGCATTTAAAAAATAAATGCTTAGGTATAAATGCAACAAATACAGGATTGTACAATAAAAATTACAAAGCATTACTAAAAAAGGTGAAAGATCCATATAAATGATAAGGCACTGCATGCTTATGGATTAAAAAAAATTAATACAGGTAAGATGGCAACACTATTCAAATTGATTCACAGTTAAAATGCATTTTCTATTCAAATCTCAGTTGTCTTTTTAAATAATTATCATTTGTAACCCTTGTGCACTGTGGTTGGACATGCAAATTCAGGCATCCATTTTGGAAAAGAGTATGAAGGTTTTTCAAAAATCTAAAAGTAGAACTACCATCTGATCCACCAATTCCACTTCTGGTTATTTACACAAAGAAAATGAAAATACTTATTTTAAAAGATATCTGCACACCCACATTCATCGCAGTACTATTTGCAATAGATAAGATACGGAAACAATCTGTGTCCCACAACAGATAAAGAGAGAAATAAAATTTGGTATATATTTTATATATATATATAATATACATATATATACACCTATACACACACACACACACACACACACACACACACACACCATGGAGTATTATTCAGCCATGAAAAAGAATGAAATCTTGCCATTTGTGACAACATAGTTGGATCTTGAAAGCGTTATGAGAAATGTCACTCAGAGAAAGACAAAAACCATTATAATCTCACCTATATGTGAAATCTTAAGGTGAACAAACAAACAGAAAAACCCTCATAGACGGAAATACATACACAAGTTCATAAATATAGATACGAAATTGGTGGTTGCCAGAGGCGAGTGTTGGTAAATGAAGTGAGTGAAGGGAGTCAAAATGTACAAACTTCCAGTTAGATATAATTCATGTGGATGTAATGTACAACATGGCAACTGTAGTTAATATTGTATTGCATATTTGCAACTTGCTAAGAGAGTCAATTTTGAAAGTTCTCATCACAAGAAAAAAAAATTCAGTAAATATGTATGGTGATGGATGTTCACTAGATTTACTGTGGTGATTGCTTCACAACGCAATGTTATACACCTGAAACTGATATAATGTATGTCAATTATATCTTGACTTAAAAGAAAAAAAAACTGACAAGCTGATTCTAAAATTCATATGGAATTGCAAGGAACCCAAAATAGTCAAAACAACCTTTGAAAAGAAGCACAAGAATGAAATACTCACACTTTCCAACTTACTATGTACCTATGGTAATCAAGAGTGTATGGTACTGGCACATTGACAGACATATAGATCAATGGAATAGAGTTGAGTGTAGAGAAATTTATCTTTGCCTTTAACTTTGATTATTTTCAACAAGGGTTCCAACACAATTAAATAGGGAAAGAACTGTCATTTCAAAATATGGTCCTGGGACAAGTGGAAATCAACATGTCAAAAACAAAGCATGATCTCTACTAATCACATTTACAAACATTAACTCGAAAACATTCAACATATACAAACAGTTCATACAGCACAACATAAAAAATTAACCCAATTTAAAAATGGACAGAAGAACTGAATAGACATTTTTTTTTTTCTAAAGAGAAAATGAAGATGGCCAACAGACACATAAAAAGATTCTCAACATCACTAATCACCAGGGAAATGAAAATCAAAACCACATGAGATGTTACCCATACCAGTCAGAATGACTGTCATCAAAAGGAACACAAAAAACAAATGATGGTGAAGATGTGGTGAAAAGGAAATCTCAGCATACTGTTGATAGCAATGTAAACTGGTGCAGCCTCTACGGAAAACAGCATGGATGTTTCTCCATCTAAAAATAGAACTACCATATCATCCAGAAATTCCACTCCTGGATATATATCCAAAAAAATCCCCACAGAAATACTAATATATAATAAAATTATATATATGTACATATATATATATAACTGAATACTACTCATGCATAAAAATAACAATATTTTGCCATTTGTTCCAACGTGGCAGGACTTATAGGGGATTACATTAAGTGAAATAAATCACAGAAAGATAAACATTATATACAACTTATATGTAGAATCTAAAAAATGCAACAGACTAACAATATAACAAAAACAACTTTCAGATATAGAGAAGCAAATTAGTGGACTAGTGGTTACCAATAGGAGAGGGGGAAGGGTTATCCAGGGATGCAGGAGGGAAAGATAGGCTCAAAGATGTATTGTACAACACAGGGAATATAACTAATATTTTGTAATTACTCTAAATGGAAAGTAACCTTTAAAAATTGTACACAAAAGTTTTTTTTTTTTTTTAATGGATACAAGACCTATTTTATAACTAAAACTATGAAATGGTTAGAAAACTACAGGGTTAAGTCTTGGTGATTTTGGAGTATTCTAGTTTCTTAGACATGACCCCAAAAGCACACACCAGAAAAGAAAATTATAAATCTAAGAATTTTAAAATTAAAAACTTTTATGCCATAATTGAACTTCCCTGATAAGCTCAGTTGGTGAAGAATCTGCCTGCAATGCAGGAGACTTTGTTTCAGTTCCTGGGTTGGGAAGATCCTCTGGAGAAGGGATACGCTACCCACTCCAGTATTCTTGGGCTTCCCCGGTGGCTCAGCTGGTAAAGAATCCATCTGCAATGCGGGAGACCTGGGTTTGATCCCTGGGTTGGGAAGATCTCCTGGAGAAGGGAAAGGCTACCCACTCCAGTATTCTAATCTAGAGAATCCAAAGGCTGTAAGTCCATGGGGTCACAAAGAGTCAGATGTGACTGAGCAACTTTTATTTTCATGCTATAATTTATACCATCATGAAAGTGAAAGGATAATCCATAAAATGGTATAAACATGTTTACAATTTATATATTTAATGAGATGTATACCCAGAATGTAAAGAGCTTCTAAAATTCAAAACTAAAGAGAAATAATATGTTTTAAAAGGCAAAGAATTTAAACATAGATTCCTCCACAACAGAGATGTGTAAGACCAATTAGCACATGAAGATGTTCAACATCATTAATAAGAGTGAAATGCAATGCCACAATAAAATGCCACTCATACCCACTTAGGTGGCTTTAATCAAACATGTAAAGAAATTAGAACCCTCCTATACTGAATGGGAAAGACTAGAGATTTATTCAAGAAAATTAGAGATACCAAGGGAACATTTCATGCAAAGATGGGCTCGATAAAGGACAGAAATGGTATGGACCTAACAGAAGCAGAAGATATTAAGAAGAGGTGGCAAGAATACACAGAAGAACTGTACAAAAAAGATCTTCATGTCCCAGAGAATCACAATGATGTGATCACTGACCTAGAGCCAGACATCCTGGAATGTGAAGTCAAATGGGCCTTAGAAAGCATCACTATGAACAAAGCTAGTGGAGGTGATGGAATTCCAGTTGAGCTATTCCAAATCCTGAAAGATGATGCTGTGAAAGTGCTCCACTCAATATGCCAGCAAATTTGGAAAACTCAGCAGTGGCCACAGGACTGGAAAAGGTCAGTTTTCATTCCAATCCCAAAGAGAGGCAATGCCAAAGAATGCTCAAACTACTGCACAATTGCACTCATCTCACATGCTAGTAAAGTAATGCTCAAAATTCTCCAAGGCAGGCTTCAGCAATACATGAACCGTGAACTTCCTGATGTTCAAGCTGGTTTTAGAAAAGGCAGAGGAACCAGAGATCAAATGGCCAACATCTGCTGGATCATGGAAAAAGCAACAGAGTTCCAGAAAAACATCTATTTCTGCTTCATTGACTATGCCAAAGCCTTTGATTGTGTGGATCACAATAAACTGTGGAAAATTCTGAAAGAGACTGGGAATACCAGACCACCTGACCGGCCTCTTGAGAAATCTGTATGTAGGTCAGGAAGCAACAGTTAGAACTGGACATGGAACAACAGACTGGTTCCAAATAGGAAAAGGAATACGTCAAGGCTGTATATTGTCACCCTGCTTATTTAACTTACATGCAGAGTACATCATGAGAAACGCTGGACTGGAAGAAGCCTAAGCTGGAATCAAGATTTCCGGGAGAAATATCAATAACCTCAGATATGCAGATGACACCACCCTTATGGCAGAAAGTGAAGAGGAACTCAAAAGCCTCTTGATGAAAGTGAAAGAGGAGAGTGAAAAAGTTGGCTTAAAGCTCAACATTCAGAAAATGAAGATCATGGCATCCGGTCCCATCACTTCATGGGAAATAGATGGGGAAACAGTGGAAACAGTGTCAAACTTTATTTTGGGGGGCTCAAAAATCACAGCAGATGGTGACTACAGCCATGAAATTAAAAGACACTTACTCCTTGGAAAGAAAGTTATGACCAACCTAGATAGCATATTCAAAAGCAGAGACGTTACTTTGCCAACAAAGGTCTGTCTAGTCAAGGCTATGGTTTTTCCTGTGGTCATGTATGGATGTGAGAGTTGGACTGTGAAGAAAACTGAGTGCCGAAGAATTGATGCTTTTGAACTGTGGTGTTGGAGAAGACTCTTGAGAGTCCCTTAGACTGCAAGGAGATCCAACTAGTCCATTCTGAAGGAGAACAGCCCTGGGATTTCTTTGGAAGGAATGATGCTAAAGCTGAAGCTCCAGTACTTTGGCCACCTCATGCAAAGAGTGACTCATTGGAAAAGACTCTGATGCTAGGAGGGATTGGGGACAGGAGGAAAAGGGGACGACAGAGGATGAGATGACTGGATGGCATCACTGACTCGATGGACGTGAGTCTGAGTGAACTCCAGGAGATGGTGATGGACAGGGAGGCCTGGTGTGCTGTGATTCATGGGGTCGCAAAGAGTCGGACATGACTGAGCGACTGAACTGAACTGATACTGTTGGTGGGAATATTAAATGGTAAACCAGCTTTGGGAAAGAGTTTGCTGGTTCCTCACAATGTTAAATATAGATCTACCATGTGACCAATGAAGTCTACCCCTAGGGAAACGTCCAAATTAAAAAAAAATAAATGTACACAAATGTTGTATACAATGTTGTACACAACTGTTCAAGGCAGGATTATTCTTAATATTCAAAAAGTAAAAACAATCCAAATGTCCATCAACTGATTAAGTGATAAGCAAAAGGTGATGTGTACATACAATTATTTATCATTCATCAATAAAAAAAGAAGTAACATAGGTTCATACATGCTCTAGTTTATTCTATTTTCTCTAAGTTGGTCTGACTCTTGCAACCTCATGGACTTAGCCTGCCAGGCTCTTCTGTCCATGGGATTCTCCAGGCAAGAATACTGGAGTGGGTTGCCATTTCCTTCTCCAGGGGATACTCCCGACCCAGGAATCAAACCATCATCTCCTGCTTTGCAGGCAGATTCTTTACTGACTGAGCTATGAGGGAAGCTCCTACATGCTACAACATTTTAAACTTCAAAACATTACACCAAGTGAAAGAAGCCAATCACACTCCTCTAAATGCTGTATTATTCCATTTATATAAAATGTCCAAAATATATCAATCAGTAGGGATAGAATAGATATCAGTGGTTGACTGTAGTTGGAGGCAAGTAAGGAATGACTGGTACTGAGTACAAGGTTTCTTTTAGAGGGAAGGAAATGTTCTAAATTACATTACAGTAATGACATACAGGGAGATCTAACCAGTCCATTCTGAAGGAGATCAACCCTGGGATTTCTTTGGAGGGAATGATGCTGAAGCTGCAACTCCAGTACTTTGGCCACCTCATGCGAAGAGCTGACTCATTGGAAAAGACTCTGATGCTGGGAGGGATTGAGGGCAGGAGGAGAAGGGGACGACAGAGGATGAGATGGCATCACTGACTCGATGGATGTGAGTCTGAGTGAACTCCACTGACTCGATGGATGTGAGTCTGAGTGAACTCCGGGAGTTGGTGATGGACAGGGAGGCCTGGCGTGCTGTAATTCATGGGGTTGCAAAGAGTTGGACACTACTGAGTGACTGAACTGAACTGAACTGAATGACATACAACTCTGTGAACATATTAAAACAATTGAACTTTATACTTTAAATAAGTGAATTATATGGTATGTGAATCATATCACAATAAAGCTCTTAAAAAGAAAGATGAAAAACTGGGATGAGCTCTAGTTTAGATAGTCAAATACGAGAGGATAAGGGATGTTGATATGAATCCTGAAGCTTATCTAAGTGAAAGTCTTCTGCAAATCATTATGGGCTCATCCAAAATAGATTTTTGCACCCCCCAATCCTTCTTTATGAAATGTAGTTCTAGTGTCCAAGTTATTCAGAAGGATTTAATATAATCACAAAACTTACATATACCATTTCATGTCTTATCTGCCCTTACCATATTAACCTTTTGATTTTTATGTTTGTGATAATTAAAATATATCTAGTTCTTTTAAGAAAATTATCTGATATCCAGTTAAAGACAATTTTTGCCAGATAAACTTATCTTTTTTTAATAAAAACAAAACATATTATCTCATCTCCAATAATCTTAGCCTTTATTATATCAACTTTCAAAAAAATCCTTTAGGCAGTACTTTTTTCTTTTAAATCAACAAATAAAGGAAATAGCACATTTCTTTTAAATATGCTATTAAAAATAATTTTTTATCATTCATTATTTAGAAAGTAGTTGTTTTTACTAGATTACTCTTTATTGTCCTACAGATTTTTCTCAATAAATGTCTTCATTTTCTTACTCTGATTCTAACAGTAATTTAATCAAATTTTAATCAATAATTTGATCATATTTCTCTTACCTTTTCCCTGCAAGCTATTATTATATTTTTACTAGTGCTAGATTTTCTTCTTTTCCTCTTTCCACTTTTTGATTTTGCTTCTGTTTTGTTCTTATCCAGCAAGCCTTCATCACTCTTTCCAAGGCAACATACTGTTCATTTTGTCTATTGCTTTTTTAAGGAAATTGCTAACAAATTTTAGATACAATACCTAGCCACTGATTTTAACATTATTTTGAGGTTAGACAATTTAAAATCTTCTAGCATTCTAATGGACTTCCCTCATAGCTCAGTCAGTAAAGAATCCACCTGCAATGCAGGGATCTGTCTGCAATGCAAGGGACCCACGTTGGATCCCTGGGTCTGGAAGATCCCTTGGAGAAGGAAATTGCAAGCCATTCCAGGATTCTTGCCTGGAAAATCTCATGGACAGAGGAGCCTGATGGGCTATATAGTCCATGGGGTCGCAAAAGTTGGACACAACTTAACAACTAAACCACTAATGCTTTCTATCAAACTCAACAAATTTACTAAATCTATCCATCTCCTGGGATAAAATGTACTCACATATCTGCTGGCAGTGTGTACTCATATTTTATTAATCTTATAATTGTTTTTATATCATAATTTTTGTTTGTTTTCTCACAAACTTGTGTGAGAGACATACATGACATGGTATAAATAGGTAGGATAAGTTGGAAGTGAGAGTAAAGTATTAATGCAGTTTGGGAAAAGAACTAATCCATAACCCAAGTCAAAAACTAAAGTATTTCCGAAATTTTCCCTGCTCAGCCAAACAAAGAAACAAAATAGAGCCATTTGCAGAGATGTGGAGAGATCTAGGGGCTGTGATACAGAGTGAGATAAGTCAGAAAGAGAAAACCAATATCATATAATATAATCTACATGTAGAATCTAGAAAAATGGTACAGATGAACCTATTTGCAAAATAAAGCAGAGACACAGATGTAGAGAACAAACTTATGGATATCAAGGAAGGGAAGGGGGTTTGTGGGATGAATTGGGAGATTGGGATTTATATATATATATATGTCATATATATACATTTTATGTCATATATATGTCAATAATATATTTCTATATATACAATAAACAATTTATGAGAACTTACTGCATTGTACAAGGAACTCTACTTAATGCTCTGTGGTGACCTAAATGGGAAGCGAGTCTAAAAAAGAGAGAATACACTGATTCACTTTGCTACACAGCAGAAACTAACACAACATTGTAAAGCAACAATACTCAAGTAAAATTAATAAAGCAAATATTTTACAATGTTTAATAGAAATTGGAAAATAGTTTTAAAAAGTAATACAGCCATTGTAAAAAAAAAAAATGTTAAGAGAATTAAAAAAAAAAAAGAAAGCCATGCCTGAGCTCCCTATACACACACATGTGCATACATGAGCAATTTTGGTCCCTCCACTGTTTATCTTCACAAAGGTAAAAATCAACTGAAAAAGAAGACAGGCTGTCTCCTCCTCTGATACACTACCAGTCAATCATGAGATTGTTGTGTTAATAATTCTGCTTAGTCAGTGTCTCTTGACAAATTGAAATGAAAGTGAAATACAGTATATTGATTTGGCCTTGAAAATGCTGCAACCCATAACCATAAATACTGCTTCATTTCTATAAAAAGGAGTAACAAGACCTGTATGTTATTACATGTAATCTACCAAGTGAAAGGTCACAGCTCCTATAAGTATAATGCTTATGATTTAAGAGTTTATGTTTCTAGATATTATACTAGGCTTTTTACTATTGTTTTGTTTAGTCCTAATTCTCAATAGCAAGTAGCTAGCCTCCAAAAAGCCACCTTTTCTCATATTGTCTTTATCTTAACCTAAAGTACTTTTGCCTCTATTCTTTCCATTACTAATTTTCAGAACAGAGTCACTTTAAGTGCTCTGATATATAGTGCAAAAGAAATTGCTTGAATTAAAATACCTGAAAAGTTCACATGTAGGGTAAATTTTAAAAGACGAAAAATGCTCTGTTATCAGAAGGTTATTTCCACGTCTATAAATTAATAGGTTTTGTTGTCATTAGAATAAAAATACACTTAAAATGAGCCTCTAAATTTTACTTTTATCCTTAATACATTTATTAGAAATGTGTATTTCTTTAGGCATTGACTGGTAGGACATTTTACATTTAAAATATACAACTATTTTGTGCCTCAGTATCATAGAACTTCATTCATTACCCCTGATCCCCTGATTTTAGAACACATAATTATTAAATGTCATACAGTAAACATCAGGACTATTACAGAAGACTGACGTCAAATATGCTGGCTGTGGCCCTATAAATCAAGGATCACTACGCTTAAGTACCTGAGCCAAACCAACTATACAAAGGTCACAAAACTTCTCAGCAAGTATTAGCCTAAAATTTCCAATTGTTTTCTAGAAAGTTTAATTTAATTGATACTGTAACCATAATTTTAATTTGTTACTTTTATCTTGGACTACTATACAAGTTGAGACTTTGGAACTTCACTTTTCCTATCACATCAACCTCACTATAAAACAACACATCACGTTATCTTTTACTCTGAATGACTTTTCAAGTGCTGCTCTAAGTCACAAATGATTCCTTATTTGGAGGGAGAAATTTTCAATATTTGTTTTTGATGTTCACAGTGTTTACATATACGATGAAGATATGTTCCTAGAAAAAGTATGTTGTGCCACTTAGAGATATATATATATAACACAGAGAAAGAATCTGCAAGGAGAAATACCGTAATACATGAGATATTTTAATGAAAAGTAGATCACTGGTCAGAATATTTCAAATCAGACACTGCACAGAAAATTCAATGGGTGGGGAGACTGCCATAAATAATATAAGAATATTTCCTCAAGTAGTCTTCTAAATTTATACTTAGAAGAGCCTAACACATTTATAGAATAATTTAGAATTCAATTCACTACCAAAACAAGAATACACCAACTAAGTGGTCAAAAAATTTTACATAGCTTTGTTTCTGTTGTATTATTTTATCAAACAACTGGATCATTCAGCCCAGTGAAAATCCAAAACAGGAATTATAAAAGAAGGCCTTCTTATTAGATGAGTTCCATAGACTTCTTAGCAATCCAAGACATTAATAAATGTTAAGCCATTAAACTCTTGTAAAGGTTATTAATATTTACATGAAGTACTGTAGTGACATCTTTGCAAAGTATTTCTTGGGCCAAATAAATCAATTTTCTAAAACCAACTGTTAATAATTATGCACACTGAAATATCATAAGAATTATTCTCTTTGAATGTTTCCAAATTATTAAGTGTTTTTTCCATCAAAATCATATAAAAACATGTTAAGGGACATGTGTTACAAAATAATAATTCCCCTATTATAAAGGATTAGTAATCAAAATCATGTGATAATGTAAACTTGAAGTTTAGGAAAGTTCAAGACCAGAGCTAACATATGTGATTAAAATGGCATTTTAAAATCAGTGAAAAAGAGATGGATTATTCTGTAACTCTGACCATTGGGAGAAATAATATCATACTGATTACATGTTTATAATAATAGTTAAATATAAATCATATTTGAATTAATTTAGTCTTTGCCAAAGGTATATATCTGGGGACAAAGACAGGAATTTAAATCATGAACTCACAATGTCACCTATCCTAGAAATCTAACTATAACAACATGCTGAGTCCCAATTTTCTGAATACTTATATTCTATCAACCAGGAGAAAATCTTTCAGAATATATCTGCAAAAGAAGAATTCACAAATAAAAAGTTGACATGGTATATTGTCTATTTGTGGCCAAAAATGTTCAAATCATATCTCAAACATAAAGGAAAGTATTGTTACGCGTTCTCAATAACATTCTCTGAAAGTGTTAGTTGCTCAGTTGTGTCTGACTCTTTGCAACCCCATGGACTGTAGCCTGCCAGGCTTCTCTGTCCATGGAATTCTCCAGGCAAGAATACTGGAGTGGGTTGCCATTTCCTTCTCCAGGGATCTTTCCAACCCAGAGATTGAATCCAGGTCTCCTGCATTGCAGGCAGATTCTTTACCATTTGAACTACCAAGAAAGCCCCCAACATTCTCTAGGGCACACATTTTTCCCCCCATTCAAAGCCCTATCAGCTCCATAGAAAACATTCATAGTCTACAATTTTTTTTCAGTCCAGGCAACCCTGAAAATCAAGAATTTCCATCCCTGTTAAAGCAATCAGACAATTAGAATTCAGGTCTGTTCCATAGAATATATTTTTAATAGTGATTTTCAAGTGTGATACAATTATATTAAGTGTATTTTCATCCTGATAACATGGTAAAATATTGGAGAAAAGCAGAGGCTCCAAATATGGATTTAAATATGGATACTTATCTTATACCATACTTATATGATGGATACTTATACCATATCCAAATATGGACATTCTGTTGTATTTATTTTCATAAATTCTGTATTCCAGAGCCTAAATGCTGACCTACTGATAACAGGTGTCTGAAGTGAAGTGCAGTCACTCAGTCATGTCCGACTCTTTGCGACCTCATGCACTGCAGCCTACAAGGCTCCTCTGTCCATGGAATTTTCCAGGCAAGAGTACTGGAGTGGATTGCCATTTCCTTCTCCACGGGATCTTCCCAGCCCAGGGATTGAACCTGGGTCTCCCACATTGCAGGCAGATGCTTTACTATCTGAGCCACCAGGCAAGCCAAGACAAGTGTCTGGATTACTCTAATTGTGAGAGATATATTTGCACAAGTACTGAGGGGAATGGAGTAACTCCTCTTGACCAGATGTCTCATATGCATAATTAACAAAGCCTCAGGTGACACTGAACCAAAAGAGGAAGCCAGCAGAGGTAGAACCATTAAGAGATCCAGTGTTATCTTCAATGCTAGAGAGAGTATTAGCTTCAAAGGAGACTCCAGGGTGAGCTCCAAGCTTCAGAGACTGTAAAAAGCTGTCTGATGCATCACACTGGATTTGTTATTTGTTATAAATCTTGATGATGCCCACACTGACAGACTTGAAAGACAATAGCTAAGTTCACATGTGTAAGGTACAATGTTGCTGTAAACTACTGAGCTGAGAAAACACATCTGATAAATGGGAGAGTAGAAAGTTCAGTTCATATTATTTACCTTTCCCAAGACCATAGTTGCTACTCTACCCTGGAGAAATAATTTAATTTTTCCAGAAGCACACTTTCAAGAATTGTAATTCAAACATTTTGAATATTATATACCAGTTAATAATCATTTTTGTCTTGCTAGGTTAGTTTTTTTTTTTTGAAAGATCCAAAAGATTGAAATTTTATTTTAATAAAGCACAGAGAACAATTTGAAAACTAAAAATTTCTTTTCAAAGCTGTGCATTAATATGTGATTGTGTTTACTTCAGAACTAGTCAAATGGTATGGCCTAGTGGAACAAAGTGGCAATATATTGTGAAGTGTCCTTGGATCCATGTGCTTAAAGTTAATAACCACCCATCCTCAATTTTACAACGCAGGATGATTATTGTGTTTGGAAAATAATAGGCGGTAGACAAATAGAAAAATAATTTCCACTTCAGCAACCTGCAAAGGAACCACACAGCTTAACTTTAGAGCAGAAAATCCAGGCTGGAAAAACTGATATTCAAAGATGCAATAATGGGATGTTTAAATATGTTAGCCCTGCTCCATCCCTTCATATTTTTTATAAGCACTGCATAATGTTTGGTTTCCTGTGGGGCTGCCTGAGACAGTGGTTTTCACTGGGACAAGTCATAAATACTGTCCTGCTGCTCTATGCTTTACTGGGGTTGAGGGTAATTGTGTGAAGCTTAAAAATATATTGGTAGCATGACCTTCTGCCCCCATGAGCTCTACATGAAAAGAGTGTCATGAACATAGAAAGTTTCCATTTTATTTGAGGGTCACAAAGGACAAAAAGAAACAACACAAAACCCCTTGGCATATAAAATGATCTAAAAACTATTCACAGAACTGTGAAACGGCTATGACTGTGAGAGGGAAGAAAGATCCCCTTGCCTCTCCTGTGTAGCTGATTAGTGCATGTGAAAAGTTACTCTATCATTTGCTCAGAGATGTATTTTAATGAAAATGTGGGGAGAAAGTTCATCAAATGGGTGCTTGAAGCCCTTAAATTCCCCCAAGTAACCCCAAGTCATATTATCATCATTTACAAACAGAAGGTAAGCAGTGTTGGCATCTCAGCCAAAATTACTTTAGTTGGTAAAGATAAATGGGAGCAGGAAAGATGCAGTTTCATTTCTTCTACTTAACTTAAGAGTTATTCCAACCAGGGGACTGGAATTAAATACTCTGTTCCCTAGGCGGCATTCTATAAGCACAAGGCTCTATGCCTCCCTTTAACATAATCAAATACACCTTTAATATTATGACACAGCTGATGCTAAATGGTAAGTCAAAGAAACTTGCATTTCAAACCATCTCATGATATTTTCTTCCTTGAGGCATACTGCACTTCCATTAACAAATTCTTTTGTGCCTTTAAATACACCCTATAATTTTGTCCTATGACTTCTATTCTTTACAGATACATTTTGAGTGAATTATTCACTCATAAAACAAGTCAGTCCAAGAGAAAGCTTTTCAGGAAGGCCATCTGCCAACATTAGTTCCAAAGGATAGAGTATAAACATGGTACTGGGCCTTGTGTAGGCAGAGTATGGCTAGATTCTAAGGCTGTTTAGTCACTAAGTTGTGTCCAACTCTTTGCAACCACATGGACTGTAGCCTGCAGGCTCCACTGTCCCTGGGATTTCCCAGGAAAGAATACTAGAGTGGGTTGCCATTTTCTTCTTCAGGGGATATTGCTGATCCAGACCCAGAGATTGAACTCTAGTCTGCACTGGAAGGATTGATAGGCAGATACTTTACTCCTGAGCCACCAGCTAAGCCTATTCTAGCCCTGAGTAGTACTAAAATGAACAGGTAAGTGATCAGTACTTCTTGGTCATACCAAAAGCACCATATTTTTAAAACAAATATTTTGTAATATCCTTTTTACTACCTGAAATGAAATTTATGTATAAACCTACACATACAACTTTCTTAAAAAATACAGATCTTTAATATAGGGGAGAAAACAAGAATAGTGTATAATGAAATAGTTTAGTTATGTATTCCAAAGTATCAATATTTAAATATGACTACTGTGTCTGTACTAACATATATTTAACAAGTTTGACTACAAAAAAAATATGATCAACAACCTACCTTGAAATAATTATAAGAAAACAAACAACAACAAAAAAAAGGATAGACACTAGAATAAGTATCAATGATAATTAAATATCTGAATAAAAATGGAATAGATTACATTGGCCAAAGGGGGAAAAAAAAAAAACGTATCCATCACAAGTGGAAAAAAAGAGAAAGCAAAGTATTTTCACAAATTGTTCAGTTGCTAATTTGTGTCCAACTCTTTGTAACCCCATGGACTACATGGACTGCAGCACACCAGGCTTCCCTGTTCTACACTATCTCCCAGAGTTTGCTTAAACTCAGATCCAATGAGTTGGTGATGCCATCCAACCATCTCATCCTCTGCCACCCCCTTTTCCTCCTGCCCTCAATCTTTCCCAACTTCAGGGTCTTTTGCAATGAGTCAGCTCTTTGCATCAAGCGGCCAAAGTACTGGAGCTTCAGCATTAGTCCTTCTAATGAATATTCAGGACTGATTTCATTCAGGATTGACTGGCTGGATCTCCTTGCTGTCCAAGGGACCCTCAAGAATCTTCTCCAACACCACAGTTCAAAAGAATCAATTCTTTGGCACTCACCCTTCTCATGGTCCAGCTCTCACACCCATACATGACTACTGGAAAAACCATAGTTTTAGTGGTGGTTTAGTCGCTAAGTCATGTCCAACTCTTGTGACCCTATGGACTGTAGCTAGCCAGGCTCCTCTGTCCATGGGATTTTCCAAGCAAGAACACTGGAGTGGGTTGCCATTTCCTTCTCCAGGGGATCTTCCTGACCCAGGAATTGAACCCAGGTCTCCTGCATTGCAGGCAGATTCTTTACCCTAGCTTTGACTAGATGGCCCTTTGGCAGGAAAGTGATGTCTCTAATTTTTAAGATGCTGTTTAGGTTTGTCATAGCTTTTCTTCCAAGAAGCAAGCATTTTTTAATTTCTTGGCTGCAGCCACCATGATTTTGGAATCCAAGAAAATAAAACCTGCCACTGTTTCCATTTTTTCCCCATGTATTTGCAGTGAAGTGATGGGACCAGATGCCATGATCTCAGTTTTATTAATGTTGAGTTTCAGGCCAGCTTTTTTATTCTTCTCTTTCACCTTCATCAACAGTCTCTTTAATTCCTCTTCACTTTCTGCCATTAGGGTCATGTCATCCGCATATCTGAAGTTACTGATATTTCTCCAGACAATCTTTTTTATTCTTTTTCCTGCAGTTATTTTTTCAGAATTAAATTTATTTATTTTTAATTGAAGGATAATTGCTTTACAATATTGTGTTTGTTTCTGCCAAACACCAACATGAATCAGCATAGGCATACTTAGGTTCCATCCCTCTTGAACCTCCCTCTCACCTCCTTCCCCATCCCCATCCCTCTAGGTTGTTACAGAACTCAGTTTGAATTCCTTGTCATGAAAATAAAAATAAACAAGTGGGACCTAATTAAACTTAAAAGCTTTTGCACAGCAAAAGAAACTATAAACAGGATGAAAGACAACTCTTAGATTGGGAGAAAAAAATAGCAAATGACAACTGACAAAGGATTAATTTCCAAAATATACAAAGAGCTCATAAAACTCAATATCCAGCAATCTTGATTTCAACTTGTGAAATTAGCTGAATCTTTTACAAACCAGCTAAATTTTATTCACATGACCAATGAGACTATAATTTCCTATAACATAGAATAAAAAAGATGATCCTAGACATCTTTACCATCATATCAACTATCTTAAAATGTAATCGTGAATTAAGTCTCTAGTACTTAAAACATTAGAACCATAATCTTCATAAAATGACATACAGATTGAATTTTTTAATTGAAATAGTTTGTCAGTGTCCAGAAAGAAGTTTTTCAGTATACTTTAGATAAAATAGAGTTTCAGTCAAACCCAAAATAGCTTTAAAAATTAATTATCATAAAATGTATCATGATTTTAATCTCACTTTTAAAACACTTAGAGTAACAAAATTTTTAAAATAGTTTCAGCATGTAATTTTTATAACATATACTGATTAACATTTTAAAAATGGATGTTTGTGGTGTTATGAAATATTTTTAAAACAAAACCTTTATTAGTGAAATTCAGTGAATTTCTTTCACCTTATGTATCTCTATTCTATTAAAAATATTTCTTATACATATATAACCCTTTACCTTATTTTGATCAATGAAATTATTTAAAAGATCCAAAGTGAAAAAACATGTAAAATTAGATATTTTAATACTGATAATACAAAGTGTTTTACTTCATACTTTGAAGAGTAACTGCCTCTAACTTCAACTCAGAAAACACACTTTAGTTATGCTTGCAATACCTGTACTACTGCACTGAACTCCTTTACATCTGTGTAGTTGCATAAGATATGAGAAATACTACGGGTATAAAAAATGGGAACAAAAGTTAATTGAAACCAAAAACTTTGGGTAATGTGGATAAATTTTATTTTAGCATCAAAGGTTTTATTCTTGTTTTCAGCTCACTATAAAAGAAATGGAAAAATATGTTTTATATTCATGGCAAATGTATAAATCATATCTTTTTAATAAGAGAAAGTGAAAGAGGAGAGTGAAAAAGTTGGCATAAAGCACAACATTCAGAAAATGAAGATCATGGCATCTGGTCCCATCACTTCATGGGAAATAGATGGGGAAACAGTGGAAACAGCATCAGACTTTATTTTTCTGGGCTCCAAAATCACTGCAGATGGTGACTGCAGCCATGAAATTAAAAGGCGCTTACTCCTTGGAAGAAAAGTTATGACCAACCTAGAAGCATATTCAAAAGCAGAGACATTACTTTGCCAACAAAGGTCCGTCTAGTCAAGGCTATGGTTTTTCCAGTGGTCATGTATGGATGTCAGAGTTGGACTGTGAAGAAAGCTGAGTGCCAAAGAATTGATGCTTTTGAACTGTGGTGTTGGAGAAGACTCTTGAGAGTCCCTTGGACTGCAAGGAGATCCAACCAGTCCATTCTGAAGGAGATCAGCCCTGGGATTTCTTTGGAAAGAATGATGCTGAAGCTGCAACTCCAGTACTTTGGCCACCTCATGTGAAGAGTTGACTCATTGGAAAAGACTCTGATGCTGGGAGGGATTGGGGGCAGGAGGAAAAGGGGACGACCGAGGATGTGATGGCTGGATGGCATCACTGACTCGATGGATGTGAGTTTGAGTGAACTCCGGGAGATGGTGATGGACAGGGAGGCCTGGTGTACTACGATTCATGAGGTCGCAAAGAGTCGGACACGACTGAGCGACTGAACTGACCTGAACTGAATTAGGGGCAATATATTTTTCCAAATCATTTGGAAATACACTTTAAGATTATTTTTATCAAAATCTCTCACTTTTGGAATATAACAATCACTGCAAGAAAGTATTTTTAAATATATAAATGTTTACTAATCTCACAATTCCTTTAATTTTAATGAGGCTTATCTGGGGAGTTTTTTCTGTTTCTTAACATCATTTAAACTTACATTTGTTTAATTGAGACGTATGATATTGTGCAACATTTCAATTTTGATATTTATGTTTCACTGATTTTAATTTGTCAACAAATTCTAGATAGTAAACTAAATATTTTTAAGAAAAAATTTTTGGAAACTCCTCTTATTGTGAGATGAGATATTTAAACTAGTCTCCATTGCCACTACATACTTTAAGAAATAATTTATCATTCAAGGAATTAAACTTAGTTTTATTAGTAGCATCTACTGAAAACAATTCAGTGATTACTGACATGTTTCATTAGTTTCCAGTTGATTTTATTTTTAATAATGATACTTGAACAGTTCTAATAATCTTGGCAAGATTTTTCCCCAATGCTGCATAGATTAGGAAACTTGAGTACACTTTGTATTTTCCATAAGAAATAACAATGTGCATATTTTATAGGCAGTTTTATGAACATTCTAGTGACGAATTCTGGATTTCAATAGGTTTGCTTAAGTTTTCAAAACACAATAAACCTTTTCCTGTTTTTCTAATATAACTCTTTATAAAATATTTATGCAGTGATATAACAGCTTTTGTAGAGAAAATAAAATTTACATTTTGAGTATTAAAAATGTCAAGCTTTTTTTCTGTACCTGATATTTTAAAATATAAGTAAAAAATAAGTGAAACATATCTTGCAGGTATTCTGATATTCTTGGGCCTTGCTTGCTAAATGTCAATTGTGACCCTGAGACACGTGAAAAACAAAAGTATCAGCACAGTTTCAAATTTTTTATAAGTAGTGGTTTGGGCATATCAAGAGTCCATGAGCTATATAAAGAATAGGATGTTAGATTGATAGAACAATAAACATTAAGACAGATAGGCAGATAAATAATACTTTAAATGGTAAAGCTGATCAAGGCAGCATTACTCTTACTTTTATCAATAGTGTCCTTAGAGGATCATTTACATCCAGAAATTCTCTGCTAGGTTAAAAAGTTCGTATTTCCACAGATTAAATGGTCTAAAAAAATCATGGTCCACACAGGCCCTGAATAATCATCTTGAGTTTTCATGTGTGATGATTTTCATACATATTATGTTCAGATATTATTTGTATTTTTTTTACTATAGGAAAAACAAAAGGGAAAAAGATATTTATTATGGTAAATAGGACATTTTAAGTAAATAGAGTAGATAAGTGAAAAGAATGGGAAAAGATAACTCCAAAGAAGCCTAGAAATAAAAACAAAGAGAAAAAAGAAACTTAGTTAAATACTTTCAGAGGAAAGGGCAGGAGAGAGAAAAAACTATTAAAAGAGATTAGAAGGTCCTGAAGAGATGGAGTAGGTAATAAAAATTATCCAAAGAAATGATGCAGTGATGAACTGAATCTGGACTACAAAAAGCCTGGCCCTATGGAGTCAAATATAGTTTTAATCTAAGACTGCTAATGCTGGATGGACAGGTAGGGTGTTGTTGGTTGAAATCATTTTGTTAATTTGAAATGTTAGCTGTTAAAAAAAAAAAAAAGAACATCTAACTAGGCCAATGGTTCTCAACATTTCCTGCATATTGCAGACCTCTGGGTCATTTTAAAAAATACCAAAATCTGGGCCTGACCTCCCTCACTCTCATAATTCTGATTTTTATCAGTTCAGGATATGTTGTGAGATTTGGTATTTCTGTTTTAACACTTTGGGTGATTAAAATTTAAATTCAGGACTATGAATTATTAGGCTAGAGAACAACCAGTGGTGTTCAATCATTAGTATGAGTCAGCTGGAAGCCAGGCTATTAAAATACACTGTGCTGGGTCCTACCCTACGAGATTTTTTTTTTTAATTAATTTTTTTTTGAAGGATAATTGCTTTACAGAATTTTGCTGTTTTCTGTCAAACCTCAACATGAATCAGCCATAGGTATACATATACATTATTCACTAAGGTATACCTTTTCTAATGAGTCAACTCTTCGCATGAGGTGGCCAAAGTACTAGAGTCTCAGCTTTAGCATCATTCCTTCCAAAGAAATCCCAGGGCTGATCTCCTTCAGAATGGACTGGTTGGATTTCCTTGCAGTCCAAGGGACTCTCAAGAGTCTTTTCCAACACCACAGTTCACAAGCATCAATTCTTCGGCGCTCTGCTTTCTTCACTGCCCAACTCTCACATCCGTACATGATCACAGGAAAACCATAGCCTTGACTAGACAGACCTTTGTTGGCAAAGTAATGATGCTGGGAGGGATTGGGGGCAGGAGGAGAAGGGGATGACAGAGGATGAGATAGCTGGATGGCATCACTGACTCAATGGACGTGAGTCTGAGTGAACTCCGGGAGTTGGTGATGGACAGGGAGGCCTGGCATGCTACGATTCATGGGGTCGCAAAGAGTCGGACATGACTGAGCAACTGAACTGAAGTGAACTGAAGGTATACCTATATATTATTCACTAAGTGGGACCAAAGAAGTCGCATATCTATTATGTTCCCAGATGTGTTTATGCTATCGGTCTGGGAACCACACTTTGAAGACCATAAAAATGGAATAAAATAAATCTTAAACTTTTGAAAGTGAGAGAGATTAAAAAAAAATCAGAAGCGCTACTGACATTTTCTACATTCAAAATATTACAAATAATTTTACATATTTCACAAAGTTACTGAAGCCCATCCATTGATCTTCTAGGAATTAAAACATCTGAGGACACAACCATTGATTCAAAGAATTTCTGATTTTATCATCTATTAGTTCAAAAATTCAATGTCATAAATAGCCTTTGGAAAATAAGGCATTTTTGTGAGTCAAAAATAAAAGAATTAGACTAACACTAATCATATCAGAAAATTATGTGTTTTAAAATACCCAAAATACTGTTGAAGCTTTAGATTAAAAATTAACATTGTTCTTAACTATTTTTAAATGTACACACTGCCTGCTTTAACATAGGAACTAAGTATAACCTTGTGATAAGTAAATTCAAAACTGTTTTCAACTTTTTTTAATAAACTCTAAGTATTTCATAGATATCCTTATAATGATTTACTCCACACTTTAGTATTTTATACATATTTTAACATATTTAACAATATTTATTGAGAATCAGTTAGTTCCAGGCAGTGTACTTGGTGCTGGGATGCCACAGCGAAATGAACAGACATTATTCTGGTCGTCAGGGAACTTAATCTATGAATGATTTTTGGCATGAAACAGCTTCTGCATTTCCAAACTCTTTCCACTATGTTTTTAAACTTGCACCAAAAGCACAAACACAGTCTCTTAAAGACAGATTTCAAAAGACTTGCCTATTATTATGTACTTTGATGTTAGCGGTAAATACATTTTGAACAAGTTGGCAACAAAGGTAACGGTACTGAAGACACTTGATATAGACAGATATTATAAATGATGGCAATATATCTTGGGCGCCAATGCTTCATCAGTAATTATCCTGAATTCTATGCTGAGAAAATATCTTTAAATTTATGAAATCTAATTTTTGGTGGTTGAAATATATTCAATAATGCCAATACAAATACAATATGCTAATAGATTCCGAGATAATTTGATCTGCACAGAGGAGTCTCCATAGTAAGGTTCAGTATGTTCAGCAAAATGTAATTGTATAAAGAAATGCACCTGTTGATGTAGTGTTAATTAGATCATCATGTTCTACATGTCACTGAAGTGTTGCTTCATAGACCTACAGAATGTGCCACTTTTGAATTTGATACATTTTTCTTTCCTCATTTAGGTTTTAATTCCTAACATGCCTAGTTTCAGTTTTACATATCACTGTTGCTTGATGTATTTATATTCCTTTTATTTATTTCTTTAACTTTAGGAAGAAAAAAGCCTCATCTCATGTCAGTTTCATACAGCTTCTTGAGTCATTCAAAGGCAACTTATGATCATAATAAGCAGTCAGAAATGCCAATATTAGGTTAAACTATTTGTTTTTATTTTAATCTTCGCTGCTCTAATTTTATGTAAAACAAACTCACAATTTATTTCCTGAACCTGAAATAATGCCTAGCCTATAGTCGGTTCATAACTTTAAAATATCAATGTTATTTTTATTTATTAGACTATATAACTAAATGAGTGGATAAATATTTTTTAAGGACAAATATAAATTAAATATGAGGCTTAACTCTCCCTGTAAAATGAAGAGATTTCTCTTTCTTCCATTTTCTCAGAGATTTTACCTTAGAAAATGTAATTTTAAGATTTTCTCATTTGCTTAAAATATATGTAAATCCTTCTGAAAAACTAGACAGGCCTTCTGTCATTTGGTCTTTTGTAGTTTATAATCCAGGGATGGCTTTCTCAAGGTCCTGGGCACCATCCTCTGGAAATGCAAACAGTGAAGAAGAAAGAACCCCTGGATCCCTGTGTCTGAGACAGAGCAGGAGCAAATTCCAGTGGGTACCTTATAAAACTACCTCCTGTCATAAAATTTGACAAGTTTATTTATCCTCTGGATTAAGCCAGTTACTGAACACAGATGGTCATCCAGTTACCAGGTGAATTTAGGATGAAGTAGGTGTGACAAATGATGCTGTCAGTTCCTCAAACTTGAGGACTGCTGCTGCTGCTGCTAAGTCACTTCAGTCGTGTCCAACTCTGTGCGACCCCCCACAGCCCACCAGGCCCCCCCATCCCTGGGATTCTCCAGGCAAGAACACTGGAGTGGGTTGAGCATGTATGTAATGGGTTATGTTTCCTTGGCTATATAAGCATGTGTTGATTTGCAATCTATATTTGCAATCTCTTAGCAGATTGCCTGGAGAAGGCAATGGAACCCCACTGCAGTACTCTAGCCTGGAAAATCCCATGGACAGAGGAGCCTGGTAGGCTGCAGTCCATGGGGTCGCTAGGAGTCAGACACGACTGAGCGACTTCACTTTCACTTTTCACTTTCATGCATTGGAGAAGGAAATGGCAACCCACTCCAGTGTTCTTGCCTGGAGAATCCCAGGGACGGGGAGCCTGGTGGGCTGCCATCAATGGGATCGCACCGAGTCGGACATGACTAAAGCGACTTAGCAGCAGCAGCAGCAGCAGATTGCCTGTGCTCTTCATTACATTCTGCTTTAACACATATTCAATAATAAAAGTATTCCCTTTCTCTATGACTTCTATAGAGAGGATTTCTGGAGTGGGAGATTTTGTTTTTAATTGTTTTCCTCAATAATTTTTAATACGAGTGTTGCTGCTGCTGCTGCTAAGTCGCTTCAGTCCTGTCTGACTCTGTGCGACCCCATAGACGGCGGCCCAGCAGGCTCCCCTGTCCCTGGGGTTCTCCAGGCAAGAACACTGGAATGGGTTGCCATTTCCTTCTCCAATGCATGAAAGTGAAAGTGAAGTCACTCAGTTGTGTCCGACTCGTAGCGACCCCATGGACTGCAGCCCACCAGGCTCCTCCGTCCATGGGATTTTCCAGGCAAGAGTACTGGAGTGGGGTGCCACCGAGTGTTAGGTAGTTAGAATAGGAAAAAGGAGTCCAAAATGGTGGTGGCTAAAAGACAAGGGGAAAAGCCGCTGAAAATAGAACAAAGAAAGGTCCCCGTGAAAACAGAACAAAGAAAGGTCCAAGGACTGGAGTGAGAACCTCAGGTGAAGCAAACAGCACTCCTGGCTAACCCAATTTACATAGGGCAGGCCCCGGGGGAGGAGAAAAAACATATATAAAGAGGAGCCAAAACTGGGCTGGGGCTTCTCTTCTCTTAATGTCTTTTGGGTCGGCATTCCCTCATGCCTCAAGGATGTATTTTCCTTTACATTCGAAATAAAACTGAGCTGTAACACAGAACTGTAACACTGGTCCATCCAAGGGCTGTAACACTGGTCCGTCACTTCAAATTTTTGTTGTGATGAAACAGAACCAAGGAAATTACACACTACCCTGACACAAGCAAGAGTATCTCCTTTGGTATTTATAACGTAAAGGTAATAGAAGAAAGTACTTTCATAGTATCTCTCACACTTTGAAGAACTAAAGGCCTGATGTGGGACTTAAAAAATAACAGTGAAGTTTCTGCACACAGAACACAGGAGACTTTTCCCATAATCAGTGGCTTTATTTATATTAATATATTTGATCAATAGGAATCTACTTAAGACAGATACATTAATTATGAATTATCTTACCAATGTCTTTAAATTTTAACTTTTTAAATTATATTAATCATACTACAAAGCTTATTTGAACTGAGATGAAAGATGTTGTTAAACCAAAATAATAATAATAATAATAAAATAACTATAAAGAAAAAGACTTCTGGGAACACTTCCTGAAGACTTACATGCTTAATGAAAAAGGACAGTTTCTCAATAGGCTTAGGAAGAACAAAGGCAAACACCGAAGCAGACCAAACTTCAGGGTCGGAGCACAGCTGCCAGAAATAGCAAGATGTTCTGCCTTAGGAAGTTAAACTGCTTTGTCTTAAAATTCTTCCCATAAATTTACGAAAAACTACCACCTTGGCATGCACTAAAGAAAACTTTTGAATGTCTAAATTTAACAGAGAAATAAACTGGAATGAATCTAGTCCATGTATTAAACCCTGGAATTCAGAACAGAAATTACATTTTTATCAAGCTGCTTATTTTTGAATGAACAATTCTGTAACTTTTAAAAATTATATACAAGCTTTGTATCTTATTCATTCCAATTTATTCACCCATAAATTCCTAAAGTAAAAAAAAAAGACAAAACTAGATAATATCACCATGGATCAGAACAAGCAGGTATTTATGTTTTAATGCTACCAATGGAGTGACAAATGTTCATGATACTAAAGTAAAACTGAAAGCAAGAGGAAAAGAAAACAAAAACAAAGGGAGGATGCAATACTTCCAAAGCTTTTCAGACTTTGGTCAGGAGCTATCCTTTCAATTCTCTTTCAAACATCATCAGTGTATTCTCTTTATTGTTCAATTAAATCAAACTATTTGGTGAGTTAAAATATATATCTTATGTCCCTATCTTTGTACTTTAGCAACTCATTTCTCTTCAACAGCATATCCTTCTCCCATCTCTAAATCTTAAAATAATATGATTCCGTATTTATACCCTCATTACAAAATTTATCTACATGCATGTTTATATGTGTTGGTGCTTTATATTCCCTACATACTATAAATCCCTGGTGGCAGAATCTGTGGTTTGTTTTCCTTTCAGAAACACATGAGAGGGAAAACAGAATGGAATACATATTGCCTTGATAGTCAGATATTACATATAAGTAAAGCAGGTCAGGAAGCAACAGTTAGAACTGGACATGGAACAACAGACTGGTTCCAAATAGGAAAAGGAGTATGTCAAGGCTGTATATTGTCACCTGCTTATTTAACTTCTATGCAGAGTACATCATGAGAAATGCTGGGCTGGAAGAGGCACAAGCTGGAATCAAGATTGCTGGGAGAAATAGCAATAACCTCAGATATGCAGATGATACCACCATTATGGCAGAAAGTGAAGAGGAACTAAAAAGCCTCTTGATGAAAGTGAAAGAGGAGAGTGAAAACGTCGGCTTAAGCTCAACATTCAGAAAACTAAGATCATGGCTTCTGGTCCCATCACTTCATGGGAAATAGATGGGGAAACCGTGAAAACAATGTCAGACTTTATTTTGGGGGCTCCAAAATCACTGCAGATGGTGACTGCAGCCATGAAATTAAAAGAGGTTTACTCCTTGGAAGGAAAGTTATGACCAACCTAGACAGCATATTGAAAAGCAGAGACATTACTTTGCCAACAAAGGTCCGTCTAGTCCAGGCTATGGTTTTTGCAGTGGTCATGTATGGATGTGAGAGTTGGACTGTGAAGAAAGCTGAGCGCCGAAGAATTGATGCTTTTGAACTGTGGTGTTGGAGAAGACTCTTGAGAGTCCCTTGGACTGCAAGGTGATCAAACCAGTCCATCCTAAAGGAGATCAGCCCTGGGTGTTCTTTGGAAGGACTGATGCTAAAGCTGAAACTCCAGTACTTTGGCCACCTTGTGTGAAGAGTTGACTCATTGGGAAAGACTCTGATGCTGGGAGGGATTGGGGGCAGGAGGAGAAGGGGACGACAGAGGATGAGATGGCTGAATGGCATCACCGACTTGATAGAAGTGAGTTTGAGTGAACTCCGGGAGTTGGTAATGGACAGGGAGGCCTGGCGTGCTGTGATTCATGGGGTCGCAAAGAGTTGGACACGACTGAGCGACTGAACTGAACTGAACTGAACTGATATTACCTGAAACTATGTTTTCTAAAAGTTTCTCTTTAAAGGATTCTCCAACATGTTTGAAATCTGAAGATGAATATTTTAAGTAGCAAGGGGAAACAACTTACACATAGTTAAGGAAAAGAAAGATGGATTTCAAATAGAAGAACTACAAAGTATATTTTATTTGTGGCCAATACAAAAGCTCTCAGTGAACAATTTTCATTACTTGATATTCTGACTCAAATATTCCAAATGTTATATCTAAGAATATTTGATTTATAACATATCCTTTCATCCACCTGTGCTTGCAAAAAGCTCACAATATAGTTGAGGTAAAGACCACTGAACATAAAATTGATGCCTAGGAGGACTTCTGGTCAAATATTTTCAGGTTCATATCCTTATATCCATTCCACTATTAAATATATCAAAATATATTATTAGAAACAAAAATATGAACAGATTTTAATCATTTTTAAAACCAGCCTTAATGTAAAACAAGTAAGAAAAAGCAGAAATACAGCAACAAATATGGATGCATATTCCTAATAAAGGATACACACAAAAAAACTACATAACAATTTCTATAATAAAGAGGTGACAAAGACTATGCAATTCAAATTACCAATCAAAGAAGCTGGCATAATATGATTACATAGAATTTTGAGAAAAGTAGCATTAATGAGAATAATGAGAAACCATAAGAAATAAAATAAACAGAGATAACTTAGATAATATATGTTGTGTGTTCTAATAAGCATTAAAAATGGTTACTGGATTATTGAGGCAGTTCAGTTTTCAATGAACTAATAGTCTATGAAAGAGCCCCACATGTTGACAGGCAATTTAAAGGCAGTATAGGTATTCTATAGAACTCTGGGAGAGCATAGTGTGACACCCAACTCAGTCTGGTGCAAAGGGTCAAAGAAGTTTCCTAAAGTCAGTGTATTTTAAGCAGAGGAAAATAAAATAGTTGAATTTAAAGAAAAGGAGAGTAGTCCATGGAGATGTGCAGAGGGAACAACTTGGGTAAAGTCTTGGAGAGATGGGAAAGAAAGCATGAAGCACTTAGGCATTTTAAAGCACAGCTCTAGCATCTGCTACAAATGGTGAAAACTGGGAAGAGAGAAGTGACAAGGAATCAAAAAAGGAGACTGAACAGACAAATAATCCAGTTATGCTGAATTTGAGCTTTTTTTCTGAGAAAATAAAAAAGAATTGAATATATTTACACAAGAAGGAGAAGTCTCAATATGGTCTAGGAAGAATTCTCTGGTTACACAGTGTAGCACAGGAACCAGAAGACAAGAAGGAAGAAGCAGAGTTATATAGAAACCACATAAGAGATTAATATGATCTAAAGTATAAATGAAACTTTTAACTCTGGGTTTGACATTTGAAAATGAAGTTCAGAAAAACACAAAATTTCAATCTTTCGTGGAAACAAAATGTTCACATTCGTAATTACAAGTGTTTCAAGTTTTCATCAATTGCATTGCATAATGGCATAGCTGTCTCTAAGAAAGCACTTTCTCATTTACAGAGATGCTTGACACATTACTTCCTGATAAATCTTGGTGTGTCTATAATATCTTGGTAGGTTTTCCATCTCCTCAATTTGTTAGCACATTAAAATATAGGAAAAATGTATTTACAAAGCATATTAGTCAATCACAGTATAAATCATAAAGGGAGTAGAATAAGATATTTATAACATTAAAAATTCATTGCTTCATGCAAATATTGGCACAATAAAATACTTAGGAAAAACTGTGCTAAGTTTTGTATAATGGAAATTATATATGCATATGTGTACATATATATGAATAACAATATAATGCTCTGGAATTCATGATTCATATCTTTATGTGATAAGATTTATTGAATGAATGTCAGTGTACATTATTATGAAAATAGCATAACTAAGAAAAGACACTCATAAACATGACAGTACTCTAGAATAAAGCTAAATCAGTATTGACATTGAGATCAAAATATATTAATAATGAAGAAGCAAGTCAAGAAAGCAAAATAAATAATTCAGAGAACACTAAGGTAATTTTTGTACCAGTTCCCAATTTAAAAATATATTTAATTGCTACTTAACAACCAGTACAATTTGACACATAATCTTACAAATGATCTTAGGAAGTACAGACCAAGTCATTCTAGAAGATATATTCTAATTAAAGGTAAAATAAAATTATATAGAATGCAACATCTCTCATACATATGCTTTTCTTCATTTTCATTTTCATTACCCTAATAGAAGCTGAAGTTGAACGGTTCTCTGAAGACCAATGAGAACTTCTAGAACTAACGCTAAAAAACTAACGAACTAACTAAAAGACTAACTTAAAAAAAAAAAAAAAAGCTGTCCTTTTCATCACAGGGAACTGGAATGCAAAAATAGGAAGTCAAGAGATAACCTGAGATAACAGGCAAGTTTGGCCTTGGAGTACAAACAAAGCAGGACAAAGGCTAATAGTGTTTTGCCAAAAGAATGCACTGGTCATAGCAAACAACCTCTTCCAATGGCACAAGAGATGACTACACGTGGAAATCACCAGATAATCAATACTGAAATCAGATTGGCTTCCTTTGTAGCTGAAGATAAAGAAGCTCCATACAGTCAGCAAAAACAAGACTGGAAGCTGACTGCAGCTCAGATCATGAACTCATTGCAAAATTCAGACTTAAATTGAAGAACACAGGGAAAACCACTAGGCCATTCAAGTATGAACTAAATCAAAATCCTCATGATTATACAGTGAAGTGACAAATAGATTCAAGAGATTAGATCTAATAGAGTGCCTGAAGAACTATGGATAGAGGTTCATAACATTGCACAGGAGGCAGTGATTGAAACCATCCCCAAGAAAAAGAAATGCAAAAAGGCAAGATGGTTGTCTGAGGAGGCCTTACAAATAGCTGAGGAAAAAAAAAAAAAGAGAGAGAGAGAGAAGCAAAAGGCAAAGGAGAAAAGGAAAGACATATCCATCTGAATGCAGTGTTCCAGAGAACAGCAAGGAGAGATAAGAAAGCCTTCCTAATAAAAAGAAACAGAGGAAAATAACAGAATGGGAAAGACTAGAGAGTTCTTCAATAAAACTGTAGATACCAAGGGAACACTTCATGCAAAGATGAGCACAATAAAGGACAGAAACTGTATGGGCATAACAATTAAGAAGAGGTGACAAATATACACACAAGAACTATATAAAAAGATCTTAAGTGAAAGTGAAAGTGAAGTTGCTCAGTCGTGTTGGACTCTTTGCAACCCTATGGACTGTAGCCTACCAAGCTCTTCTGTCCATGGGATTTTCCAGATAATAGTACTGGAGTGGATTGCCATTTTAATGACCCATATATCCATGATGGGGTGATCACTCATCTAGAGCCAGACTTGCTAGCGTGTGAAGTCAAGTGAGCCTTAGGAAGCATTACTATGAACAAAGCTAGTGGAAGTGATGGAATTTCAGCTGAGCTATTTCAAATCCTAAAACATGATGCTGTTAAAAAGCTACACTCATTATGCCAGCAAATTTGGAAAACTCAGCAGTGGCCACAGGACTGGAAAAGGTCAGTTTTCATTCCATTCCCAAAGAAAGGCAATCCCAAAGAATGTTCAAACTACTGCACAATTGCACTCATCTCACACGCTAGCAAAGTAATTCTAGAAATCCTTCAAGTCAGGCTTCAACAGTATGTGAACTGAGAACTTCCAGATGTACAAGCTGGATTTAGAAAAGGCAGAGGAACCAGAGATCAAATTACTAACATTCACAGGATCATAGAAAAAGCTAGAGAATTCCAGAAAAACACCTACTTTTGCTTCACTGACTATACTAAAGCCTTTTATGTAGATTAGAAGAAATTGTGGAAATTCTTAAAGAGATGGGAATACCAGACCACCTGATCTGCCTCCCGAGAAATCTGTATGCAGGTAAATAAGTAACAGTTAGAACCAGACATGGAACAATGGACTGATTCCAAATTGGGAAAGGAGTATGTCAAGGCTGTTTGTTTTCACTCTGCTTATTTAATTTATATGCAGAGCACATCATGCAAAATGCTGGGTTGGATGAAGCACAAGCTTTAATCAAGATTGCTGGGAGAAACATCAAAAACCTCAGATATTCAGATGACACCATCCTTATGGCAGAAAGCGAAGAGGAACTAAAGACCTCTCGATGAAGGTGAAAGAGGAGAATGGAAAAGCTGGCTTAAAACTCATCATTCAAAAAATGAAGATCGTGGCATCTGGTCCCATCACTTCATGGCAAATAGATGGGGAAACAATGGAAACTGACAGACTATTTTCTTGGGCTCCAAAATCACTGCAGATGGTGACTGCAGCCATGAAATTAAAAGACGCTTGCTCCTTGGAAGAAGAGAAATGACAAACCTCAGTCAGTCAGTTCAGTCGCTCAGTCGTGCCCGATTCTTTGCGACCCCATGAATCGCAGCACGCCAGGCGTCTCTGTCCTCACTAAATCCCTGAGTTCACCTAAACTCTTGTCCATCGAGTTGGTGATGCCATCCAGCCATCTCATCCTCTGTCATCCCCTTCTCCTCCTGCCCCCAATCCCTCCCAGCATCAGAGTCTTTTCCAATGAGTCAACTCTTCGCATGAGGTGGCCAAAGTATTGGAGTTTCAGCTTTAGTATCATTCCTTCCAAAGAACACCCGGGACTGATCTCCTTTAGAATGGACTGGTTGGATCTCCTTGCCGTCCAAGGGACTCTCAAGAGTCTTCTCCAACACCACAGTTCAAAAGCATCAATTCTTCGGCACTCAACTTTGTTTACAGTCCAACTTTCACATCCACACATGACTACTGGAAAAACCATAGCCTTAATAAACCTAGACAGTGTATTAAAAAGCAAAGACATCACTTTCCTGACAAAGGTCAATATAGTCAAAGCTGTATTTGGAGAAGGGGACGACAGAGGAT
Organism: Bubalus bubalis; assembly: GCF_019923935.1. Taxonomy (NCBI): domain Eukaryota; kingdom Metazoa; phylum Chordata; class Mammalia; order Artiodactyla; family Bovidae; genus Bubalus; species Bubalus bubalis. The sequence continues at coordinate 68,098,379 of NC_059160.1, forward strand.
GAGATGGCTGGATGGCATCACTGACTCGATGGACGTGAGTCTGAGTGAACTCCGGGAGTTGGTGATGGACAGGGAAGCCTGGCGTGCTGTGATTCATGGGGTCGCAAAGAGTCGGACACGACTGAGCGACTGATCTGATCTGATCTGATGGTTTTTCCAGTAGGTGTGTATAGATGTGAGAGCTGGACAATAAAAAAGGCTGAGGGCCAAAGAAATGATGCTTTTGAACAGTGGTGCTGGAGAAGACTCTTGAGAGTCCCTTGGACATCAAAGTAATCAAACCAGACAATACTAAAGGAAATCAGTCCTGAATATTCACTCCAAGGGCTGATGCTGAAGTTGAAGCTCCAATATTTAGGCCACCTAGATATTGGAGCTGACTCACTGGAAAAGATCCTGATGCTGGGAAAAATTAAAGCCAAGAGCAGACAGAAGACGAGATGGCTGGATGGCATCATCAACTCAATGGACATGAGTTTGAGCAATCTCTGGGAGATGGCCAGAGAAGCCTGGCATGTCGCAGTCCATGGGGTCACAAAGAGTCACATATGACTGACTGAGTGACTGAACAACAACCCTAATAGAGGCCACCATTTTCCCTCACACAGATACCTCAAACTTTTTCTCAATTAAATATATCCACCACTATCCTAAGGATAAAATCCAAACTGCTAAAATCAATTTGTAAAGCCCTTCATAATACTGTATATGCTTTACAAAGTCTCCATTTCATTTTTGCTTTTTCTTTTGTACCAGTACTGCTTTATTGTAGTATAACTGCTACACAATAAAGCACATATATTGGAGGTGAACAATTTGATCAGTTCCGAGATATGTATACTAGCTTAAAATCATAACCATACTAAATACAATGAAGATATCTTCATTCCCCAAATTTTCCTTGTTCCTCTCCCTATCACCCTACCTCGTGAAATACGATGCAGTTACCGATCTGTTTTCTGTCAATATAGATGAGTTTGCAGTGCTTAGACTTTTAATAAATGGAATCATATAATAATTACTATTTTTATCCTGCTTCTTTCACTTAACCTAAATAATTTTGAGATTCAGCTATGTGGTTAATCTATCAGTAGTTTATTTTTACTGCTGAGTACTATTGTATGAAAGTACCATAATATGTTTATGCATTCACCTATTTATGTATATTTAGACTGTTCCCCATTTTAGCTATTATAAATAAAGCTTCTATAAATATTTGTTTAAAAGGCTTTGTGCAGATGCATATTTTTATTTTTGTTTAGTAAATAAGTAGGAGTGGATTAGCTGTGTTCTATGGTAGATGCATATTTAACACTTTAACAAAGTGTCAAGTTGTTTTCCAAAATTGCTGAACCATTTTATAGTTCAACCAATTATTACTTCAGTTGCTCCCCATATGCTTCCCAGGCACTTCAGCCAAAAATCATAGAAAAGGTTAAGTATACAGTAAAGGTGTTTTTTTTGTTTTGTTTTGTTTTTTTTTCCCCAAAACTCAGCTGAAACTAGGTTTTAATAACCAATTATGATAAAAATTAATATATTTTTACTTAAACAGTGAGATGAGCAGTTATTCAACATTTCAATTACATTTCAAACAAATCAATTCCAAATAAAATCTCAGCAAATGCATCTTCATTCAGAATATATTTGAGTTTCACATACTTAGGCACCTCAATTTTTTTCTTATACTGGCTGTAAGCCCTTGGAGGCACAGCAGACCTCTCTGAGTCATTTTCATACAAAAAGGAGGGTTCATAGATATTTCACTGTTATCCTTTTAACAGTGAGACATCCTTCAGGATCATTCCCTTGAAAATTTTATCCAAGCATTGCTACCCTATTATTCACTTGCTTTGCTGAATATGGTGCTTCTCTATTGTAACACAATCTCCTTAAGCTACACTCCAGAAAGCTAGGTATAGACTCCTTTATGTACTACTGCTGTTGCTGCTACTGCTAAGTTGCTTCAGTCGTGTCCGACTCTGTGCGACCCCAGAGACGGCAGCCCACCAGTCTCCCCTGTCCCTGGGATTCTCCAGGCAAGAACACTGGAGTGGGTTGCCATTTCCTTCTCCAATGCATGAAAGTGAAAAGGGAAAGTGAAGTCACTCAGTCATGTCCAACTCTTAGAGACCCCATGGACTGCAGCCCACCAGGCTCCTTTGTCCATGGGATTTTCCAGGCAAGAGTACTGGAGTGGGGTGCCATTGCCTTCTCCGCTTTATGTACTAAGACACCCCCAAATGTAGGAGCTCCTGTCACCATCTCACTGGAATAAATCTGGCAAAACATTGCAAGGATAACCATATTGCCCTTCTTTTCCTATACATTGTTCTCCTTCCAGCTCGCTGACTTTAGCACTAGTTCATCTGCTATTATTTAAATATTTTTGTTTTTATTCATTTCTGTAAGTTTTTCCCCTACATGGTGGTAATTAAATATTATCACTCAAAAAAGACTACTGACTCAGGTGACTACTTTCTTTTACATACTAAAGGAAAGACTGAAAATAAAAATTCATTATTAAGATTTCAAAATATTATTCCACTGCAGTTCTAAAGATGGCAAATACTTTGGTTTATGCAAGGATACATATACTTCTACAGGATTTCTAGACCCAGTTATCTACTGTAAATTATTTTTCCAGGATGGACAATAACTATATATGTAGCTAATTTCCAGAAGAATTACCTAATTACTTGCATACCTACCCCAAAGGTCAAGCCTCCATCCTGTGGAAACAACTTTGTAGAATCTGAGCAATGATGAGTAAGTAAATGCCTTTCCTTAAACCAGAGCTTTCATGAACTGGAACCCTGGCTAAAATCTCCTCCATGTGCTTTTCCTCCCAACACCTCTGTTTATGTTTGGAAAAGGCAGTGATACCTGGGCTCTTCTGAGACTACAAAAGCCCCCCTCTTTCTCCTCCCTGCTTCCCAAGTTCTCCCTAGCTTAGCTAAATATCCACAGTACTTGTAGGAATTTATTTACTGTGAAATTTTTGGTTTTACTACAAACAAAATTGAAAGAAGGAAACTTCCACTCCCTCTAGCAGTTACCTGAATCCTTTTCAGGGTAAGCAGTATTCTTCCTGGTCTGGCCGTGGAGTCAGGTCTCTACTAATATATCAGTCTGTTCTGTCATGTCCCAGGTGACCTGTGCTTGATTTGTTCTTAGATCTCAGAGAAAGTGTTCACTTATTTGAAGCAGAGTTGAGATGAACTGCCTCAGCTATTCTAAAACATTTGCTCGCTATCCTATCCTTCCACTTATCGCCTTGTATCTACCCTCTCAAATTCACTCTTATAATTGTCCAGGAGTATTTCCAAGATCAATAATGATTTCTAAGACTTCACCTTATCTGTGCACAACACTTTTTTTCACAGGGTGACAGCTATTGCTTGAAGATAACCTGACTTTGTAACTCTGATCTATTCTGACCCTGGTATAGATATACACCTCATGTCCATTCTTAGAATTTTGGCCACAGGTCACATATAATAGGTGTATACTTCACACTATCTTCATAATGCAGTTATTAAACAAACAACAGTACAAACAAACCTAAATTTATTTTCCCGAAAACTCAATTTCCAACTCTTGAATACATGTGCATTCAGCCTTAGAGCAATAGCCTAGCTATTTTAAAGCACATTCAAGTCAAATACACTTACAAATACATTTTGGAATTAAACTAATAAGATGATTGGGGGGTGTGTGTGTGTGTGCTCAGTCATGTCCAACTCTTGGTGACTCCATGGACTGGAGCCCACCAGGCTTCTCTGTCCATGGAATTCTTCAGAGAAGAATACTGGAGTGGCTTGCCACGCCCTTCTCCAGGGGATCTTCCTGACCCAGGGGTCAAACCCACATCTCTTGCGTCTCCTGCATTGGCAGGCAGTGGCTTTATCACTAGCATCACCTGGGAAGGCCAAATAAGATGATAATAAATTTTAATTATAATTATTCAGGAATCTTCTATTTTTAGTTATGTCATTGATGGATGAATTGCAGAAAACTCACACATGAGGAGTTTCACTATATCATGTAGTATTTATTACTTTCAGTGAGGTAGGTATTATCTTTGTTACAGAGAAAGAAAAATTAAAACTTAGCTAAGTCAACTATGTTTTCTACAGTTACCCACTGAATCAGTGGGTAGAACCTAGAGGTCTGTCAACTGTATCCAAAGCTTCTTTTTTTTCTGTCAGGTTCTAGTTATTTTGATTTAGATAAGATACACATGGTCCTGCTCCTTTTGGAAATTAGGAGGATTTTAAATCTATGGTTCAGAAAATTGGAATTCTAGAGTCTTGAGCAAGATATGCTAACCATCCTGTGCTCGAATTCCTGTTTCAGAAGATAAGCTGGCAGAAAAACATAATATTTAAATGACCTTCCAACTGGACATTCCAAGATTTTATCCACTTTAGCAAAAGGAGAATATCAGCAAGTGACAGTGATGTGGGAAGACATTTTATTCTTCATATTTTCATCAAACAGCATTTTCAAACTAGGTTATAAGGAAGAGGAACAGAATTGAAAGGATAATTATTAAAAAGAGATAAAAGAAACATGACTGCTAACATAGTATGTACACTGTCATGCAGTTTAAATGTGTAAATAGAGGGGAAATGTGAGAGTTAAATGGAAGAGAGTCAGAAAGAAACAGATTTCTCTCTTGTTTCAAAAACCAGGGAAGAAGACAGTCACATGAGGGCTACTGCAGACAGAGTGAAATTTCAATTTTCTTTTTTTAATTGGGGGTAAGGAAAGGCATAGGGCAGAAAATACAAAACTCTAATTTTGGGAAGGAGAGAAAGTCAGAGAAAAAATGTAGGAAAATATCAGCAATGAAAATCAGAATGAAAAAAATCATCAGTCAGAAATCAGGAAGCATAGGAAAAGCAGCAAAGTTTTATGGGCTATGATCTTGGTATTTTAACAACATGTAGGAGGCAATAGCTTGCAAAAACTATATACCATGAAGTAAGGAAGATATTAAAAAGCAGAGACATTACTTTGCCAACAAAGGACTGTCTAGTCAAAGCTATGGTTTTTCTAGTAGTCATGTATGGATGTGAGAGTTGGACTATAAAGAAAGCTGAGCACTGAAGAACAGATGTTTTTGAACTGTGGTGTTGGAGAAGACTCTTAGACTGCAAGGAGATCAAACCAGTCAATCGTAAAGGAAATCAGCCCTGAATATTCATTGGAAGGACTGATCCTGAAACTGAAACTCCAATAGTTTGGTCACCTGATGTGAATAACTGACTCATTGGAAAAGACCCTGATGCTGGGAAAGATTGAAGACGGGAGGAGAAGGGGATGACAGAGGATGAAATGGTTGGATGGCATCACCGATGCGATGGACATGAGTTTGAGCAAGCTCTGGGAGTTGGTGATGGACAGGGAAGCCTGGCGTGCTGCAGTCTATGGGGTCGCAGAGTCGGACATGACTGAGCAACTGAACTGAACTGAAGGAAGACATGGAGGTCATAGACAATTTTTAGAAGTGAGATATTTAACAATGGGGGATTTCTTTTTTTTTTTTTTTAAATTTTATTTTATTTTTAAACTTTACATAACTGTATTAGATGTGTTCGAGACAACAATGGGGGATTTCTTAAGCGCAGAGGTGAATGGTCATGTAAAATACTGTATACAATGTAGTTCTACATTTTAAACTAAAAACTCATTTCTTAGAGCTGCTTTTTTATTGCATGCTAACAGAAAATCAAAGGAAAGGAAACCTTCAAAAGTGCTCTGTAGGTTTTATTATTATGTATAAAATATAGTTAACTAAAGTTCTTATTGCTTCTTGATTTCTTTTTTTAAAAGGCATGATAGAAAATGAAAAAGATAATTGCAAAAGGAAGAGTATAGAACTATTTTCTCAATGAAAAATAAAATATCCAAGAAACTGAAATGAATAATTTGTTGGCCTTCCCATAAGCATTTAGCATCCGTCAATGAAGACTTAACCATGAAATCCCAAAGAACACAATACTTACAATGCCAAAATATTTTATTTATTTTTAAAAAATATGTAATGCAAAGATTCTCTGATTTTGTTCCCCAAACTCCCATGACGGCAGTCCCTGAAGAGAAGGTCAATAGAAGAAAATAATGTTATCTGTGTCTAAGAAAATCCTTTGTGGGTACTATGGCACTATTTCAGATTTCAAGTATTTCCCTATATACATGAAAAATGTACAGATGTGTGTGTATATATGCATACACCAAGCAGTTTTATTTTTACTGAACATGAAAATGTACATGTTCAAAGATACATAGAGTAGAAATATAAAGCCTCACTTTTCAAAGCTCTCCCTCAAATGGATTAAAATATAAGAACATACTTTGGATTTCAAACTGTTAACATTCAAATGAACTTGATTACATTTTCTATTTGAACTATATATCCTTAACAAAGGCAACTGGTCTCATTTCAGTTCAGTCACTCAGTCGTGTCTGACTTTGTGACCCCATGGATTGAAGCATGCCAGGCTTCCCTGTCCATTACCAACACCGAGGGGCTTGCTCAAACTCATGTCCATTGACATAGTGATGCCATCCAAACTTCTCAATCTCTGTCATCCCCTTCTCCTCATGCCTTCAATCTTTCGCAGCATCAGGGTCTTTTCCAATGAGTCAGTTATTCACATCAGGTGGCCAAAATATTGGAGTTTCAGCATCAGCATCAGTCCTTCCATTGAATATTCAGGACTGATTTTCTTTAGGATTGACTAGTTTGATCTCCTTGCAGTCCAAGAGTCTTCTCCAACACCACAGTTCAAAAGCATCTATTCTTCAGCGCTCAGCTTTCTTTATTGTCCAACTCACATCCATACATGACTACTGGAAAACCCATAGCTTTGACTAGATGATCTTTGTCAACACAGTAATGTCTCTGCTTTTTAATATGCTGTCGAGGATGGTCAAAGATTTTCTTCCAAGGAGCAAGCATCCTTTAATTTCATGCCTGCAGTCACCATCTGCAGTGATTTTGAAGCCAAAGAAAATAAAGTCTGTCACTGTTTCCATTGTTTTCCCATCTATTTGCCATGAAGTGATGGGACTGGATGCAATGATCATGCTTTCTGAATGCTGAGTTTTAAGCCAACTTTTTCACTCTCTTCATTCACCTTTATTAAGAGGCTCTTTAGTTCTTCTTCACTTTCTGGCATAAGGGTGGTGTCACCTGTGTATCTGAAGTTATTGATATTTCTCCTGGCAATCTTGATTCCAGCTTGTGCTTCACCCATCCCAGCATTTCACATAATGTACTCTGCATATAAGTTAAATAAGCAGGGTGACAGTATACAGCCTCGATGTACTCCTTTCCTGATTTGAAATCAGTCCTTTGTTCCATGTCTAGTTCTAACTGTTGTTTCTTGATATGCATAAAGATTTCTCAGGAGGCAGGTAAGGTGGTCTGGTATTCCCATCTCTTGAAGAATTTTCCACAGTTTGTTGTAATCCACACAGTCAAAGGCTTTGACATAGTCAATAAAGCAGAAATAGATGTTTTTCTGGAACTCTCTTGCTTCTTCGATGATCAAGCAGATGTTGGCAATTTGATCTCTGGTTCCTCTGCCTTTTCTAAATCCAGCTTGAACATCTGGAAGTTCATGGTTCATATACTTTTGAAGCCTGGCTTGGAGAATTTTGAGCATTACTTTGCTAACATGTGAGATGAGTGCAATTGTGCAGTAGTTTGAGCATTCTTTGGCATTGCCTTTCTTTGGGATTGGAATGAAAACTGACCTTTTCCAGTCCTGTGGGCACTGCTGAGTTTACCAAATGTACTGGTATATTGACTATTACCCTAGCTCTTTCTTATTCTGTGTGATTGATTTGGTGCTTCAGTGCTGCCCTATAGAAGATTCTACATGGTGCAAATAGTCTATAACTGTGCTGTCTACTGTGGGAGCCTTTAGTCTGATGATTATTAAGCTATTGGGCACAGGAAATGTGGCTAGCATGACCAAGGAATTGAACTTTTCATTTTAATAAGCATTAATATATTTACATTTAAATAGACATGCAGTCACACAGTCGGACATGATTGAAGCAACTTAGCAGCAGCAGCACATTTTAATTGGTTAATGTGGAAATGATTTTGGCAGCCCTCTTTTCCTAACTTGTCATTTTCTACTCTGCTTTGAAACCTGTGTAGTTTAATTTCTTTCATGCTTTTAATCTCTTCTTGTCATCCTCTATATTAGCACTTAAACAAACATTGGCCCAAAAGAAAATCTTTGAATAATTATAATCATTTATTATCAACAGAAAATCTGTCAAGTAATTGATCTTTGCTCCAGCTCCAAATCACTTAGAATGTCATTATGGATGTCTTATAATAGGGTAAGAGGGGCATTCAACCAAAACAAAACTGTGCATGGAGGACATGTTATAAATTCAGAAATCCTGAAACTATCAGACAACCATGCACATCTCAGAATTCCTGAAAAGAAAGCAGAATGGGAGGAACTGAGACTTCCACCACAATGAAATACTTGAGTACTTTGATTTTTCCTTGCATTCCGGTTCTATCTTTTTAAGTCTAAGTAGGTTCATAATACTTATAATATTATATATCACATTTTAGAAGATCATAACACAAATAACTTTCAGGTATTGTCATCATATAAACACAAACACGTATTCTATCTAAAAGTCAGCTTTCTGGTCAATAGCAGCAGCACAATGTGAAACTACAATTCAAGCTCATTAAGTTTTTAGCTTGATGTTTCCAATGATAATCAAGTCAAACATGTTATAAAATAACTCAGTGATATATTGTAGACCAATAAATTGGAATTAGTTTCCAATATCCATAATGACAGTGATAATAAGAAGGATAGAAAACTGGTAAAAATAATATGATACTAATCTATTCAGAAAGCAGTCTAAAAATATTTTTAACCTAAAATTTTATATTTTCTCACATTTGGAAATTAATTGCTTGAGAAAGGTGAACAGGCAATTCCAACATTACAGTATTGAGTGTTGCCCTCTTGTTCATCTCTTTCAACATTCTGTATGACTTAAAGAGAAAGTCTCAATATTAACAGTAATTATTGCCCCAAATATTATGCTTTCAACTCTTCTCACAAGTTACTGATGATACCAGTTCACACTGTTAATATTTCTTTGAGTTTACCATTTTGTAAAATACACAAACAGCACCAAAATAGAAGCTACTTCTGTTTACTGAATAAATGGATATAGCTACATACTTACAGGAGTAGCTTAAATACTCCAGTTCTATATTCTTTCAAACATTCTTCAGAAAATACAATGCAGAAATAACCTTGATATAAATATCAGACTATGATATAAAATATACATTCTATCCCATCATCTATCATAATATAATTCAAAATTTCCCAATTTTTCCTATATAATGTCTTGGTCACAAAGCAATTATTTCTATTATAGGAGAAGCTTCCAGTAACTTTAACAAATTACAGCATAAGATTTGTAGGAATCACAGGAATTATAAGATTCTCAAATAAATCAAGCATCTGAGTGATACTTTTTATTTCCTGAAAAGAGGTAACTTTTTCGCAGCTACAATGAGAAGCTTTTAGATAAAATGAGAAGACTTTTTAGCAGCAGGATTCCATGCTCTTGTGGCAGTTAATATATAGTCAGTGTTGTTGTGGTGGCCCAATATTCAAGTAAACTTATTAAGGAAATGTTTGTGCCGCTCCTTTGTTCTACAAAGTGAAAAAGAAGAGGAAGGGTAGCGAGGAAAAGAAAATGTAAGATAAACCAGAAGATACCTTCAAAACAAACAAAAAAAAGGCATGTTTTTAGACAGCAGAATAATGTATTATGATAATGGTTCAAATTCTTATGTTCATTATGCGAGTATGTTAGAAATACATACTTATTACAAAAGACATTATTCATCTATCTCCTAACATGAACAATTTATTCAACTACACAATTAAGAGCATAAAAGTTTTATTTCTAGAAGTGCTGACATTTTTTGGATGAAGATCTCAATAAAAAACAAATATTGTTTTCAATAACTACACATCTAAGGAGAAGAATTCTGCTATTATAACTGGCAAATAACATATAAAGAAAAATCTGCTGATAAAAGCTGAAAATTAACTCAAAGTGATGACAGATGTCTCTATATTTTCATCTCATTATCTTAAGTATTTTTTTCTAAATTTATGCATAATTTACTTAAAGTAGAATAAAAGTGTTATGAAATATCTACAACATAATAATCTGAAAAGAGTTAAACTTACACTAATCAATGATATTAACAATGTTATTTACTTTTTATTGTTAACACATACTCTATTCCTCGAATTAGAATGTACAAACAGTTGTACAAAAGTGATGAAAACAAGACCTCACACTTATATAATAATGCTTCCCAGTATACAAGACCTTATATATACATCATCTTTTTTATCTTCTAAACAGTTATGGGAGGCAAGTATTACTCCACTTAAAAGTAAATGTAAACATGTATAACATCATATAAGAAATGAATCACCAGTCCAGGTTCGATGCAGGATACAGGAAGCTTGGGGCGGGTGCACTGGGATGACCCAGAGGGATGGTATGGGGAGGGAGGTGGGAGAGGGGTTCAGGATTGGGAACACGTGTACACCCGTGGCAGTTTCATTTTGATGTATGGCAAAACGAATACAATATTGTAAAGTAAAAAAAAAAAAAAAAGTAAATGTAAATTTAGAGTCAGCCAGTTAGTCTGCAAATAGCCAGTTTCACTCATTTAAATAACAAAGTCTCAACACTAGTGATTTTTCCATAGTGCTCACATGTAATTTTTGTTGATATTTTATTGAATATATGGCACAAAAATTCAGTGGGTATAAAATATAGAGAGTTTTTAAAAATAATGACAGCATATAACCATTATAATACTGTATTTCTAATAAAATGTATTGTTAGAACATTAGATTTACAACACAGGACTGTTCTCCATTGTTAAAGATACAACATTTTGTTATTGATGAAACTAGGTTAAAATATTCTGAAAACTTTGCCTACTCCCTCTGTTCTTTTGGAATGATGTTCTTTCACATTAACTTAAATACAGGGCACACGTAACTTCAGAAGTATGCAAGTGTAATCTTTCATTGCAGGCAGATTCTTTACCAGCTGACCCACAAGGGAAGCCCTTCTCCAAAAATAGAGTATCTAAAAGAATCACGAATGCCTATCACAAACTCTTAGGAATTTTAAACAAATTTATACACTAAACGTAAGTACCTACATTTTTTCTTTGTAAGAATCTTCAAACTTTCATTTAAAATAGATGGAAGTAAAATCATTAAATAAATATATTCAGTATCATCCAACAAAAATAATTTTCTTATCTTTCAAAGTTTTTATTATGGTGTACATTTCCCCCAAAACAGCTTTAAATAAAATACTTACATTTGTGATAGTATAGGAACCCCTCCTTAAAAATGTGGTATGCTTCAATAAGTTGTAGGTAAACTTGCAAAATACTCTTTCAAACAAGCTAAGTCACATATAATGAAATATAGCCATTTTTAACTCAAAAATACAGTTTAACTTAGTTTCTAAACTATAAAAATATGGTTTACTTAGATTTTAGTGTTAGAAGCAAAGAATCAAGTGGCACTGAAAGTAAAAGAAATAAAGATGCTGCACCGCATATGACATATAGTAAAATGAATATCAGTTAGAAGTAAAATCATCTGCTGGAGTAAATTCACACTAAGATGTACAGGACTGACATCATCTCACCCTGTAAGATTTGTTTGTATTCTTACAGGAAGATCATTTTATCATAAAAGTATTAATTAGATTGTCCCTCAAATAGGTTTTAAAGTTTTAATTTTTTAGGTAATTTGTGAGAAAAATGTATTGGGGTGTTATGAATTAGAAACGAGAAACATGTTTCTTCTGATGAATAGAATTTGACATCAACTATCTTTGGCTCTTCCAAGTTTTTGCGTTTCTCCTTTGTTCGCTTTTGACCACATAGAGAACAACCATTAAGCTTTTCCACATTACTCAGCATACTGCTGCTGCTGCTGCTGCTGCTACTAAGTCGCTTCAGTCGTGTCCGACTCTGTGCGACCCCAGAGACGGCAGCCCACCAGGCTCCCCCGTTCCTGGGATTCTCCAGGCAAGAGCACTGGAGTGGGTTGCCATTTCCTTCTCCAATGCATGAAAGTGAAAAGTGAAAGTGAAGTCGCTCAGTCGTGTCCGACTCTTAGCGACCCCATGGACTGCAGCCTACCAGGCTCCTCCGTCCATTGGATTTTCCAGGCAAGAGTACTGGAGTGGGGTGCCATTGCCTTCTCCGACTCAGCATACTAGTAACTCTCATTCTGGGGAAGATAAGATGAGGCAGAAATATATTTCTAAGTATAATTGCTTCTAAGTTACTCAGCATGTTTTCTGGGTCTACATCTTAGCCAGTTGTCACCCAGAGTTTAAAGATTCATGTAACTCCATTGAACAGGAATTTCCACTTGTGTTAATAAAGAAAATATGACAAACCTATTTTATAGGAATGGATCACATTAAATATATTAATCATTACTTGAAATGTGTCTAGAATTCACATAAATAGTCTTTATGCAACATAATGAACATTTATTTCTGTGACAAATGAGTGATTTGAAATGTTAACTACAAAACAAAGCAAAAGCATGACTTTTCCAAAAAATGCCTTCAGGAAGCTCAATGGTTCATAGTTAATTAGCATTATTTGATTTAGGAGAGGTCAGAGATCTTAAAATTTGATACAGGCATTTCCATGAGGGTCTATTAATAAGACCCTCATGTGAAATTACTCGAGGAATCTTCCATGTTATAGAATTATTTTGGCCAAAATATTTTTTTAAGAAATAAATATTTTAATGGTAATTTTTGTTTTTTAAAATAAACATCACTGATTTTTTTAAACTAAATCCCTCTTTAATACTGCAACATATCCTGCTTTTGTATTTTTTTTTTTTGGATTTGGATTTTTGAGAAATATCATGACACTAAATTAATTAATATGAGAGTATTCTCAAAGATACATGCAATTACTTTATAGCAGTAAAATCAGGTGACATTCAAATATAGTAATTAGAATTGCTTTAGTTATATGATACCACAGTGATATTAAGGTATTTAAAAATACTTTATTATCTCTTGATTGATTGCAAGGAAGATAAACTATTGTGAATGCAGTTTTATCTTTCCTTAATCGCCCTGAAATAAAAGCAATAGGGATTTGGCTAAAAGGTACTGTCAATGTAGATAATCAATTGCTGTTTCAAAAAATCAATTGGTTCTATAAAAATGCAGATTAACTTTTTGATCATTAAACAACTCTATTGACTTTTTTCTTTTATACCTTTTGTTTCTGTTGCTTGGGATCAGATAATATGTTAGTGCAGGCCCTTGGCACAACTTCAAAAGAAAAAAGCATATATGTCATTTAAGTCTGTATTTTAGAAAATGTCTTTGAAATTAAGCAAATCTTTCATTTCTTAGGAATTTCCATTAACAGGATTCTCAAAAGTCTTTATTATCTAGCATCATTTTTAGTAGAAATGTGGTCAATAATCAGCAATTCTAGTATTCTTACACTATACTATAATTGTGTGTATATGTGCATTCTTATTATGCCCTGGCATAATAAGAAAAATGTATCAATATTCAGGAAAATGTTCCATTTTAGTATGTCAATGGCATAAGCAATAAGACTTGTACTAGTGAAACTAGTATGTATTTATCATATTATATAAACTATTGGTAGCATATGTAACAATATTAAAGGCATTCTAAGTTTGTAAACAGATAATATTAAATATTTTCCAACACTAAAATCCAGCTGATTAGATGTTTACTTTCTTCAAAATGTACCTGAACAAAAGCAAGCTCATCATATACTATATCCTAACTTATGAAGTCAGTTCCTACTATTAAAAACACCTGGGTATATTGTGCCAGTGACTAAAAATGCTTTAAGGAATATCCGTGATCTACAAGAAGTTTTTGGAACCTAAACATGTGAATTAGTGGATCAAAATACTAAGATCACTAAAGGTGAGAAGGAAAAAAAGCCAGTGTATTGCTTGTCAGGCAAAGCAATGCTGCATCACCTAAAAGAGAGTTAAGTGAAGCTCTCAGACTTACAAGTGGAAGGGCTTAACATAGCCTTAAAAAGAAGTTTAGGGAAAGGACTGTAAATCTGTCTTTGGGACTGGACGTCATACTGCTTTTTATCACAGAAGAGCATAGTTCTCACAGGTCTAGAATGCAGTGCTTAGAGCTAAAGGTTACACTGCAGGCACATACTGACATGCATGCCAAAAAATAGATAATATTTTCTTTAACAGACTGCTAATTTCTGATGCAAGTATAATTCCATACTCAAGGAAAAGAGGCTGTATATAAAAGAAGGCCATGCAAGTATTTGTTTTTGTAACACACACATGCACAAAGCATGAGTCTACACTGCTAGGGAAATTTTCAAGTTGATAGTTCCGTGTAACATCTTTTGGATTAAGAAACAGAGTATCTACCAACACCTTGAAAATCAACCCTCATGGCCTTCCATGTCTCCAGCACTTAAAGGTAACTACTATTCTGATTTCTATCATCATGGATAAATTTTGCCTGTTCTTGAGCTTCACATAAATGGGATTATAAAATATATACTCGTTTGTATCTGGCTTATTTTGCACAATAATATGGCTTGAAGAATTGTCCATGTTGTTCCATGTAGCCATAGCTCATTCCTTCGCAATGCTGTTCAACACGTCTTTGTATAAGACACACTGCAATCACTATATTCATGTTTGCCTATCCATGAGAACATAAAAATATTTTCTGGATTTTCTTCTGTACGTCATGTTGTTTTATGCTGCCAAAAACTAGGATAGCTCAAATGTTCATACAAACATCCCATCAAACCCATTCCTGAAAGAATGAGAGATAAAGGTTGTACAGCTTGTAGTGATTTCAAGTTCTCATGGAGTTAGTTACTACATCCTCTTCATTTTTCCTATGGGAGCTTTAGTTTCTCTCTGTCTCATCAAGTAATGATGTCAGTTTTTCTGCTTCAGAGAATTTGAGTCCATGCAGCCTTGAACATAGAAATAACCCTGAACGGAGTCCTACAGCAACATTTATTCCAGTGGGCCAAAATGAGTCTTTCTCAGCATCACCATCAGAGAATAATTTCACATCTCCAAAACACACTCTACCATGTTGCTGGAATGTCATCCATGCCTGATTTCCCAAGGGGCTTTCTAATTCTCTTAGTTCTATTATAGTTTTCACTACATTGTTTCACAATAGTGACAACTTGACTATCTTCACACTGTATCTTCAGGAAAGTAAGGATCATCTATGTTTATTTCTTGTATATTCTTGATGCTATCTAATTTTTGGAAAATAAGCTTTTGGATCAAAAATTCTGAATTAATGAATAAATCAAAGATTTTCTAAAATACTTAAGTATGCTGGTTATTTAAAATCCAGACAGAGAGAATCCTTGCTTAAGGAAATTAACATTTTAAAGAAGCAAGGGAGATAGAGGATTTGTTCCAAATGAGCTGTTACATGTCAATTATAAGATAAATAATTGAACAGAAAAAAATAAGCAAAAAATATAATTATTCAATTTCCTTAAAAACCATGTTTAATAATGGCAAATGTTTATTCTATCTTAAAACCTATTCTGAATGACTTTCATATGTTAACCTACCAATCCTCACAATAACAAGAGGTAAATAATATCAGTCTCATACCATTTTACACAAGATAAAAGTAAGGCCCAGGGAAGTTACTAGAATATGGTGACACCGCTATTGTATGGTGCAGCTGAGATTCAGACAATCTAGCTTCAAAGCCTGAATGTTCAACCATTATTCAACACTGCTTTAAGAACAATAGATACAAGAAGAGGTGGTCCACCTTACTCATGATGTGGTCCACCTTACTCATGATGAAAAGTGTAAATTGAATAAAAACGGGTACCACATTTCAACTCTAACAGAGATGCAAAGGTTGACAGATAGATACTCCATAACTGTGACTGGTAGAATAAACTGAAGGGAAAGTTGGCAAGATCTGTCCAATGTGCCCATATGTGTACAAAGAGACGTACACAAATAAGTTCAAGACCAAACTGTTTATAAAAGGAAACAAGTGGAAACTGCCTAAATTTAAAAGGAAGCAGTTCTGATTACATATATGGTTATATATCCAAACAACAGAATAATGTCCAGTTGCTAAAAAATACCAAAATAGGTGTATCTATACTAACATGGAAAGGCTGTCCCTGACATAATTTCAACTTAAGAAAAAAGGCCCACCAAATTCCTGAAAAGAATATATTTGAAAGTCTTATGGATAAGAGTTAATATGTTAAATATACTTCATAAATCTCTAGAAAGCTATACTTTAAAATATTAACAGTGGTTATGTCCATATAATTGGTCAGCATGCTGAGGGGAGATGGATTTGGGACCATTTGACTTTTTAAAATGTACCTTTCTATTCCAAATTTGTTTCAATGGGTGTGTATCACTTTAATATTAAAAAATTCAACAGTGACAGTAATATAAACCCCTTCCCCTCTTTTATAAATACTAAAGTAATACATATAATGACCAGCACACACTGCCCAAAATAAACATAGTGGCATCCTCACTTGCAAGTAAGATCCAGACCCAAGGTGCCTACCCCCAGCAGAGCACTTACATTCAGAACATAGTAGCCAGTGTCTACTGTGGCCCCATTAGATTCCTGACAGAATCTCTCCCGGCAAACCATCTCTCCAGGATAACTCTGGTGTTATCAGTCTTACAAACAGCTCCCCAGGGCATTTCTTCTTGTTATTTGTATAGCAATTTCACAAAACCATAGCATAATGTAAGTTTCTGAAAACTGCCATTGGCTTCCAGAAGTAGGAGCTCAGGTGGCATTTTCTTTTCTTGTCTCCTGGTTCCGTGCTTTAATGCAGTATCTAGATTCCCTGGAGGACCATTATAGACCTACTGCCTCTTTCTTAGGAACTTAAACTGACTAGCCATATGTCATCAGACTCTCAACCCACACCACGATTCCCCATTATTTTCAGTAGAATTTAGTGTTCAAAAAAGAATATGAATGATAAAGCATTTACTTTTCTAGCAAAATGGTACCCTCCCCACCCTTCCACCAAATCTATACTAAAAGTAGTAGTTTCCTCCAATAAAGGAAAAGTCAGAAGGCTAGGACTTGGACCACATAAAACAGAAACATTTTTATTTTGTTTTTCTTTGTCTTAATTTTCTAGAAGATTTACATCCATAAGAAGTTTCAGGAGCAACGCAAATACTAAAAGGATGTCAATGCAATGCAATTTGTAGACACAGAAAAAGCTGAAGAACAGGCTCTGAAACTATAGACACTCATGATTCTAATATATGCTCTCAAGTGTTTACTAAAGAGCTTAAAGTTGAATCCACTATTGGTCAAGAGATATTGTGGTCAAGAGATAATGGTCAATAGATAATGTGACAATATAATTTATCTTTCAAAATGTAAAATTTTGGTGGAAAGTGAGATATTATTAGTAATTACTGTGGGATGACAGGCATAAAGTAGGAGTCTCCCAAGGAAAACAGAATATGAGGTCACCCTGTCAGAAGGACAGCATAACCAGTAGATTGATTTTGGCCTTGATGTTAAGTAGACTTGTATTAATACTTTAATTACAATTCCTCAGTTTTAGAGTAAAATTCTTATATGGGTCTCAAAGTCCTCTTTTATCAAATTGACTTAGTACAGAGAGAGCTTGAAAGTATGGAAACATTAATATACATAAAGCACATAGTTCACTGCAGGTATTCAAAATAGTAGTTCTATCCTTATATGAATAGCTTTGTAAAAAGAATAAAGCTCTGTCAGCTGATCTCTCTACATTTAAAGTTCTTAACTTCAGTATGTTAGATTATCAGACTTTTCAACCACAGTGCTTTTTGCCAGAAGAAAATGGGAGTCAGATATGCAAAATATTCCAATTAAATGTAAGCCAAGAGTTTATAAAAGGTACAGATAAACTGTTATAGATATATAACAGTACCTTTTACTGTTATAAAAGGTACAGATAATACAGATAAAGCCACAGGCTTCCCTGGTGGCTCAACAGTAAAGAATCTGCCTCCAATGCGGGAGACCTGGGTTCAATCCCTGGGTCAGGAATATTCCCCGGAGAAGGGAATGGCAACCCACTCTAGTATTCTTACCTGGAGAAATCCATGGACAGAGGAGCCTGGTGGGCTACAGGCTATAGGGTGGCAAAGAGTTGGACATGACTGAGCAAGTAACACTTCCATGTTTACAGACAAACTATTATCAGTATGGAAGAGCTCAGAGAATACTGTTCCCATGAAAATCTACTGAGGAATCTACTAGAGTAGGCAGGCAGATAATTATATAGACACTGGCATAAAGACTTGTGATGAGCATTAAACATACAGTTAATTGTGGAACTACAATTAGAAGAGATTAGAAAGGAGAAAGCATAGTGCGTCATGGCTAGTATGCACACAGAATAGACTATATTGGTAGTGATACTAACAATATCGATATTCTGAGACTATTGTGATTTCAAGGTACAATAAAAGAAAAGAGGATTATTCTAAAGTTATTACGAAAACCTTGAGAATGATGATTCCTGGTTTGGAAGAAAGAAGATACAAATATAATATAGAAAAGATTAAGTTTAATTAATTTGATTAGAAGAATCAGCATGAGATCATTAAGTAGTTTATCACATATTATATATATATATATATATATATATATGTGCTATATCTATACATATAAAATTAGCACTTCCCAAATCACTGCAGATGGTGACTGCAGCCATGAAATTAAAAGACACTTGCTCCTTGGAAGAAAAGCTATGACCAACCTAGACAACATATTAAAAAGCAAAGACATTACTTTACCAACAAAGGTCCATCTAGTCAAAGCTATGGTTTTTCCAGTAGTCATGTGTGGATGTGAGAGTTGGACTATAAAGAAATCTGAGTGCCGAAGAATTGATGCTTTTGAACTGTTGTGTTGGAGAAGACTCTTGGACTGCAAGGAGATGCAATCAGTCAATTCTAAAGGAAATCAGTCCTGAATATTTATTGGAAGGACTGATGCTGAAGCTGAAACTCCAACACTTTGGCCACCTGATGCAAAGAACCAACTCATTGGAAAAGACCCTGATGCTGGGAAAAATTGAAGGTTGGAGGACAAGGGGCCAACAGAGGATGAAATGGTTGGATGGTATCACTGACACAATGGACATGAGTTGAGTAGGCTCTGGGAGTTGGTGATGGATAGGGAAGCCTGGTGTGCTGCAGTCTATGGGGTCACAAAGAGTCGGACATGACTGAGCGACTGAACTGAAATGAGGTGGTGTGCTAGTGGTAAAGAACCTACCTCCCACTGCAGGCGACGTAAGAGACCAGGGTTTGATAGCTAGATCAGGAAGATCCCTGGAGAAGGAAATGGCACTTCAGTATTCCTGCCTGGAGAATACCATGGACGAAGGAGCCTGGTGGGCTACAGTCCATAGGGTTGCAAAAAGTCGGACATGACTGAAGTGACTTGGCATGCACTTAGTACACGTGCATATCGATACCTAACTCTAGCTCTATCCACCAAAGAGGTCGAAAAGCAGTGACCAGCCAGGTAACACTGAGCATCTCTAGTGCATAGGTTCAGTCTTAAACTACTATTACACAAATAAACAAATGAACCCTTCTTAGAAAATTATCTCCTTCCAAGTCTAGGTCAGGGAATGCACAAGGTGAGCCTAGAACATCTTATCATATCAAATTGTAAAGAAGTTTTCAAGGCTCAGGTAAGGTCAAAAAGCCTCTGGAGTCAATCTAATGAATCTCCTTTTACCCCAAAGATGGGAAAATTAGAACTTCCTTCTTATATTAAATGCAATTAAACCTTCCAAGACTTCCAAACATGCATGAATCTAAGAGTATATAAAATTATTTTAAGGAAGATGAAGAATGAAAGGAAAGTATTTCTTTATCTTGAAAATTGGTAAATAAAAAGAATCAAGCATTTATTTTACCTTTCCTATATACACCTTATTACTAGATAACCAAATAATAAAGTACTGAATTTGACTATCTCCATTTTCAGTATCTACTAACTCAGGTTCTTCAAAATATAGAAAGTGAATGTTGTTCAGTTGTGTCTAACTCTTTGCGACCCCATGCACTGTACAGTCCATGAAATTCTCCAGGTCAGAATACTGGAGTGGGTAGCCTTTCCCTTCTCCAGGGGATCTTCCCAACCCAAGGATTGAACCCAAGTCTCCTGCATTGCAGGCCGATTCTTTGCCAGCTGAGACACAAGGGAAGCCCAAGAATACTGGAGTGGGTAGCCTATCCCTTCTCCAGTGGATCTTCCCAACCCACAAATCGAACCGGGGTCTATTGCATTGCAGGCAGATTCTTTACCAACTGTGCTATCAGGGAAGTCCAAAATTGTAACAAAAAAAGATGAAGCCATAAAAGAAGTAACAATGATTTTTAAAATAGCAAGATCAAATTATAGTGTCCAAACCGCAGTCTTGGGTAAGAAAACGGTAAAAAAAAAAAAAAAAAAACATGAAGAAGTGATTCAGTATCCAGTAGTAACTACTTTGGGGGAATTTTAATGAGAATGAAAAAGTTATATTTCTGGTATATGTGGTGGTTATGAGTATAATAATCTACAGAATAACACATATTTGGGTGAGGGTTCACATCTTACAATACAGAGACAGAAAATGCCCACACCTTGTTCTATTCCCAAAGTTTCTGATTTCACTGATGGGGCAGGGTTACAGCACTGTATATTTTGTTGACTTTCCATAGATGATTTTAATGTGTAAACACAATTTTTTGCCCTGCTTCTAATGTTGAAAAAAAAATGATGAGATATTTGAACTTGGGAAACTTACAATTTAGACAAAATAAAAAGTATTTTATGCCTTATTGAGTCACTGAGAGGTAGATACCTACTGGTAGATGTCTGCATAAATTAGACATATTATATTGACAATGGAATATTATTCAGTCATAAAAAGGAATGAAATCTTGCCATTATGCAACAACATGAATGGACCTAGAGGGTATTATGCTAAGTGATATAAGTCCAACAAATGCTATATATAACTTCATTTATATGTAGAATCTAAAAAAAAAACACACAAGTGAACAAACAAAACAAAACGGAAGCAGACCCACAGATACAGAGAACAAAGGTTTCCAGAGAAGAGGGGGTGGGGGATGAGAAAAATGAGTAAAGAGAATTAAAGAATACAAACTTCCAATTATAAAGTAAGTAAGTATAGAAGTGTAATGCACAGCATAGGGAATATAGTCAGTAATATTATATAGTTTCATACGGTGACAGATGGTTAATAGACTTAACCTGGTGATAAATTTTTAATGTATATAAATGCCAAATCACTGTGCTGTAACTCTGCAACAAATATAATATTGCATGTCAACTATACTTTCATAAAAATGGGAAAAATATTTTTTAAATGTGACTTAAGAAAGAGATTCATCAAATCATATTTTTCTTAAAGAATAACAATTCGTGTGTCACTGATTATTTTCAATCAACAATTTAACCTTTAAATTCTTCAAAGTTATCTCTGGTATTTGTACTCCCATAAAGCTAAAGCAAAGTCCATTTTGTCTTTTTTATAACTGTCAAATATTTTTATTGAAAAACACAAGTGTATATTTTATACATATTATAATTATAATATGAAATTTATACAATATGAACTATAAAACTATACTTTTTATAAAACTATATGTTTTCATCTAAAATTTTATATTCTATGATATAAACTTTTCCTAGACTTCTCATAATAACGAAGCTTTCACATTTCATCAGTTTTTCAGACTCTCTTCATTGTAAATGTTTTGGTGGTGATGGTGGTTTAGTTGCTAAGCTGTGTCCAACTCCTGTGACCCCATGGACTGCTGCCCGCCAGGGTCCTCTGTCCATGGGATTTCCCAGGCAAGAATACTGGAGTGAGTTGCCATTTCCTTCTCTAAGGAATCTTCCTTGGCCAGGGATCTAACCTGTGTCTTCTGCATGGCAGGCAGTCTCTTCCATAGAAAGTGGATCCTATACCGCTGGGCCATCTGAGAAGCCCCTGTAAATGTTTTGCTCTTCACTAAAAGCATTTTTCTCCTTCACTCTGCTTGAAACATAAAATCTTCAATACACCACCCTCCAGGGTTTGCCATGCCACACATTCCATAAGTGAGCCAGGCCCCTTGACACTTTTCTCATTGCTCTTGCTCTTATTTACTGACCTTTCCTTTGTTTACTTAGCATTTTCACAGAGGATAGTTTAGGAGAGGAAAATTGCTGGCATCCAAATCAAACTAGTTCATGTTATCACACTTTTTACTAATAGCAGCTAAGGGAACAGAGTAAATCAAACTTTCTGCATTTCTGGCTGTCAATAACCAAGAATCTTGTTTTTAAATGGATGATGATAGTCCATCACTGCTGCTGCTGCTGCTAAGTCACTTCAGTCGTGTCCAACTCTGTGTGACCCCATAGATGGCAGCCCACCAGGCTTCCCGTCCCTGGGATTCTTCAGGCAAGAACACTGGAGTGGGTTGCCATTTCCTTCTCCAATGCATGAAAGTGAAAAGTGAAAGTGAAGTCGCTCGGTCCTGTCTGACTCTTCGCGACCCCACAGACTGCAGCCTACCAGGCTCCTCCATCCATGGGATTTTCCAGGCAAGAGTACTGGAGTCGGGTGCCATTGCCTTCTCCACAGTCCATCACTAGAGGAAGTATGATTTTTAGTTTTCTTAATTAATGTAATAGTTACAGTTTTCTAGCATGTTAATCATGTTTTCAAGAGGCAGTAGCTATTAAAGATGCTATAAAACCCAGGCATTTGATAGTTTTCTAGTCTAACTGAGCTACTCCCATAATTGAAAGTTGATTTACCCGTCAACACTAAATAAAAAATACTGTACCCTAAGAATAAATATTTTAATAATATATTATCTTTTTATTTCAGTTACAACAAAACTATGATCCAAAGCAGCCTACTCTAGCATTAAAGGACTTGCTTCATTTTGCTTACTTCATTTTTCCTCTAAATGCATAATTAAGAGTAAAAAAAAACAAACTCTTCTACATATTTATTTTAGGAGGGCACAAACCAAAGCTAAAAGTAACCCTCAAATGTCCTAGCTAAAGACCTGCTGATACTATAGCAGAATCTAAGAACATAAGTAAAAGGCTCTCAATTATTTTTTCATTCTTAAATTACACTGAATCGCTGCTATCAGAATGGAGAAGAAAAAACAGAAGAAAAAGATGGGGTTGTAAATTCCTTGATATTTAAATAGATTCCTCAGTAAATATTTAATATTGAATCTTAATTTTCTTTTTCTAAATCTGATATTAAAAACTAGAGTGGTTTGACCAGAGACACATTCTCTAGACAAGTTACAAAATGTATTAACTGAAACACACTTGTTATTCATAACCATCAGTGAGTGCATCATGGCCTAAGTCGACTGCCAGGAAGTACTAAACAGACCATTACATTTCAATCCCAACATCATCTATGATGCATTATAGGTCCATTTTTGATTGGCTGAAGGGCCTTATTAAATGACTGGCCTTGTATTGCATGAGTTTTGTAGTCCACATCAGAATGCACTGACCTTGTCTGTCAAAACCAAATGTACTGTTCCAGAGAGAGAATTTCCCAGCTGTTGAAAATATTAGGTTTCACATGATCTGATAAAAATCTTAGATAGAGCCCATATTTCTTCCTTAGTGCAGAGACTATATCAAGTATAATTTGACTTCTACTGATGATTAATAATGAATTTAAACAACTGTTACAGTCCACTCTAGGTATATAATTACTTTAGAAGATATGAAGGGGTTATGATTCAATTATTAAAAAGTATTGTTTGCCTTTAGTAAATTTGGTCCTTTAGAATCAGAACCTTTGGACACAAATGAAAGTGTATTTTAATTTAATTTTAATTACACATTTGCCCCACTATCCAAAAGTAGAGCAGATCATTCTCATGAAATCTTGAAGCCAAAATGGCATAAAGCAAAAAAGCAGTTACCTTTTTTCATGAAAGTAAAAATCCTGTTTGATTTCTTTCAGTTAGTAAAAACAGATACTCTTACAGTTTCTTTGTAAAAGCTACATGGGAAAAAGTAAACTTTCAAAAAAACGGTACCTATATTTCTCAAATATATCTCAAGAAAATTCTGTTCTATTCAACCTAAGTAAATTCATAACAAACCAATATTTGCAAATGGCAATTTTTACAATATCATGATTTCATCTTTGAAACAAGAATCAAAATCATATGAATACTATACAGTAAAAAGTGGATTGTTGGTAAGCAATGACTCCATGAATGAATGAGAAAAGACACTCATGGTGGGCCTTAGGAGCAGCCAAGGAAAACTTCACCCAAGAAAAGAGGCAACCAACACAACAGATAAAGGACCAATGATGCTCACTGCTCCTTGAGAGAAAAAAAAAATAGTTCAATGGTAAAGGAGTACCTCTAAAATTATTAATAATAGAGAAAAACTAATACATATGTAAAATGTTTTCATAAAATTTAATTACCGGAATTTCCCATATTATTTTCATTTAAATAATAACTTGAAAATTTTAATAACTACCAAATATATATCCTTATCATAGTCATTTTGGTTCTGCTTCATCAAAGTAAATTCAAAATGAAATTATAATACCTTTGTATTTACACCTTATAAACCTAATTGCCCATATAAATCTAATTGCCTTAAAAAATACATTCACTTGTTGGAACCTTCACAAAATATAAAAAATAATTACTTTACTGGCTATCAAGATAACAGAAGGACACAGAACTCACCTTCTCCCACAAAAATATCAAAAATATATCTACATGTGGAACAGTTCTCACAAAATACTAACTGAACATGGAAAGAAAATCTCACACAACCAGAGTTGTGAAAACCTGCAACCTAGGATACTCTACCCAGCAAGATAACAATTTAGAAGAGGAGATAAAGAATTTCTCTAAGAAGCAATTAAAACTAAAAGAATACAGCAATATTAAATCTATCATAAGAGAACATTGAAAAATACTCTTTTTAAAATTGCTTCAAAATAAAATACTTAGGAGCATACCTTACAAAGGAAGAGAAAGACTTATATGCTGACAAGTATAAAATATTGATAAAAGGAATTTAAGTTGATTCAAAGAACTGGAAAGATACCTCAAGCTCTTGAACTGGAAGAATTAATATTGCTAACATGGCCAAACCACCCGAAGCAATCTACCAATTTGATGTAATCCCTATCAAATTACCATGACATTTTTCAAAGAAGTAGGTTAAATAATCTTAGAATTTATATTGAATCACAAAAGATCCAGAATTGCCAAAGCAATCCTGAGGAAACAGAAAAAAGCTGGAGGCATAACCTTCCTAGACTTCAGGCAATACCACAGAGCTACAATAACCAAACAGCGTGGTACCAGCACAGAAACAGAATCAATGGAGTAGAATAGAGATCTCAGAAATAACCCCACACACCTACAGCCAATTAATCTTTGACAAAGTAACCAAGAATATACAATGGAAGACAGTCTCTTTAGCAAGTGGTGGTGTGACAGCATGCAAATCAGTGAAGTTAGAACACTGCCTCACATCATACACAAAAATAAACTTAAATGACTTAAAGACCTAAATATAAGATATGATATCATACAACTCCTAGAAGAGAATGTAGGCAAAGCATTCTCCCACATAAATCACAGCAACATTTTCTTAAGTCAGCCTCCCCCCAAAAAAGCAAAAATAAACAAATGGCACCTACTAAAACTTATAAGCTTTTGAACAGCAAAGTACGTAAACAAAATGAAGAGACAAACTACAGACAGGGAGAAAATATTTGCAAAAAATGCCACCTACAAAGGTTTAATGTTCAAGATATGCAAACAGCTCATACAATTCAGTATCAAAAAAAAAATTTGTTTTAAATGGGCAGAAGACCCAAACAGACATTTCTACAAAGACATACAGATAGCCAACAGGCACATGAAAAGATGCTCAATATAATTAATTAGAGAAATACAAATCAAAACTACAATGAAGTATCACCTCACACACATCAGAATCAGTTCAGTTCAGTTGCTCAGTCATATCTAACTCTTTGTGACCCCGTAGACTGCAGCACGCCAGGCTTCTCTGTCCATCTTCCCTGTCCAACTCCCGGAGTTTGCTCAAACTTAAATCCATCGAGTCGGTGATGCCATTCAATCATCTCATCTCCTGTCATCCCCTTCTCCCGCCTTCAATCTTTCCCAGCATCAGGATATTTTCAAATGAGTCAGTTCTTCACATCAGGTGGTCAAAGTATTGGAGATTCAGCTTCAGCATCAGTCCTTCCAATGAATATTCAGGACTGATTTCCTTTAGGATTGACTGGTTGGATCTCCTTGCTGTCCAAGGGAATCTCAAGAGTCTCTTCCAACACCACAGTTCAAAAGCATCAATTCTTTGTCGCTCAGCTGTCTTTATCGTCCAACTCGCACATCCATACATGAATACTGGAAAAACCATAGCTTTGACTAGATGGACCTTTGTCAGCAAAGTAATGTCTCTTCTTTTTAATATGCTGTCTAGGTTGGTCAGAGTTTTTCTTACAAGGAGCAAGTGTCTTTTAATTTCATGGCTGCAGTCACCATCTGCAGTGATTTTGAAGCCCAAAATAAATAAACTCTCTAACTGTTTCCACTGTTTCCCCATCTATTTGCCATGAAATGATAGGACTGGATGCCATGATCTTCATTTTTTGAATGCTGAGTTGTAAGCCAGCTTTTTTCACTCTCCTCTTTCAGTTTCATCAAGAGGCTCTTTAGTTCCTCTCCACTTTGTGCCATAAGGATGGTATCATCTGCATATCCAAGGTTATTGATATTTCTCCTGGCAATGTTGATCCCAGCTTGTGCTTCATCCAGCCCAGCATTTCGCATGATGTACTCTGCATATAAGTTAAATAAGCAGGGTGACAATATACAGCCTTGACATACTCCTTTCCCAATTTGGAACTAATCTGTTAATTATATGAAGTTTATACTTCATATACTGAAACACATACTAAAGTAGACATCAGAATAAATAACATCAAAAAGTTTACAGATAATAAATGCTGGAAGTAGGTGTGTAGAAAAGGGGAGCTTCTCCTACACTGTTGATGGTAATGTAAATTTGTGCAGCCACTATGGAAAACAGTATGAGGATTCCTTAAAAAATAAAAAAATAGAGTTGGCAACCCCAATCCTGGGCACATATCCAGAGAAAATTCTAATTGGAAGAAATACATACATACAGTCCAATGTTCAGAGCATCACTATTTACAATAGCTAAGACATGAAAGCGATCTAAGTGTCCACTGACAGATGAATGGTTAAAGATGTGATACATATATCACAAATTTACTTGTACACACATATACACATACATAAGAATACTATCCAGCCATAAAAAAAAAGAGGAAAATAAGGCCATTTCCAACAAAAAGGATAGACCTGGAGTTTAATGTATATAGGTGGAAGAGAAATACAAATACAAATATATGACATCATTTATTTGTGGAATATTTAAAAATGATACAAATGAACTTATTTGTATCATTAAGTTCAGACATAGAAAACAGTCTTATGATTACCAAAGAGGTAAGGGGTGAGGGATAAATTAGGAGTTTGGGATTAACAGGCACACACTACTATATATAAAACAGATAAACAATAGGAGCCAATGTATAGCATAGGCAACTATATTTAATATACTGTCAATCTAATGTTCTTGCCTGGAGAATCCCAGGGACAGGGGATGCTGGTGGGCTGCCATCTATGGGGTCGCACAGAGTCGGACACGACTGATGTGACTTAGCAGCAGCAGCAACATAAGCTATAATGGAAAAGAATCTGAAATTTTTCATATATATATATATATATATATCTGAATCACTTCCTTGTATGCCTTGAAACTAACACAAACTTGTAAATCAAGCATACTTCAATTTTTAAAATTATAAAACAGAAAGGAATTAATTTGTATTTTATTTGTTGAAATTAGTGATCTTGCAAAAAGCCTCTTTATAATTAATTGTCTAGAGGAGACCGATGTATTATCTAGCCCTCAGGTGCAATGACTAACATACCAAATGATGACCTTGACTTATTCACTTCTTTGATTTGCAAAAAGATATTCTGTGTTGCCTTCCACCTTATACTTAACCACTATTATCAAAATAATTTCATAAGTACCCAAGAAAATCATCTGAGGCCCCAAACTTTTATAGAATGTATAAAAGAAAATTGTATAATTTTTACAAAAATAAATTTGTGTTATGTGCCTGAATTCACTGCAAAATATCAAAATATCTACTTATTAATCATATTTTATAACTAATATTTTCATTTATATCATTTCTATATTAGAGCTACTTATGATTAAAATATAGTATATAAAAATCAAAATTCATACAATTATATTATTTTTAAAACTTCAAAGCACAGATCCTCAAAAAGATAAGCTTTACAAAAAAATACTAATATCTGAAATAAAAAATCATCTTCACAGCACATTAATTTTTTATCCTGAATTTAAAGACATCCTATAGTCATATGTGGCCCATTAAATATAAAGCAAGTGTTCAGAGATTTGACTATTTAAAATATAAAGTGCAAAAAGTACCTAAACCAAATAAGGCATGGGACTTGAATCTCTTCCTGACCATATGAGAGTTTCCCCTATGACCAGATTTGCCTTCTGAAGTAAAAGTCACCCAGAACTGAACTTTTTCAACTACACAAGCTTTGGATAAAACCTTTTACTAAATTAATAAATTGACCTGCAGTTAAACTGATGAGAAATAATGCCTAGCTTCTGAATGATTATATTATAGGATCAGTTAATTTCTTTCCTGTATGTTTATTAAAACTATGTCCCTAGGGAGTCTATATTGCCATCTTCCTTGTGCCAAGATTTAAAACAGAGAGGTGTTTAGAAGATTGCTCTGGTGACTGCTGGCTTCCCACAACCACTTCAGCCCACGACCAAGACAGAGACAAGCAACTTACTTAGGCTCAAAACTTCTGCTCCAGAAACTTGGAGTCAGATCTTGCACCCAAGGGTAGCGAAGGTAACTGAGATGACAGGGAGAGCTTACACCTGATACCTGGCTCCAGCCTCTCATCCCTAGCCTCACTTCCTATCAAAATGATTATTGCTAGTACACACTGAGGAAAGATAAGAGACACAAAAAATGGAAAGATATCCCATGCTCTTAGATTGGAAGAATTAATATTATTAAAATGTCCAGATTACCCAAATCAATGTAGTCTCTATCAAATTCAATGTAATCTCTATCAAAATATCCTTATTTTTCACAGAAGTAGAATAAATAACCCTATGGAATCACAGAAGACCCAGAATTGCCAAAACAATCCTAAGAAAAAAAGCTGGAGAGATCATCTTTTCAGACTTCAGACTGTACTATGAAGCTACAGTAATCAAAATAGCATGATATTGGCACAAAAACAAATGTATAAATCAATGGAAGGGTTCCCTGGTGGCTCAGTGGTAAAGAATCCACCTGCTAATGCAGGAGATATGGCTTCGATCCCTGATCTGAGAAGATTCCACATGCCATGGAGCAGCTAAGCCCATGCACCACAACTGCTGAGCCCGTGCTCTAGAGACTGGGAACGTCAGGTACTGAGCCCACGTGGCACAACTACTCAAACACGTGCAACCGGGAGCCCGTGCTCTGCAACAAGAAAAGTCGCCAAAGAGAAGCCTGTGAACCACTTCTAGAGGTGAGTCTCCACCTGGCAACACTAGAGAAAAGCACAAGCAACAACAAACACCCAACACAGACAAAAATAAATTATAAACAAAAATTTAAAAAATAAAACAATGGAATACAATAGAGAGCCTACAAATAAACTTACACACCCATGTCTAATATGTGAAAAACAAGGCAAGAATACACAATGGAGAAAACACAGTCTCCTCAATAAGTTGTACTGGAAAGAATGAGATTAGAAGATTTCCTCACACCACATTCAAAAATAAACTCAAAATGGATTAAAGACCAAAATGTAAGATCTGAAACCATATTAACTCCTATAAGAGAACACAAGCAGAACACTCTTTGATATAACTGTAGCAGTATTTATTAGAATCTATCTCCTAAGGCAAGAGAAATAATGTGATAATAAATAATCTAATTACTTAAAAGTTTTGTATAGCAAATAATGTGATTTCCATTGACAAAACAAAAGGACAACCTACAGAATGAGAAAAAAATAATTGCAAATGATATGACCAACATGGGTTAATATTCAAAATATGCAAACAGCTCATACAAATCAATAGCAAAAAATATGTAAACCCAAACAATGCAGGAAATGGCAACTCCAATAATTCTTGCCTGGAGAATTCCATGGACAGGAGCCTGGCAGGCTACAGTCCATAGAGTCATGTCTGACAAAGAGTCAGACATAAATGAGTGAAAATACTATAGACAGCCCAATCAAAAAATGATAAAAAAGACCTGAATACACATGTTTCCAAAGGCACACAGATGGCCAAAAGGCACATGAAAAGATGCTCAATATGCATCAGGTGGCCAAAGTATTGGAGTGTCAGCCTCAGCATCAGTCCTTCCAATGAATATTCAGGACTGATTTCCGTTAGGATTGACTGGTTGGATCCTCCATGCAGTCCAAGGAACTCTCAAGAGTCTTCTCCAACACCACAGTTCAAAAGCATCAATTCTTCAGCGCTCAGCCTTCTTTATAGTCCAACTCTCACATCCATACATGATGACTGGAAAAACCATAGCCTTGACTAGACAGACCTCTGTTGACAAAGTAATGTCTCTGCTTTTTAAAATTTTGTCTAACTTTTTCATAACTTTTCTTCCAAGGAGCAAGTGTCTTTCAATTTCATGGCTGCAGTCACCATCTGCAATGATTTTGGAGCCCTAAAAAATAAAGTCTGTCACTGTTTCCCCATCTATTCAGTTCAGTTGCTCAGTCATGTCCAACTTCTTTGTGACCCCATGGACTGCAGCATGCCAAGCTTCCCTGTCCATCACCAACTCCCAGAGTTTACTCAAACTCATGTCCATTGAGTTGGTGATGCCATCCAACCATCTCATCCTCTGTCATCCCCTTCTCCTCCCACCTTCAATCTTTTCCAGCATCAGGATCTTTTCAAATGAGTCAGTTCTTGGCATCAGGTGGCCAAAGTATTGGAGTGTCAGCCTCAGCATCAGTCCTTCCAATGAATATTCAGGACTGATTTCCTTTAGGGATTGACTGGTTGTATCCCCCATGCAGTCCAAGCGATTCTCAAGAGTCTTCTCCAACACCACAGTTCAAAAGCACCAATTCTTCAGCGCTCAGCCTTCTTTATAGTCCAACTCTCACATCCATACATGATGACTGGAAAAACCATAGCCTTGATTAGACAGACCTCTGTTGACAAAGTAATGTCTCTGCTTTTTAAAATTTTGTCTAACTTTGTCACAACTTTTCTTCCAAGGAGCAAGCATCTTTCAATTTCATGGCTGCAGTCACCATCTGCAGTGATTTTAGAACCCTAAAAAATAAAGTCTGTCTTTGCAATGAAGTGATGGGACAAGATGCCATGATCTTAATTTTCTGACTTCTGAGTTTTAAGCCAATTTTTTCACTTTCCTCTTTCACTTTCATCAAGAGGGTCTTTAGTTCTTCTTCACTTTCTGCCATAAGGGTGGTGTCATCTGCATATGTGAGATTATTGATATTTCTCCCGGCAATCTTGATTCCAGCTTGTGCTTCTTCCAGCTCAGCATTTCACGTGATGTATTCTGCATATAAGTTAAATAAACAGGGTGACAATATACAGCCTTGATGTACTCCTTTCCCGATATGGAACTAGTCTGTTGTTCCATGTTCAGTTCTAACTGTTGCTTCTTGATCTGCAAACATATTTCTCAGGAGGCAGGTAAGGTGGTCTGGTGTTCCCATCTCTTTCAGAATTTTCCACAGTTTGTGGTGATCCACACAGTTAAAGGTTTTGGCATAGTCAATAAAGCAGAAATAGACATTTTTCTGGAACTCTCTTGCTTTTTCGATAATCCAATGGATGTTGGCAATTTGATCTCTGGTTCCTCCGCCTTCTCTAAATCCAGCTTGAACATCTGGAAGTTCATTGGTTCACGTACTGTTGAACCATGCCTGGCTTGGAGAATTTTGAGCATTACTT
Organism: Bubalus bubalis; assembly: GCF_019923935.1. Taxonomy (NCBI): domain Eukaryota; kingdom Metazoa; phylum Chordata; class Mammalia; order Artiodactyla; family Bovidae; genus Bubalus; species Bubalus bubalis. Next base: position 68,130,752 of record NC_059160.1, read on the forward strand.
TAAAAGTGTGTGAAATGAGTGCATTTGTGCGGTAGTTTGAGCATTCTTTGGCAATTGCCTTTTTTGTGATTGGAATGAAAACTGATATTTTCCAATCTTGTGGCCACTGCTGAGTTTTCCAAATTTGCTGGCATATTGAGTGTAGCACTTTCACAGCACCATCTTTTAGGATTTTCAATAGCTCAACTGGAATGCCATCACCTCCACTAGCTTGTTTATAATGATGCTTCCTAAGGACTACTTGACTTTGCAGTCCAGGATATCTGGCTCTAGGTGAGTGATTACCTATATTTTTATTATTAGGGAATGCAAATCAAAATCACAAAGAGGTATCTTCTCACACTTGTCAGAATGGCCAACATCAAAATGTATACAAATAAGAAATGTTGGCAAGGATGTGTGGAAAAGAGAACACTTGCACAATGTTCCTAGGAATGTAGACTGGTGCATCCCCTATGGAAATAGTATGGAGGTTCCTAAAGAAACTGACAACAGAACTATCATATGATCTAACAATTCCACTCCTTCGGATATATCCAGAAAAAACGAAGACACCAATTTTAAAAGGTAAATGCACCCTAATATTCACAGCAGCACTATTTAAAATAGTCAACCCAAGATGGAAACTCAAATGTCCATCAGCAGATGAATGGATAAAGTAGATGTAGCATATGTGTGTGTATTTATATATTATATGCATGTAAATATTATACACAGATGGATCTAGAGAATATTATGCTCAGTGAAATAAGTTAGAGAAAGATATGATAGCACTTACATATGGAAACTGAAAAACAAAGTAAATGAATATATACACAAAACAGAAACAGACTGACAAATGCTGAAAACAAACCAGTGGTTAGCAGTTGGAGAGGGAAGGCAAAGTAGCACAGTATGGGAAAGGGATTAAGACTAAAAACTACTGTGTATAAAACAGATAAAACAGCAAAGATGTATTATAAAGCACAGAGAATAATAGTCATTATCTTCTAATTGCTTTTAATGGAATATAAACAGCAAAAATACTTAAATCACTAGGCTAGTCATCTGAAACTAATATAATGTATAAATAAAATAAAATTGGCAGGGGAAACTGTCAGAATTTAATAGAAAAAAAAGTTTACATAGTTCACAAAATAAGATGGAATATCCTTTACTCTTAAAATAGAACATGTATTTAATTTACTCATAATTTGAAATAAAGTGATACTGAGTATCTGATTCTTATCTCAAACACTGCAAAAACAGTTAACAGTCTGAAAATAGAATCTGTTGTGTAGCTTTGGGGTAGAAACAAATACTCTTATGCATTGCTAGTGGGAATTTAAAACTTGTACAAAAATTTTAAGTACAATTTTGCAAAACCCATCAAAATTGCATGTCCACTTACCTTTTAATTCAGCAACTGTACATTTAATAATTTACCCAAATATGCATGCTCAAGTTCACTCACTGCCTCACTGTATACACAACCACAACAATGGCCATACATAGGTGAGTGGTTGAATAAAATATAGTAACTATATATTATGAGGAACAATGAAGTTGTTTAAAAAAAAGACAAAACAACTTCTATGAACTGATGGGAGTGACTTCAGGTTTAATTATTACATGACAAAAAAAGGAAAAATATTTTAATAGAAATATAAGAGAAAATAATAAAGTGTACATGCATCTATTCACTTATGCAAATTAGAAACATAGATGGGATAAATCAGAAACTAATGAAATGAAGGTTATATAACAATGGTTCACAAGGTTTTTGCATAAAAACTGGGTGGAAAGAATGGGAGAATAAAACAGATTAGATAGAATCATAGGAGCCATATTGATACTACTGTAAATAAAGTTTGTATGTATTTCTACAAGGAGATCCAACCAGTCCATTCTGAAGGAGATCAGCCCCGGGATTTCTTTGGAAGGAATGATGCTAAAGCTGAAACTCCAGTACTTTGGCCACCTCATGTAAAGAGTTGACTCATTGGAAAAGACTCTGATGCTGGGAGGGATTGGGGGCAGGAGGAAAGGGGGACGACAGAGGATGAGATGGCTGGATGGCATCACTGACTCAATGGACGTGAGTCTGAGTGAACTCCAGGAGTTGGTGATGGACAGGGAGGCCTGGCGTGCTGTGATTCATGGGGTCACAAAGAGTCAGACACGACTGAGCGACTGAACTGAACTGTGTTACTATTTTATAGATTTAAATAAGTAAATAAAATCAACATGGACAGAGTTTGGAGGCCAACATGGAACAACAACAACAAAAAAAACAGATGAATCTGGCTGCTCTGCAAGAAGATAATATAACTCATTTAAGAGGCGGGGGAGAATCAATGTAAATAACCTTGGAAAATAATATTTTTAATATATTCTCCAAGGCTAAGCATAAAAAAGAAAACACAAATATTGTACTCTAGTTTGCAGGGCTTTTTACTACAGGCTATGGGTTAGCAAATATGAAGCTATTTTGAGCATATTCTAGGTTTGAACAAATAAATACACATGCAATGCATAATGAAAACCATATTTCTCAGTATTATAGAAAATAGTTGCAAGAAATGAAAAAAAAATTATGTTGAGAGTGTGCTCCTCAGAAAGAGTGAATAAAGCAATATAACTATAAAAACATAACATCTGGAATAAAGAAAATTCAACACAGATGTAACTAACAAAATCACCAGGATATAGGTAAGGAGAAACACAAGGATGACATTTGAGAAAGAAGCCAATTGATGGACCAATGCAGAGAGGAAAAGAGGGATCCAGGATTTCAGGAAAGATGTTTGTAAGAGAAAAAAAGGACATATTGAATCATCTGATATGTTTGGTCCATCCAGGGAGGAGTTTTACATTTTTGACAAAGAGATGTGAATAAATTATTGTTAGAGAACAAGAAATGAACCAGTTTTTAATTCCAAAAAAGTTAAAAAATATACTGAAAAGGACAAATAATCATAATGTATGACATTATATTTTTCTGTAACAATTTACTATGCAAAATGATCATGGAGCATAATTTTCAAAGAATAAGAGTTAAAATTTTGAATCTAAAACTTCATATTCAGTTGAATTATTATTGGAAATTCAGGGCATAATAAAACTATTTCCATCATTCATGGTTTCAGATATTTAGTCTTATAAAGACCTACACTGAAGAAACTTTTGGATGAAGTTCACAGATAAGGAAAGCAAATCCAGAAGATGTGGGAAAAGAAGATAGTAATAGTAAAAATAAGCATTAATTTTTAATTTAAGGACAATTACCATAAGATTCAAGAGTATATAATTTTAAGCTAACATAATAGTTTCATTTATTCAATGTCAAGCAGAAATAGACAAAAACAGAAACAGAAAGTTCAGTAAGTAGAAAATTTGCAAACTAAGGCAAAAATAAATTCTAATATAAGAGAAATTACTATAGGTGTCTATTGGTTACACTCACCCACTGAAATCTAGAAGCTCCTAGACAGAATAAAAAATATTGAACTAAAAGAAGAAAAAGCTAATATTGAAATGTATGTGGTTTCAAGAGATACATATAAAAATCAATGGGACTGGAAAATAAAAAGATGCAAAAGAAAAAAGACACAGGCAAAAATGAATCAAAATCACACCAGAATAGAAATCTTACTATGTAAATAAAGCAAAATATATCAGAATTACAAAAGACAAAGACAGACACCATCTACTTCTAAAGGAACAACAGGGCAGAATGATATAACCATCATAATCATATATGCAACTAAAAATTCAGCCTCAGAATACATAAAGCAACAGCTCATGTGGAGGAGAGATTTTTGTTACATTATGTCTTGTCTTTTTTCTCTTAATCAATGTTCCCAGAGTTTTATCTATATCATTAGCCTTTTAAAAAACAAAATATTAATTATTGATGTCAGCTACCTCATTTTTCTGTCATTAGTCTTTGTTAGGTTTTATTTCTGTTCATACTTTCTTTGGATTATGCTGCTGGATTTTTTCTCTTCAAAATTCTTAAATTACATGGAAATCCCAGGGACAGAGGAGCCTGGCAGACTATAGTCCATAGGGTCACAGAGAGTCAAACACAACCAAACATGCTTATGTTTACCTTGTTACTTTTTAAATTTTCTTTTCTTTATTTCAAAAGTACATGTTATTATTTAAATTTTTTTGAAGTTATAGAGTAGGATGGTAACAAAGTATTCTGTTCATTTCTGAGCTTAGCTAGCAAAGTATTGCTCAAAATTCTCCAAGCCCGGTTTCAACAGTATGTGAACCATGAACTTCCAGATATTCAAGCTAGATTTAGAAAAAGCAGAGGAACCAGAGGTCAAATTGCCAAATTCCACTAGATCGTAGAAAAAGAAAGACTTGCAGAAAAAATAGCTAGTTTTGCTTTATTGAGTACGCCAAAGACTTTGACTCTGTGGATCACAGCAAACTGTGGAAAATTCTGAAAGAGATGGGAGTATCAGACCACCTGACCTGCCTCCTGAGAAATCTGTATGCAGGTCAAGAAGCAACAGTTAGAACTGGACATGGAACAACAGACTAATTCCAAACTGGGAAAGGAATACATCAAGGCTGTATATTGTCACCCTGCTTATTTAATTTATATGCAGAGTACGAATGCCGTGCTGAATGAAGAAATGCCAGGCTGGATGAAGCACAAGCTGGAATCAAGACTGCCAGGAGAAATATCAATAACCTCAGATATGCAGATGGCATCACTCTTATGGCAGAAAGTGAAGAACTAAATAGCCTCTTAATGAATGTGAAAAAGGAAAGTGAAAAAGTTGGCTTAAAACTCAGAAGTCAGAAAACTAAGATCATGGCAGCCAATCCCACCATCTCATGGCAAATAGATGGGAAACAACAGAAACAGTGACAGATTTTATTTTTGGGAGCTCCAAAATCACTGCAGATAGCAACTTCAGCCATGAAATTAAAAGACACTTGCTCCTTGGAAGAAAAGGTATGACCAACCTAGAAAGCATATTAAAAAGCAGAGACATTACTTTGCCAACAAAGATTCATCTAGTCAGAGCTATGGTTTTCCAGTAGTCATGTATGGATGTGAGAATTGGACTATAAAGAAAGCTGAGTGCTGAAGAATTGATGCTTTTGACCTGTGGTGTTGGAGAAGACTTTTGAGAGTCCCTTCGACTGCAAGGAGATCCAGCTAGTCCATCCTAAAGGAAATCAGTCCTGAATATTCATTGGAAGGACTGATGTTGAAGCTGAAACTCCAATACTTGGCCACCTGATGCAAAGAACCCACTCATTGGAAAAGACCCTAAGGCTGGGGAAGGTTGAAGATGGGAGGAGAAGGGAACAACAGAGGATGAGATGGTTGGATGGCATCACCAATGTAATGCACATGAGTTTTAGTAGGTTCCAGGAGTTGATGATGTTCAGGGAAGCCTGGCATGCTGCAGTCCATGGGGTCACAAAGAGTTGGACACAACTGAGTGACTGAACTGAGATGCAGCATTTTGGCGCTTTATTATATAGGAATTTTTTTGTATCCATTCTTTTTCCATGTACTTTTTGTAACTATGGGAAGATTCTACAGCATTGTAAATGCCAGTTTCTTTGTAAAGGCACACTACAAGTAGGTAATATAAATTGATACTCCTTACCCACATTTGAGTATTTTTCATTATGTCAATTTTTCATTAATGTGATACTTTGAACCATTCTCAGAATGTTTCTTAAACATATGATTCTTAAAATGAAAAGAATAAAGACAGGTTAAAAACTTGGAATCAGATAATCCTAAAGGAGAAGGGACTGATATTTCAGCTTCTTCATGTCTTGCTCTTGAACATGAACAGTTAAGATCACCTGTAACAAATAGAATAGAAAAGTGGTGTCTCTAAATGCATGTTGTCCAACAGGCCTGCTGAATAGGAACTGCAGTTTATAGCAGAAAGATAGAGAACTGTCAGACACGACCGACAGACTAAGTACAAGTATAGACTGCCGGATCTGAAATGATGACTGTCTCTTAGTGGCCATATTACCTTGAGTTAGTCACTGAGGTTCTCAAAGGTTCAGCTTCATAATAACAATGATTATAATATCAATACTTCCTACCTCCAAGTTGTTTTCAGGATTAATTAATCCACATAAAACATTTATTCAAGTATTTGGCAGAGGGTCCTGGTCAATAAGCAATAATCACTTTTACCACCTGATATCAGTACAAATAAATCTATACACACACTAAGCTCACAGTAATTTCTTATATTTCAGAATTTCCTGAGTGGCCTTATCTGTTCTATATTTATAAGAAGGAGGGTGGTTGTATAGATTGTGGACAAATCTCTACATGACTACCCTCCTGCCTATAGAGTCAGTATTCACTATGCCAATAGCCACATGTGGCTAATTAAATTTAAATTAATGAAGTTACATGAAATTAAAATTATTATTTTCAGTTATATTTCATGTACTCAGTATTCACGTAAGATCAATGATTACCATACTGAATCATCACAAAAAGTTTTCATGGGCAGTGCTGATAGAGGAAGATACAACTTTAAGCTGAGTCAATCACATTCTGTCTCATAGGAGACTGAGTTTGGAGTGAATATGGAGTCTGGAAGCAGTTAGGCACAAGCACTATTTTTACTAACACCTTAGAAAGAATGCCACAAATCCCTGGTGCTAGGTGTGAGATGTTCTGATTAACTGGCCTTTCCAAAGTATGGGTGTCAATCAATTCCCTAAAGTTTTCAATGTTCCCTAATAAGTAATAAAGCAAAGAAACTCTACTTAGTTGGAAAGGTCTTCTCCCAATGAGTTGCTTTGTTTTTACTTTTTCTTACAAAGATTTTCAAGTAAAAAAAAAAATCTAATTTTTTAATTAAGTTGTATCTGAATTATTTTATCACTTCAGAGATTAACAGCATGCTTAGGTAACCCTATCCATTTCCACAGGTATAAAATTTCTTCTAGAACTTGTGTAAGTTCATGTTGTTTATGTTGATTTTATACCCACAGGATTAATTTCCCAAAGTGGCAGTGTTAAGTGTGTGTTGATTTTAAGGTTTTAAGATACAAATAATGGTAAATAATTTAAACTATGCAAAATGATAGAAAATGGCAATTAAGTTCCCTGACACCCTGATCCACCGTCTTGCAGTTCCCTTTCCTAGAGGGAAACACATTTATTAGTTCTGTGTGGTTACTTCAAGAGACAATTGTCTCCTTTTATGGTAGACAGTTTAGATTTCTAATCAACTTCTAATTTATTCTGTTTAGTTTAAGGGAGAATTGTTGTTGTTGTTGTTGTTTCAAATAGCCAATTATCTCAACTTCATTTATCTATAGAATTCATCATTCCCCTAAGGTTTTATAAACAACAGCATTTTCATATTCCAACTTCCTATTTATGTGTTAGCCATTCTTAGCATTCTCTTCCATACTGCTGACCCACTCCATTTTCTATTCTCACACTACCTGTCAAATATTTCTAAAATTATATGTGGAAAGATAGAGTAAGATAGAATTAAAGAGAGATTTACAAGGGAAACTAACTTTAAATAACATCTGGTTTCAGGGCAAGGCAAAGCTCTTCAAAGTTTTTCCTTTACAATCTCATTGTGTCCAGAGGATCTCTGCATCAAATTTGTAAGATCCATTTAATATTCATTGGAAATTGGTTTAGGATTTGTTTGAAGTTGTGAATTTAACTCAGATGAACATTATCTCTACTACTGTGGGCAGGAATCTCTTAGAAGAAATGGAGTAGCCATTGCAGTCAACAAAAGAGTCTGAAATGCAGTACGTGGATGACAAAATGAACCCTGGTCGTTTCCAAGGCAAACCATTCAATATCACGGTAATCCAAGTCTATGCCCCGACCAGTAATGCTGAAAAAGCTGAAGTTGAATGGTTCTATGAAGACCTATAAGACCTTCTAAAATTAACACCCAAAAAAAGATGTCCTTTTCATTATAGGGGACTAGAATGCACAAGTTGGAGAAGGCAATGGCAACTCACTCCAGTATTCTTGCCTGGAAACTCCCACGGATGGAGGAGCCTGGTAGGCTGCAGTCCATGGGGTCGCGAAGAGTCAGAAACAACTGAGCGACTTCACTTTCACTTTTCACTTTCATGCATTGGAGAAGGAAATGGCAACCCACTCCAGTGTTCTTGCCTGGAGAATCCCAGGGACAGGAGACCCTGGTGGGCTGCCATCTCTGGGGTCTCACGGAGTTGGACACGACTGAAGCGACTTAGCAGCAGCAGCAGCAGAATGCAAAAGTAGGAAGTCAAGAAACACCTGGAGTGACAGACAAATTTGCCCTTGGAGTACAAAATGAATCAGGGCAAAGGCTAATAGAGTTCTTCCAAGAGAACGCACTAGTCATAGCAAACACTGTCTTCCAACAATACAAGAGAGACTCTACACATGGACATCACCAGATGGTCAACACCAAAATCAGATTGATTATATTCTTTGCAGCCAAAGATGGAGAAGCTCTATACAGTCAGCAGAAACAAGACCAGGAGCTGACTATGGCTCAGATCATGAACTACTTCTTGCCAAATTCACTTAAATTGAAGAAAGTGGGGAAAACCACTAGACCATTCAGGTATGACCTAAATCAAATACCTTATGACTATACAGTGGAAGTGAGAAATAGATTTAAGGGACTAGATCTGATAGACAGAGTGCCTGATGAACTATGGATGGAGGTTCATGCCATTATACAGGAGACAGGAATCAAGACCAACCCCAAGAAAAATAAATGCAAAAAAGCAAAATGGTTGTCTGAGGAGGCCTTACAAATAGCTGTGAAAAGAAGAGAAGTGAAAAGCAAAGGAGAAAAGGAAAGACATACCCATTTGAATGCATAGTTCCAAAGAATGGAAAGGAGAAATAAGGAAGCTGTCCTCAGTGATCAATGCAAAGAAATAGAGGAAAACAACAGAATGGGAAAGACTAGAGATCTCTTCAAGAAAATTAGAGATACCAAGGGAACATTTCCTGCAAAGATGGGCTCAATAAAGAACAGAAATGGTATGGACCTAACAGAAGCAGAAGATATTAAGAAGAGATGGCAAGAATACACAGAAGAACTGTACAAAAAAGATCTTCATGACCCAGATAATCACGATAGTGTCATCACTCACACTCACCTAGAGCCAGACATCCTGGAATGTGAAGTCAAGTGGGCCTTAGAAAGCATCACTATGAACAAAGCTAGTGGAGGTGATAGAATTCCAGTTGTGCTATTTCAAATCCTAAAAGATGATGCTGTGAAAGTGCTGCACTCAATATGTCAGTAAATTTGGAAAACTCAGCAGTGGCCACAGGACTGGAAAAGGTCAGTTTTCAATCCAATCCCAAAGAAAGGCAATGCCAAAGAATGCTCAAACTACCACAAAATTGCACTCATCTCACATGCTAGTAAAGTAATGCTCAAAATTCACCAACCCAGGCTTCAAAAATATGTGAACCATGAACTTTCAGAAGTTCAATCTGGTTTTAGAAACAGCAGAGGAATCAGAGATCAAATTGCCAACATCTGCTGGATCATCGAAAAAGCAAGAGAGTTCCAGAAAAACATCTATTTCTGCTTTATTGACTATGACAAAGACCTTGACTCTGTGGATCACAATAAACTGTGAAAAATTCTGAAGGAGATGGGAATACCAGACCACCTGACCTGCCTCTTGAGAAACCTGCATGCAGGTCAGGAAGCAACAGTTAGAACTGGACATGGAACAACAGACTGGTTCCAAATAGGAAAAGGAGTGTGTCAAGGCTGCATACTGTCACCTTGCTTATTTAACTTATATGCAGAGTACATCATGAGAAATCCTGGGTTGGAAGAAGCACAAGCTGGAATCAAGATTGCCAGGAGAAATATCAATAACCTCAGATATGTAGATGACACCACCCTATGGCAGAAAACGAAGAGGAACTAAAGAGCCTCTTGATGAAAGTGAAAGAGCTGAGTGAAAAAGTTGGCTTAAAGCTCTACATTCAGAAAAATAAGATCATGGCACCAGTCCCATCACTTCATGGCAAACAGATATGGAAATAGGGGAAAGAGTGGCTGACTTTATTTTGAGGGGCTCCAAAATCACTGCAGATGGTGACCGCAGCCATGAAATAAAAAGATGCTTGCTCCTTGGAAGGAAAGTTATGACCAACCTAGACAGCATATTAAAAAGCAGAGACATTAATTTATCCATAAAGGTCCATCTAGTCAAGACTATGGTTTTTCCAGTAGTCATGTATGGATGTGAGAGTTGGACTAAAAAGCTGAGAGCCGAAGAATTGATGCTTTTGAACTGTGGTGCTGGAGAAGACTCTTGCGAGTCCCTTGCACTGCAAGGAGATCCAACCAGTCCATCCTAAAGCAGATCAGTCCTGGGTGTTCATTGGAGAGACTGATGTTGAAGCTGAGACTCCAATACTTTGGCCACCTGATGCGAAGAGCTGATTCATTTGAAAAGACTGTGATGCTGGGAAAGATTGAGGTCAGGAGGAGAAAGGGACAACAGAGGATGAGATAGTTGGATGGCATCACTGACTCAATGGACATGGCTTTAGGTAGACTCTGGCAGTTGGTGATGGACAGGGAAGCCTGGCATGCTGTGGTTCGTGGGGTCTCAAGGAGTCGGACACAACTGAATGACTGAACTGAACTGAATGACATTATTAAGGAAAATGTAGTTTTTAATGTAAAAAATTCTTCAAGGAAAAAAAAAACAGTTATGCAGTACACACACAGGTGCTTTTTTAAAAATTGTAAAAAGCTACATAAATTATTGCAAATCATTTAAAACTGCAAGGAAATGTTATGCACTAAATATTAAAGCATGCCTGTCATGAGACAACCTCCCCTTTGCACACTTATTGAATACCTTTTGTAATTACAAGGTAACTAAATTGGATGGCATGACTATAGTTAATAAAAGTATATAAATTTAATTTCAAAAGAATGACTATAATTAAAAATGTTTTTAAATAAAGTTATTGCTTATGTAGACAGGTATGGAGGTCAAAGTTGTCAGTGACATAACAATTCAACTTGTTTCCATGGCTCAGAGCTTTCCTAAAGTCACACATCACCATAAGGAAGTATGGATGTTTCAGTACTCTGACACATTAGGCTCTGACACCGTATTTCAAACTTGGATATTCCCCATTCAAATCATGTCATCATGACGTTGTCATATCTTTATAAGTATTGTTTTAAAAGTCATGTGAATAACTCTGTTGTTACTGCTAGTCTTGAGTGTGTGCTGATCACACGTATCTTCATAAAATTTTTCCTCTCTCAGCACTTTCTAGGAACTGTCCAAAAACTGTTTCCTTCCTATTTTCTCCACATGTGAAACAATTTCCCTATAGACCTTGGCAAAACTTCCATTAATTTTGGGAAGCTTATCAAAATTCAGCAATCTTTCATACTCCAATTAAAGGATGAAACTAATCAGATTTTTAACAATATAATAAAAAAATACTGAAAAAGCACAGTGTGTATAGTATACCTGCAGTACCATGAAAACTACTAACCCTCTTAGAATATGTACTACACAGAACTGTACTAAATGTTCAAAACTAAGCACATTTATGTTTGGTTTTGTGTGGTTTGAGGAAAAAAGATGGGTTCTGCCTTCATGGCCTTAAGAGCCTACAACAAAAGTTGCCTGTGGGCCTAGATTGCAGCTTCTGAATTCTCTTCTACCATTGGCCTTAAAAAAAGGTTGCTGCTAAGCACTGCTTAGTCAGTTCAGTCGTGTCTGACTCTGTGCGACCCCATAGATGGCAGCCCACCAGGCTTCCCCGTCCCTGGGATTCTCCAGGCAAGAACACTGGAGTGGGTTGCCATTTGCTTCTCCAATGCATGAAAGTGAAAAGTGAAAGTGAAGTCGCTCAGTCGTGTCCGACTCCAGCGACCCCATGGACTGCAGCCTACCAGGCTCCTCCGTCCATGGGATTTTCCAGGCAAGAGTACTGGAGTGGGGTGCCATTGCCTTCTGTGTAAAAAAAGGTTATATGTAAGCATATTATAATGCTGTTGGTACTAACAGTGCCATGATACCAGTGGACTACTATTTGTCTGAGATAAACATCTCCCTAAGTGAAGTGAGATAAATCCTTTGGCCATCCTCCTAAAAGGACTGTTTAACCATTTCTTAAATATGACTATCAGAACTAATGTTACTATTTTTATCACCCATTTTATTAATTTTTAAATTCAATTAAAAACACATCAGTTTCTGTCTCATATATACTATATAGTACTTTCTAAACATTTCTTCTAGATGTCCAAAAACATCTTAAGATGAACAGATCTGAAACTCAATTCACAAATTACTCCAACTCTAGTAGTGTGCAAGAGAATCACCAAAATACTTGTAGAGTTTGACTGTTATTCTTGCGCCCTTTAGCATCACATTCAGTTGATCACAAAATCACTACTGATTTTGCCTTCTAAATATCTTTAGGATCCATCCACTTCTCCCAAGCACAACTGATGACTCCACAGTCCAGTTCTCATCCTTCATAGTTCATCTTTTATTCATACTCCATTCTATCTCATTCCCCTCAAACTAGCTATTCCCCTACAGCTAGATTTTCTTTTTTCAATATGGAAATCTAATCATGTGACCTCCCCATCCCCATTTAGACCATGCCATTGGCTTTTCACTGCTCCTAATATAAAGATGCAAATTACAATATGCTCTACATGAGGTAGCTAAAGTTTACCTCTCGTTCCTCACAGTATTCCATGATGCCCTCAAGTTATTCTCTAAGCTCCAGTTACCACTGATTATTTGCATATGCTTTTCTTTTCTTTCTTTACAACTTTTATCTTCACCTCTTTCCCACTGCACACTTAACTCCTCTAAAATATTATCATTTCTTCATGGAAATCTTTACTCACACACATCTTATGACAAATCCATCTTATTTATATCTCTTAACTCTGTGTGTCTTTTCTAAATAGAAATAACCAAGCTGAAGTTTTATATCTTATTCTATAACTGTTTTCAATGAGATATCTCTCTCATATACATGCAAGGAGGGGAGAAACCAGGTCTACCTTGCTCATCATCATAACTTCAGCTCACTGCCTAGAAAATCAACAGCTAATTCAATAAATAATTGCTTAATGAATAAGTAAACATACTGTGTTCCCTACCATGTGAGCTCATTCTATTAGCTCTGTGGGAAAAAAAAAAAAAAAGATGAAAAATAAAGTTCTTTCCCTCATACTTTCTTAAGATCATTTCCATACTTAAAACTGAAAACTTCCTCCCCCACTACTCAAATAATCCTAATCCTCCTCATCCTCCCTTTTTTCCTTAGCACTTCTCACCTTCTAATATACTGTAAAATTTAATATCATATCCATTGAAAGCAGGGATTTTTGTCCTTTGCTGACTGATGAACCCCAATCACTTAAAACAACTCCTGGCACATGGTATGAATTTAACAAATATTTATTGGATGAAGGAATGAGTATTTCCAAAAATAATTAATCACAGAATATCTTATTCAAAAGCGCTGTCTCCTACAACATTGACTTCCAACTTAGTTAACTACATTATACAACTATAACAATGGTTTTCAACAGTTCTTTTGCCTGTTTGGGAATATTTGGGAACATTTGGCTGATATCTGAACATATTTATAATTGTCAGAGCTTGGGGTGGGGGAAAACACCGGTATCTAGTGGATAGAGGGTAGGGATATTTCTAGATATCATCAGTGTACAGGCAGCTCCCCACAACTAAGAATTAGAGGGGCCCCAAAATACCAAAAGTGCAGAGGATACAATATTCTGAAACTCAGTCTCTACTGTTTGAGTCCCTGCATTCTTTCCATGAACTGACAGCACTCCTTTCTGCCATGTCAAAGACTTCCCTTCAGCTGTGCCATTTCTTCTCTTGCTTCAGGCTTGTCAGTATGATCCTGAGATTTGATTACCACTATGTATGCCTTTTGTAAAATTTGGTGAATTTAAATTTATTAAATGAGATGCCCTGTTTAATTTCCTCTCTTCTACAGAGCCTAGAACATAGAGATATCACACTTCTATTTCTGACAAGTCTGTTTGAAATCAGTAAGCTTAACTCATCTTTCTGATTAAATTTGTCATTTAAAATCAAATGTTACTTAGTGATATTCCAATAGCTTCCATTAGAGACCAGACAAGCAATCTATTCTAAAGATATATGTTCTTAAAGTTTGACTGCTGATAATAACAGGCAAGTTTGGCCTTGGAATACAAAATGAAGTAGGGCAAAGGCTAACAGAGTTTTGTCAAGAAAACATACTGGTCATAGCAAACACCCTTTTCCAACAACCCAAGAGAAGATGCTACACATGGACATCAAAATATGGTCAAAACTGAAATCAGATTGATTATGTTCTTTGCAGCCGAAGATGGAGAAGCTCCATACAGTCAACAAAAACAAGACTTGGAGCCAACTGTGGCTCAGATCATGAACTCCTTATTGCAAAATTCAGATTTAAATTGAAGAAAGTAGGGAAACCACTAGGCCATTCAGGTATGCCCTAAATCAAATCCCTTACAATTAAAGGATTTGATAATGGTAAATAAATTGAATCTAATCGTCACAGTGGAGGTGACAAATAGATTCAAGGGAGTAGACCTGGTAGACAGAGTGCCTGAAGAACTATGGACAGATGTTCATAACACTGTACAGGAGACAGTGATCAAAACAATCCCCAAAAAAAGAAATGAAAGAAGGCAAAGTGGTTGCCTGAGGATAGCTGAGAAAATAAGCGAGGTGAAAGGCAATGGAGACATGGAAAGATATATTCAGCTGAACGCAGAGTTCCAGAGAATAACCAAGAGAGATAAGAAGACATATTTGAAATAAAAGAAATACAGGAAAACAATAGAATAGGAAAGAATAAAGATCACTTCAAGAAAATTGGAGAACTCAAGGCAACATTTTGTGCAAGGATGGGCACAATAAAGGACAGAAATAGTAAGGACCCAACAGAAGCAGATGTTAACAGGAAGTGGCAAGAATACATAGAATTACTACACAAAAAAGGTCTCAATGACCTGGATAACCACAATGGTGGGGTTACTCACATAGAGCTGGACATCCTGGAGTGTGAAGTCAAGTGGGACTTAGGAAGCATTACTATGAAGCAAGCTAATGGAGGTGACAGAATTCCAGCTGAGCTATTTAAATTTCTAAAAGATGATGCTGTCAAAGTTCTGCACACATTACATCAGTAAATTGGGAAAACTCAGCAGTAGCCACAGGACTGGAAAAGGTAAGTTTTCATTCCTATCCCAAAGAAAGGCAATGCCAAAGAATGTTCAAAATACTGTACAACTGTGCTCATTTCACATGCCAGAAGCATCATGCTCAAAATCCTTCAAGCTCAGCTTCAGCAGTATGTGAACTTCCAGATGTACAAGCTAGGCTGAGAAAAGGCAAAGGACTCAGAGATCAAATTGCCAACATTTGCTGTATCATGGAGAAAGCAAGAGAATTCCAGAAAAACATCTACTTCTGCTTTATTGACTATGCTAAAGCCTTTGACTCTATGGATCAAAGCAAACTGGAAAATTCTTAAAGACATAGGAGTACCAGACCACCTCACCTGTCTCCTGAGAAACCTGTGCGGAGGTCAAGAAGCAACAATCAGAACTGGACTGGTTCAAAATTGGGAAAGGAGTACAACAAGGTGGTATACTGTCACCCTGCTCATTAACTTATATGCAAAGTATATGGTGTGAAATGCCAGGCTGGATGAATCACAAACTGGAATTAAGATTGCTGGGAGAAATATCAATAATCTCAGATATGCAGATGATACCACTCTAACAGCAGAAAGTAAAGAGGAACTAAAAAGCCTCTTGACAAATGTGAAAGAGGAGAGTGAAAAAGCTGGCTTAAAATGCAATATTCAAAAAACTAAGATCATGGATGGCATCCAGTCCCATTACTTTATGGCAAAAAGAATGGGAAAAAGTAGAAGCAGTGACAGATTTTATTTACTTGAGTCCCCAAATCACTGAACATGGTAACTGCAGCCATGAAATTAAAAGACACTTGCTGCTTGGAAGGGAAGCTATAATAGTCCTAGACAGTGTATTAAAAAGCAGAGACATCACTTTGCCTACAAACACCCTTATAGTCAAAGCTATGGTTTTTCCAGCAGTCCTGTATGGATGTGAGATTTGGAGCATAAAGAAAGATGAGCCCTGAAGAACTGATGCTTTCGAACTGTGGTGTTGGAAAACACTGTTGAGAGTCCCTTAAACAGCAAGGAAATCAAACTAGTCAATCCTAAAGGAAATCTACCCTGAATATTCATTGGAAGGACTGATACTTAAGTTCCAAAACTCTGGCCACTTGATGTGAACAGCTGACTCATTGGAAAAAACCCTGTTGCTGGGAAACATTGAGGGTAAAAGAATAAGTGGGAAGCAGAGGATGAGATGGTTAGACAGCCTCATCGAGTCAATGGACATGAATTTGAGCAAACTCCAGGAGATAGTGGAGGACAGAGAAGCCTGGAAAGCTGCATTCCATGGGGTCACAAAAAGTCAAACATGATCTAGTGACTGAACAACAACATAACCTCTCAGAGAACAGAATTTGAGGCCCCATCTGATTTCAAGCAACTTAAGTTTCCCTTTCAAAAGTTTTACTAGGGATAATATACAGTCACTCCACAGAATCTGGATATAATTCCTTCAGTTCAGTTCAGTTGCTCAGTCATGTCCAACTCTTTGTGACCCCATGAACTGCAGCATGCAGGGCCTCCCTGTCCGTCACCAACTCCCAGAGTTCACCCAAACTCATGTCCATTGAGTTGGTGATGTCATCCAACTATCTCATCCTCTGATGTCCCCTTCTCCTCCTGCCCCCAATCCCTCCCAGCATCATGGTCTTTTCAAATGAGTCAGATCTTTGCATCAGGTAGCCAAAGTATTAGAGTCTCAGCTTCAACATCAGTCCTTCCAATGAACACCCAGGACTGATCTGCTTTAGGATGGACTGGTTGGATCTCCTTGCAATCCAAGGGACTCTCAAGAGTCTTCTCCAACACCACAGTTCAAAAGCATCAATTCTCAGCACTCAGCTTTCTTTATAGTCCAGCTCTCACATCCATACATGACTACTGGAAAAACCATAGCCTTGACTAGACGGACCTTTGTGGACAAAGTAATATCTCTGCTTTTTTATATGCTGTCTAGGTTGGTCATAACTTTTCCTTCCAAGCAGTAAGCGTCTTTTAATTTCATGACTGCAATCACCATCTGCAGTGATTTTAGAGCCCCCCAAAATAAAGTCAGCCACCATTTCCACTGTTTCCCCATCTATTTGCCATGAAGTGATGGGACCGGATGCCATGATCTTAGTTTTCTGAATGTTGAGCTTTACACCAACTTTTTCACTCTCCTCTTTCACTTTAATCAAGAGGCTCTTTAGTTCTTCACTTTCTGCCATAAGGGTGGTGTCATCTGCATCTGGGGTGATTGATATTTCTCCCAGCAATCTTGATTCCAGCTTGTGCTTCATCCAGCCCAGCGTTTCTCATGATGTACTCTGCATATAAGTTAAATAAGCAGGGTGACAATATTATCTAAACAAAAAAATTTACTTGGGAATTATTCACATTCTGTGAAATAAAATATATGTGACTACTAAGTAAACCATATGTGTCCCAAATAGGATAACATGTACCCTTCAGGTTAGAATTATTCACGATATCTAATTTACCATTTTACCTTTGTGCCTAATACGTCATTATCACATACTAGGTACAAGGTTTCAATAGAAGTTTGGGAAGGGCATAAAGCAAATGTATGACATTAATGACTAGTTTTTACTAGCTCACATGTGAAAACTTTATACAGAGTGAAGTAAGCCAGAAAGAAAAACACCAATACAGTATACCAACGCATATATATGGAATTTAGAAAGATGGTAACAATAACCCTGTATACGAGACAGCAAAAGAGACACTGATGTATAGAACAGTCTTTTGGACTCTGTGGGAGAGGGAGAGGGTGTGATGATTTGGGAGAATGGCATTGAAACATGTATAATATCATATATGAAACAAGTCGCCAGTCCAGGTTAGATGCAGGATACTGGATGCTTGGGGCTGGTGCACTGGGACGACCCAGAGGGATGGTATGGGGAGGGAGGAGGGAGGAGGGTTCAGGATGGGGAACACATGTATACCTGTGGTGGATTCATTTTGCTATATGGCAAAACCAATACAATATTGTAAAGTTAAAAAATAAAAGAAAAAAAATGTTTTATTCCTTCTGACTTTCTGAATTAGAAGAAGATAATTGGACAGATTCTAAGAAAAATCCCAAGTCTGTGTTGAGGTTTACTGGAAAGGAAGTAGGGGAAAGGTGAATAAATTACCAATGTCTGACGTGAGTGTAAAAATTGTAAGTGGTAGCAAGAGTAACATGCATTTAGTGCCCCAGACTAACCCTGTTCAGAATAACTAGTATTTTTCTTTCACTCTTGGTTTTAAATAAGGTCCTCATTTCTGTATGGGATCTATCACAACCACTTTCTTTCATACCAGTTGACATCAGTGCACATTAGCTTGTTACCTACTTGGATTGAAGCAGTCTCAGTTTCCATTTTTGTAAGTGCAAAGTGATCCAGGTTGAGCTCACCTTAGAACTGAGGGTGAAAAAAGACGGAACGCATCTTTGTGAAGGTACATGAAAAGCAGTGTTGAGAGAAGTGGGAAATTAAGAAGGTATGACCCCTTTGATTGGTTTCAAAATGCTATAAATGAAGAGGGATGTGTTTTCTATTGTTTCATAACAGGTTACCACACATTTAGAAGGTTAAACAATATCCATTAATTGTCTCAGTTTCTGTAGGTGAAAAGTCCATCATAGTTTAAATGCATTATCTGCTCAGGGTCCAGTAAGTTGAGATCAAGGTGTTGACCAGGTTTGGGATCTCATCTGAGACATGGGTTCCTCTTCTAAGACTATATTATTATTTCAACAACTCAGTTCCTTACAGCCATGGAACACATGGAGGACTGTAGGCCAACAGGAGAATCACTGACTTCTAGGATCTTTCTTAAATGTCTTGTCTGTTTAAGTGGCCCACTCACAGTAATCACTATTTTGCTTAGTGCAAAATTAAGTGATTTGGGACTTCAATTACCTCTGCAAAAATCTCCTTACCTTTGCCATATAACATGAGAATGACTACTGAATCCTGTTCACAGGTCCCCTTTTCAAGGGGAGGAGATTAAATAGGGCTTGTTCATGGATCTTTGGGGTCATCATAGAACTCCACCCAACATAAATCCAGTTAGAGAAGAAGCTAAGAAAGCTGGTTTCACATCCAGTATCACTTATAAGAGACAAAGGGAAACACAGGCTGGGAGCGAACCATCTTCCATCAAATCTCACAAAATATCTGAGAAGGAAAGGGATACTGAGGGCTCAGGGTGACCCCAAGGGGAAAGCTAGTCAGAGGCATCACTGGCATGACACATAGCAAGACAGAAGTCCCTTTGTGGGTGGGAACCAGCCACAGTGCCACGGTGAGCTCCTCCAAGGATGACCAGGAGTGAAGAACCTGAGTGAACCTAATTCCAAATACATATTTGTAAAATATTGTATAGAGAATCTAGAATTTTCCAAAGAGATTTTATTAAGGGTTGGGGAAGAAGTCATCTGATTTGGGGAAGTTATAATTGTAGTGGGTGTGAAATATCAAAATGTATTTACATAGATTTGACTTCTGTTTTACATATAAGTTAATTAGAGTTGCTCGATTTTAGGCAGGCATTATAGATGGCATTAATATAAATTCTATGACTTTAGTGATATCTGTTCTAATTAAAAAACCACACACACAAATGGAAAAAGTGAATGTTGGACAATAAGGAAATGCTACAGGTTTGACTCCTCTGTGGTGGACATGTTTAAAGTTTGTTTCTTTGAGATACTACAGTTCATGGAATTTTGTAAGATTCTGTGTTTTAAATAAAAGAAAATAATTGGACATCTGAGAACTATAAGATAAGCATTCCTCTATTGCAAAAAAAAATCATTGTACTATATGGTTGTTTAATGTGTCCTCCTATTAAATGTCTCCAAGGCAAGCACTTTGAGAAAAAATATTTTCACTTTCAGCCTCACCAGGATTTTGTGTCAAACTGCCTGATGGCCTCTTGTATTCAGGATTACCCTCACTCCTGAGTTATTATGTAACATAATAGAGATCACTGCTACTTCCAACTGGCCTGTAAGCAGCAGGAGAAAGTATAACTCTAATCTACTCTCATAAAATAAAATATTTCTATTCTATCTTTCACCATTCTCTTCCCTTACAACTGGAAACACTCTTCAGAAAACATATTCACCTAAAGGATCTGAAATGGGAGTTGCTTTGTTAGCAAAATGATGACATCAAGCAATAAACAGAGGACTTTTATGAGCATAATCAAATATTTAAGTTATCAACAAAAGGCATTCATGACTGCTCTTTAAAAAAGAGCTGCAAGCTGTGAATATGTCTGCTGACTGATTTTTTTGAGATGGGATTCTAAAGCTAAATAAGCACTAGATAATCCTTTCCCTTACACAGGCCATCAGAATCAAGGGGATTCTGACAGACTGATGCTGCTCTGGGGACCGGGGGGGAGAGGGTGTACTTTTGAATAAGAGTTTGAATTAGGAAAAAAGATTCTTATATTTACATAATTCAAAAATTGAATTCTCCACGTTTGCCTTGCTTGGAAGAAACACTAAAGCCCTAATTAACCCAGAATGACCCATTGCATTCACGTATGACTTTATAATTTTCAAAATGCTATAAATATGTTACTTAAGCCTCACTAAAACTGTGTCCAGTCTAGTAATAAAAGGGAATGAGAAAAAAGAAGTAGGACTCCATTTTACATATATGAAAGGTAAAGCCAAAGAAAGCAAGTTACTTTAACATTATATAGTGATAGATCCTTATGCCTGCATATATGGCATAGCCTAATATTTATTTTCTGTCACCCCAAAGAGAAAAGAGAATTAAATTAAAAGGGTAAATCTTGAGTTCTCATCAGACACACACAATGTTTTCTTTTTCTTTTATTTTGTATCTGTATGAGATATTAGGTGTTCACTAAACTTACTATGGTAATCATTTCTTGATGTGTGTGAAATCAAATCATTATGCTACACATCTTAAACTTAAATAGTTTAAGATCGTGATAGTGGTATAATTTCCTGTTTTCAAACTGTGGTGGCAGATAGAGAACGCTCCATGTAACACTTTATGATGGGATACAAATGGCAGATCATATTCAAATAATGACATTCTCACAGACATATCCACATTTTGATCAAACAACAAGACACTCTTTGGTGGGAAAGTAAGCAAAATTGCTATTCATTTGGCCTTTAATTATGAAGTTAACTTATAATGTAATTTTATAAACATGGAAAAACTAAATCAAAGATTTAGAGAGATCAAAAATTGATATTCTGTGAATAAAAATAAATGTGTGACTAATCTCACTTATATAGTATTAAATTTTATCTTAATAAATTTTAATGTTTTTAAGACTCCATATACAATACCAGCAAAGTGACATAGTTATGGACAAATGAGCAAACATTAAAATACACACTATTATAATTATGACTGATTTGTGCTGTTGTATGGCAGAAACCAGCACATTACTGTAAAGCAATTATCCTTCAATTAAAAAAAGTAAAAATAAATAAAAATGCACTATGACCCAAAATGTAATATATAGATTTCATTGATTAAGACATAATATCATTGCTGCTTTTACCTGTATCCTGAATGATAGCTTTGATTTAGCCAATGTAAATCATTTTAATGACTTATTTATTTAAGGAAAACATTTTAATAGGATTTAAGGAAATCATTTTAATGAAAGGAATTTAATTCCTTTAATGATTAAAGGAAATCATTTACTTGTGTAAGATATATTCTTTTTCATTAAAATTCTGTCAAACATTTACTCTGTGCTAAACACAGTTTACAAGAAGAGAACACAAACAGAAGTCCCTACCTTCATAGATGTTTTATGGGAAGATATGAAAGAAAACAAATTATATAGCCAACTGAGATAAGTGCCAAAGGAAAATAATTAAAGCTGAGAAGGTAAATATGAATTATTGGGTGAAAGGGGGATGGGATGCAATTTTAAATAAGGTGGTCACTTGAAAAAAGTAACTCCAGACAGGAGCATGCCTAGGTGGTTTTTCAAAGAGAAACATGACTAGAATATTGGGAGTAGACCAAAAAGAGAAGTAGGAGAAAGTTCACAGAAGTAATGAGAAGAAAGATTATATAGAGCCTTGTAGGTCAAAGAACAGGGCTCTGGCTTTTACTTTTTTTAAGGAATTTTTTAATTTGAGTCAGTCCAAGTGAGGTGGATGAACCCAGAGCCTGTTACACAGAGTGAAGTAAGTCAGAAAGAGAAAAACAAATGTCATATCTTAATGCATATACATGAGATCTAGAAAAATGGTACTGGTGAACTTATTTGCAGGGCAAGAAGAGACACAGACATAGAGAACAAACTGGTGGACAGAGTTTTGTGAGGGAAAGAAGAAGGTGGGACAAATTGAGAGAGTTGCATTCATATATATACACTGCCATGTGTAAAACAGATAGCTGGTGGAAAGTGCTGTAAAGCTAGCACAGGGAGCTCACCTCGGGGCTCTGTGGTGACCTAAAGGGGTGGGATGAGGAGGGAGTGGGAGGGAGGCTCAAAAGGGAGGGGATATATGTATACTTATAGCTGATGCACAGTATTGTACAGCAGAAACCAACACAACATTGTAGTTTTCTAATTAAAAACAAGTTAAAAGTCAAAAAATTAAAAATAAAAGCAAAGGATTTTGAACAAGGAAGAAATATAATCAAACTTATATTTTAAAAGGTCACTCTGGCTTCTGGACTGAGTACAGATCGGAAGAGGGCAAAGATGCAAATACTGAGCACCATTAGGAGGTGATTGCCATAATCTAGGTAAGGGTGATAGAGGCTTGATCAAGAGGTGCAGTTGTGATTGTACTCTTATACATCTGTAAGTTAGAGGTGAGAGCATTACCTGACATGTTAGAAAAATGTGTTGAAATAAAGAAACAACCCATGAAACAAAGAAACAACCCAACTGTCTCAGATCTTTAACCTGAACCTCTAGAATGGTGGGGTTGCTAAAAACTAAATGGAGAAGATTGTAGGAGAAGCAGGTTTGGTGCAAATTATCAGAAACTCAGTTGGGTTCATTAGGCTTAAGATGTCAACTGAACAGGTCAGAAGAGATTCATGTATACCTGTGGCAGATTCATTTTGATATTTGGCAAAACTAATACAATTATGTAAAGTTTAAAAATAAAATAAAATTTAAAAAAAATCTAATCTAATTCTAGTCTTTTTTACTCTCTTATTTATAACTTACCCAGTGATAAAACTTAGAAGAAAAGTAACCATAGAATCACAACTGGAAAGCCCAGCAGTGTTATATAACCATTGTGTACGGGTGCTCAGTCACTCAGTCCTGTCTGACTCCATGGACTCTAGCAGGCTTCTCTGTCCATAGAATTTTTCAGGCAAGAATATCGGAGTGGGTTGCCATTTCCTCCTCCAACCCAAGGATCGAACCTACATCTCCTGCATTGATAGGTGAATTGTTTTACCACTGAGCCACCTGGGAAACCCACTATATAACCACTGCCTCAATTATATATTAATATGGACTATGATAGTGATAAGACAAGTTATGGATTACACCAAATTTCTGATGACCATTCTTGACTTACTCCTTTCTTTACCTCTCAAGAAATTGACATGTCATTTTAGATTGCAAAAATAATTTGAAGTAGTTAAGATTTAAATTAATATTACACTTTAGTACTTGACCTATTAAAAAAAAAAGAAAAAAGAAAAAAAACACTCCATTCCACATCTTGAACAATTACCAAAAGTTAAGAACTGAAAGGATAAGGTGAAATCCAATCAATGGAATGTCAGAATTGCAAGGACTTTCAGAAATTTTAGGAGGGAGGAGAAATGAAACTTCAGTTTTAACATCACAGACTCTTTTACTTCCTAAAACCTATTTATAAATGCATATAAGCTGGTAAAAGAATTATAGCTTAATGGTAGATATCTGTTCTCAGAATCATCCTTCCATTAGTGTTTCGTGAAAGAGGCTTTGTCATCCTCTCCCTGGGAGAAGCTAAATTCTTTCCCAACAGCCTTCTGTGTCCCACATATAAATGGATGACATCTCCATAACTTAATGAATCATTCCAAAACATGTCCAGTCCTAGCTCAAGTTCAGCCTAATATGAATTAACATGTGCAGAGACAGGGAAGTGTGTGTGTGGTAACTCTCATACAGGCACATACATCTATACAGATGCAAGCACACGGGGTCATGGTTTTAGAATGATGATGGCTTTAATATGCGACCCTGTTGCTCCCTGAAACTTGACTGAATGAAAGAGATAATGCAAAAGGAATAATGTATCCTAAATGATGCCAACTATGTGTACTAATTTACAGAGGTTACTCACTGCTGCTTTAGAAGACTTATGCATCACAGATGTAACTATTAATTACAATGTTACTGGAATATTTGTAATTACTTCAAAATTAACCTTTATATCCTCAGGAGGTTTGCATTTATAAGAGTCACTTGGTGTCTCATAGAGAAACTAATTAGTCAACAAATGATAAGTACAGAAAGAACACAAATTAGTTTTTTGTTTACTGCTACATGGTGGTACCATGTAATTTGTATTGTAATTAAAATGTTTTATATTGCAAACAGAAAATATTTAATTCAGTGATAAATAATAATAGCAGTTTCAAGTGTTCCAGGAAATATGTTGACACATTCACTGGGCTTTACCCTTTAGGTATTCACAATGCAAGAAAGAAATGGTGGAAAAATAAATCTAACCATTATCAAGGGCATTTCTCTCTTTCATTACCATTGCGAGAGTTTCTGAGTAAAATCTTCATAAAAGCTAGAAAATACTTTGGAATAGACAAAACAAGAAAAATTCAGAAATAGGGGACAGGTAATTTTTTAAATATAGGAAAACATTTTTATAACATCTCATAAGAAGCAGTTTTCCAAATATAAGGATAAAAGGTTTATAGAAAAAATCCTCTCAGTCATCCATAAAATGTTACAAGTACCACTATGTGATGTTATTAATCTTCTTCTTGTTTATTATTAATCTTCTTAATTAATTATTAATTTATCTAGATTAACTCTTCTAGCAATGGAGGCTTTACCCAGATCCTGAGCATTGGGTTATGTCCAATTTCTCCCATCCTCCAAGAAGGGGGATTTAAATAAGCTTTATTCCCAGTGACAATTATTAATTATTTATTAATCTTCTTCTTCTTTCTCATTATAAGGAATAAGAAAGAGGCAAAAACTGGGGGTTAAATTTTTAGTTATCTTTATTCTGCATGACCAAAAGCCTTGATCATTCCTACTTGTTTTGGTTTACCAGCAAAACATCTTTCCTCTGTGCTAAAGAACAAAAACACAAAAATGAGGGTCTTTTGATTTTATTACAATGATATTTAAATTGTGCCTTCTATGTACTCAAATTTTGTCTCTTCATTTAAAGAATTTTTATTTCATTTTCATTAACTTATTCTTTTTTTTTTTAATTTTATTTTATTTTTAAACTTTACATAATTGTATTAGTTTTGCCAAATATCAAAATGAATCCGCCACAGGTATACATGTGTTCCCCATTCTGAACCCTCCTCCCTCCTCCCTCCCCATACCATCCCTCTGGGTTGTCCCAGTGCACCAGCCCCAAGCATCCAGTATCGTGCATCAAACCTGGACTGGCAACTCATTTCATACATGATATTTTACATGTTTCAATGCCATTCTCCCAAATCTTCCCAGTAACTTATTCTTTATATTTTCTTCTTTTCTATTCAATATTCTGAGCATTTTTGTTTCATTTTATATTTTCTCTTGGACCATCCTTGATAGATTTATCTTTAAGTTATTTTCAGATTGCTCTATTCTCATTTATCTGGTTACATCCTTCTGATGTTGGTAACTGTTCTCAGTGTTAATTTTATTCATGTATATAAAAGTAAGGACTCTGCAGTTTGAATTGAAGTGCGGTTTTTCTCTTCTGTTTTCAACCTTTGTCATCCAGCAATTTTGAAATTTTCTCTAATTTTTTAATCTACCAATTTTGAAATTTCTCTAGAAATTTTGAAATTTTCTTTGTTGTCTAGCAATTTTGAAATTTCTCTAGATTAACTCTTCTAGCAATGGAGGCTTTACCCAGATCCTGAGCATTGGATTATGTCCAATTCCTCCCATCCTCCAAGAAGGGGGATTTAAATAAGCTTTATCCCCAGTGACAATTGTAAGTCTTATTTTCATCACCTTTCACAAACATTGCAACCTCAGTCCAGCCTTTGCTTTCTATCCATGAGATCTGCTCTGTTCTCCTACCATAAATGAACACTTCTACTAGCAGTTCCCATCCGCAGGAGGATCATTTGTTGCTTTAGTCCTATTTGTCCCATTGCATTTTGATTCCATAAGTGGAAGAAAGATGCTTATTTTTAATTTACAAGTTTTCTAGGGTCTTCAGACTCTATTCTTCTGAGATGACACACACACACACAAAAACAGTGCTGCTTTTCAAGGTAAAAAGCAGGCAGCATCTGCTAACTTTGCTCTCTGTTCTTATTCTCAAGCATATTGTTATTGGATGTTCCTTCCTTTCTGTCCTAACAATATTTTACAAAACTGAGTTTCCACTGTGGTCTAGTAAACAAAAATTTTTGACATAAAAATATCAAAGTCGTTAAAGACATCAGCTTTGACATTAGAGAAGTAGGGCCAATCTTACCACTTCAGTGAAACATTTATCCTTCAAGAACTTGCAGTCTATCATATAAAATGAAGATAACAGTATTACCACAAAAAAGTTTAGCTGAGAAGAATAAATGAAGAGTGCTTAATTAAACTGGCCACACAATATTAACTATTTATGTACTTAAAACCAGTTATTTGTCTTATAGACTACCCTTTATTGAAAATTATGAAGCTCAAATAGGGAAAGATGAAAACATCACCTGCAAATCCAGATTCTTCAGCTTATACTTGGACCTTTAAATTTACTGGAAATATATTCACATTTTTTTGATCATCAGTGCTCATCCGTCATGGGTCAAGGAATGGTAAAGAGTTGGAGGTTCTGACGTTCCTTTTGGCACTTTACTTTTTGGATATGAACTCCCAGAAGAGCAGGCAACTCTAAATTTACCATGTGCTACACACTCTTCACCACTGAATCAGTAAGCACCACATTTATGCTTAACATAATGAAACATGGAATTTTATGCACCCATAAGGAAATCCTCCCTATAATTCTTGGAATATGAGTTATTTGCTATTACAGTAGTAAAAACTCACTGAACATTTCACTTACTGTGTGCCCTTAGATACATTAATATATTTGACTGTTTCTCATCTCTAAAATGAAGAAATATTTTATCAGTTCATTGTGAATATTAAATGAGGTAATATATGTAAATTGTTACCAAAGTGTCTGATAAGCTAATAATGCAAAATTTACTTCAGGTCTACTTCCATCTTTGTCAACAGGTCTATCTTCAGGTTTCAATGAGAAGCCATCCTAATAGTTGACTAACTTCAGTAGCATAATGCCTGTTAAAATTTATTCATCTTCATGCTCCACTATAGACTATTTCCACCATAAAATCTGTAACAAATGTAAATTTCCTGATCCAAACTCTTCTAAACCCCTTATTTTATGTCTGACTTTTTGTTAGACACTATAAAAAGGAAAAAATTCTATTTTCTAACCTCACATGCATCTTAGGAGTGGCCATGTGACACAGTTCTGGCTAATGAAATTATGTAGAAGTCCACATATGCCTCTCCCCTTCCTTTCTTCCTATCCAAAACATGGATGTAACACCTAGGAGATTAAGAGTTATCTTTCAGTTACCAGGCAACGTGTTGAAGATGATGAAATGTTAAGAAAAGGCTTGGATTGCTAAGAGGATCACCTGCATTAACTTCTTCCAGAGAAGAGGAAAAAATAACTCACTATTTGATGTAAGACACTTGATATTTGCTCTTGAATGTACTACTGTGCGGGACTAGCGGTAAAGAATCCGCCTGCCCAAGCAGGAGACTCAAGAGACATGGTTCCAATCCCCGGGTCAGGAAGATCCCCTGGAGGAGGAAATGGCAGCCCACTCCAGTATTCTTGCCCAGAGAATCCGATGGACAGAGTAGCCTATTGTCCTCTGGGGACCCTATGGTCCATAGGGTCTCAAAGAGTCAGACACAACTGAAAGCAACTTAGCATGCATACGCACAGAATACTGTGTAACTTATCATTGAAGCTTTGTACCTGAGCGAGTGAGAAACTGGAGGAAGCAATGTTGCAGTAAGAAACCTAAAAATCTGTAGTCACTCAGATAGCAGTTACAACCTTGAATGTAATACTTTCTCTAAATAACCCATTTCTCTTTATTTTGTTCTATTCTTTCCTCTGCTTTACTCGGTTTAGTCACTCAGTCATGTCTGGTTCTTTGCAGCCCCATGGACTGTAGCCTGCCAGGCTCCTCAGTCCATGGGGATTCTCCAGGCAGGAATACTGGAGTGGGTTGCCATGCCCTCCTCCAGGAGATCTTCCCAACCCAGGGATCAAACCAAGGTCTCCTGCATTGCAGGCAGATTCTTTACTGCCTGAGCAACCAGAGAAGCCTAAGAATACTGGAGTGGGTAGGCTACCCCGTTCTGCAGCGGATATTCCTGACCCAGGAACAGAACCAGGGTCTCCTGCGTGGCAGGCTGATTCTTTACCAGCTGAGCTACCAGAGAAGGTATACCTCCCTCCATCCATATTATTTAACTTTTAAATTAAAATAATATACATATTAGATAAATATAACAGCAGATAAATACTTGTAATCCAAAGATGGTAATTCTTTGACCAGTTACTCTGAAAAAGATGCCTGTTTACTCTTTTTTGCTTATTTCCTCCTGCTTTTCTCCATGTTTCTACAAAATATAATATTTCTTAATAATAAATATTAGACACTATAATTTTCCAATATTATATATGATAATTTGGCTACATTTAATCCCATATCTCTAACTTTCCCAGTAGGTTATATCATTTATCTCATTGAAATTTCTAATCAGCCTTTGAACAAAATGAACAAAATAAAAGATATATGCTTATACTTTGTTTTTATGCAGCTTTTCCTGCTAGAATTTTTATTTGCCTGAAATTTAACAGGATGCACTTAATGATTAGTGTATTTTATTCATTTCATTGAGCTCTCAATGGATCCATTCATTCAAATGATTGACATGCTTCAGTTCTGAAAATTTTTTTATCATATATATTGATTATCTTTGTTCCATTTTCTCCATTTCATCCATCTGATACTGAATCTCACAAAATCTCACCTCAGTTTTAATTTTTCCTCTCATAGTTGTTATCTTTATATCCTTTTTTCCTAACAGATTTCTCTGATTTTATCTAATCTTTCTTCTGGATTTTTTTTTCATTATGGTCACATCACAGTTTAAACTTCTAAGGGCTCTTTGTTATTTTAAACAAGGTGATATTATTTTCTATATATGCAATTATTTCATACACCTCTTAACACATGAGGATTGGACTTTATTGCATTTTTGTAGTATAGAGAATGGAAGTTTTCTTTTGTTCTGAAAGATAACAATATTTATTCACGGTTCACATTTTTCTATTTTTATAATCTCTGCTGCTCATGTTCAAGGGTTTATTCACATGTTTGTTAACCACTAATTCATCCATTATATTTAATAATAAAATAGTCAAACCAAAAAAAAAAAACTGATTAGAAGTTCTGTGGAAGAAAGAAACAGTCTATGTAAAGTATGTTTGGAAAAGAGCTTTCATTTTCACTGAGGAACTATTCAGGTGTCAGTTTTATCAGAAGCTCTAGAAAGAGTAGATATCAAGCTCCTGGTATTTTGTTTGAGGGTTGAGAGTGTAGATTTTAGAAGTTAACTATTTGATACCAATACTTTAAGTAGAGACATCACTTTGCCAACAAAGGTCCATCTAGTCAGAGCTATTGTTTTTCTAGTAGTCCTGTATGGATGTAAGAGCTGGACCATAAACAAAGCTGAGTGCTGACGAATTGATGCTTTTGAACTGTTGTATCGGAGAAGACTCTTGAGAGTTCCTTGGACTGCAAGATCAAACCAGTCAACTCTAACGGAAATCAGTCCTGAATATTCATTGGAAGGACTGATGCTGGACCTGAAACTCCA
The DNA here is from genome assembly GCF_019923935.1 of Bubalus bubalis. NCBI lineage: Eukaryota > Metazoa > Chordata > Mammalia > Artiodactyla > Bovidae > Bubalus > Bubalus bubalis. Next base: position 68,161,116 of record NC_059160.1, read on the forward strand.
ATACTTTGGCCACCTGATGAGAAGAATTAACTCATTAGAAAAGACTTGATGCTGGGAAAGATTGAAGGCAGGACGAGAAGGAGACAACAGAGGATGAGATGGTTGGATGGCATCACTGAGTTGATGGACATGAGTTTGAGCAAGCTCTGGGAGTTGGTGATGGACAGGGACGCCTGGCGTGCTGCAGTCCACAGGGTCACAAAGAGTCAGACACGACTGAACGACTGAACTGAACTGATAGATACTCTCACTTCATTTTCTAATTTCACCTCCACATACCAAATTCTGCCTTCAGTCTCTACTTGGCATCTCTGATTCTTTGATTGGCTCTTTATTTTAATCAAGTGGAGATATAGTCATTTGTCCACTCAGTGAGCAGGGTTGAGAAAACATTGGTTCTGCTTCCTCCAAATACTGATTTCCAACCAATCCTCATGTTACATCATTTAATTTGTCCCTGTACTCTGTTTCAAGCAGCATCTTTGAGATGGCAACATCTTTTGGATTCAGTGACTCTAATTGACTTTCTTTTCATTCATATCAGTATGATGTGAAAAGTATATTCTATACCTTCCTCCTCTCTCTAGCTTCATTTGTACAGAAGTTTATGAAGTCTCATCCACACATTCTCAGTCCCATTTTATCTTTTATAAATTTTCATCTTTTCAATGGTTATATATTTAGAGTACTGAGTAAACTAAGAGAGAAACTTATGCAGTCAATCCACATAACCAGTAAACAATATATTTTAGATGACATATGGTACATTTATACAACAAACAAAAGCTAGGTTTAGCTGAAGGTATACAAAAGATAGCAATTACAATGTGTTCTGAAATGCTTATCTTTCTATGGATATGGATTAGAGACTGCCTACTTTAAAGAGCCAATCATTTGGTAAAAGAAGAGCAGGATAATGAGTATTTGAAAAATAATGCCAATCAGAATGGCTTAAAGAAATTGGGAGCCTTTGGCCTCGAGGCGATAAGCTGGCAGTGAGAGATGACTTAGTGCTCAGATGTCATGACTAGTTCTCCTCCTTTCTTACATCTGAACAGACAGACAAGTAAGTAAAAGGTAAAATAATTGCCTCAAAAGAAATTTTAAAGAACCGTCCCAATACAAAAATGCCCATATACTGAATTGTAGAATTTCTTTCACATAGACAGATGATTTAGACAAGTAATACAAATTCAGTGTATATGAAGTATAAGTATATGGAAATAAAACAGAGGTCTAGATTAAAAGTGCAAAAAAAAAAATTACTAATAACAAATGCAGGCAGTCCTTAATTTTGCACAGTATCTGTAAATGAAGTTGTTTGCATTCGTTTCCCAGACTGCCATAGGAAATTACTATAAACTTGGTGGTTGAAATAAGAAATTTATTTCCTCGTGGTTCTGAAGGTCAAAAGTCCATAATCAAGCCGTAAGCAGGGCCCTACTCCCTCTGGCTCTAGGGAAGAATCCACTGTTTGTCCTCCTCTAGTTTCTGGTGGCTGTCAGCAATCCTTGATTTACAGGCACATAACCCCAATCTCTGCCTCATAATCACATTGCCCCCTCTTCTGGCTTCTATTCTTCCTGTCTCAAATTCACCTCTGCCTTTGTCTTATTAAAAAGATTTGTCATAATTTACAATGGCAAAGATTTTATTTTTAAAATAAAGTAACAATCACGGGTTCCAGGGTTAGAAGACAGACATACATTTTGGGGGTGCTACCATTCAACCCACTAAGCTCATGTGTATAAGAACCATATCTTTACATTGATCTCAGTTATCATGCAAGTGTGCAGAAGGAGACCTGCCTATAATTCCTATCAATTATTTGGCTTTTCAAGGTGAGGAGTTAAGACCTGGAAACATATCTCAGATTATATAGCTTAGCTTAGCATGACAAAAGATAGCATCAAAGATGTGAAGAACCAGAAAAAAGTATTTTAAGTGCCAGTGAGCACTTAAATGTGAGCACAAGACTGTAAACTATGTATAGCAGGGCTTCCAAGACCATCCAGTCAGAAGCCTCCAGGTGATAAACAATTCCCACAAAAAGTTATTCTAAGCAGTCACTGATCAACCTTCATTAAGTAACATGAGGTCTAATACACGCAGTATAACATCACCAGAACATGCAACATTACTTTTGTGCTTATGTGCTTAGCCGCTCACTTGTGTCCAGCTATTTGCAACCCCATGAACTGTAGCCTGCCAGGCTCCTCTGTCTGTGGGATTTTCCAGGAAAGAATACTGGAGTAGCCATTCCCTTCTCCAGGGGATCTTCCCAACCCAGGAATCAAACTCAGGTCTCACGCATTACAGGCAGATTCTTTACCATCTGAGCCACCAGGGACTATGTTTATAAAGGACTTAATTCATACAGTATTAGATTACTAATTTCCTTTATGTTTAAGTGTTATTAAGATGAAATTTATGCCAATACTCATTTTAAATCAGTGCTGATTTTACTGTCTTGCTGGTTTGCAAATGAATCAATGGAAAATATATATCAAACTAATGGAGAATAGGATATAGCAGAATACACAGTAAGTTAGTATATCCCCAACACAAATATACAAAAGTATTTAAAACAAAATGAATGTTTGTAAATTAAACCTTATAACTTGAGTAATTAAACATCAATAGGAAAAGTGCACATTATAGTGAAGACATTGAATAGCCACTGTTAAATCACCAAAATACAAGGGTACTGAGTTTGTTATATAACTGGTGCTTTCAAATGTGTTAATTTATATAGTCTTAATTTTATGATTTAATTAAGCAAACAAGAACACAATTAAGGAAGGGTGTTACTCCACTGGACCAACTGACCCAAATGTTCTGGTCAAATATTTTCAGAAATTAATTGATCAAAGATGGAATATCAACATTTCAATGGTAAGAAAATAGGTTTGTTTTACAAGTGAAAAATAGTATTTAAGTATGTTAATGAGGAGAGGCTTTACACATATAAACACATTAATATTAAAATGGGTTGAATCCTTAATTCATTATTTATTAACTCTATGACCAAGTGTAAGTTCTTTAATGTGTCTGTACCTCAGGTTCCTAATATATAACTGAGATAATAATGCCTTTTTCACCAGTTTATTGTTAAGGGTAAATGAGGGAATACGTTGCAAGCCCCAAAGAGAACAAGGGCTTTAAAAACTTATTATAATATTAATCTTTAAAATAATCTGTAGGTAGAACCCTCCAATATTTTAGCAATACCTTTATAGTTATAAACCAGCAAAAGGTACCAATTCTAGTCCACTAATTATAATCAGAAGAGACCAGAATTAAGGTAAAGATTGTACCCAATGGTTTTAACTAATGAACTCAATTTTTAAAAAAGTTTATAGAATGCTTTTTGTGGCAGTAATTAAGCTGGATAATAACTGAAATGCAAAGATGAGTAAATATTGATGTTGGCCTTCAAAACTTCAGTTGATTTAGGAAGGTAGATAATTACACAGCAATACTCAATACAGTATTACACTACGAGTACTGCTACAAAGAAAGGGCCTGAAATAGTAAAGGTGGAAGTTTTTTAATTTTTCCAAGGTAGGTTTTGTATTTCTGTAATAAAATGGATTTACTGACACTTCTTAAGATGGACTTTAGAGTCTGATATTGATGAGTGTGGCACGTGAGGCAGAGTGTGTCCACAGGCCTGCTGCTAAGTCACTTCAGTTGTGTCCGACACTGTGTGACCCCATAGACGGCAGCTACCAGGCTCTTCCATCCATAGGATTTTCCAGGCAAGAGTACTGGAGTGGGGTGCCATTGCCTTCTCCACCACAGACCTGAGAGTATTACAATTAGAAGCAAAAGGCATGTACAATGGGACGAGGGTAAATAAGGAAGGAGCATTTGCTTGAAGCTTTATACACCAGGATGAAGAGTTTATATTTTCTTCAGTGATAAGGAGGGATTGTTAATATTCCTTTTTTTCTTTTTTGAGCAGTGGAAAAAACATTGTAAAATTATATTTTAGAAAGATTATGTTTATTTACAAGTTAGGATGGATTAAAAATTGTAAACAATAAAGGGAAGAATATCAATTACGTAACACTTGTATAAAAGTATCAGTCTAAATGAGAGATAATGAGAGCCTAAGCATATGGGACTCTGAGTGGCAGATATAAGTGACATTATGCAAGTCAAATCAATAGGACTTACTGGTTGCCTATAGGAGAAACCAGAGAAATCAAAGATATTCTTAGAAAACAAAATTCAACAGACAGGAATAGCATCGTGTGGGTAAGAATGAAGGAGGACATATATAATGGAATATTCAGTTCAGTTCAGTTCATTTGCTCAGTCGTGTCCAACTCTTTGCGACCCCAAGAATCGCAGCACACCAAGCCTCCCTGTCTATCATCAACTCCCGGAGTTTATCCAAACTCATGTCCATCGAGTCAGTGATGCCACCCAGCCATATTACTCGGCCATAAAAAGGAACAAATTTGAATCCGTTCAAGTGAGGCAGATGAACCTAGAGCCTGTTATACAGAGTGAAATAAGCCAAAAAGAGAAAAACAAATATCATATTAATGCATACATATGGAATCTAGAAAAATGGTACCGATGAACTTATTTACAGGGCACGAATAGAGACGCAGATGTAGAGGATGGCCCTGTGTACACAGCAGGGGGAGGAGAGGGTGGGATGAACTGAAAGTAGCACTGATAAATATATACACCACCATGTGTAAAATAGCTAGTGGAAAGTTGCTATGTAACACAGGGAGCCCAGCACAGTGCGCTGTAATGACCTAGAGGGGTGTGAGGGGGAGGAGGAGGGAGTTTTAAGAGAAAAGAGATATATGTATACTTATGGATGATTCACTTTGTTGTAAGGGGGAGCCAACACAACATTGTAAAGCAATTATCCTCCAATTAAAACAAACAAACAAACAAAAAAAAGAATGAAGGGTGATGATGCTAAGTGAGTACAGAGTCACAGAAATAAAGGTAGACTATTCCCATAAAGGAGAGCTTGTCTATCACTAACAATGCCACTAGAAATTTCAAAAGAGTGAAGTATGAGAAAAGATTGTGGCAAATAGGTGGTTATACATATACATGTGCACACAGAGCACATACATATGTTGCATCTATGAGAGGAAGCCATGAACAATAAAGATTCATTGAAAATAGAATTCCAAGTAGGAGAGATGAGCCTTTAAAAATAAAAGATTGAGAGAACAGAAACATATTTCTAGGAAAATAGAAGTTAAAGTAAGACAAATTTATTATTTCTGTAAGAGAATATATGGTAGTGTAAGAAGTGAATCTACTTCCTAAAATAAGAGCTTGAGAGTGGAGTAAGCAAGAATTGAGTAATGTACATATTAAGCTAGAAAAAGTTGTCACAGGAATAAAATTAAGTCTTCATGCTGGTCATCAACAACACAAGATAAATAAGAGGATTATTCAAATACAGTAAGGACAATACAATAAACATAATTGTCATGATTTTGTGACTTCTAGCTATATTTATCTGCCAAGAAGATGAGAGGGATAGAAAAAGCAACAACAAAAGGAGTACCAGGGCTGAGTCTTCACAAAGCCCAAACGTTGGCTATTTTGCTGTGCATACATGCTTAGTCCTTCAGTCATGTCCAACTCTGTGATCCTTTGGACTATAGCCTGCCAGGCTTCTCTGACCATGGGAATTTCCAGGCAAGAACACTGGAGTGGGTTGCCATTCCCTTCTCCAGGGGATCTTCTTGACCCAGGGACTGAATCCACATCTTCTGTGTCTCCTGCATTGCAGGAGGGTTCTTTAGCCAATGAGCCATTGGGGAAGCTCCAATTCTGTTGTAAAGTAACTTATATGTTTATAGCAATTTCATCATGAAAGTGCCTAATCATGGCTAGGTATAAAAACAAAAGAAAGCGAACAAAATAGACTGAGAAAGGCAGAAAAGTACAGGGACAACAAAATCAGGCAGGAAACTGAGTTGGCAGTGTCAAATAAATGGGAGAGGTCAAAGGAAAAATCAGAGTGCCTCCTGTCAAGTAAGAGTTGTGGGTTCCATTCCTGGATTGGGAAGATCCCCTAGAGAAGGAAATAGCAACTCACTCCATTATTCTTGCCTGAGAAATCCCACGAACAGAAGGGTGTAGCTGGCTACAGAACATGGGGTCCCAAAAGAATCTTAGCTATTAAAAAAGAAACAACTAAGATAATGCTAAGGAATTGAAACTGGAAGTATTTGCATTAAGTGTACAGAGTAACAGATTGCTAAAACATATTTCTTCTTGTTCTTTAATAGAAACAAGAAATCAAACCATGGATCAGAAGAAGCACATGAATCATATGCAGGGGAAATTCAGATAAATTCTTTCTACAGAAAGCAGTAGAGATCATTTTAAAAATATAACATAATTACATAATTTACTTCTTTTAAATGAACTATTTGGATAACCCTCTGCTTTTGTATGGTTCTGACTTCCACTACAGTCAGTTAGGGCTTCCCAGGTAGCTCAGCCGGTAAAGAATCTGCCTGAAACCCGGTTCAATTCCTAGGTCTGGAAGTTACTCTGGAGAAGGGATAGGTTACCCACTCCAGTATTCTTGGGCTTCCCTGGTGGCTCAGGCAGTAAAGAATCTGCCTGCATTGCAGGAGACCTGGGTTTGATCTCTGTGTTGGGAAGATTCCCTGAAAGAGGGCGTGGCAACCTACTCCAGTATTCTTGCCTGGAGAATCCCCATGGACAGAGGAGCCTGGTGGGCTACAGTCCATGGGGTCGCAAAGAGTTGGACATGATTGAGCAACTAAACACAGCACAGCACATCACCAGTTAAGACTATTCCATCATTCATTCATCCACTAGATTATGTACTATATTCAATGCACTATGCCAGAAAATACTTCTCAAATACAATAAAGATGTTGTTGTCATACAGTTTACTCTATGGAGATAAAAACAAACTAAATGATTATATATATAAATATATATATATAGATTCCATGTATTGAGAGAGTGTAATTTCCTCAGTTCTGTCTCACCACAGCAAAAATATGAAGCTCAAGGCGTGAGGGCGGGCCAACCCAGAAGAGAAGAGAAGCCCAGAGGCTCAATTTGGTTCCTCTTTTTACATGTATTTTCTCCTCCCCCGAGCCTGCCCTATATAAATTGAGCTAGTCAGGAGGGCTGTGTTTGTTTCACCTGAAGTTCCCACTCTGGTCCTCAGACTTTCCTTTTCTCTATTTTTTGGGCTTTTCCATTCTTTGTCTTTTAGCCACTGCCATTCTGGACTCCTTTTTCCTATTCTACCTACCTAACACATGAGAGCTTAAAACAAAAGAAGTTGACCAGACAAGGAAACATTTTTAAGAAAATACCACTTGACCTGATAACTGCAGATGAGAAAGCAATAAATGTGTTTGTTTGTACATTGTTTGTTCGGGGTTGGAGGGGGAGATTTGTGGTAGTAGTTATGTATGTAAGACGCTATATGCAAAAACCTTTGAATGCAAGAGAAAGCCAGATTTCAAATACTCTGTAACTGAAAACAGTCCAGTATTACCAGAATGTAGAAACAGACAGGGAGATAAAGCAGTTTCTGTATGCCATATTAAATATTTTAGTTTTATTCTAAAAGCAATTGGCTACCAAGGAACCCACTTAAGCAAGAGGTGTCATAACTAGATTGTATCTTGAGATCACCGGCTGCAGGGTGGAGAAGAGGTAATACAGAAGCCAGCACAAATAAAGAAAGATCACTTAGTAAGAGACTGAAATAGACCAGAAGATATGAAGCTGATTTAATCAACAGTTGGAAGGGGAAGAAACTGATGAATTTATAAGATATTTAGGAGGCTCAATTGACTGACAGGGTTTAGTGATGGATGGCATGGAAGTGAAGGTGAGGAAATTGTCAAGCATATCTTTTTTTGGCACAGTAGATGAATGATGGTATCATTTATTGAGATAGGGAACTCAGGAAGAACATCGTGTTTCGGAACAAGTGAAGTCAAGTGCTTTGTCTTTGAGATATCACATTGATATTCCCTTGAGACTTCTTGATGGCAATGCCAAGTTAGCAAATGAACATTCTGTTCTGGAGCTCAGTGAAGGGGTCTCGGCCTGTGCTGTGAGGTTTCTAATAGCTGGATGGACAAGAATAAAATTGCAATGATGTGGTCAGCAAAGTAGCAGGAAGTCCAGGACACTGAGTGTCATGAAACCGAATGAAAGAAGGTTTGGTTTTGGTCCATGTTGTTTTTTTCCAAAGGCGGGAGGTTGCAATTTAAAAATAGCGTCTAACCCTGCTATGTGTTAGTCACTCAGTCGTGTCTGACTCTTTGCGACCCCATGGACTATATAGTCCATGGAATTCTCCAAGTAAGAATACTGGAATGGGTTGCCATTTCCTTCTCCAGGGGACCTTACCAAAACAGAGGTCAAACCTGGGTCTCTGCATTGCAAGTGGATTCCTTACCATTGGAGCCACCAGGGAAGCCTCTAACCCTGCTGAGAGGTCAAATAAAGAAGTGAAAAAAAATGCAAAGTGGCTTTGGGGATATAGAAGTCATTTAATAATCTTAAACAAAGCTATTTGACAGAGTGAGATGGAAATCCCATTAGAGAAAGTTGAGGTGAGAGTGAGAAACGAGGAAATAGACATTGAAAATATTAAAACTCTGGTCAAGAAGTTGATCTTAAGAAAAGATGGGGGGAAGTGCTCTTCTTTCAGCTACTGTGAAGTAGCTGAAACTGAATTTATTCTAACATAATAAACTAGAACACTAGAAAAGCATATACCGAACACCAGACAAAGCATATACTGAACACCTATTCTCAGATATTGGACATTAGGCAAGGTGGCATGGCAACCCAGGAGAGAATGAGGTGCACTTGTATTTACCTTCCTTTTCCACCTAGAGATGCCTGGGCAAGAACAGTTATCCTAAGACAGTCACAGAATTCTGGCAGAAATGAGGAGATGGAGATGAGCATTCAGCAAAGGATGGTGGTGAAATTTGCAGGGCAAATTAACAAAGAGAAAAGTTACACAAGGGAAAGGCTCAGGAAATCTGCATAGGGCCTTTCTTAAATCTGCTGCTGAATAGTAAGCCACAAATGCATAGGTGGAAACTCCAAGAGGTTAATTAAAAAAAAAGAAAGAAAGAAAGAAAGAAATTTCAGGGGACTTTAAGGTTTGGGAGGTAGGAAGGGATTCAGAGGAAAAAAAAAAAAAAATATATATATATATATATATATATGGACAAATACTTGCTGAAAACTTTCTGAATTAATGAAAAGCATAAAAATATAGAGCCACAAAACACAAACATTCATACTAAAAACCTCATAATCAAATTGCTAAAAAATAAAATAAAAATTGGAAAAAAGCTAGAGAAAAGGCCTCTTTGTGTATATACAGTGGAGCAAAGATAATGCTCAGAAACTTCTCATGAGAAACAAGCAAGCCCCAAAGCAGTGAAATAATATTAATGTGCTGAAAGAAAGAACTCTGCAAACCCAGAATTTTTATCCAAAAAAATATTCTTCACAAATTCAGGAAAAAATAATAGCTTTTTTTTTTCTTTTCTTTTTTTTTTTTTTTTTCAGAAAAGTGTATCACTAGCAAAGCTGAATTACAATAGCATATGTTTTAGTTAGAAAGGATATATATGCACACTAACATTTTGGGTGTTATATTGTATTGCTTCTGCTTACTTTGAGTAGGTGGAGTTTTGACATGGCTTGGCTGCATGATGACTAGTGCTTTGTACTGAAACTCCCTAGATGGATTTTTAAATATTCCTCTCAGCTAATGGACATTGGTAACCATAGTATAAACACAGCCTAGATGAGTAGCTGAGGTTACAAAATTAGTTAATATCCCTCATATTGTGTAAATTAATTTCTGGTTCAGACTCATTTAAAAATATAATATTAAAAAATGACTTTAAAATGCAGTCCAATTTCAGTTTTTGGTTTATTATTTCCATGCATTATCTGGGAGAGTTTTATTATATTCTGCATATATATTTGTTTCACATTTGATGTCTTTAGTTCAGTAAAACTGGGATAAAACCAGTTGTTTGATAGAATAAACTAATGTGTGATTTATACTGATTTTAATTTTACTTGAATAATGCCTTCAGAATTATCTATTGCACCTTACTCAACCCAGAAGAGAGTTAATTAAAACTTTGTAGATTAATTGAGTAAATTTTAAGCATTTTAAAATGTAATTTATCCTCTGTTATTTTTAACTTTTGCTGTAATGTGTGAGCCAGTTTATTGAATATGGTAAAATATTTATTCTTTCTTTCAACCAGTATTTATTTTATATGAAATATTTTTCACTTAATAAATATGTATAGGAAAATTTATCTGCACCAGAGCTACACAGGCCTTTCTAAGAAAGAAAACATTCTGTGTTTCACTAGAAAATCAGGTTGAATAGAAATATACTTCCTATATTTTTTACTCACCAAACTCAAGAACATTTATTATCTAAAATGTGTTGGGTGCACATAACTTAAATGTAAAGAGTGAAAAAGGAGCTCATTTCATCCATTCAGACAGTTCTCATAGAAAGAATTTACTGTCAGTCCAAATGGAAATAGCTTAACATGATAAATGTTTTTTAGAGTTGAGTCTGTCCACCAAAAGTAGATTTATAAATTCAAAAAAATCCTATGCATATATATTCAGATTGCTGTAAGATTTTGACAATATTGAATATTGCTTTAAATAAAGATTTCCTCCTCCAGTTCAAAAAATTATTTTTTATGAGTATGACTTTATTTACAAAAAAGGATTTGAAAATGTTTTCTTATTTTGTTTCCAGTTGAGTATTCAGATGAGCACACTATATTCTTTGCATTTTATGACACATAAGTATTATAGATGGTCTTTTCCAACATGTAGCACTTGAGTCACCTAACTGTCTTTTCTGGCAAATAATATATTTTGCACACATCTGACCAAAGGTCAGATCAGGCCATGGTCACCTACATGGAAACCAAAAATTGCAGGCAAAAACTTCAATAAGAACAGGAAAATAGTGCACAAGCATGCGCATATATGTATACCACATACATGTGCATAAACATACGTGTTCATGTGCACTCACACACCATGCATAACATAACTTGAAATAATGAGGCTTGGAAAAAAAAAAAAAAACAGTAAAGCATGTTTATACAGCATTTCCCAATGAAAGTCACAAAGGGAATAAGGCATAGGCCCTGTAATTGATGATCAAAAGCACTTATGAATAATGAGAGAAGACTGCAAAATATTTGTATCAATCTTTACAGACATCCTTTCTTACACTGATAAAAGCATATCCAGTACTGCCAGAGACAATTCCATTGATGTATCATTAGTAGCATCCATCAATCTACAACCTGCATTGAGATATCAGTGAAATTTGACAGTCTTCTGATTGTACTTTCTAAACCCTGAATCTTTCTGCTTTTGATCCTCCCCACTTCAATCTCCAGCCAATTTTAACTCAAGATCTTGCTCCATTGCATTTTGTAACTGCTTGATATATTTGTAGGTTAATGCTTCATGTTTTAAGCCTCATAACAGAGAAAATATAAGAACATAAGCTTCTACTAAGTTGCTACCTTTCTCTTCATTTTACCCCAGACACTAGGTTTCTTTAAAGCAAACAATGTTTAAAATAATTCCTTTATATTCTTTAATTCAGAATACATGTTTACCAAGCATTGTCAGACTTTTATTTTGGGGGGCTCCAAAATCACTGCAGATGGTGATTGCAGCCATGAAATTAAAAGACGCTTACTCCTTGGAAGGAAAGTTATGACCAACCTGCTGCTGCTGCTCAGTCACTTCAGTCGTGTCTGACTTTGTGCGACCCCATAGATGGCAGCCCACCAGGCTCCCCCATCCCTGGGATTCTCCAGGCAAGAACACTGGAGTGGGTTGCCATTTCCTTCTCCAATGCGTGAAAGTGAAAAGTGAAAGTGAAGTCGCTCAGTCCTGTGCGACTCTTCGCGACCCCATGGACGGCAGCCCACCAGGCTCCTCTGCCCATGGCATTTTCCAGGCAAGAGTACTGGAGTGGGGTGCCATTGCCTTCTCCGATGACCAGCCTAGATAGCATATTAAAAAGCAGAGACATTACTTTGCCAACAAAGGTCCATCTAGTCAAGTCTATGGTTTTTCCAGTGGTCATGTATGGATGTGAGAGTTGGACTGTGAAGAAAGCTAAGTGCAGAAGAATTGATGCTTTTGAACTGTGGTGGTGGAGAAGACTCTTGAGATTCCCTTGGAATGCAAGGAGATCCAACCAGTCTATCCTAAAGGAGATCAGTACTGGGTGTTCATTAGAAGGACTGAAGCTAAAGCTGAAACTCCAATACTTTGGCTACTTCATGCAAAGAGTTGACTCATTGGAAAAGACCCTGATGCTGGGAGGGATTGGGGGCAGGAGGAGAAGGGGACGACAGAGAATGAGATGGCTGGATGGCATCACCGACTCGATGGACATGAGTTTGAGTGAACTCCGGGAGATGGTGATAGACAGGGAGGCCTGGCGTGCTGTGATTCATGGGTCGCAAAGAGTTGGACACGACTGAGCGACTGAACTGAACTGAACTGAAACATTTTTCTAATTTTTCTAGACAGCATTATCATTTATTTTTATAATATTTAAATTAATCAGTTTGCTTTAATATGCTTTAAAACCAATTGGAAGAAGTACCAAAATATCTCAATATTTAGTTTTTAAAACTGAATATATAATATTTGAATCTACTTCACATTAAGCTAATGCTACATTAAGCAATTCATGTGATAGGCTTTAATATAGGCTAATTTAAATAAATACCACTCAAAGGAATTTTTGTTAAGTACCTGTGCAAGATAGACTAGCAATAACTCAGTGGGTCTGCATTCATGGATCCTGTTCACAATGGAATCGCAGTGTAATATGACCATATACAAGGTTCAAATGAGAATTTGCATGGTCCCTTTTTATTACACATTTCTAACATATATTTACTTATACACCCCATTCATGAATCGTTACTAGAGTGTGTAACAGTAATAATTATAAGGATGATAACAGTTTACATTTATTTAAAGCATACTATGTTCCTGGTCTATACTTTAGGCAAGGTTTTTTCAGCTAACCCCCACAAAAGCCTTAAGAAATAAGTAGTATTACCCTACTTTTACAGAAGAGGAAACTAAAGTTCAGAAAAACTAAGAAAGTTATCATATTATATGAAGAATACATGAGACACATTCAGACAGTAGAGAACTGTTTGAGTCATCAGAAATAAATTAATATAGGACAAAAACCAGTGGAAAATAGGAGTGGATAAATAGTATGAACAAAATGCAGTTATTGAGAGTCAGAATAAGGTGTTCAAAGAGAATGTAAAGAATGCTCAACAGTTCTGGAATCAAACCAGAAAGATTCCCATCTTCATCACTTACTAATTACATTACCTTGGGCAAATTTCACTGGGTGTAAAATAAGTATATTACTAATACCTCACAGGCTTGTTGTGAAGATTAAATGAGATGAATGAGATGACGGATGGTAGAAGTAATTTGTATTGTACATGCTCAATAACTTCTAATCACCGACCTGATCCTATAGGTAGACGGGGATAACATTGCAAAAGTCTTCAAGACATTGCTCTGTTGTAAATAATATATTAGAAAAGACATGAATTGGAAGTAGACATGCCCATTAAGAAGCTAAACTGCATTAGTTTCTGGAATTTACTCTTTTAGAGCCTGTTAGTAGTACTGAAATGTAATATAATGGAAAGTAAGGGGAGGGTGGGAAATCAAAGAAAGAAAAGACATTTGTGAAACAAAGTCTTGGACAAAGTCTGAATAGAGTTCAGGCTTCCAAATTTAAACAGTCAGAAATGTTAATAGATGGACTTTCTTTTTTTTTTTTTTTTTGTAATTTAATATTTATTTATGATAATAGTAATTCACATACACACATAATTATGAATATTTGCATTCTGCTTCTGCTTTAAAACAGAACCGTGATCTTCTTGAGCGTATGCACTTATATTTGTATTCTTAAGGGCTAACACAAGAGAATTTCAGTCAGTTCAGTTCAGTTGCTCAGTCATATTTGACTCTTTGCGACCCCATGGACTGCAGCATGCCAGGCTTCGCTGTCTATCACCAACTCCTGGAGCTTACTCAAACTCATGTCCATTGAGTTGGTGATGCCATCCAACCATCTCATCCTCTTTCGTCCCCTTCTCCTCCCACCTTCAATCTTTCCGAGCATCAGGGTCTTTTCAAATGAGTCAGTTCTTCACATCAAGTGGCCAAAGTATTGGAGTTTCAGCTTCAGCATCAGTCCTTCCAATGAATATTCAGGACTGATTTCCTTTAGGATGGACTGATTGGATCTCCTTGCAGTCTAAAGGACTCTTAAGGGTCTTCTCCAATAAGAAGCTCAATTCAAAAGCTCAATTCTTCAGCGCTCAACTTTCTTTATAGTCCAACTTTCACATCTATACATGTCTACTGGAAAAACCATAGCTTTGACTAGACGGATCTTTGTTGGCAAAGTAATGTCTCTGCTTTTTAAGAACTTTTCTTCCCAGGAGCAAGTGTCTTTAATTTCATGGCTGCAGTCACCATCTGCAGTGATTTTGGAACTCCCCCAAAATAAAGTCTCTCACTGTTTCTGTTGTTTCCCTATCTATTTGCCATGAAATGATGGGACCAGATGCCACAATCTTAGTTTTCTGAATGTTGAGTTTTAAGCCAACTTTTCACTCTCCTCTTCCACTGTCATCAAGAGGCTCTTAAGTTCTTCACTTTCTGCCCTAAGAATGATGTCATCTGCATATCTGAGGTTATTGCTATTTCTCCTGGCAATCTTTTCTTTTTTTTTTTTTTTTTAAGATTTTGCATTGTATTTTTTTTAATTTAATTTTATTTTTAAACTTTACATAATTGTATTAGTTTTGCCAAATATCAAAATGAATCCACCACAGGTATACATGTGTTCCCCACCCTGAACCCTTCTCCCTCCTCCCTCCCCATACCATCCCTCTGGGTCGTCCCAGTGCACCAGCCCCAAGCATCCAGTATCGTGCATCGAACCTGGACTGGCAACTCGTTTCATACATGATATTTTACATGTTTCAATGCCATTCTCCCAAATCTTCCCACCCTCTCCCTCTCCCACAGATTCCATAAGACTGTTCTATACATCAGTGTCTCTTTTGCTGTCTCGTACACAGGGTTATTGTTACCCTCTTTCTAAATTCCATATATATGCGTTAGTATACTGTATTGGTGTTTTTCTTTCTGGCTTACTTCACTCTGTATAATAGGCTCCAGTTTCATCCACCTCATTACAACTGATTCAAATCCATTCTTTTTAATGGCTGAGTAATACTCCATTGTGTATATGTACCACAGCTTGCTTATCCATTCATCTGCTGATGGACATCTAGGTTGCTTCCATGTCCTGGCTATTATAAACAGTGCTGCGATGAACATTGGGGTACACGTGTCTCTTTCCCTTCTGGTTTCCTCAGTGTGTATGCCCAGCAGTGGGATTGCTGGATCATAAGGCAGTTCTATTTCCAGTTTTTTAAGGAATCTCCACACTGTTCTCCATAGTGGCTGTACTAGTTTGCATTCCCACCAACAGTGTAAGAGGGTTCCCTTTTCTCCACACCCTCTCCAGCATTTATTGCTTGTAGACTTTTGGATCGCAGCCATTCTGACTGGTGTGAAATGGTACCTCATAGTGGTTTTGATTTGCATTTCTCTGATAATGAGTGATGTTGAGCATCTTTTCATGTGTTTGTTAGCCATCTGTATGTCTTCTTTGGAGAAATGTCTATTTAGTTCTTTGGCCCATTTTTTGATTGGGTCATTTATTTTTCTGGAATTGAGCTGTAGGAGTTGCTTGTATATTTTTGAGATTAGTTGTTTAACAGTTGCTTCATTTGCTATTATTTTCTCCCATTCTGAAGGCTGTCTTTTCACCTTGCTAATAGTTTCCTTTGATGTGCAGAAGCTTTTAAGGTTAATTAGGTCCCATTTGTTTATTTTTGCTTTTATTTCCAATATTCTGGGAGGTGGGTCATAGAGGATCCTGCTGTGATGTATGTCAGAGAGTGTTTTGCCTATGTTCTCCTCTAGGAGTTTTATAGTTTCTGGTCTTATGTTTAGATCTTTAATCCATTTTGAGTTTATTTTTGTGTATGGTGTTAGAAAGTGTTCTAGTTTCATTCTTTTACAAGTGGTTGACCAGATTTCCCAGCACCACTTGTTAAAGAGACTGTCTTTAATCCATTGTATATTTTTGCCTCCTTTGTCAAAGATAAGGTGTCCATATGTGCATGGATTTATCTCTGGGCTTTCTATTTTGTTCCATTGATCTATATTTCTGTCTTTGTGCCAGTACCATACTGTCTTGATAACTGTGGCTTTGTAGTAGAGCCTGAAGTCAGGTAGGTTGATTCCTCCAGTTCCATTCTTCTTTCTCAAGATCACTTTGGCTATTCGAGGTTTTTTGTATTTCCATACAAATTGTGAAATTATTTGTTCTAGCTCTGTGAAGAATGCTGTTGGTAGCTTGATAGGGATTGCATTGAATCTATAGATTGCTTTGGGTAGTATACTCATTTTCACTATATTGATTCTTCCAATCCATGAACATGGTATATTTCTCCATCTATTAGTGTCCTCTTTGATTTCTTTCACCCGTGTTTTATAGTTTTCTATATATAGGTCTTTAGTTTCTTTAGGTAGATATATTCCTAAGTATTTTATTCTTTCTGTTGCAATGGTGAATGGAATTGTTTCCTTAATTTCTTTTTCTGTTTTCTCATTATTAGTATATAGGAATGCAAGGGATTTCTGGGTATTGATTTTATATCCTGAAACTTTACTATAGTCATTGATTAGTTCTAGTAATTTTCTGGTGGAGTCTTTAGGGTTTTCTATGTAGAGGATCATGTCATCTGCAAACAGTGAGAGTTTTACTTTTTCTTTTCCAATTTGGATTCCTTTTATTTCTTTTTCTGCTCTGATTGCTGTGGCCAAAACTTCCAAAACTATGTTGAATAGTAACGGTGAAAGTGGGCACCCTTGTCTTGTTCCTGACTTTAGAGGAAATGCTTTCAATTTTTCACCATTGCGGATAATGTTTGCTGTGGGTTTGTCATATATAGCTTTTATTATGTTGAGGTATGTTCCTTCTATTCCTGCTTTCTGGAGAGTTTTGATTATAAATGGATGTTGAATTTTGTCAAAGGCTTTCTCTGCATCTATTGAGATAATCATATGGTTTTTATTTTTCAATTTGTTAATGTGGTGTATTACATTGATTGATTTGCGGATATTGAAGAATCCTTGCATCCCTGGGATAAAGCCCACTTGGTCATGGTGTTTGATCTTTTTAATGTGTTGTTGGATTCTGATTGCTAGAATTTTGTTAAGGATTTTTGCATCTATGTTCATCAGTGATATTGGCCTGTAGTTTTCTTTTTTTGTGGCATCTTTGTCAGGTTTTGGTATTAGGGTGATGGTGGCCTCATAGAATGAGTTTGGAAGTTTACCTTCCTCTGCAATTTTCTGGAAGAGTTTGAGCAGGATAGGTGTTAGCTCTTCTCTAAATTTTTGGTAGAATTCAGCTGTGAAGCCGTCTGGACCTGGGCTTTTGTTTGCTGGAAGATTTTTGATTACAGTTTCAATTTCCGTGCTTGTGATGGGTCGGTTAAGATTTTCTATTTCTTCCTGATCGAGTTTTGGAAAGTTGTACTTTTCTAAGAATTTGTCCATTTCTTCCACGTTGTCCATTTTATTGGCATATAATTGTTGATAGTAGTCTCTTATGATCCTTTGTATTTCTGTGTTGTCTGTTGTGATCTCTCCATTTTCATTTCTAATTTTATTGATTTGATTTTTCTCCCTTCGTTTCTTGATGAGTCTGGCTAATGGTTTGTCAATTTTATTTATCCTTTCAAAGAACCAGCTTTTGGTTTTGTTGATTTTTGCTATGATCTCTTTTGTTTCTTTTGCATTTATTTCTGCTCTAAGTTTTAAGATTTCTTTCCTTGTACTAACCCTGGGGTTCTTCATTTCTTCCTTTTCTAGTTGCTTTAGGTGTAGAGTTAGGTTATTTATTTGACTTTTTTCTTGTTTCTTGAGGTGTGCCTGTATTGCTATGAACTTTCCCCTTAGGACTGCTTTTACCGTGTCCCATAGGTTTTGGGTTGTTGTGTTTTCATTTTCATTCGTTTCTATGCAAATTTTGATTTCTTTTTTGATTTCTTCTGTGATTTGTTGGTTATTCAGCAGTGTGTTGTTCAGCCTCCATATTTTGGAATTTTTAATAGTTTTTCTCCTGTAATTGAGATCTAATCTTACTGCATTGACTTTCATCTAGACTTATCAAATGTTTTAGTTTCATCTGTAATATGCCTGCCAAGTATTTTTAGAACATATATTGAACAAACTGCTGAACAGAATAAGCTTCTTAAAATAGATCATTTTTTTTCCAGGCAACTTTTAACTGTATAAAAGCAAACTCCTCAAATATCTGACCCCAAGAATCTCATATCTATCTTGTGTCCATAATACTAGTGTCTGAATCTATATAGTGTGATACCATTTCCACACACAGAGTCTTTCAGATAACCTAGCCTCTGATAAATTTTCTACAAATAAAATCCCTCAGACTGTTCACTTGTTTGCAAACTGAGCTCTTTTATTCATTTTTATTAAGGTAACTGATTTATAATACTATATAACTGTCATGTGTTCAACATTATAATTTTACTTCTGTACACTAACAAGGTGCTCACCACCAAAAAATCAGTTTCCAACCATCACCAGTTGACTTCCTTTACCCATTTCATCCTCCCCCAACCCTTTTCCTCTGGTAACTGCTCCTCTGTTCTCTGTGTCTACATGTTTGTTTTTGCTTATTTATTTTTTTATATTCCAACTATTAGTGAAATTATACTATAATTTTCTTTCTCTACCTAACTTGTTTTACTTTACATAATACCTTCAAGCTCTATCCATGTTTTCAGAATGAAAAAAAAAAATCATTCATTTTATGACTGAGTAGTATTCCACTGTGTATCTATATATATACACAAATATATATATATATATGTATGTATATATACCACCTCTTCTTTATCCATTCATTTAAAAGAAAAGAACAAAGCTGAGTTTTTGAATCTTCTCACTATCTTTGCTCTTCATTATTGAACTCTGCCCTGATGTGTATTAAAGAGTAGAGCTCGACATAGGGCCTTTCTACTTGAAGAGTGTTCACAGTGTAGCATGATACAGGAAGCAAAATACTTTGGTACACACAGTGCTGGAACAGAGATATATCTAATGTGCTAGTGACAGAGGTATATCAACTTACTTTGCCTAGAGAGCAGTGGCTTCTGTAAAGACAGAAGTCTTCACAATAGGATAATAATTGACCTTGAATGACTAGGAATGTCTGAGTTGGAAGAGCATGATATCAGTCCCTAGCTTTCAACATATGAAATTTGAAGAAAAACTATGGCATGCTGAAGAAAAGCTGTGAATCCATGAGGGATGAATGCAGTTTAGAGTTCATGAAGAATAAGTTTGGAAAACAAAATTGGCAAAGAAGATGAGAACAGACTTTGAATGATTTTGTATAATACACTAATATCATAGCAAAAGAACATATCTGCAAATGAAATGGCTTATTGCTCTTAAGATCATTAAAATTACTAATTTCCTTTGTTCATACTTATTTTTACTATCAAGTTTATGTTTTACCCAACTGGAATTTAAGCAATTAAATTCATTGGATCCAACATAGAAGTAATCAGTCAAGCATATGACAACTTTTTTCTATCATGACTGTATTACATATTTTCTTACCTTTCTATTTTCCCATGCTCCTTAAGTTTGCTTATTATATTATGACATAAAGCATAATGGCTAGAATACAGTACATTTGACCCACACACAGAGTCAGGGTTAAGGGCTACAACCTTCCACACTGTCGAAACTCTGTGTATAACTTTATAGTGGGCTCTCTGTATTCATGGCTCTGCATCCACAGATTCGACCAAGCAGGCAGACCGTGTAGTAGTGATAGCCTACGGTGAATGATGTCAGATTCGTGATCTCTGAAGAAGATTTAGCTTTGGGACCAGGGACGAAGCTTGATCACTCAAGAGCTTTTGTGTAGCACAGTTTTATTAAAGTGAAAAAAGGACAGAGAAAGCCTCTGACATAGATATCAGAAGGGGGATAGAGAGTGCCCCCCTCACTAGTCTTATCAAGGCCTTATATACTTTTACCAGACCCACTCCCACAGTATACATCTTAAATTAACAAGATCAGAACTAACAATAGAAAGGTCTTATAAGACCCACTCCCACAATATATGTCTTAAGATAACAAGATTAGTCAAAAGTTTCTTGTTAAGGAAAATCATGTCCTCCAGCAACATTGTTATATTGACTAAGAAAAAGTTAAGTCGCTAGCTCAGTCACGTCCAACTCTTTGCGACCCCATGGACTGTAGCCCACCAGGCTCCTCTGTCCATGGGATTCTCCAGGCAAGAATACTGGAGTGGGTTGCCATTTCCTTCTCCAGGGGATCTTCCCAACCCAGGTCTTCTGCATTGCAGGCAGATGCTTTAACCTCTGAGACACCAGGGAAAACAACTAAGATAAAGCAATGTAGAAAAAACATTTGTCCTTTTCTCCTTGAAAGCCCCAGACCCCTTTCTCCTCAAGGGCTCCAGACCCCTTTCTCTGCCTGGGGAGCCCTGGACTTCTTATCAACCTACCTAGGAATTGACTGTCAGTCGTACATCTTTATTGGAAAATATCTGTACAAGTGGACCACAGCAGTTCAATTCACTATTTTTTTTAACAGCCAAATGTACTAATATTATAAATTCTGGCTATTATATCATACATCACATGCAAAAGTTAAATAGAAACAGATCATAGACCTAAATATAAAATTTACAGCTTGTAAAATATCTAAAATAAAATAAAAGAGGAAGTTTCTGTGACCTTGGAGTAGACAATAGTTTCTAATATACAGCACCGAAAGCAAAAAAAAAGAAAACAACAATGAAAATCACTAAGTTGGCCTCAATCAAAATTAAGACTTTTTCTCAAAAGTCAAACATTCAAGCCACAGGTGAGGAAAAAATAATTACAAATCACATATCTAATAAAGTGTTTGTGCCCAGAATATATAAGGATATTAAAAATGGGTAAAATATTTTAGAAGTTACTTCACAAAAGAAGCACCTGGCTAATAATTATTTGAAAAGATGCTCAACATCTTTTCCATTAGGAAAAAGCAAATTAAAGTTACATGAGACCAACAGGGACTGACTATATAGCACAGGGAACTATATTCAGTATTCTGTAGTAACCTATAAGGAAGAGAATGCAAAAAAAGAATATATACATATGTATATTCAGTTATATATATATATATATATACTGAATCACTTTGCTATACATCTGAAAGTAACATGATATTGTAAGTCAACTATATTTCAATAAAAATGGTATCTATATAAAACACACACAGAAAAAAGACATAAGCTACCAGTACATATCTATTAGAGTAGCTAAAATTTTAAAAGCTAATATATCAATTATTGTTGAGGATGGATAAACTGGAACACTCATACACTGCTGGTAGAAATGTAAAATAGTACAACCACTTTGGAAAATTGTTTGGTAGCAGCTTACAAAGTTAAACATATATCTACCATATGTATTGTATTCCATAGGTATTTACCCAAAAGAAATAAAATTGCATGTCCATACAAAGGTATATATATATATAGATAGATAGATAGATAGATATAGATATAGATATTTATAACAGCTTTATTTATAATCATCCAAAACTAAAAACTACCCAAAATGGATAAATGTGGTACATCCACACATTGGAATATTATTAATCAAAATAAATGAGCTACAATTCATGAAAATACATGGATGTATTTCAAAATAATCATGCTGAGTGAAAAACCCAGATCAAAAGAGTACATGGTATTAATGTCATGTAATTTGCATTCAAGAAAATGCAAATTAATATGTAAATAACAGCTGATAAGTGATTGTTTGGGTGAGAAGAGGTGGATACAGAAAGGCAGGTGGGAAGAATCACAAAGGAACAGAAGGAAGTTAAAAGGATTATGACTATGTTAATTTTTGTGAGTGTAGTGTTTCACAAACATACATATATTTCAAAACTATAAAATTCTCCACTTTAAATACACACATCTAATTGTGTGTCAATTATATTTCAATGTGTGTGTTTAGTCGTATCCAGCTCTTTGCGACCCTGTGGACCGTAGCCCGCCAGGATCCTCTGTCCATGGGATTTCCCAGGCAAGAATACTGGAATGGGTTACTATTTCCTCCTCCAGGGGATCTTCCTGACCCAGGGATTGAACCCACATCTTCTGTGTCTCTGCATTGGCAGAAAAGTCCTTTACCACTGAGCTACCTAAAATATCAGATAAATTCTTCAGTTTCAACATAGCCTCCAACAGTTTACTGGATGATGAATGTCCTCTATATTGTTTTTGTGTGAGTCATGGTCCTCACTAATAAACAGCAAAATTGATATTTCTAACCCATTTTTTAAGAACCCAGAAAAGAAGGATTGTGACTTACATGGAAAGCATCTCATGAAGCCTGGGAATAAGGCATCTGATAGGAGACCTGACTAATCATAAGGAGAAAAACAGTCAAATAGTTTTGGGCATTTGGGCCCATCCCTTCATAGCAAATAGATGAGGAAGAAGTAGAAACAGTAACAGATTTTGTTTTCTTGGGCTCCAAAATCAATGCCGTGACTGCAGCCACAAAATTAAGATGCTTGCTCCTTGGAAGAAAAGATATGACAAACCTAGACAGCATATTAAAAAAGAGACATCACTTTGCCAGCAAAGGTCCATGTAGTCAAAGCTATGGTTTTTCCAGTAGTCATTATGTATGTAAGAGTTGGACCATAAAGGAGGCTGAGCACTGAAAAACTGATGCTTTTGAATTATGGTGCTGCAGAAAATACCTGAAACTCCCTTGGACAGCAAGGAGATCAAACAAGACAATCCTAAAGGAAATCAATGCTAAATATTCACTGGAAGGACTGATGCTAAAGCTGAAGCTCTGGTTCTTTGGCATCTGATGTGAAGGGCCATCTCATTTGTAAAGACCCTCATGCTGGGAAAGACTGAGGCAGGAGGAGAAGGGGACAATAGAGGATGAAATGGTTGGATGGTATCAAGGACTCAGTAGACAGTAGTCTGAGCAAACTCCAGAAGCTAGTAAAGGACAAGGAAGCCTGGTGTGCTGCAGTTCATGGTGTTGCAAAGAGTCTGACACAACTGAGTGACTGAATGGAACTGAAATTAATTATTATTATTATTTGAATTTGAAATCATAATAAAATATGGTGAATACTCTTCCTTTTCCATCACTGATCTAGAAGGAATGAAATCGGAATGTCTCTAGAAGAATATTCTCTATTACACTATCTAGTTCTATGAGAAATTTCTAGGAATATTTCTACTTAAATGAAAAAACAAACCCCAGGGACACTATAATCAAGGCTCTAAGGCTTTATATAGGAGTGATGAAGAACTTTTAATTCTTCAGGTAGTTAGTAGAAGCTTGTTTGATGTTTTTCAGATAAAAACATTATCTGAAAAATGTCATCTAAATGATGTAAAAAGTGATGGTTGAAACCACAAGTAACATGTGGATTCAGATAAAGGGAGACAGAAACAGAGATATCATTTGGGAAGTGTATTACTAATTCCTTGGTCAAATGAGGAGAACAGATCTGTTCCTAACACAGAACAATGTCTAGGTTCGGCACCTTTAGAACTTCCATTGTTAATGGCACTCCATACTGACTACACTGGGCTGGTTCAAGAACACCTTCTCTGTCATTATCACCACTCTGATCTACAGCAGACCTCAATATTTTGATCAATGTTAATGAGGACATTTTAAAAGGACTGAAGAGTGATAGATACAATATTGACTTTGGGCCCTACATTTGAAATTGAGAGGATGAGTAGATTTTAATAAGAAATGTCCACTATACACACACACACAAACACACACACACACATATATATATATATGAAATATAGCTATGTTTCTGGAGTACTGAAGAGAGTTTATGTTGATGAAGTCTTTGGAAGCCATATGTATAGAAGTGAGATTAAAGCTTTAGAAGTAAAAGAAGTATCTAAGGGAAGGAATATACACAAAGAAAAGAACAGCAGACCAGTGATTAAAGCAAAGAGGTGGGGGAATATAAACAAATATAAGAGAAGACAAAGTGTTTACTGAAATGGGAGTTACCAGGCTTGCATCGACTAGTGCCTACTTTCTAGGTTAAGAATTTGAGGATTCTTTGCTCACTTTGCATTGAATTTTCTTTTGGCATAATTTTATTTTTTAAGAAATGTACTTGGAAGCACGAAAACATTTTAATATGCAAGAATAATAAAAAGCTAATACATGTATATTCAATTAAAAACATGCTTCTGTGACCACTGATACCATCCTGGTGGAATATCTTTCATATGCTATTCAAAGGAGCTCTGTGGTTCTATAGAGAAACACATTTTCTGGCAGAAGTTCGAAAGCATTTCTGGTATTAAAAAGAAAATCAATGAGGAAAAAAGCAAGAAGGATGAGTGGTAAACTCTCATTTAAAATCTTGTACACTCAACAGAATATCTTTCTGCAGCCTTTCAATGAGACAGGACTTCTTTAATTTGAACTGAAACAGGCTGTGTTCTATATTTCTTAGCTTGGCTGACATAGAGGTCATAGATTTACTATGGGACAAGTAATAATCGCTTACATACTTCTTAAATTTAGATTTGGCCTAGATATTTTTTTTTCTGAAATGTTAAGAGACATGGCAATAAAATTAAACTGCTGCTTTTTATCATTTTGAACTTGCAAAGTTTAAAAAATATTGTAAAATAAATTGTGCTTAAGGAAACCACTGAACTTATTAAGTCTGTCTCTTTAAAATGATTGAGTCATTTTATCTCCCAATCAGCCTTGAATTGTTTTCTAAATGATCTTAGCGCATTGTCTGAATAGCCTTTCTTAGCAGGCATGCACAAACATATACAAATGTGAGAATAAAATTATGCTAACTATAATAGTGTTCCGTGTGACTCTTTGACATTTTTTACTTGGTACCTGCTACTACGCTCCCTAAGGTCGAACCCTAGTCATTGTTGTCACAGCAGAGTATTGGATTCAGTTCAGTTCAGCTCAGCCGCTCAGTCGTATGCAACTCTTTGCGACCCCGTGAATTGCAGCACTCCAGGCCTCCCTGTCCATCACCAACACTGGGAGTTCACCCAAACCCATGTCCACCGAGTCGGTGATGCCATCCAGCCATCTCATCCTCTGTCGGCCCCTTCTCCTCCTACCCCCAATCCCTCCCTGCATCAGAGTCTTTTCCAATGAGTCAACTCTTTGCATGAGGTAGCCAAAGTACTGGAGTTTCAGCTTTAGCATCAGTCCTTCCAAAGAACACCCAGGACTGATCTCCTTTAGAATGGATTGGTTGGATCTTCTTGCAGTCCAAGGGACTCTCAGGAGTCTTCTCCAACACCACAGTTCACCACAGCTCAGCCTTCTTCACAGTCCAACTCTCATATCCATACATGACTGCTGGAAAAACCATAGCCTTGACTAGACGGATCTTTGTTGGCAAAGTAATGTCTCTGCTTTTGAATATGCTATCTAGTTTGGTCATAACTTTCCTTCCAAGGAGTAAGCATCTTTTAATTTCATGGCTGCAATCACCATATACAGTGATTTTGGAGCCCCCAAAAAATAAAGTCTGACACTGTTTCCACTGTTTCCCCATCTATTTCCCATGAAGTGATGGGACCAGATGCCATGATCTTAGTTTTCTGAATGTTGAGCTTTAAGCCAACTTTTTCACTCTCCTCTTTCACTTTCATCAAGAGGCTTTTTAGTTCTTCTTCACTTTCTGCCATAAGGGTGGCAGCTGAGGTAGAAATGTATTAATGTTAGGTGAGTATGGGTGTTGGGCCATGAGGTCTGGTAAGTTTAGAGCAGTTCGCAAGAGTAGAAATGGACAGAAGAGACTTAGTGGCTGATTGGATGTGGGCAATAAAGGAGAGAAGGATGAAGCAGAAATGAATTTCAGGTTGATGTTATCAACAATGGAAGAGATAGAGAAGATTATGTAATGACATAGGATTCACTGGAATTAAAGCCAGTTCAGGCATTCCTGGTGGCTCAGTCAGTAAAAAATCCACATGCAATGCCAGAGACCTGGGCTCAATCCCCAGGTTGAGAGGATTCCCTGGAGGAGGGCATGGCAACCCACTTCAGTATTCTTCCCTGGAGAATCCCCATGGACAGAGGAGCCTGGCAGGCTACAGTCCACAGGGTCGCAAAGAGTCAGGCACGACTGAAAGACTAAGCACAAAACAGCATAAAGCCAGTGTGGAGGATTCTAGGAAAGGGGCAGAGAAGCTTAAAGATGGTTGTGAACTGAATGAGAAACAAATGGCATGATCTGGGCTTAACGGCATCTAGTTTGGAAATACCAATTCTGCTATTGCTAGTCTCATCTCTGCTTTACTTTCCACACAGCCAATAGAATGATCCTTTTGAAATACAGTAGAACATTTTGCTGTCTGCTAAAATCCCTTCAATGAATTATCATCTTCCTTAAAAGGAATTTCACCATCTTCACCCTCCACCCTCATCCCCAGCCTGTGATCACTGCTTCAATTTCCTCTCATTCTGCACCTTGTTTACTTTCCTTTGTCCCAAGTAGTCTCCTTACTTGTCTATGATTAATGCCAAGTAATTCCAGGCTCTGCCTGGAAAGACTATATTCCAGATATCCTCATTGGTAACCCCATTATTTTGTTAACATCTCTACTTAAAACTCACCTTATCAGAAAGACCCTCATTAACAAACATCTAAAAAACATTTATTTTTTTCTTTCCCTACTCTGGCTTAATTTTCTCCTCAGTCTTCATCACACCTCTATTAATTATATAGTAATATGTTTATTAAGAATATAAGCTTCTTGAGAATAGGGACTTTTTTCCTTCCCTCATGTAACTCCAATGCATAGAACATAGTATGTACTTAATTCAAACTTGTGAGTTGATTATCAATTTTGTTCAGCACTTCTGCTCACCAATGTCCTCTTCTCTTACACCTCTGCCTTTTTTAAGTACCAGTGGAAACTCTTTTGATAAATCTCTACTAACTCAACTTTCCAGGCATTTGTTCCCTCTCTGAAGGCTGGTGTCCAGAGGACACTGAAATCTCACCGCTGTTAGACTACTTCCTAGCAGTATTATTTACTTCTTCTACTAGTAAATCAATAGCACTGGCTTCCAATCTGTTTCTACCAGTTGGACTTGTCAGTGTCATTGCATAAAGTAATTTATTATTATGTAAATCAATATGATATGAGTGTGAAAGGAAAAAAACTGTTATTTCTGTGAAAACTAATTTGAATAATATGAAAAGCCTTGATAAATGGGATTTATATTTTAAAACATTGCTATTGGCTGCCAGCTTTAAAAGACTGAGGGAAAAAAGGTCATAAACATCCAGAATTATTCACTCAGTATGATTATATATGCACATAGCCTTATTCTATTTTAAATATATTCAAACTGGAAACCTTAGATAATGCCTTATGGGTGTGGTTTATGCCAAAAGAATGATGTTGAATTTCGATCAGTGAAAAAGAAAAGTCTTTGCTATGCATCAAAAAAACAGAAATGTATATTTATATGTTTCAGGTTAAAGTAAAATATTCAGGGCATTTATGAATATTTTTAACTCTCCATTTAACTGTTTTTTCCCCTTAATTAACACTGCTAACATTTATTAGGTAAATTGATTTCTTGTTAAGCTAACCCCATAGTCTCCATATTTTGCCCTTCCCTCATTCATCTCAGCACAGATGAAAATGAAGTTCCATCTTGTGTATATACTTGGATCTACTGGCTTTGGTTGACCTTACTTCCATGTCAAAAAGCCACCTGTATTAGTTTCCTAGGGCTGCCATAACAAAGCACAAAACATTGGATTTGTTGTGCTTAATTCTCTCGTGATTCTGGAAGCCAGAAGTTTGAAATCCAGGTGTCTGTGGGATTATGCTGCCTCTGAAGTGCAAGGGAAGGATCTGTTCCAGATCTATCTCCCAGCTTCTGGTTGTTCCTTGGCTTGTGGTTATTAACTCCAGTCTTCATGCAGCTTCCTCCCTGTGTATGTGTCTGTGTCCTAATCTCCCCCACTTTATAAAGACACCAGCCATATTGAAATATGGGCCCACTGTACTCCAGTATGCCTTCCTCTTAATTTGATGAATTATATCTACAGAGATGTAGTTCCATACAAGGTCACATTCTGAGCTATTGGAGGTTTGGACTTCTACATATGAATTATGGGTAGACACAATTTAACCTGTAACGATGTTGCACAGAAAACTTTGAACACAATAGAAACTAGTAAATTCATAAGAGACATATTAAAAAGTAAATGAGAAAGTGTGTGACAAAGTGATGATAGTATGAATACTGCCAGTTTTTTTTTTTTTCCCCTTTCCATACTTTCTTTTTCCATTATTTTGCCAACCCTATGGTTTATCCTCTGAAATTCAGATTCACTTTTCCAACACCTAATGAGTTTAATAAGCCAACTGTGCAGCTACACAAATGGACAGATACAACTATTTAAGAACTTTATGAGCTGTTTTTTGTTTGTTTGTTTGTTTGTTTTTATTTCTCAAATTTAGCTATATCTTCCAGTGGAATAAATGCTTGTCATTGTTTGTGCCAAACACAAACATCACTCTGTATAGGACTTTAGCTCTTGCCTAAATATGAAAAGGGATTACAATTTTGGATCAAGATTGTACAAAAATACATACCATATGTTTGGAGAATCCTTCTTCCCAAATTTGAAAATTATATTATCAAATTACTCTTAAGCCATTATTTCCATAATAAAAAAACAGGTAGCTATGTGAAATGATAATTTAAATGACATGCTAAAATGCTGATAGGCTTAGACAGGCATAACCAAATTAAAGGGAAAGTCTGAGCAAATATTCATTGAACATCGAGTTCATCACATAGCCAGTTGAAATATATTAATTAAAACATCCAGTTGCAGAAGCTTTATTAATCCACTGGTGAACATAAAACTCGGCTTTGCTTATAAGCCATAATGATTAGATCAGCTTATTATAGCCTAAGGTTTTTGTTTGTGTTTGCTATTGATAATTTTAAAGGGATTTCCTTTTTTAACTGTGAAACATTTCTTACATTGAAGCATTAACAATGCTTACATCTTCTCTTTGAAATAATGGGTGATTCATTATCAGGACAGGTTTCTTACAAATGACTCATTTATCTCAGCATGCAGACTTAATCATAAAAAATTTCAATGACTTAATATCAGTGATGGCTAAAAAGACACACATAATTTACTTATACTTTCTTGCCAAATTTAAAAATATTTAAGTAAGACAATGATTTTCTTCATTTATTATGAAAAAGATAATTAGTCTTAAAAAAAATAAGTCATAGCAAATAATTTTATCCTTACTTACTGGACTGAATTTTATGAGTCAATAATACAAAAAGGAGATTGCAGTAATATATGGCATTTTTCAATAGATGTGGCCACTGTCTTTCAACTGACAATCTAGTTTTCTTTTTATTTCATTTTTAAAATCTTACCTGACCTTCAGAGAAATGATCACATCCTATTTCCCCGCCTTTTCCTTTCATTTCTGTTAACAGCATTCAGTTCAGTTCAGTTGCTCAGTCGTGTCCGACTCTGCGACCCCATGAATCGCAGCACGCCAGGCCTCCCTGTCCATCACAAACTGCCAGAGTTTACCCAGACTCAAGTCCATCGAGTCAGTGATGCCATCCAGCCATTTCATCCTCTGTTGTCTCCTTCTCCTCCTGCCCCCAATCCCTCCCAGCATCAGAGTCTTTTCCAATAAGTCAACTTTTCGCATGAGGTGGTCAAAGGACTGGAGTTTCAGCTTCAGCATCATTCCCTCCAAAGAAATCCTAGGGCTGATCGCCTTCAGAATGGACTGGTTGGATCTCCTTGCAGTCCAAGGGACTCTCAAGAGTCTTCTCCAACACCACAGTTCAAAAGCATCAATTCTTCGGGGCTCAGCCTTCTTCACAGTCCAACTCTCACATCCATACATGACCACAGGAAAAACCATAGCCTTGACTAGATGAACCTTTGTTGGCAAAGTAATGTCTCTGCTTTTGAATATGCTATCTAGGTTGGTCATAACTTTCCTTCCAAGGAGTAAGTATCTTTTACTTTCATGGCTGCAATCACCATCTGCAGTGATTTTGGAGCCCAAAAAAATAAAATCTGACACTGTTTCCACTGTTTCCCCATCTATTTCCCATGAAGTGATGAGACCAGATGCCATGATCTTAGTTTTCTGAATGTTGAGCTTTAAGCCAACTTGTTCACTCTCCACTAATTTTCATTAAGAGGCTTTTTAGTTCCTCTTCACTTTCTGCCATCAGGGTGGTGTCATCTGCATATCTGAGGTTATTGATATTTCTCCTGGCAATCTTGATTCCAGCTTGTGTTTCTTCCAGTCCAGCGTTTCTCATGATGTACTCTGCATATAAGTTAAATAAGCAGGGTGACAATATACAGCCTTGATGGACTCCTTTTCCTATTTGGAACCAGTCTGTTGTTCCATGTCCAGTTCTAACTGTTGCTTCCTGACCTGCATACAGATTTCTCAAGAGGCAGATCAGGTGGTCTGGTATTCCCATCTCTTTCAGAATTTTCCACAGTTTATTGTGATCCACACAGTCAAAGGCTTTGGCATAGTCAAGAAAGTAGAAATAGATGTTTTTCTGGAACTCTGTTGCTTTTTCCATGATCCAGCAGATGTTGGCGATTTGATCTCTGGTTCCTCTGCCTTTGCTAAAACCAGCTTGAAAATCTGGAAGTTCACGGTTCATGTATTGCTGAAGCCTGGCTTGGAGAATTTTGAGCATTACTTTACTAGCATGTGAGATGAGTGCAATTGTGCGGTAGTTTAAGCATTCTTTGGCATTGCCTTTCTTTGGGATTTTAATGAAAACTGACCTTTTCCAGTCCTGTGGCCACTGCTGAGCTTTCCAAATTTGCTGGCATATTGAGTGCAGCACTTTCACAGCATCATCTTTCAGATTTGAAAGAGCTCAACTGGAATTCCATCACCTCCACTAGCTTTGTTCATAGTGATGCTTTCTAAGGCCCACTGGACTTCACATTCCAGGATGTCTGGCTCTAGGTCAATGATCACACCATCGTGATTATCTGGGTCATGAAGATCTTTTTTGTACAGTTCTTCTGTGTATTCTTGCCACCTCTTCTTAATATCTTCTGCTTCTGTTAGGTCCATCCCATTTCTGTCCTTTATCGAGCCCATCTTTGCATGAAATATTCCTTTGGTATCTCCTATTTTCTTGAAGAGATCTCTAGTCATGGGATCTCTGAGGAAGGCTTTCTTATCTCTTCTTGCTATTCTTTGGAACTCTGCATTCAGATACTTATATTTTTTCTTCTCTCCTTTGCTTTTCACTTCTCTTCTTTTCACAGCTATTTGTAAGGCCTCCCCAGACAGCCATTTTGCTTTTCTGCATTTCTTTTCTATGGGGATGGTCTTGATACCTGTCTCCTGTACAATGTCACGAACCTCATTCCCTAGTTCATCAGGCACTCTATCTATCAGATCTAGGCCCTTAAATCTATTTCTCACTTCCACTGTATAATCATAAGGGATTTGATTTAGGTCATACCTGAATGGTCTAGTGGTTTTCCCTACTTTCTTCAATTTAAGTCTGAATTTGGTAATAAGGAGTTCCTGATCTGAGCCACAGTCAGCTCCTGGTCTTGTTTTTGTTGACTATATAGAGCTTCTCCATCTTTGGCTGCAAAGAACATAATCAATCTGATTTCGGTGTTGACCATCTGGTGATGTCCATGTGTAGAGTCTTCTCTTGTGTTGTTGAAAGAGGGTGTTTGCTATGACCAGTGCATTTTCTTGGCAAAACTCTATTAGTCTTTGCCCTGCTTCATTCCGTATTCCAAGGCCAAATTTGCCTGTTACTCCAGGTGTTTCTTGACTTCCTAGTTTTGCATTCCAGTCCCCTATAATGAAAAGGACATCTTTTTTGGGTGTTAGTTCTAAAAGGTCTTGTAGGTATTCACAGAACCATTCAACTTCAGCTTCTTCAGCGTTACTGGTTGGGGCATAGACATTACCATTCTCTTAATCAGACAGACTGAATCCTGAACTTCATTTATCCATTCAACAAATATATACCTGATGACTGCCAACTGACTTTGGGGAAAATTATTCTAGCCTCTAGGAATGCAAAGTAAGAAGAGACAACTTGCAAAAAAAAAAAAAAAAAAAGCATAATCATACACCATTTCACACTCACAAAATGGAAAAAAATGAAAAGCATAAAAATGTTAAGCTTTGTGGAGAATGTGGACTAAGTGGAATTGTTACAATGCTCAGGGAATGTTATTTGATCAACAACTTTGAAAGACCTTCTAATATTGTCTATACAAGTTGAAGATACACTTACCATATGCCAAGCAAATTGACTTTTAGGCATATACCCTATAAGAGCTCATGCATATGTATACCAGGACATATATAAGCATGTACATAGCCATAGTGTAACAGTCCTATGCCTAATATAGGTCTTTGCCTTCCAAAGTGAAGAATAGCCGATGAATGTTAGTGAGTATGGAGTACGTAGATGTTACCACTGTTGTTGTTATTTCTTCATGTTACAATTATTCTTTTGAAGACATTTAATTTGAAAAAGTGATAGGGATAAAAAGCACTGATAATCATAAAAAATGACATAAAAATGAGAAATAAAATCAGAACAATACAGACCAATAGGAAGTAGAATTTACAAACCATAAAAATCATAGAAATAAAAATACAGCTATTTATTGGCTTAAAAGTAATTAGGAATAATATACTTGCATAGTCAAGGGAATTAGTGAATGGGAATATGCTACTGAGGAATCCACCCAGAACACAGTTCTGAGAGCTGCTCTTTGTTAAACCCAAACCAAACCCACAGTACCATCCTGCACTGAGCTTAGATACTCCCACTGGCTTTGAAATTTAAATGAAGCATCCAGAACTCTACTTTCTATTGTAAGACCAGCTCTTCCTTGACTGATTCTGCCTTCATATTGTGAGATTACACGTTCTCTCACCAACTTGTGTATGTTCTGACACTGGCTTAGGTGTTTAGTTGCCATGTGAATTGTAAGAATTGCATGATGGATTAATTTATCTCTGCATTGTGTTTATATATAATATGAGGAAAATAATAGTGTTCTCTTGGTATTTTACTAGGATTAGATGAGTTACTGTATGTAAAATGCCTAAAGTACTATCTAGAGCATGGAACTTTTCTTTATTTTTCCAATTCCTACTTCATTTTGGATAGTATTGCAAATTTTCCAAACAAACCTATTTTATGCAGTGTCCAGTAGGCTACTAACTTCTTTGGTATAGTTCTTCTCCAGTATAGTTTTCATTCCAGAAATTGCAATTTTCATTTCTAGATGTTCAACATTGGTCTTTCAAATATATACATATATCATTCATGTTCTGCTCAATGAAATTAATCTTTCCCCTACTTTTTGAAACATATGTAAAATATTATAATAATGTGTTAATGCCCATGTCTGTTAGTATTATAATCAGTGTCACTTCTGGGTCTCTTGCCATTGATTGATTTTTATCCACATTATGGGTTGTATCTTACTGCTTCTTTTCATGCCTTATACTATTTGATTGAATTTTTTTTTAACTTATCAAGTCTGGAAATTTTGTATTTTTATAAATTCTTAAACTATTTTCTAAGATACAGTTTATGCTACTTAGAAACAATTTTTCAGTTTTATTAGGTAGAACCAGAGCAGTCTTTGGTCTAGAGATGATTTTTTACTTCACTACTGAGGTGATACCATTCTGAGTACTCTACATAATGTACCTTGATTCCAAGCTTTTATCCTCTGGCAAGTGGGAACACAGCTAGGCCTAGCCATATGCGAGTTTGTAGGGGTTGCATTCTGTTCCTTTCAAGGTGGTTCTTTTTCCAACCTTTGAATTTTTTTCTGACATATGATCAGTGCTCAGCTGGAGACTCTAGGGAGACTCTGAAGATCTCTAAAATGTGTTCTCTTTTTTCTCTTTCTCTATGAAACACTGTACTCTGCTGTGTGAATTCCAACTACCTTGGCCTTACTGAACTCTCAACTCAATCTCCTCAACTCAGGAAGACTGCCAATATCTGAAAATAGATGTTTCATATATTAGTCTCCAATTTTTTTAGCTGTTTTTGGGTGTGAGAGTAAATCTGGTCACTATTCACCCTCTGGGCTAGCAGCAAAAGTTAAATAAGCTATTATTAATAATGATAGTCCTCTGAGTCTTATCTAGCACTTACATGTGAATTGCATGAAGTAAGTTAGGCTATATGTGCATGTGTATTAGCATCACAATTAACTCCATATGGGAAAATAGGTGTCATTGCTTTCAGCATGTCTTTTAGCCATCTGTGCATGCATGCTAAGTCACTTTAGTCATGTCTGACTCTGTGTGACC
The DNA here is from genome assembly GCF_019923935.1 of Bubalus bubalis. Lineage (NCBI taxonomy): Eukaryota > Metazoa > Chordata > Mammalia > Artiodactyla > Bovidae > Bubalus > Bubalus bubalis. The sequence continues at coordinate 68,195,860 of NC_059160.1, forward strand.
CTATTGACCATAGCCTGCCAGGCTCCTCTGTCCATGGAATTTTCCAGGCGAGAATACTGGGGTGGGTTGCCGTGCCCTCCTCCAGGGGATCTTCACAACCCAGGAAACAAACCTTTGTCTCTTCTGTCTCCTGCATTGGCAGGCTGGTTCTTTACCACTAGGGCCACCTGGGATGCCCATCTACCCATTGGCATTTCAGCACTCAAAAACTAAGATCATGGCTCTCAATCCCACCATTTCATGGCAAATAGATGGGGAAAACATGAAAACAGTGACAGACTTTATTTTCTGAGGCTCCAAAATCACTGTAGACAATGACTGCACCCATGAAATTAAAAGACTCTTGCTCCTTGAAGAAAAATGACAAACCTAGACATCGTATTATAAAGCACAGACATCAGTTTGCCAACAAAGTTCCATCTAATCAAAGCTATGGTTTTTCCAGTAGTCATGTTCAGATGTGAGAGTTGGACCGTAAAGAAGGCTGAGCACTGAAGAACTGATGCTTTGAATTGTGGTGCTGGAGAAGACTCTTGAGAGTCCCTTGGACAGCCAGGAGATCAAACCAGTCAACCCTAAAGGAAATCAACCTTCAATATTCATTGGAAGGACTGATGTTGAAGCTTCAATAATAATTTCCATATGATTCAAGGAGCCAACTCATTGAAAAAGACCCCAAGGCTAGGAAAGAGCAAAAGTAGAAGGAGAAGGTAGTGGCAGAGGATGAGATGGTTAGATAGCATCACCAACTTAATGGACATGAATTTGAGCAAACTCCAGCAGACAGTGATGGACAGGGAAGCCTGGCCTAGGGTGGAGGGGGGGGGCGGGGGGGAGGTAATATGAGTTAAAAGGGATAAAGATAAATTTCTATGCATTTATTTTGGTAATGATTGAGCGGGTATACACATCTATCAAAATTTATCAAAGTATGCACTTAATATGTCTTTATTTTAATAATGTAAATTACACATCAATAAAGTTAATAAAAAGAAGAAAATGCAATTGGCACACTTTTCTACAGAGATACCCTACATTTTCGGTGGAATTAACACTTAAACTTTTTTACTGAACACCCCTTAAAAATAATATGTTCCCTAAGGATCTTTTTTATCTTTTATATTAGAATATAGTTGATTAACACTGCTGTGTTAGTTTTAGGTGTACAACAAAGTGATTCAGTTCTGCATATGCATGTATCTATTTTTTGCAAACTCATTTCCCATTTAGGTTGTTATGTAATACTGAGCAGAGTTCTCTGTGTTATACAGTAGGTCCTTTTTGATTACCCATTTTAAATACAGCAGTGTATACACTCAGGATCTTTTAATTTTCTGGTTCTCTTTGTCTACAATGCTCTTTCCCAAAACAACAAGATCCACAGACACTTCTTTGAGCTCTTTGTTGAATATAATCTTATGAAGACACCATCCATGACATTCTATGTAAAAAATAGTACACCCACTTTTTGTTCCCATCATTCCACTTCCTTATCTTGCTTGATTTTCCTTCATAGCAGTTATTGCCACCTGCACATTATGTATGTATTCGTTTATGTATTTATTGTCTGCCTTCTCCCACTACTGAAGGAGACAGAGTTTTTGCTGTTTCAGTCACCTCTGTGTCCTAAAAGCCACAAACATGGAAGTGCTCACATGTATGTGCTCAATAATATTTGCTGAACAATTGTTAGCAAGCAGGAAGGCAGTGGCAAAATTAGCTGTATGACAGCACATAAGATGGTTGCTGCTGCTGCAGGCCTGGCTGAAGTTAAAACTAGAGGCAATGGAATGAAAATTACAGGAGAGTAAGCAGTGGACTTCAATGCTGGCTGAAAATTATTAGTACCTGGAGAGCCCTTAAGTAAAACACTTCTAATATCCAGGCCCTACCACTGGAGAATCTATTTTAATTGGTCCAGAATTGGGTCCAGATATTAACTTTTTAAAGCTCTCCAGGTGACATTAAGGTGCAACCAGGGGTGAGAACCATGGACCTAGAAGAACAATTCAGCCTTGTTCCTGCTCTTTGACTTTTGGCCTTCAATATAACCACAGGCCAAAACCTATGACCACTTCAAGGCTCAAAGAGCCTGGCTTCAAAACTCAACTCTCTCAAGCAAGAAGCATAGAAAAGTTATGATTCTAGGCATTTATATTATCAGCGACTGTCTATGAGTTTATGTTGGTGTGTGCATGTGCAAATATGGGAGAGTACATTTGTGAGTGTGCATATCTTTGAGTTTGGGGGAGGGAAAGAGGGAGAAAAAGAAAGAATGTGTGTGTGTGTGTGTGTGTGTATACCCTATGTGTTTGAAACATGCTTTTAGATTTTTTCAAAGAGACACAAAACACAGTTGGATAATTTAGTGATTTATTCAAGTACCGTGACATTTGTTTGGTTTGCATGGTTTCATGATTTTTAAGTATTGTAAGACAAAGCCTCCTGGCCAACCACCCCTTCTTGTTCAGCTGGAACTCTAAGACAAGTCCCAGCCACAAGGGTGGCATCAGGTCTAGACTGTAGGTTGCAGAGTATGCAAGATTATTTCTGAGATAACCTACTAGTCAAAAAAACAATCGAATTTTTGGAAACAAACTTCAACCTAAGGCTGAGATGAGGAGTCAAAACCAGGCTGATAAGTGGGAAGATAAGATAGCGAGGGGAGCACCAATAAGATCAAACACTTTGGTTTGAAAAAGAACATGAAAAAACTGAAAATATAATAGATGGACCCTGAATGTTGTGATGTGGGCAGTGTGACATCTGCAGCTTCATGTGGGTGCAGACATGACCTAATGTTATTGTAACTATAGTTCACTTACCTGGATCAGAGATACGTGAAAATAAAATACAGTAGAGAAAGGAGACCAACAAAGCAGTCATCATTTAATCAATTTCTCTACATAATGCACATGTGTTCAGAATTAATTTTGGATTACAGTAAGCAGATGTTTAGCCTATCTTTATTCCCATTTTATTATTTAGAATCCAGATCATTGGACATTTAACAAAATAAGTATTACTGAAATGAACTATGAGAACCACTCACATTTTGTTTTGTCAAAATAATTTTAATATTAAATGAGAAAGTGACTGCAAATGAGGAAAAACTTTTCAGCATAATTGCATAGAAAAAGCCTCAAGTTTTCAAAGTATATACGTTAGGGGGTATTTTTTTTAACAGTATCAAGAATATACTTCTGGAAATATAAATATGTTTTCCTTTCAGGAGAAAAATGCATTTATTGCAGAGTATTTGTTACATTTAAAGGCAAGTGATACTTATATATACAAAGTAATCAAAATATAAACAAGATTTACATTAAATATTAGAAGGGGAAAACAGGAAAATACAGTAATGAATAGTGTGAAAACAAGAAAATAAGATTTCAATAATGGTAAAATCACCAAATTTCAGCCAGTTCTGTTGCTCAGTCATGTCCGAATCTTTGCGACCCCATGGACTGCAGCACACAAGGCTTCCCCATATATCACCAACTCCCAGAGCTTGCTCAAATTCATGTCCATCAAGTCGGTAATACCATCCAACCATCTCATCTTCTGTTGTCCCCTTCTCTTCAATCTTTCCCAGCATTAGGGTCTTTTCCAGTGAGTCAGCTCCTTGCATCAGGTGGCCAAAGTATTGTTGCGTCAGCTTTAGCATCAGTCCTTCCAATGAATATTCAGGACTGATTTCCTTTAGGATTGACTGGTTTGATTTCCTTGCAGTTCAAGGGACTCTCACGAGTCTTCTCCAGCATCACAGTTCAAAAGCATCAATTCTTCAATGCTCAGCTTTTTTATGGTCCAACTCTCACATCCGTACATGACTACTGGAAAACCCATAGCTTTGACTAGATGGACCTTTGTTGGCAAAGTAATGTTTCTGCTTTTTAATATGCTGTCGAGGGTGGTCATAGCTTTTCTTCCAAGGAACAAGCATCTTTTAATTTCATGGCTGCAATCACCATCTGCAGAAATTTTGGAGCCCAAGAAAATAAAGCTGGTCACTGTTTCCCCATCTGTTTGGCATGAAGTGATGGGACTGGATGCCATGACCTTAGTTTCCTGAATATTGAGTTTTAAGCCAACTTTTTCACTCTCCTCTTTGACTTTCATCAAGAGGCTCTTTAGTTCCTCTTTGCTCTCTGCCATAAGGGTGGTGTTATCTGCATATCTGAGGTTATTGATATTTCGCCCAGAAATCTTGATTCCAGCTTATGCTTCATCCAGCTTGGCATTTCACATGATGTACTCTACATATAAGTTAAATAAATAGGGTGACAGTATAAAGCCTTGATGTACTCCTTTCCCAATTTGGAACCACTCCGCTGATCCATGTTTGGTTCTAACTAAAAATTCAGAGTTAAACTGAAGAAAGTAGGGAAAACCACTAGACCATTCAGGTATGACCTTAATCAAATCCCTTATAATAATACAGTGGAAGTTACAAATAGATTCAAGGGATTATATCTGATAGACAGAGTGCCTGAAGAACTATGGGTGGAGGTTCGTGACATTGTACAGGAGGCAGTGATCAAGACCATCCCCCAGAAAGAAAGGCAAACAGTCAAAATGCTTGTCTGGGGAGGCCTTACAAGAGAAGGCCTGAGAAAAGAAGTGAAGCTAAAGGCAAAGAAGAAAAGAAAGATATACCCATCTGAATGCAGAGTTCCAAAAAATAGTAAGGAAATAAGAAAGCCTTCCTCATTGATCAATGCAAAGGAATAGAGGAGAAAAATAGAATGGAAAAGACTAGGGATCACTTCAAGAAAATTAGAGAGACCAAGGGAACATTTCATGCAAAGATGAGCACAATAAAGAACAGAAATGGTATGGACCTAAAAGAAGCAGAAGATATTAAGAAGAGGTGGCAAGAATATAGAGAAGAAATATACAAAAAAGATCTTAATGACCCAGATAACCATGATGGTGTGATCACTCATCTGGTGTGCAAAGTCAAGTGCCTTAGGAAGCATTACTATGATCAAAGCTAGTGGAAAAGATGGAATTTCAGCTGAGCTCTTTCAAATCCTAAAAGATGATGCTATGAAAGTGCTGCACTCAGTATGCCAGCAAATTTGGAAAAATAACCAAGTTTACTGGTTGAAATATATCTAGCTCCCCCTAGTTTTTAAAAGCATTTAAAAGTGCAGTCATATTTCCAAATAGTACCTTTCCACTAAGAAATAGAAGAATTCTTCAAACAAAATGATTAAATCATATCCTTAGTGAAGCTTTCAGTGAACTACCATAATTACCACTAAATTCTCTTTAAACCTCTTATCAGTCAGGGTTTAATCAAGAGACAAAAACCACACAGTAATTTGAACAGCAGAAGTTTTATATGAAGAAATATAAACTACTTATAGGTAATTAGCTACTCAAGGGGATAAGAAGAAAACTCTAAAGAATACACTAGAGCTAAAAAAGATTACCAAGAGTAAAACAAACTTGGAGATGGGCCCCTTCCCAGGTTGGAGTTTGGTTGTTGTTTCGAAAGTGCAATTGAAGCATGCTGGAGTTTGGAAAAATCCATGGCATTCCCCAGCACCAGAGCTAGTCCATAGTCACTGATCTGAACCTAGGAGTTGGAGAACTTCCCAATAATGTTAATGAAATTCACTTTTTAAATCGCTAGGGAGCTTGTTGGACTCCCACAGAATTTGCTAAAACTTCCTGCCAAGGTGGGAAGGAGAAGATGCTGAAGTTATCAGAAAGTTAGGTGGGGCACCCCTGGAACCCCTGGAAATCACCTTGAGGAAGAAGGTAGAGGAGGGCATCCTGAGGAACTCAGGAAAAATGCATGTGCAGGATGGTGAACGGAGAAGGCAATGGCACCCCACTCCAGTACTCTTGCCAGGAAGGTTCCATGGATGGAGGAGCCTGGTAGGCTGCAGTCCATGGGAAATCTAGGAGTCAGACACGACTGAGAGACTTCACTTTTCACTTTCATGCTTTGGAGAAGGAAATGGCAACCCACTCCAGTGTTCTTGCCTGGAGAATCCCAGGGACGGGAGAGCCGGGTGGGCTGCCGTCTATGGGGTCGCAGAGTCGGACACAACTGAAGTGACTTAGCAGCAGCAGCAGCAGCAGCAGGATGATGACCAGGAAACCAGATACGGGGCCTGAGGAACCTACAGGAAGGCTTGCCCAGAGATGCCTCTTCCACTGGCTGCTCTGCATGCCAGTCTAGCAGCACAGGAAGAAGATCGCAGCAGAAAGAGTAGAACTCGCTTCCTCATGTTGTGTCCCTCATGCTGCCTCAACTGGCATTGCTTAACATTGGGCCAGCGTACCAGAGAGAAATCAGAACCAGAAGCAGGGTGATGAAGGTTAAATTGAGAGCTGAGAGGCAATTCACTGATAACTGGCATATCACTCCCCTGACACACGCTAAATTCCTAATACTTTTCACATCAACCTACTAATAGTTTGGAGTTCTAGTTTTTAATAAATAATTACAATGTTATTAGGTCTTTTATGACTGATTTTGACTGTTTGTTACAAAATAATCTATATCTAGCAATTTATTTCTCTTTAAAGATCAATTTCTAATAAAGTTAAAAACTCGAAACATCAGTGAAAGTGAAAGTCACTCAGTTATGTCTGACTCTTTGTGACCCCATGGACTAGCCTGCCAAGCTCCTCTGTCCACGGAATTCTCCAGGCCAGAATAGTGGAGTGGGTAGCCTTTCCCTTCTCCAGGGGATCTTCCTGACCCAGGGATTGATCCCAGGTCTCCTGCATTGCAGCTGGATTCTTTATCATCTGAGCCACCAGGGAAGCCGCAGAACATCAGTGGCCTTCCAAAAACATCAGGACGACTTCATGGTTAATTTTTCCTGGATCCTTCAAGGATAACATTTAGTATATACTTAGAACTTTCATTATTATCATATGAGTATCAATCAAACATTATTAAGGAGTAAAATTAACGACACTAATACATTTTTCTCATCTCCCAAAGCTACTTCTAATATATAACTAAATTGAATGAAACTAATTCACTTTCACATTTAATAATCCCTGTGTGAATTTAAAAATATATAATTCTTGTTCAAATCTATCTTTTTTTCCCGACCCAAAATATTTGGAGAAATGTACTTAAAGCAGTAGATGAGTTTAATGCTCTTTTTAAAATACATTGAATAAAATAATATGTAGAGGAAAATAAACAGCTGCTTTTCTAAAATTTCTTTATTTTTATAAAGATTTAGTTGCAAATGCTGTTTATTTGGAGTATTGAATGGCTAACAAAAGAAATGTCTTTCTAGAAGTCTCTGGCACTACTTAAGTATGAATATTTTACTCTACAGAAATAGAGGCTTTACACTACTCTGCCAGAACAAGGTGACTAAAAGCAAGCAGCCTCCAGGTCACAACAAAGAGTCAACCTTCCTGGTAATCTTCCCATTGAACTCAATTTAACGCCTTCTTATTACTCATCAAATGCGTCTAAACAAATGGATCTAATGACATCATTTGTTTCACAGCTGGCCCACCTGATAAAAGAAAATTAGTTCCATGCTCAGTATTTGAGAGGATAATGGACTCTGTAATGACACAAAGTACTGAACTCTATCTTGTTTATAGGAAAATTTCAACAAAAGCATGTATATAAATGTACTGTAAAACACAAAGATTATTTGTACCTAACTGCTCACTGTTCTTTCGTGTTGTTAGGTTCTGCATGGTACATGTACAAAAGAGCAGAGAAAAGCAATGAGGGCTTGAATCTACAACAAATGCAACCTTGCCTATTTATGGTGTATTCCCTCACAAAATGCAAAATGTATTCCAGTAAACTATATTATTTATAATTTTTTAATAAATTGAATAACCACATGATCTAGGTTTCCAATTATGGTATAAAATCTAAGAGACCAAACAAGCAGGATACAGGACAGATCCCTACTTCTTGAAGCCCACTCGTAGCAACTGCCTCTACTTCACACCAGTTTTCAGAAGGGAACATAGCCCCCATCACCTGTGAACTGGCTCAGTGCAGCACCAATAATGCTGCATTGTATAAAGCTGTACCACTAATAAAGGTCACTTCGTAGAGGTCAGCCCAATCACGTTTTCTTTCTGTAGTTGTGCCAAATTTCTGTAAGCTGTTCATACAAAGAGGCAATGGTATCAAACCCTGAATCTGTCCAGCCCCCTAAAGGACCATTCATGCACATGTGCTTTTCTCAGAGAAGCACTTGTTATCATCTTCATGGAGCACTATTTTCTTTCAAATACGCCATAAAAAAATCTCTGACAGTATTTTGACTAGAAAACTTGCTTGATAAAGGGACATATACATAGAACCAGTTTAGGTGAACATCCACTGAAACTCTGAGGACGCCTGAGGTATTTCTTCTCTCTTTACAAGGCCCTAGGAACCAATACTGATACTGTTTTCTAAATGCCAAAAAATGCAAATTCTAGTGAATGCTCAAGTCCCAACCATCACAATTAATTAACTGAATTTATGTTAAGCAGTGTGACCTAAATGATATGGGAATTATGACATCACTAGGCAGAGCAAAATAATGGAAAGATTTTCTCCAAACCCAGCAAAAACTGTCATTTCACTTATATGATCCCATTCACAATGTGGCAAGTCTGGAAGTTATTGTCAAGACCAATCACCTCAAACTTTCTGAAAACCTTGACATTCTCACATCAATTAGAGGACTCTCTGAATAAGGTGGAAATGCAAGCCACTCTTGGCTGTTTAAGGGTTAGTTTATGAATTAACTAATTCTTGGAGACCTCATCCATTTCTTTTTAACAGCTACATTAAAAAAAATAAATGCTCCCAGGATAAAAACTTGAATTGCAATTCTAACTCTTTCAAAGATTTTGTATCTGTTTTAACATCAAATCTCCATACCAACCTTACACAAAAAACAACCATACACAAAAAACACAAAAGCCATAAAAAATGGTGGCCACAATCAGTGACAGATAAATCAAGCAAAATGATCTTCATATTGATGAAGGCCATTACTTGTTTTCTATCCCCAGCATATGCTCTTTTCATACGTACACTGCTCTCATTTTCTCACTTAGCATCTTATCTAGATTTCATTAACAGAGCATTATTCTCAGCAAACTAAACTAGGCATGGCCATTAATTTTAAGTTTGGTTAATAATGGGAAAAGTTATAATTGTTCAGAAAGGCATTTGCCTTATGCTCCTGTGCGAAGTCACTTCAGTCATGTCCAACTCTTTGTGACCCTATGGACTGTAGCCCACCCATTTGCATTATAAGACTTCAGTTTATGTTTGGTATTGGCTGTTCAATGTGATTTGTCAGGACACTTCTTGTGTACTACTTCATACACTCACAACCCTACCTTTCATTCCAGCTACTGGAGCAATTACAAGGTCTGTGAACTTTGGCAGGATCTGATCAGATCAAATCATGAAGTTCCTTTCCTTAGCTCCATACCTGGAACTCTGGGTTTCTGTCCTGAGACTCCAGAATGCTTCATTGCAGGATACTCACTAAACCCTCTTAGCATTCATACATGTGAAAGACAGAGTAGAAGAATAATGTGAGTGAGAATATATACTCTTGGGAAGTGGCCAGTGACACATGGCTATCTGAGCAGGCACTTGAAAGAAGACTGAAAGATCAGTGATAAAGAAGGCTAGTAGAGAAAAAGAAAAGACAAACAAGAACTCGCAAAGCATGTAAAGATTTCTATAAAACCAGAAAGCAGGCATCATGGAATATACACTAAACACCAAAAAAAAAAAGAAAAGATCAGACTGCTTTCATCATAAGCACCCCAGAAATGGCATAATATATAGATATATGGGGTATATGGGCCCAACAGGAAGGACTCCAAGATTCCTGCTGCTGCTGCTAAGTCGCTTCAGTCATGTCCAACTCTGTGCGACCCCACGGACTACAGCCCACCAGGCTCCCCTGTCCCTGGGATTCTCCAGGCAATAACACTGGAGTGGGTTGCCATTTCTTTCTCCAATGCATGAAAGTGAAAGTGAAGTCGCTCAGTCCGACTCTTAGCGACCTCATGGACTGCAGCCTACCAGGGTCCTCCATCCATGGATTTTCCAGGCAAGAGTACTGGAGTGCGGTGCCATTGCCTTCTCCGCTCCAACATTCCTAGATCTGTCTAATGCTGCCGCTTCTAACTGTCCAACCTACTAAGAACAGAGACCATCACTCAGCCTTTGCTATAGCAGCAGATAGATTAAATTGTTTCTCTTCGATTTGGAAGGGTCAGAAGTTCATCCTCATGAAGACAGTTACCAATTCCAAGTGTGTGCTTGCTTTTCCTGCCCTCAGAGTCTTAGCCAACAACGCTGTCTGAGGTCTTATGGAATGCTTAATCCACAATTAGGTAGTCCTATATGCAGCCATGAAATTAAAAGACGCTTACTCCTTGGAAGGAAAGTTATGACCAACCTAGATAGCATATTCAAAAGCAGAGACATTACTTTGCCAATAAAGGTCCATCTAGTCAAGGCTATGGTTTTTCCTGTGGTCATGTATGGATGTGAGAATTGGACTGTGAAGAAGGCTGAGCACTGAAGAATTGATGCTTTTGAACTGTGGTGTTGGAGAAGACTCTTGAGAGTCCCTTGGACTGCAAGGAGATCCAACCAGTCCATTCTGAAGGAGATCAGCCCTGGGATTACTTTGGAGGGAATGATGCTGAAGCTGAAACTCCAGTACTTTGGCCACCTCATGTGAAGAGTTGACTCATTGGAAAAGACTCTGATGCTGGGAGGGATTGGGGGCAGGAGGAGAAGGGGACGACAGAGGATGAGATGGCTGGATGACATCACTGACTCAATGGACTTGAGTCTGGGTGAACTCCGGCAGTTGGTGATGGACAGGGAGGCCTGGCGTGCTGCAATTCATGGGGTCACAAAGAGTTGGACACAACTGAGCGACTGAACTGAACTGAACTGATACAGAGTGAAAGAGGAGAGGGAAAAAGTTGGCTTAAAGCTCAACATTCAGAAAACTAAGATCATGGCATCTGGTCCCATCACTTCATGGGAAATAGATGGGGAAACAGTGGAAACAGTGTCAGATTTTATTTTTGAGGGCTCCAAAATCACTGCAGATGGTGATTGCAGCCATGAAATTAAAAGATGCTTACTCCTTGGAAGGAAAGTTATGACCAACCTAGATAGCATATTCAAAAGCAGAGACATTACTTTGCCAACAAAGGCTCATCTAGTCAAGGCTATGGTTTTTCCAGTAGTCATGTTTGGATGTGAGAGTTGGACTGTGAAGATAGCTGAGCACCGAAGAATTGATGCTTTTGAACTGTGATGTTGGAGAAGACTCTTGCAAGTCCCTTGGACTGCAGGAGGTCCAACTAGTCCATCCTAAAGGAGATCAGTCCTGGGTGTTCATTGGAAGGACTGATGCTGAAGCTGAAATTCCAATACTTTGGCCACCTCATGCAATGAATTGACTCATTGGAAAAGATTCTGATGCTGGGAGAGATTGGTGGCAGGAGGAGAAGGGGATGACAGAGGATGAAATGGCTGGATGGCATCACCAACTTGATGGACATGAGTTTGAGTGAACTCCGGCAGTTGGTGGTGGACAGGGAGGCCTGCGATTCATGGGGTTGCAAAAAGCCGAACACGACTGAATGACTGAACTGAACTGAACTGATACATCACAACACCCAAACAGGGCATATACTTCATAGCAAAGAAAGTATGAAAGTGAGACCATTACCATGGTATCAGGTGATTTAACCTTGATGTTTACCATTCCCAAAACCCTGGGCTCTACAGGAGTAGTGATCCTTGTTTCCATAAGTGGTGCCATCTTGCATGTGGACACAATAAAGTTCCCACTGAACTATAAGCTATGGTGGCCACCAGAATATTTTGTATTCCCTGTGTCTAACTCCAATACTTTGGCCACCTGATGCAAAGAACTGAACTCATTTGAAAAGATCCTGATGCTGGGAAAGATTGAAGGCAGGAGGAGAAGGGGATGACAGAGGATGAGATGATTGGATGGCATCACCGACTCAATGGACATGAGTTTGGGTAAACTCCAGGAGTTGGTGATGGACAGGGAGGCCTGGCATGCTGCGGTCCATGGGGTCGCAAAGAGTCAGACACGACTGAGTGACTAAAGTGAACTGAACTGTGTCTAGGAACCAAGAGAAGCCATTATCTTTGGGGGAGTAATTTATCCTAACCACTAGGAGGACATAATACTGTTTCTACAAAATGAATGTGGAAAGGAATATAAGTGATCCACCTGGGTTCCTCTTAGTATTCTCTTACCCCATGGTAACTGTAAATGAAGTAACTCTGACCTGAAAAGAAGTAAGAAGTCCCTGAAACTTCCTTAACTTATCAATATTATAAATCAGAAGCTACAATATATCCCAAAAGGAAGTATGGGAATAAATGCCACCATAAAAGATTTAGGGGTGGTGGTATCCATTACATCTTCAATCAATACATTTGTTGGGCTCTGCAGAAATTAAATAGATAGTGGTAGATGATGTTGAGCTCCATAAATTTTGCCAAGTGGTAGCCCCAATCACAGCTACCATGCAAAATGAGATATCTTCACTGGAGAGAATAATGAGGTATGCAGTGTGTAGCTATTGATCTGGTCAATGCACTCTTCCAAATCTTTATCAATAAGGAGGATCAAAGGCTGTTCTTTATTACTGCATGGGAAAACACACATAGTCTCTTTGCTCTATGAGTATATTCATTTTCCTGTTCTGTCATAATACAGTCCTTAATTATCTTGATATTACAATGGAAATAGACCATACTATAGTTTCTATGATCATGACTTAAAAAGACTTCTGGAAATAAATCCCTTATATATTTCATATTGAAACATATAAATATACTTTTTTACTTCAATAATGTACCATATTCTGTTAGATTATATCATAATGTATTAAATTATTTATTAATAACCCTTCCAATTTTGCTTATAAACAATGTTCCACTGATTTTCTAGATTATGTGTATTTGATAATTTTCTTAAAACACAGGACTAAAATTGAGCTCTGGTTGGCCAAAAATACATAAGTTTTAAAATTGTAGATACATAAACAGTCATCTCAAGAAATATTCTAGTTTGCATTGTCACTAACATTTCTTGATACATTCACCAATATTAGGTAATATGAATGGAAGAATTTAATTCAATAATATCTTCCTTGGGGAAATCTGTCCCTCTCTCTCTCTGTTTGTTGTTCATTTAGTTCTTAACCACGCCAGGATTATTTCAGTAAAGGAAGAGTACCACTAAACTGCTTTCTTAGGTTCTTAGACGTCTGATTCTTTTAAATGGAATGTCCTTTTGTGTTTTTAATGCCCTTGAAAAGTTGAGTGTTGACATTTGGGAATAAAAGATAAGGCTGAACTGATTGTTGCTCTATGTAGGAGTGAAAAATGAATCATGAGATTCTCAGACAATTAGAATGAGATGTGGAGAAGAGAAGAGGAAAGTGAGAAGAAAGAACAAAAGCAAAGAAGAAAGAGAAACAGTGTATACATGATCAGAAGGGAAAGAATGAAGAGACAGAAAAAGAGGGTCAGGAAGGAGGAAAGAACGAGAAGAAACAGAGAGAAAACACAGGTAAACGTTTACATCATGACGAGAATGGTAAATTTAAGGAGAAAAGAAAACTAGGCAATGAGGACATTTGGGTGGAAGAATAAACAAGAGAGTTTAAATAGGCTTTGTTAAGATTGCAATATAGTTGAAAAGTCTCCCTTTTGTATTAACGTTTTGTTAAAATGGAAAAGAAAAGGGAATTTGGGGTAATGCTGAGTTCCAAATCATCCACTTAGCAGTGATTCACAGTGGTTTGTCAAAATCTCTGGTGTATTGAAAGGGTAATTCTGGGCAGCTTTGGACTAGTAAGAAAACACTTAACCTGGGGTCAGAAGACCAAGTTCTGTCTAGTATCACCTTCTAAATGGTAATAAGAGTGTCATATAAAGCCTCCCAATCAAAATTTCCTCAATTGAAAAGCTTAAAAGATAAAAATGAACATTTTGAGTTATTAGACTGGTTGAGTATATAAGCTTTAAATAAAAAATATTTGCATAATATTCCATGTAGTAATTGATCAATAAATGTTTGCTGAATGCAAAAAGACTATAATTCTTAGAAATACAATAGAAAAAACCCAGAATAAAATATGTAAACCAGTAGGAACTAGATAAGATGGAGACAAAGGGATTTTGCAGCTCTTTAAGAATTGTCCCCAATTATTTGACTCTAATTAGATCCCTTTTCTTATTCACAAAAATCATATTATTGAATTTCAATATGAAATGATATAAAGCTAAAAATGTATTTGAAAATTCCTATAAAAAATAAGTTTTCCCTTTCAGTGATTATCATTTTCCATCAGATACTTAAAAAGATTTACTTAAAGAAATATTGACTAAAACCAAGCAATATTGTGATTTCTTGTGATTGTTTAAAATATTTAAATATTAAAATTATTTATAAAGTATAATAAGAATTTTCTTCTTCTTCAGTTTCTACATACTTGTTATCTCCATAATCAGAGAGATTTAGAGGGAATGAACTGTTTAATTTTAATTATCATAGTCTATTTAATTGACATAGAAATATATTGAATTACTTATAAAACTGCTAACTATGTAAATCTATCTCTTCAGAAGATATTGACTGAGGAGACCCTAATAATCTAATGTAAAAATATGTACTTTCACTATTTTTAAAATATGAATTATTGATCCAACTAACAGCTCCAAAGGAGCTATTAATGCCCATCATTAAAACTATTTAATGACTTTTTAAAGCAATGATTATTCACCTAATTGACCATGACAGTTGCTTTGGTGGAGTTATGGTATGACATCTAATATCTACTTAAAGACTTTTTTGAAATTGCAATTATTGCTTCATTGTGCTATCACAGAGAGGTAAGTAATGACTACCACCACTGTCAATGAGAGCAGAATTAAAAGCTCATCCTTGCTCAGTAGAGTAATTTTTGGTACATCCGGATATCACAATAGTCATGAATTTAGCTGTAAAGATGGCTTAGAAACTTGAGAGTTACTGTATGCTCAATGAATTAGGTCCATTTTCCTAAATTCCTTCCCCTTCACTTTTTTTCCTGTCCTTCCTTTCCACTTCTTTACCTTCCCATTTTCCTGCATCATTCTCTTTTTAATGTTACTAACATTACTAACTACACGTCGTGCCCAGTGTACAGTTATAAACTTCTTGCCCCTGGTAATGCAAGTTAAATAAAACTCATTCCCCTTTTCATATTCTGTTGGAATAGGGATAAAAGTTAAGTTGATGAATAATTATGGCTCAGTGTATTAAATGTTATTTAGGGATATACAAATGAATCACAGAAAGATGTCTTCTAATTCAGATGGGAGAATCAGGGAATGGTGTCTGAAAATCATGATATTTAACCTGAACCTCTTTGGAAAGAAGTCTATCCAAGTAGATCTGGAGAAAGAGGGTGTGTCTATCTGTTCATGACCCATGACAAGGAATCAATTTGACTTATACTGACCTCTAACCTGATGCTCAGAAAGATTGAAGGCAGGAGGAGAAGGAGACTACAGAGAATGAGATGGTTAGATGACATCACCAACTCAATGGACATGAGTTTGAGCAAAGTGGTGAAGGACAGGGAACCCTGGCATGCTGCAGTCCATGACATCGCAAAGAACTGGACATGACTGAGCAACTGAACACCAACAGCAACAACAACTTCTAACCATCAAGTGAATTAACTTTTCCTCTTTCGGATTTACCAGAAACAAATGCAAATACTATTGTCTGTTTCTTAATTGAGAACTCAAATTTACATTTAACTAGTATGATTCTTGTTGCAAGAGAACACTGTGCATGTGTTAAAAAAAAAAAAAGGAAAGAAAAAAAGAAAGACTTAGCAGTCTGTCAGGTCTTGCCCTCTCCTTGACATTGCTGCAGGGTATTTAAGGTCTTTCCGGCCCTTCTGAAGCTTAGACAAGAAAGAGAAATCAAAGGCTGATGAATTTGTGGTGAAGTAACACATGAGTCATCTCTTGTTTCTGATCCTGGTGTCCCCTACTGTTTATTAGTTTGAATTAGTATCATAGTTTCTGTGGAAGTAGAGGACAATCACTCAAAATGTCCTCGCTTCAGTTACTCAATAAGTCCTCTCCTCCCATTACTGACAAGCAAGGATAGTGTGGTGAATCAGTTATAGAGAGGATTTATGATATTAGGAGAAGTCTGAAATTGAAGTATCCATTGCAAAATTAGCTGACATTCTAAAGCACAAGAGGTGAGGGGAAAACATAGGTTAAGATTATCAGGGGACTTACCTGGTGGTCCAGTAGTTAAGAATCCACCTTCCAATGCAGGGGGCACAGATTCCACCTCTGAATTGGGTAGATTCCACATGCTGAGGGGCAGCTAAGCCCCTGTGCCACAACTACTGAAGTCCACATGCCTAAAGCCTGTGCTCTGCGACATGAAAAGCCACCACAATGAGAAGCCTGTGCACTGCAACTAGAGAACAGCCCCGGCTTGCCACAACTAGGGAAAACCCACGTGCAGCAATGAAGACCCAGTGCAGCCACAAATAAAAGGATTATCAGAGAAAAGGGGATTGTAGAAACAACACAGTTCCATTATTATTTGCATATCCCTAACATCAAGTTGTGGAGAACGCAATGGCACCCCACTCCAGTACTCTTGCCTGGAAAATCCCATGGATGGAGGAGCCTGGTAGGCTGCAGTCCATGGGGTCGCTGGGAGTCGGACACAACTGAGGGACTTCACTTTCACTTTTCACTTTCATGCATTGGAGAAGAAAATGGCAACCCACTCCAGTGTTCTTGCTTGGAGAATCCCAGGGACAGGGGAGCCTGGTGGGCTGCAGTCTATGGGGTCGCACAGAGTTGGACACGACTGAAGCGACTTAGCAGCAGCAGAAACATCAAGTTGTAATGAAAATCAGGCTAGCATGAATATAAATACTTTTTCTAGGGCAAAAAGGAAAGCTGTATAGCAAACTGGGAATTTATAATAGCAAATTTCTATCTTTGGATTGTGTGCATGTATTTGTGCATTCAGGATTCGAAGCAAGCCTAATAGAAATATGGGCTTCCCTTGTGGCTTAGACGGTAAAGAATATGCCTGCAATGTGGGAGATCTGGGTTCAATCCCTGGGTTGGGAAAATCTCCTGGAGATGGAAAAGGCTACCCACTCCAGTATTCTGGCCTAACAGAAATATATGCAGCAAAGATATTCTGATGCATCAGATAACCTATTTCATTTCAGTGTGACTGGAATATAAAATGTGTACATGTTCTTGTCTGGGTTCTATGCTGTTTACATTGGATAGAGGTAGAAAGGTAATGAAAAATAAAGCTACAGGGGTAAGTAGGGAATCACCTAAATAAACTGGCCTTACCTGGCCAATTAGGGTATGTGGACCTTATCCTAAAGATTAGATAGAAAACAATCAAGAGTAAGTATGGAGGAACGATGTTAATTTCTGGAAAATTTACTGACACCTAAATTGAAATAAAGAGATAAATAGAAATAATAGATAAAATGAAATAAATTTCATTCAGAAGAGACCTGAATGAAAATTAAGCAGACCAGTAAGGAGGTCTTGGGTATTGTCATAAGTCAATTAAGAAATAACTTGTGCTTTAATTAAGCATTGCCAATAGCATTAAGAGGAAGTCAAAATAAGATAAAAGAGTCATGGGGAGGATTGGTGAATATATTTAATGCCACCATGTGAGTGTTTTTAATACCACTGAGCTGTGCATTTAGAAGGGTTAAGATGGTAAATTTTATGCTATGTGTATTTACCACAGTTTTTAAAAATGGAGGAAAAAAATGGAATTTGAGAATATAAAAATTTGCAAGGCAGGATTGTATTTTAGGATGAACTTATTGTGGATATGAATAAGGAGGAGCGTCCCTTGTGAATCTTTTATTTCTGAGTTGCAAAATTGAATGTGAAAGGTGGACATTCTTTGGTTCAGGTAAAACAGGGGAAGAGTAACTTTTTTGACTGGAAGAAAGGTGACAGGCTAGATCATGTGTTTATTGTTAACGTTGATTTTGAGATGTCTGTTGCCATCTAGTTTATGATGTCCAATAGGCAAAGAGAAATATAGATGTGGGCCGCAGGGAAAGGTCTGAGTGAGGGATATTGAAGACATAAATTTGAGTCATAAAATTTGAAGTCATAAATAGGAGTCATAAAATTTGAACTTAAAACTATGAGAGTGGCACAGAGAATACCAAAGAGGATTAGAGAGGATGAATGCAGTTTCAAGCTTAGGATTGAACACTGTGAATGGGGCAAGTGGTGGAAGAGAAGCCCTGGAACAGTGAATAATAAGCTGTTAAAAAAAAAAAAAGGGAGAAAAAGGACTAGGTGAGACTGACATCATAGGATAAAAGGGAAGATAAGTTCTCAAACTAGAGATGCTTTAGCAGTAGCGAGTGGTACAGGAAAAAAAAAAAAAATGACATCATTTATAATTAGGAAGCACAAATCTTTTCAGCAGAGGTTGGGCATGAAAGTGAAGTCGCTCAGTCGTGTCCAACTCTTTGTGACTCCGTGGACTGTAGCCTACCAGGATCCTCTGTCCCTGGGATTTTCCAGGCAAGAGTACTGGAGTGGGGCGCCATTTCCTTCTCCAGGGGATGCTCCTGACCCAAGGATCGAACCTGAGTCTCCCTCATTGTAGGCAGACGCTTTACCATCTGAGTCACCATGAAAGTCAGGCTAAATAAACGTGAATTGATAAGGAAATGCGAATAACAAGGGGAGATACATAGTTCATGCTTGATGTAAAAGGAAGCACTTTGCTATACAGTAAAAACTAATACAACATTGTAAAGCAATTATATTCCAATAAAATTTAAAAAAGAAAGCTTTTTTAAAAATATAAGAAAGCAGAGAATAAAAGCTGTAACTGCAGAAAGATAGAGTGTATAGATACATGATGAAACCAAAGTTTTTGTTTACATTTATTTTCTTTTGCTTTTATTATTTTTTTTTCATTTTTTAGTCTGTAATACATTTTACATTTTAATCTGTAAAAATTTTCATTTTGGTCTGTATTTTGCTTAAAAGGCATCTGTGTACATTCTAGTCTATAAAAATTTTCATTTTGGTCTGTATTTTGCTTAAAAGGCATCTGTATACAGAGGGGACTTGAAGGTTCATGGTAACATAAATAATTAGAAGAACAGGCTTCTAAAATATGAGTGGTGTATTAGCCTAAAACAGAAGGAATAACATTTCTGCTAAGATATCAAGAGAGAAAGACAGGAGAGATTATCAGGAAACATTTGGAAGTCACACCAGATGGCCTCTATTAGGAGACAGAATAATATTATTATATAGGCTGAGTCTCTGAAGAAAAACACTTTGGATCCAAACCCAGTCACATCACTTAGGAAAGTTATTGAGCTTCTTCCAAACCTGTTTCCCTATTTGGAAAAATAGGGTGATATTGAAGTAATTGAGAAAATATATGTCAAGTGATTAATGTATTACACAGTGTTCAGTTCATGTTATAAGCAATTATTTTCTTTAGGAAAAAAAAAAAAGCTGAGACAATCACCAATGGCACTACAGTCAGCTACATGGTGAAGGTTTAGAGACTATGTTGAGAATTTCGGAGAATTGTTTGACTACAAGAAGTGTCACATGACATTAGGAATTTTCTGCATGATAGTGGGACAGCAGTAATGCCATTCTTCACATACAGTAGGTTAGAATACTCAATTATTTTGCAGCTTTCATCTCATTCTTTCTCCCATGCACTCTTGCATTTATACAGCTTTAATGACTCTCCATTAAATTTTATTTTTTTTTTTGTCAACTGATATATATTGGACAGCTTTTATATGGCAGGCACTGCTCAAGGCTCTAGAACACAGCACTGAATAAAACAGCTAAAATTTTCCACCCTCATGTAATTTCACTTACGTGGGAGAATCATAATGAGCAAGATAAAGTAGTGAAATAGATATCTTATTAAATGGTGGTGAATGCTAAGAAGAAAAAGCATGGAAATAGGAGGAAGCAGGACTACAGTGTCAGATAGGGCGACAGAGAAGGCCTCTCTTGAAAGGTGACTGTTGAATGAATATCCCAGTGACAGATCAAGTTATATGGATAACTGAAGTATTCCAGGTTCTTTAACAGCAAATACAAATATCATGAATGGTCTAGAAGGCCAAGTTGATTGAACGAAGTGAATAAGGAAATGATAGGTAGTTGGACATTGTATGGCTGTTGTACTTTTACTCTGGGCTTCCCTGGGGGATCAGACAATAAAGAATCTGCCTGCAATGCGGGAGACCTGGGTTCAATCCCTGGGCCTGGAAGATCCTCTGCCGAAGGGAATGGCTACCCGCTCTAGTATTCTTGCCTGGAGAATTCCATGGTTAGAGGAGCCTAGTGGGCTCACAGACAGACAAGACTGAGAGACTAGCACTTGCACTTTTTCACTTGTGCTTTTACTCTTAAGTGAGAAAGGAAGCCACTGATGGCATTTTAAAAGGCTTGCTCTTGCTGCAGAGTTCAGCAAGGGAGAAAAGGACAGGCAGGGAAACCAGGTAGGAGGCTGTTGCAACTGCACAGACAAGAAATGCTTATGGCTCCGATTAGAGTACTAGCAGATGAGGTGGTAAAAAGTGGGCGAACTCTGGATACATTTGAAGATGGGGCCAAGTGTAAGGTATCAGTTATGAAAGGAATATTTTGATGCCCATCTCTCTGACTACCGCACATAACTCTCAGTTCTTTCTAAAGAAGCCAAAAGACAGATATTAAATTTCAACTCCACCAGTTCCCTCAAATTACCTTCTGTTCATTTCTGACATTTGACATTATAATTTTCACAAGTTTCAAGAACTGAGATATTACTGTTTAGACTTCCTCTATCATGGCTTAAAATGTTTTTTGAGTAATTTATTCTGGGGTAAATGTTCTGAGTTTAGTCAAACAATAACATTGACTACTTTGACCTTATGCAAATCAGAACCTCTCTTAATCTCAATTTCTCCAGTGATAGAATATTAATTTCTGCCTTTCCAAATTCATTCACAAGAGTATTCCAGTCAAAACTGATAATGTATGCTGTAGAAAATGTCATTTGTTATTTGTATCATTCCCCATGTACAAGTGTCTTCCAAAGAGGAACTTTGCCTTTTACAGTTTTCCAGTCCTCCACAGTGATAACCGAGCTGTTTAATTTTTATTGACCTTTGCGTCTCTATATGACAAAGCAATTAGTAGAAACTAGAAAGAGTTGATTCTTCCCAAATTACGAGTAATGAGATTGACCTTAGCTCTGTTACAAATAAACTTGTTTTGAAACAAAATCACAACCAATATAATTTTTTAGGTTTCTTCATCTTTAAAAAAAATGTTTGTCTTTCTTACTTGTTCCATTTAGTCTTCCTGCATAATTTTAATGCATAAACATCCAAATATTATATGCTAAAACTGAAAGACATATTATTAACAATTGACATTTTGTTGGAATGCCCATACACTCATTATGAAGTGGAAGACAACCAATTTATTAATTCATAGTCATGTGATTCTGTCTGCTGTAGTCAAGCAAATTATTACAGATATTTCTTTGTTTAGGTACTTTAGATTTGGGGAGAAAAATAAAGCTATGCAAGTAAAATCATATGGAAAACTGTCTTTGGTATCAACATTAAGCCCACTTCATTTTTTAAAATATTTATTTTCATAATGAGATGAATGTGTAAATTATAGAAAGCCACTTGTTTTAATGCATTATTAGTTATCCAAAATTTTAAGCTGTTGCAGGAAGGTTATCACTAGGCTTTCAGTTTAAGTAAATAAGTAGTGCTATTGAACAATTTGACCGTCAAGTGAAATAAATGAAAATTCATCTACTAAGGTTTTTAAGTAAATTCAACTACAAAATGTTTCAGTTTCAGTTCAGTCGCTCAGTTGAGTCCGACTCTTTGCAACCCCATGAATCGCAGCACGCCAGGCCTCCCTGTCCATCACCAACTCCCAGAGTTCACTCAAACTCACGTCCATCCACTCGGTGATGCCATCCAGCCATCTCATCCTCCATCGTTCCGTTCTCCTCCTGCCCCCAATCCCTCCCAGCATCAGAATCTTTTCCAATGAGTCAACTCTTCGCATGAGGTGGCCAAAGTATTGGAGTTTCAGCTTTAGCATCATTCCTTCCAAAGAAATCCCAGGGCTGATCTCCTTTAGAATGGACTGGTTGGATCTCCTTGCAGTCCAAATGACTCTCAAGAGTCTTCTCCAACACCATAGTTCAAAAGCATCAATTCTTTGGCACTCAGCTTTCTTCACAGTCCAACTCTTACATCCATACATGACTGCTGGAAAAACCATAGCCTTGACTAGACGGACCTTTGTTGGCAAAGTAATGTCTCTGCTTTTGAATATGCTATCTAGGTTGGTCATAACTTTCCTTCCAAGGAGTAAGCGTCTTTTAATTTCATGGCTGCAATCACCATCTGCAGTGATTTGGGAGCCCAAAAAGATAAAGTCTGACACTGTTTTCACTGTTTCCCCATCTATTTCCCATGAAGTGATGAGACCAGATGCCATAATCTTAGTTTACTGAATGTTAAGCTTTAAGCCAACTTTGTCACTCTCCTCTTTCATTTTCATCAAGAAGCTTTTTAGTTCCTCTTCACTTGCTGCCATATGGGTAGTATCATCTGCATATCTGAGGTTATTGATATTTCTCCCAGCAATCTTGATTCCAGCTTGTGCTTCTTCCAGCCCAGCGTTTCTCATGATGTACTCTGCAGAGAAGTTAAATAAGCAGGGTGACAATATATAACCTTGACACACTCCTTTTCCTATTTGGAACCAGTCTGTTGTTCCATGTCCAGTTCTAACTGTTGCTTCCTGACCAGCATATAGGTTTCTCAAGAGGCAGGTCAGGTGGTCTAGTATTCCCATCTCTTTCAGAATTTTCCACAGTTTATTGTGATCCACACAGTCAAAGGCTTTGGCATAGTCAATAAAGCAGAAATAGACATTTTCTGGAACTCTCTTGCTTTTTCCATGATCCAGCAGATGTTGGCAATTTGATCTCTGGTTCCTCTGCTTTTTCTAAAACCAGCTTGAACATCTGGAGGTTCACAGTTCACGTATTGCTGAAGCCTGGCTTGGAGAATTTTGAGCATTACTTAGATTTAATATAATTTTCCCATTTTTTTGACATTTTAAAAATATAAATTTGTCTTTCTTTTACTAGTTCTAGTAATATATATTATTTATGTCCTCCTGAACCATGTACTTGATAGAGAGTATTAAATCAGATGATACCTCAAGACAATGGGAAGCCACAGAAATAACTTGCATTATCAAAAATTTACTTATGAAATGAGAACTTGGTTGTTTTATTATTATTCATCTCTTTAAAACACATTCAGCAAATACGTGTGTCTACTTAAAGGAAAGTCTATATATAACAAGATATTTCTTATTCAACAATATTGGGTTTCTTGTCTAAGCACTGTGTCAAGAGGTTTCAGCTGGTCCTTCATCTCTTACAGGTTGAGTGACTAAATACTGACAACTCCGGGTACATTTGAAGGCTGTGTATAGTTCAGTGTGGATAGGATAGGATTGGAAAGCAGATACTCTCACTCAGTCAACGAATGCTCTGAGGACCCACTATGGGCTGGGCACTGCCCCAACATTGGAGAGTGTAGCAGATGTTTAAGAGCCTTAATGCTGTATTTGGAAGACACACTTTCCCCCCCACACTTTAGTATCTCTGACATTGCAGTACCTCTTACAGCAAACAAATGGCACCTTAGCTTCAACAAAACATGGTCATTCTAATTCCCTTTACTAAAATAGCATTTTTTAAAGAATAGCATTTTTTTAAACTCCCTCAAATGAAGAGCATGGAGTTTAAATATGGAAGTAAATCTTGATCCCTTCTCTTATACCACTGTATGAGAGATCTAATATTAACATTTAAATAGCATGCTTTTAATAATGTATACGTGTGCAAGCACCGTTAATTTCTTAAGTTGTGAACTACTTGAAGCCAAGGATGACATCGTATTCTTCTCTTTCTTCAAACATGTGAAGAAGCAGTTCAGTTCAGTCACTCAGTCGTGTGCGACTCTTTGTGACTCCATGAATCATAGCACGGCAGGCCTCCCTGTCCATCACCAACTCCCGGAGTTCACTCAGACTCATGTCCATCAAGTCAGTGATGCCATCCAGCCATCTCATCCTCTGTCGTCCCCTTCTCCTCCTGCCCCCAATCCCTCCCAGCATCAGGGTCTTTTCCAATGAGTCAACTCTTCACATGAGGTGGCCAAAGTATTGGAATTTCAGCTTCAGCATCAGTCCTTCCAAAGAACACCCAGGACTGATCTCCTTTAGGATGGACTGTTTGGACCTCCTTGCAGTCCAAGGGACTCTCAAGAGTCTTCTCCAACACCACAGTTTAAAAGCATCAATTCTTCGGTGCTCAGCCTTCTTCACAGTCCGATTCTCACATCCACACATGACCACTGGAATGGGCACTCATTATATATGTATGAATGGAGACATGATCACTGAGACTTGAGCCAAGAAAGGAAGAATTTTCCTCTTTCTCCCATTTAATTTGCCTTTGTATTCTACAAATAACAACAGATACTTGGTAAGAAGTCATTTCCTTTGATTATTAACTATATAGGTATTACAAAGAGTATATGTGTGTGTGCCTGTGTGTGTAGTCTTTATTACGGTTAAAATTCAAGTTCAATAATATTGTGAATATTTTACCTGACCCTGTATTTGTATTTTGAAAAATACCAGACTCCAGGGTATATTTAGGATAATTTTAGACATTTGCCCTTTGCTTTGTACAAAATTGTAAGTGAGTTGCCAGAATATTGTGAAATTTTATTTTTTACCTTTAGATTAAGGAAAATTATTATAAAGCACAGAATAAAAAAAAATGATAAAGCACATAAGCCACAACTAAATATTTGGACATGGGCTAAAGCTATGTTCCCAGCTCGCTAGACTTTTTTTTCCTTATGACCCAGGGTTTTGTGTGTCTCCGTGTAGCCTCTGCCATGGATCTCTGCACAATACCAAGACTTGTTCTCCCCTGTTGTCAAATAGAATCCCACAGATATAACTTGTGTTATTTCTCAAAAAACAAAAACAAAAACAAAAACCCTGTCTCTTGCTTTCAGAAACTTAACTTGGCTCAAAGGAATTTAAACTACAAGAGCAAGCAAGCATCTTGTAAACAGATGCTTTTGTAAACAAAGGATCCTGATTTTTCAACCCACCAAATGCCCTAGCTTCTAGAACCATATGTAGTACTAGTTGTTCTAAAGACCAGCAGAGGCTATACACTTTCTCCTCTTCCTCCCACACGCCCTCCTGTTTAGTCTTCTCAGACTTTGCCAACCCTTTCATCTAGTTTTCACTTTGTGGGTCTAGCTGTCTCCTAGTTTCACAAAAATTGATTTGTTAATTTTGTGTTTGGTATTTCTTGTTGCTTTGGGGTAATAGGAAGGAATAGAAATGCCAGCTTTACCCCATCATCCTTAAATCAGATATTCTCTGGAAATGTTTCTATCAAAGCAGGAACCATCGAATGTATTTTTGCTACAGGTAAAATAATTTTCTGAGGAGCTGCTCTCAGAGTTATTTGATGAATACCTAGCTGTTCTCCACCTATTTATTTCACCGTCCATTGAGTTATTGCTACTTCCTTACTCTGGCTCCAGAGAAGTCACATTTTAAATGTGACTGGTGAATCCCAATGGATTCTGCCCCACCATGAATTACATAAAATCCCCATTGCTGTCTGCTCCTAAGATGAAGCAAACAGGTTAGTTATCATTAAGGAAGGTCATGTCTCTATTGGTTCATCCTCCCCCAACCACCCTGTAAACACAGAGCATTTATCTATCTATCTTTGAACAGTATTATTCTAAATATTTGACTTTCTGCTTGGTAGCTATATTTGTGATCTTCATCATCCATAGTGTATCTGGACTCAGGATTGTTGTTGTTATAGTTTTATTTGGGTTTATTTTAAGTATTCTACTAACTTGATTGAATTTCTACTCTAACTTCACATACAGGCATGTGCACTCAGTCACTCAGTGGTGTCTGACTCTTTGTGACCCCATGGGTGATAGCCCTCCAGGCTCCTCTATCCATGGGACTTTTCCAGGCAAGAATACAGGAATGAGTTATCATTTCCTCCTCCAGTGGATCTTCCTGACCCAGGGATTGAACCCATGAGTCTCCTGTGTTGGCAGGTGGATTCTTTACCATTGAGCCATCTGAGAAACCCGTTCTAACCTTAGGTGCTTAAATGTTAAGCTTTTCCAGTCTTTGGAGGATTTACAGCCTAATGTTTTCTCAACCTTCTTGCAGGTGCTCTAGTGCTGTTTGATTTCTCTGTTATGATACTAAACCTTACTGAACTTCAAGACCTGGAAATGCATTCATTCAGCACTGCTCACTTGGTTCTAAAACATAGCTCTCAATTCATTACCACACCCTGAAATCCTAATCTCTGCCTCAGCCAGCCAAATGTGAGCATCTTATCAATGTAAACATAACCCACTGCTACTAATTCTCTGCTATGTCAACCAACTTTTAGTGAGCTCTGAATATCCACAGATATACTAATTTTTTTAAATATGCAGAAAATAACATTCTCCATAGTCTTTAGAAGTTAAGTAAAAGCTTTTAGTTAAGTACTTTATGGTTAGCACCAACTGTGTCAGCTTAAATCAGATAATGTTTGAAGACTCATGAGAAGCACAACATGAAAAGTACA
Organism: Bubalus bubalis; assembly: GCF_019923935.1. Classification (NCBI taxonomy): domain Eukaryota; kingdom Metazoa; phylum Chordata; class Mammalia; order Artiodactyla; family Bovidae; genus Bubalus; species Bubalus bubalis. The sequence goes on from NC_059160.1 coordinate 68,222,727, forward strand.
GGAAGAGCGCCAATTGTAGCTGAGCGAACAGCTGCGGCCTGGATCCAGAAGAGCTGCGGCAGTGGTGCCTTCAGTCTAAAATGGACCTCGTGAAAGTTCTGAATGGCAGATCTCAGAGAGACTATATTTACATTTTCTTTTTTAAAATATAAATTTATTTATTTTAATTGGAGGCTAATTACTTTACAATATTAGAACTTTCTTTTCTATACACAACAGTAGGTGATAGGAAATTGAAGCTTGGTCTTCTAAACAAATTCCCACAAGCTCTTCTGTAACACATTTATTTGCACTTCTCTGTTTATCTCCCTATAAATTAATTGTGGACATTTATGTATTAGCATTTGAGAATTGATCTACTTAATAATCTTCCTGGGTTAGGAAGATTCCCTGGAGAAGGAAATGGCAACCCACTCCAGTATTCTTGCCTGGAGAATCCCATGGGCAGAGGAGCCTGCCTAGCTACAGTCCATGGCGTAGCAAGAGTCAGACACGACTTAGTGACTAAACCACCACCAACGATTTAATAGAATGGTAGAAAGTCTGAACGTTATTGAAGTCATTTTTTAGTAAACTTAAAGAAAAAGATGCTATTTTGTTTTGGGGAATTGTTATAAACAGTTATCAGGAATCAAATATATAATATCCTTATTAAAGATGCTTTACAATATACACATATATTAAAATTCAGACAAATTGAATTTAATTTATTAAATTCAATTTATTTATTGAAAAAATACTTTTATGAAATTTAAATTATTAAATTCAATTTATTTATTGAATAAATACTTTTATGAAATGTGTATCCTAATTTATTAATTAAATTCAATTTGTCCTAATTTTAATATATTTGATTAGTTTGTTGCTGATGTTGCTTTAACTGAAGGAGAAAAGTATTTAAATGCTGAGGCAATCATTTGTTTTGCTGATGTCTTCTGTGTTAGAAGAAGAGGTAGGAGATTATCAGTGTAAATTTGGAATGAAGAAAATCATACTACAAAGGTAATAAACACAAAATGTATAAAGACAAAATGTACACACAATTGACTGTATACAAAGGAATAAAAAAGTGTTTGATAAATACATTACAAACAAAGTCCAAAGGCATGTGATAGATTGAGAAAACTATTGGCAAAATATGGGGCAGATAGTCAATAGGGCTTCCCTGGTGGCTCAGTGGTAAAAGAACCCACCTGCCAATGCAGGAGATATAGGCTTGATCCCTGAATTGAGAAGATTCCCTGGACAAGGAAATGGCAACCCAGTCCAGTATTCTTGCCTAGGAAATCCCATGGACAGAGGAGCCTTGCAGCCTACGGTCTATGGGGTCACAAAAGAGTCGGACACGACTTAGTGTCTAAACAACAACTAAAAGAGTCATCAATCCAACAACCATTAAATACCTATACACTGAGAAGAAAAGGCAAACAACATAAAGAAAAATCAACAAATGATTTGAGTAAGAGTTTCATAGAAGTAGAAGTTCAAATATTAAATGAATGTATGAATTCCCCAATTTATTCATAGCCTGCTGAAGCTGCTGCATCGCTTTAGTCGTGTCCAACTCTGTGCAACCCCATAGACGGCAGCCAACCAGGCTTTCCTGTCCCTGGGATTCTCCAGGCAAGAACACTGGAGTGGGTTGCCATCTCTTCCTCCAATGCATGAAAGTGAAAGGTGAAAGTGAAGTCACTCAGTCGTGTCTGACTCTACCGACCCCGTGGACTGCAGCCTACCAGGCTCCTCCGTCCATGGGATTTTCCAGGCAAAAGTACTGGAGTGGGGTGCCATTGCCTTCTCCGATCCATAGCCTAGAGAGTGCAAATAAAAGAACAAGGTACTGTTTTTAAACTAGCAGCTTGGCAGAAATTTAAGATATACCATCCCATGCTAGCAAGAACGTCAGTAAATGCAGTACTAGTCAAAGTGTCAATTGCTGCAAACATTTCGAAATTAATCTGGGAACCCACCAAACACACTTTAGTGACTGAAAACATGATTAACTTGTTGGAGGTGGTCCTTAATCCAAAATGCAGTCCCTGTCCATACAATTCACAAACAATGCTTTAATCTAAGCTTGTTTTTTTTAGTCTTATTCTTTAACTTGACTCATGCTAATAATTTTTAAATATATATGAGGGAAAAGAACGTGAAACTCAAGTCAGTATAATTTTTTTTGTCTTTTGTAAAATTTCTAAATAGAATATAGTACATTTCTCAATTTATAGCTTATTGAATTTAGTGTTACATATAATAAGCACTTTAAAATATCTTTGTCTGTATTGGAGATGCCAAGATAAGTATCTGTAACATAAAAGTATTTCAAATCTAAAAGCAAAGAAGGCAATTGTATTATAACCAGCATAGTACTACATCCCAAACCAATAAATTAGTCTGAATTTTCTCTCTTTTTTTTTTTTTTTTTTGCTGTGTAGCAAAATTTACTTAACACTTCTTCAATCGTTTATTTAAGAGCAGTTTCAAATACTTAATATGTATTGGGAAATGTACTAGATTCTGAGGATATAAAAATGAATTATCAGTGGAGTGCACAGAAAGTAAATCAGCAGTTACAAGACAAGATATAATATTTACTATTTATTTAATTGTAAATTATTTAATCAATGATATTTACTATTGATACTTTAGTTATAAGCCTAGAGTACATGACAGGCTCCTTGTTGTTCAAGCTTTTGGCAAGACAGGGAACATGATGTTTCAGGGAAGTCTTCTGAGAAGTAATGTTTAAACTGAGAGTTAAAGAGGAATAGAAGCTGTGTGCAGAAGAGGGAAAGAAAAAAAGATTTCTAGGTAGCTTCCTCAGTGTGAGTGTGGTAGGTTCAGTATCTATAAGTGCTGGACCAAAGAAAATACATACTTGACTCTGCTGTGTTTTGTTACTTTCTTTTAAACCCATTTTTTAAAATTTAAGCCCAATAGTTAACACTTATTAAAGTGTTTAATATGCAGAGCTACATAAAAGTAAAAAGTCAAGATTTCAAAAGGGGAGTCAGGAAGGGCAAACAAAACAGTCTTTTTGGCACAAGAAATACTACCTAATTCAAATAATATCAATAATATTAAGTACACTTGTGTTCTCTGTAGCAAGCTATAGGAAATGCTAAAGAAAACCCAATAATACTTACACTGCACACAAAACACTTGCAAATGTTAAAAAAATAATTGGTCTTCAGTATCCATTGCTGGAACACCTGTTGACAGAAGAGATATAACTAGTTAGACATTCTTAGCATACCAAAGGCTTTAACTTCTGTTATTTGAACTGTGAAACATCTTTGGTTTATAATTTCCTCTATTTGGTCTTTTTTAAATTAATTTATTTTTTAATTGAAGGATAATTGCTTCAAAATTTTGTTGCTTTCTGTCAAACCTCAATATGAATCAGCCATAGGTATACATTTGGTCTTTTTTAATTCTTAAAGCATTAAAAGATACCAAAGAAATGTTATATTTTCCTAAGTTTTTAAGAATTCACCTAAAAACAACAAGTGGATATAACCTCTATTGAATAACTAAGTTAGGTTTCAGTGAGGAACATTTTCTTCCCAATGAGACAAGCTGAAATAGAACTGATATACTTATACCTTGAGCACGTACTAAAATGTTTAATATGCAGAGCTTGCAGAAAAGTAAAAAGTCAAGATTTCAAAAGGGGAGTCAGAAAGGGCAAACAAAATAGTCTTTTTGGCACAAGAAACACTACCTAATTCAAATAATATCAATAATATTAAGTACATTTGTGTTCTCTGTAGCAAGCCCTTATGTTCTCAACATAAACAATTTATTCCCATAATGCTGTGTCCTCTGTGTCTGCCCTGCAAATAGCCAGGCTCATGCTGCCTCCTTTCCTTTATTTATATGGATTCAGGGGTTAAAGTATTGACCCACTTCCTTCAAGGGCTACCTCAAGCTCTTCTTCTTCATGAAGCTTTCTGTTAGCATTCAAACCCATATCAATCTTCCTATGCTCTGAAACACCAATATTATCGATACCATACATCTTAGCATCATGCTTCAAACAGTGATTGAGTAGTTGCCTACACTGTGCTTGGTGCCAGGGAAGTGAAAATAAATTAAGCTTGATGCCTTCTTTCAACACTGCTCAGAGTCCGATCAGGGAGACAGACGTAGAAACAAATACAATGGAAATTACATATTCAAGAAATGTCATTAAGGGAACAGAGGCTAGAGTAGTTTGTTTAGTCATATTCTATCTTTATTTTGTTGCATAATTTAATATATCTGTTCTTTGCCTCCTAGCTTACAGAAGACACTTTAACACTGAATATCTAGTGGTCTACTGAGTAGAATGTTTGGATACATTTTTGTGAAAAAATAACAGTGTCTTTGTAATTTTTATGTAGATCTAGAACAGTTCCAAAAATTTTAAACTTATTTTAAAAAATAACACTAAAGACTATGCCCATCGAGAGAGAAGTAATATTTGTGAATTACTCAAGTTCCCATTCATTTCATATGTATTCCCCACCTTCTTAGTAGTTTTGTTCTCAGAGCCTATTACCTCTTTCCCACATCCAATTTTCTTATCTAGAATTCCCGTACATTCCTCTATATTAGTTAAAACCTGCAAGATGATACAAATTGATTAACATTGCAGTACTTTGAACAGAAACATGAATTCCAATTTTGAAAAAGATGTGTATAGCCAGTTTTAGCATCATAACTTGGAAATATCAGTTGGCCCCATGTGCAGATGGAGCCTAAATGCTGAATGTCTGGCTGCTAGACCAGTTTTGACACATAAGGAAAAAAAAAGAGAGAGAGCGAGAGATTTGTAGTTGTCTGTGGAGGCGACCTGAGATAATAGGATACTCCCCTGTTTTTATTATAACATTTTTCTTGCATCTTCTAGAATGTGATCATATCAGTTTCCTATTGCTGCTATAACAAATCACCTCAAACTTAGTGGCTTGAAACAAAACAAACTTACTGTCTTTTTGTTTGAGGAGTCAGAGCCAAAAGGAGAGACCTGAGTTTCTGCTGGTAGTTCTGGGGAGATTTGTTCTCTTACCTTTCTCAGCTTCTAGAGACCACTCACATTCTTTGGCTTGTGGCCCCATTCCTCTATCTTCAAAGTCAGAACATTGAACTGACCCCTTCTCACACTGCCAACTCTCTGGTTCCCTCTCTTCTACATCCCTCCTCTACTCTTCCCTTGTGATTACACTGAGCCCACCTGGATGATTCAGGCTAATCTCCTCATCCCAGAGTCAGTCTCTTAGCAAACAATTACATCTGCTACATTAATCCCCTTGCCATGTAACCTTTAAAACCTGGAGATTAGGACATGGATATCTTTGGAAGATGCTTATTGTCTCTAACATGATTCTGCCAAAATATCTGTCCTCCTCCAATCAGACATGCCAGAACCAGCCTGGATACCCTCTCTGTCCTTAGAAATCAAGACTGGTTACCCTCTCTGTCCTTAGAAAACACAGCCCTATAAATTGCAACTCATGGTGCATACTGAAAATCTTTACTTTCTCTTGAGTTAGGAATTCTGCCATTTTCAGGAGGTATATCTTCTGACTCTATCTTGTGTGTACTAAAAGTGTGTTAGTCACTCATTTGTGTCCAACTCTTTCTGACCCCACACACAGCAGTCCATCAGGCTAGCTCCTCTGTCCATGGAATTCTCCAGGCAAGAATACCGGAGTGGGTTGCCATTCCCTTCTGCAGGGGATCTTCCCAACCCAGGGATGGAAGTTGGGTCTCTTGCATTGTAGGCAGATTCTTTACCATCTGAGCTACCAGGGAAGCCCTGGTGTGTGATAAAGCTCACTGGATTAAAAGCAAAATAACTTGTTTTCAGTTTTCTCTTTGAAAGTCAATTTTTACAATTTTAATGATAGAGTATTGGTCAAAATTCTACTGTTTGGTCGTCAAATTAAAACTGACCCTGACTAGACATTGCTATTGAGATCATTCAAGTGCCATATCTGTACAGAGGACTGGATAGCAGTATTGCTTTAGCACATTTTATGCTGATTATGAATTTAAGCCTCATTAACAATAGACTGAGGAATTCATCTAGCCATTCAGCATAAATTTTTGGAATACTACTTGTTTCAAGGCCACAGGCTAACAAGTGGGTAATCAGGAGAAATAAAGACCGATGTAGTGCTAACTATATAAACTTAACATTTTACCAGGAGACAGAGGTGTAAAACTACTAAATATATAATGAATTGTTTAATTACAGTTGTGGCCAATGTAGCAAAGAGCAAAGCTTTATATATCCAGTAACTCTCCAGCTATCAACTAGGTTAGAAGGAAAGGGCCCACAAAAAGGGAAAGAAAGCACTAATGGAGTGAAAAATTTTCCTGTTTAGTTCACCACTGTGTATGTGCCACTTTGCATAGTGCAGGGCACTTACTAGAAACTTATTAAATATTTACTACATGAAAGAAGATGCTAGAATGGAAAAACCAGAGTGTTTTTATTAAGAACTGTATTATTAAAAATGTATAATATTTGGATAGCAGAGCAGCCTTACATAAACCACGTTTTCCCATAGGTTTATGCAGAGGAAAGATGTGATCTGTATTGAACAAGACCCTTCCTGTTCTGTCCCAGGTCTTTGATTGAGCTTCCTCACAATTTTCTGAGCCCACACTGCAGTAGTAGAGCCAAAAACAGTTTGGCATGGCTCAGATCCTGGAGTAAATGGGGCCTGTATGCTCAAGTATAGGGTTTCGAGTAAAAGCTAAGACGTAGACACATGGAAATCGTGCTCTCAGCAACAAGTCTGAGAAGGGATCAACAGACTCAGAGGAACAAAGAGACAACGGAGCTGGCAAGTGCTGATGAGAAGGCAAACATGGAAATTAGGAATAAGCTTGCTAACATTTGTCTAATTGCATTTGTCCAGACTACCCTCTTATGTCTCAGAGTGTCTCAAGAAAGTAGTAGAACCCACATCCCATGCTGAGCTTCAAGATTTTCACAATACTCATAATCTGATAACTGCCAGCATTTACCTTCTAAATGAGGTGTGGAATTAATAACAGTCTTCTCTTCTACATCAACATGAGCTAAAACTAAAAGTAAACCTGTAAGAGTGAGACAAGAAAAAAAAGTTTTATTCCTCTTATTTTCAGAATATGTGTAATTTGCTAATACAGTTAAGAAAATTAATCCTATAATCTTCTCACATTACATATTAAAGAAGAAATCATTTGTAGTTTATTCTTACCTTATTTTTTCTTCCTCTTCCTTTTTTTTTTTTTTTAAATCTGGTCTAGAAACAGTAAAAAAGGCAAAGTAGTCTCACAGTTCTTTCAGTCAAAGAGAAAATAACCTTGAAGTCAAACAAAGAATGTCTATCATCTAAAGTAGAGATGAAGAAGATCTGATTAAAATCAGAATTCCCATCACTACATCTCTACTCACCACACCAAAATCAGTGGCTATTGATTCTTATAATTAAAAAAGACCTGTTATAGAAACACTACACTGAGACCAATCCCATATGGGCATGTCTGCCTGGATTTCTATTTTTTTGGCTCATATCTCAGAGATAGACATGCGTAAATTTCCAATTAAACTTTACAGGACCATGATGCATGCTCATCCACTGAAAAATCCCAGGGGGAAAGAGTATAAAACCAAGGGAAGAGAAATGTGAGTAGACTCTCATAAGAGAAGGAGAAAAGATAATAAGAGCCCAAGACACAGAATAATGGATCAAAGAGTCAAAATGGAAAATGAAAAAAATTAATGAAAGCAAATCACTAAAATCAAGATGAATTATTCATTAATCACTCAAATCTCCATTAACTGTATAACAAAAATACTATTAAATGAAGTTTAGACTGGGTATTATATCCAGCATTAAAATGTTATTTATACATTATCTCTAAAAATGTGAATCGACATTTATTCTCATTCTGTGTCTCTCTAATACTGTCATTATGTGAAATTATTGGTGATGAACAGGGAGGCCTGGCGTGCTGCAATTCCTGGGGTCGCAAAGAGTCGGACACAACTGAGCGACTGAACTGAACTGAACTGAATGTAGACTTCAGCTAAGAAATAGGAGACAAGGTAAAGCTTATACATATATATATATAGTGGTAGTTTAGTCACTAAATCATGTCCATCTCTTGTGACCACATAGACTGTAGCCTGCCAGGCTCCTCTGTCCATGGGATTTCCCAGGCAAGAATACTGGAGTGGGTTGCCATTTCCTTCTCCAGGGGATCTTCCCAACCCAGGGATTAAATCTAGGTCTCCTGCATTGCAGGTGGATTCTTTACTGACTGGAACCACCAGGGAAGCCTGTATATATATATACACACACACACACACACACAAACACACATATGTATATGCATATATATATATATATTTTTTTTACTAATAACGAGTAATAGCTATAAATCAAAGGAACTTCAGCTTTCTGGCACCAATTAATGCAAATTGGCACCAATTAATGACTTTCTATGGTTGTTTTCTCCTTTTTCATATATTTGGAGTAGGAAATGGCTACCCACTCCAGTGTTCTTGCCTGGAGAATCCGACAGACAGAGGAGCCTGGAGGGCTACAGTCCTTGGGGTTGCAAAGAGTCGGAAACGACTGAAGAGACTTGGCACACATAGCACATATATTAGTATTTGCAACATATACATAGAAACAAAATAAGAGAAAAGGGAATAGAAAATGATAGGAGAAAAACAGGAAAAGAGAAAAAATAAGAAAGTGTATCATTTCATAAATGGACCTGATCATTAAATTTTCATTGCAGGTTATTTCAGTTTTACATTTCAAATAATTCAAGTATTTTAAAATACTTACCTTTCTTCTGTTTATTAAATGCAAACTAGTTTAATGTTCCTAGGTCTGGGACCATGATGCTGGTGTCTGGAGCAAAGCCAGTTCTCCACACTTATAAAAATGTTCTAAATAAATATTTCCTCTGTATATTATTAAATTATTAATAGTGAATTTTTCTCTTTCTGAGATAGATTCTTTTATAAAGCATAAGGGATGGTGTTTAAATGTAAAATGCAGCATTCAAGGAATAAAATCACTGTAGCAACTTGCAAAATTCTAAACAGAAAATGAGGAAGGCATAAAATAAAGCTACAAGAAATGATAGAAAGAAAGCAGAAGTAAATGAGGAAACTGTAAAACAGGAAACAACACTGAGAAAACAAGGTGTGGGCCAGTTGGGGAGAAAACTGATTAAAAGTCTTTGAGACATTACATCTGATTACCCTAATTGTTCCCTTTGGAAAGACTAATTCCTACAGGCTTTTGTCAATGATTCCTGTCACTTATTGTTGTTGTTATTCATTTGCTAGGTCTTGTCCAACTCTGAGACCCCATGAACTGCAGCAAGCCAGGCTTCTCTGTCCTTCCCTGTCTACAAGAGTTTGCTCAAACTCATCTCCATTGAATCGATGGTGCCAACTCCCTGAAGGCTGTTAAAGAGAAAAACCACAAGCCCAAAAAGGTGTCACTTGTGCTGCTGCCCATGATACCAAATCTAGATTTAATACCTAACCTAGTTGCTGTTTTGGCCTTCCTCAAAAATACAATAATAATTGATTAGTTTGGAATTCTGCTCAGAACCAATCACATAATCTGTCATCTGGGGCCTCTCCATTCCCCAGTCCCCTCGCCCACCAGGTCCAGAGGAAGAAGAGGCAATCTGCATGATAAAACCTTTAACATTCCCTTTTCCCCAAAAAAAGATGTCCTAGCCTAAATAATCCTTGTTTTTATTTTGCTAATAGCTCCTTTGCCCCACCCTTCTTCCTATAAAATCTTTTCCATTTTATACAACTTCTCTGAGCGTCCCCTGCTTTACTAAAAGTGTTGCTGCCTGATTCATGAATCACTGAATAAAACAATCAGCTCTTCAGATAGACTAGGTTGAATTTTGATTTTTAATAAGGACCACAGCTGATTGATTAATCTGTCATTTAAGTTGTAAACATTTCAAAGACATTTCTTCTATTATGTTTATGGCACCTTGGAGCTCAAAAACATTCAGTCAATTCAAATTTTCTTAGATTATTTTATCAAAATTGTAAAGAAGGAAGGTATCACCATATATTGCCATCCAGTAGGAAAAAAGGAAAAATATTTAAATCATTAATTTTTAAGGGCATGGTTTATATATTAAGAATTGGTGATCATATTCAGCTCACAATGGTCACCACAATAGAGAATGAATACTCCATAAAAAAGGGGGAAAAAAGTTCAATCACAAAATTGTATGTTTCCTATCTTAGTAATGATCCTTGAAGATCTGGAGAAACCAGTCCCAATTAGGATGGCTGTGAGCAAAAGATTATGTTCTCCTTTGCTTTGCCAACAACAAACAAGATCTTTTAAATATTCAAGATCTGATTCACAGAAGAGTTTATGAAAAACAAAAAGATTAAAATTAGGAGCAGAGTCTCCTGGTGGTCTTGTACACTGTTGCAAGAAGGGTGAGTTTTATGGTCCTTGAAACTAATCAAAAATTTTTTCTTGGGAAAGACCTAGTGGCCAGAGGGTAAAGTAGGAAGGCCCTTGCTTATCTCACCTCATAGGCATACCAAAATGACAACCATTCACAGAGCAACTACCTATGAGAAAGACCTGAGGACTAGCAGAAAAGATTCTCCACAAAGAAATACACAAAGAAGGAACCACAAAAAAAAAAAAAAAAAAAAAAGATAGGAGCAGGGGCAGAGACACAGTATAGTCCAGGTAGGCAATCCACCTGGGATGTGATTTGGGGAGGATAATCACAATTGCAGACATTTTCTCCAAGGAGCAAGGGCTCTAAGCCCCATATTGGGGTCCCCTACCTGGGGGTCCTGCACTGGGAAGACAAGAATCCAGAACATCTGGCTTTGAAAGGCTTTGGAGCTTGCATATAGGAGAGCCAAAGGACTGCAGGAGACAGAGGTGCCAATCTTTATTTTTAAAATAACAATTGTAATTCAATACACAAAGCATAAAACATATACAATGTGTATAATTCAATACACAAAGCACAAAACACCATACTAAACTGATGGCAACAAAATATGGTATTTCATTTGCATTGCATGACAAATGACTAGCATCTTTACTCATAATTGAGTTCCTGGAAATCAGTAACAAAGACATTGATATACCAAGGGAAATGAAGGAAAAAAAAAGTGAAATAACACAAGTGACTAGTAAGGATTAAGCATATATGAAGATGACTGAGCTGAAAAATGACAGAAGAAAAGCACTTTCTTTGTAATATCATATTGCCAAAGATTAAAAATGTAACATATGTACAGTTTTAGGAAGCATAAGCATATAAACAATGGGGGAGAAGATTGATTAAGCCCTATCTGAATAGTATGAGAAAGTCTATTATAGTTTGAACTCAAGCTATAAATTTAGAGTATCCTTAGTCCTAGCATTTTCAATTCATTGGAATTATTTCAATAAATTAGTTGGATAAATTTACAATTTAACACAAAATAAATTGTATTTATTACAAAATAATTTGTATTTATTACGAAATAAACCTTTTTTTTTTTTGCTTAGAAATTTTGTAGTTAGGATATAGACCCCCCCAAAAACTGACTTGCATATTAATTTATCAATAAGCCCAAAATGATGTGTTCATGTTCATGAACATGAAATTTCATGTTCATATAGTTAATAACATAGAGGTGGCAGAATTAGAGGAGGAAAAAAGGCATTTAAGAAGTAAAATAGTATACAAATTTCCATATCCTTTGATATTTTGAAAAAAATGATTCCAACCTTAAAAGGCTCATGCCACTTCTCATAAGCTCTGAGTCCCAGTGTACAGGCTGTAATTTGGAAGGTCGTTGTTCCTCAGTTGCTAAGTTGTGTCCAACTCGTACGGCCCCCTTGGACTGCAGCACGCCAGGATTCCCTGTCCTTCACCATCTCCTAGAGTTTGCTCAAACTCATGTCCATTGAGTCAGTGGTGTGATCCAACCATCTCATCCTCTGTCACTCCCTTTTCCTCCTGCCTTCAATCTTTCCCAGCATCAGGATCTTTTCCAATGATTTGGCTCTTCACATCAGGTGGCCAAAGTGTTAGAACTTGAGCTTTAACATCAGTGCTTCCAATGAATATGCAGGGTTGATTTCCTTTAGGACTGATTGGAAATTGGGTCAAATCCACTTGCTGATATTGGAAAGCTTCCCTCCAGGAAACTGGGGATCATATGCTGGTGGCAGCCACTTTGGGAAACGTTATACCATCAAGAGACTTATGCTGGCAAGCACCATTTTGATGTCTTCCCACTTGGCTATTAGTGGCAGGGGCTTACCTGCCTGCTAGCAGGCCAGCACAAGTCCTGGTACCCATGGGTCAAGCAGCCCACTTCATAGGGACCTGGCCCCACCCACCAGTGGGCTGGCACCAGCCCCAGCCTGCTAGTCAGCCCAGGACACACCCTCACTTGCCACCGGGCTGTCCTGCAGCCAGCCACCCTGGGACCCGGCCCTGCCCACCAGCAGGCCAGCAACCACCACATGAGACAGGGTCTGGCAGCCAGTTGGAGCAGGGGCTGACTTATTTCCTGCCTTAGGCAGACAGAGGAGAAAGTTCAAGTGTCCCTCTTATTTGGCTGTTTCTTACTTAATTTTCATTCAAAATAGTCAATATGCTATTGAGGCATGTTTGGCGGTGACCTTGCCCTGGGTCCTGAGTCCAGTTTGTGCTCTGGTCTCTCACTTGGGCCAAAGTCATTCCCCTAATGATTGGATGTCTTGAATATTTTTACTGAGTGGTTTGAAAAGTGCCCCCCCCACCACCACCATATTTGAATAAACATCTGCTTCAATTGATGCATGTTAGAACATTCTTCTCACCTGCAGCAGAGACAACAAATACTCTATCCCCACCCCACCCCACCTCCCAATTAGCTCTCTTTTTCACTTGCAGCCAATAGGGGATCTGGTGCCCCCATTTCTTACTGGTCATATGCCTGAAGTAGTCACCAATATATTAAAAAGTTGAAATACAAACACAAAATTATACAAAGTTTGGCAGAAGACTACAGTAAAATATTTTTCAGATCTGGAAACTAGTGATAATTTCTCAGCTTTAGAAAAATTTTAAAAGCCATGGAGAAAAGATAGGCAGTTTCAAACTTTCAGAAACATCTTTACAATGGAAATCAGCAAAACTGAGACATATAGGAAATCAAACTCCTGCTATATGTAAGTGTTCATGTTCATATTATGTTCATGTTCATATAAAAAAATTCATGTTCATATTATGCAGAGATTGCCTTTGTATTTACAATAAAAATATCAAGACCCCCAAGAGATACACAGGCAAGTGAAGTGAAAGTTGCTGAGTCATATCCAACTCTTTGCGACCGCATGGACTATGCAGTCCATGGAATTCTCCAAGGCAGACTACTGGAGTGGGTAGCCATTCCCTTCTCCAGGGATCTTCCCAACCCTGGAATCGAACCCAGGTCTCCCACATTGCAGGTGGATTCTTTACCAGCTGAGCCATCCGAGAAGCCAACACAGGAATCAAACTGGTGTCTCCTACATTGCAAGCGGATTCTTTACCAGCTGAGCTACCAGGGAAGACTATATAGGCAAGGGTCATGAACAGATCGTTAGCAACCAAAGAAAAGCAAATATTCTAAACATTAAAATAGTTCATCCTCACTGCTAAACTTAGAAGTCCATATAAAAAATCAATTTAAATATCATTTTAACCCTACTAAGTTGCAGGGAAAGGAGTTCTACTTAGCATTTCTACTGGAGATAAACAAATATGCTTATACAAAACTTGCTGAATTTTGAGCTGCAAAAACCCTAAAGGCAAGCAATATAACAAGTGGCACAGAGGTAAAGAACCCGCTGCCAATGTAGGAGAAACAAGAGATGCAGGTTCAATCTCTGGGTCAGGAAGATCCCCTGGAGTAGGAACTGGCAACCCACTCCAGTATTCTTGCCTGGAAAATTCCATGGACAGAGAAGCCTGGTTGGCTACAGTCCATGGGGTCGCAAAGAGTCAGACATGACTGAGCATGCACCCATAACAATATATAGCAAGAACTAAAAATGTTTGTTTTGTCTCAGGAATGTCACCTCTGTAAATTCATCATAAAGATAACTGAATGGAAGGAAAAAATCAATAGATAAAAAGAAGCTCATCACAGGGCTGTCAAATGCTAACTACATATCTAAACACACACAGACATGCTCCCTATATTCTCTGAGTAGCACATAGCATAAATCCTGTAAGAAATATGCCATGCATTAGAATCATAATTTTGAAGACCATGGAGAAATACAGAGTTTCTGGTATTAATGGGAAAAGAATAAAAATAAAAATGAACAAAGAGAGGAATTGACACTGTGACTTGTAGTTACAGAAAACATAAAGTTCAGAAGTTAATCTGTAAAAGTAAAATTCATGTTAAATGGCTGGGATTAGAAATAGGCTATTTTTCTAACATTTTAATAATCTTATATAGCTCTTAAGAGCAAAAAAAAAAAGAAGACGAAGAAGAAGCTACTTTGTTCTTTCAAAGCTTTGTTTCTGAAAGGTAAATCGTTTGTCATTCTCAGCACTGTCAAAAGAAAATGGTAAGAATTTCATTTGGTATGGAAATAAATTAAATTTTAGTTCATACTAAACCCTGTTAAAATCTTGATCTATAGAGAAGGAAAATTCTTGCAGAGAGCTAGAAAAGAAGGTGAGATTTTTTTCCATTTAAGGGAAACCCAAATTTTCATCAGCACCTTAAAATACTGCCGATTCTGGTCACTTAACTATACAAAAGGAAAAATAAAGTCAAAGCAAGAGAGCTGGAATTAGAGCATCCACATGTCAAAGAAAATAGTAATGAGCCGAAGTAGGTATGGGTCCAGCTACAAGAAACTGCAAAACCTTCTGACACTTCATACCTAAATCTCCAGAGACCTCTTTAAACTCTGAGAAAGATTTTGACAATAAATTGCAAGAAATAGCTACATTAATTGCAAGAAATAGCTACATAAATTCCAAGAAAATAGACAAGTCACTGAATAGCAGATATACCTAGGGATTTCTTATTGTTATAAACTGATGATGAAAATACTCAAACATTCTCATCTTTTAGGCATCACAGCATGAAAATAGAGCTTTTTAATTAATTTGGTTTATATTTTTATCAAAGATAAATATACTTACCATATGAGGCAACAAGTAATTCTACAAGGATTAAAAAAATAAAAAGCAATATTTTGTGCACCATTTCCTCTCTCCAAAGGATTCACTTTTAGCTAAAACTTTTCATATTTATTTCTTTATCCCTAATAGTTTCTCATAGTGATACTTGTAAATTTTATTTCCATTTTAAGGCACTATGAAGTAAGTAGATAATGCCCTCCTGGTGCCTACTATACACACACATTCACGTGTCTTAATCCTCTAACCTCTGAATTTGGTTAAGATAAATATTCTGTTTTTCTTTACTAGATGCATGGTTGTCACTGCTGAACTATGTCCTTTACCATAATTATTTTTGCTTTTCTGGACAATGTTTTGTTTTCCCTGTAATTATTTTTTTCTGCTCGTCTGATTAGCTTTCTATATAGTCACCACTGATTTAATTCCCTAAATCTAATGTGATGTGTGGGGCTTCCCAGTGGCACTAGTAGTAAAGAACCCTCCTGCCAGTGCAGGAGAGGTGAGAAAGACAGGTCCAGTCACCGGGTGGGGAAGATCCCCTGGAGGAGGGCACGACAACCTACTCTAGTATTCTTGCCTGGAGTATCACATGGATAGAGGAACTTGATGGGCTACAGTCCATGGTGTCTGTAGAGTTGGACACGACTAGCATGAATACAATGGCACCCCACTCCAGTACTCTTGCCTGGAAAATCCTGTGGATGGAGGAGCCTGGTGGGCTGCAGTCCATGGGGTCGTGAAGAGTTGGACACGACTGAGCGACTTCACTCTCACTTTTCACTTTCATGCATTGGGGAAGGAAATGGCAACCCACTCCAGTGTTCTTGCCTGGAGAATCCCAGGGATGGCGGAGCCTGGTGGGTCTATGGGGTCGCAGAGTCGGACACGACTGAAGCGACTCAGCAGCTGCAGCATGCACACAGTGAGATGTGCAAGCCTCACCTCAACACACTGAAACAATTTGTTATCCCATTACTTTCATTTTTCTTAAGGAAATCTTTTCTGGAATCATTTACCCTGCATTAGCCTGATTGTCCTTGAATCTGATACACTGTTGTTTTTTGGGAATGTCTCTCTGATTTATTGGCATTTGTTTCACTTTTATTCTTTTTGGAGCTTTGTGTTTTTTCATTTCATATTTTCCTCTATCTGGAAATAAAGATTCTAGATAGGAAATATTTTTCAATCAGAATTATTAAGCCATTGCTCTATTACCTTCCAATTTCCAGTGTGTCTATAAAGATTATCTAGTACCATTCTGATTGTGAAAATATCAGGTCATCTTCTTTGTATCATTTGGAAATTTCAGAGTGATAGGTGTCACAGTATGACTTTTTCATCCACTATGCTATATACTTGGAGGGGGGGACTCTCAGTCTTGGAAATGATATTCATTTCTATGTATTTTTCTTAAGTTGCTTCTTTGATGATTTTCTGTTGTGTGTTTTCTATTTCATTCTGGCAGTCACGCTGTTGTGATCTTGGATCACCTGGACTGGTTCATTAATTATGCTATCTTTTCTCTCTGGCTTTACATATCTTTATCTCTTTGATAAATCTCCAAAAAATCACTATAGAAAATAGGGAAAGGAGATTTTCCTAACCTTATCTTCTTCTTCTTGCTTTTTTATTTTTTATAATATTTCAATAACTAAGAATTCACTTTACAACTAGATGTTCCTTTTTGTGGCATGTTTTTCTTATTTAATTAGTGTAGTACATTTTCTTATTGCTTTACAAGTATCAGAGACCTTATAAATATTTTCTTCTGCCTTAAAAGCTCATATTTACTCTAAATCAAGAGGTCATATAATATAGTGATTATTAGCACAGACTCCAGTAACTAAGTGCCTGCATTCAAGTCAAGACCCCACTGCTTATTAGTTAATGTGACCTTGGGAAAGTTAGTTAACCCTTTAATATCTGTTTCTTTATCTATCAATATTATAAATGATAGAGTTGTTCTGAATATTAAATAAATAATACTTACACTACACAGAATAACTATACAAAAAAGATCTTCATGACCCAGATAACCACAATGGTGTAATCACTCACCTAGAGCCAGACATCCTGGAATGGGACGTCAAGTGGGCCTTAGGAAGCGTAACTACGAACAAAGCTAGTGGAGGTGATCGAATTCCAGTTGAGCTCTTTCAAATCCTAAAAGATGATACTGTGAAAGTGCTGCACTCAATATGCCAGCAAATCTGGAAAACTCAGCAGTGGCCACAGGACTGGAAAATTTCAGTTTTCATTCTAATCCCAAAGAAAGGCAATGCCAAAGAATGCTCATTACCGCACAATTGCACTCATCTCACACGCTAGCAAAGTAATGCTCAAAATTCTCCAACCCAGGCTTCAATAGTACGGAAACTGTGAACTTCCATATGTTCAAACTATATTTAGAAAAGGCAGAGGAACCAGAGATCAAATTGCCAACATCTGTTGGATCATTAAAAAAGCAAGAGAAACATCTATTGTCTATGCCAAAGCATTTGACTGTGTGGATCACAGTAAACTGCGGAAAATTCTTCAAGAGATGGGAATACCAGGCCACCTGATCTGCCTCCTGAGAAATCTGTATGCAGGTCAAGAAGCAAAAGTTAGAACTGGACATGGAACAACAGACTGGTTCAAAATTGGGAAAGGAGTACTTCAAGGCTATATATTGTCACCCTGCATATTTGACTTATATGCAGAGTACATCATGGTAAACGCTGGACTGGATGAAGCACAAGCTGGAATCAAGATTGCCAGGAAAAATATTAATAACCTCAGATATGCAGATGACACCATCCTTATGGCAGAAAGCAAAGAAGAACTAAAGAACCTCTTGATGAAATTGAAAGAGAGTGAAAAAGTTGGCATAAAATTCAACATTCAAAAAACTAAGATCATGACATCTGGTCCCATCACTTCATTGCAAATAGATGGGAAAACAGTGGAAATGGTGACAGACTTTATTTTGGGGGGCTCCAAAATCACTGCAGATGGTGACTGCAGCTATGAAATTAAAAGACGTTTACTCTTTGGAGGAAAATTATGACCAACCTAGACAACATATTAAAAAGCAGAAACATCACTTTGCCAACAAAGGTCCATCTAGTCAAAGCTGTGGTTTTTCCAGTAGTCATGTATGGACATGAGAGTTGGACTTTTAAGAAAGCTGAGCACCGAAGAATTGATGCTTTTGAACTGTGGTGTTGGAGAAGACTGTTGAGAGTTCCTTGGACTGCAAGGAGATTCAACCAGTCCATCCTCAAAGAAATAAGTCCTGAATACTCATTGGAAGGACTGATGCTAAAGCTGAAACTCCAATACTCTAGCCACCTGATGCAAAGAACTGACTCATTTGAAAAGACCCTGATCCTGGGAAAGATTGAAGGTGGGAGGAGAAGGGGATGACAGAGGATGAGATGGTTGGATGGCATCACCAGCTCAATGGACATGAGTTTGAGTAAGCTCTGGGAATTGATGATGAACAGGGAAGCCTGGCATGCTGTAGTCCATAAGGCTGCAAAGAGTTGGACATGACTGAGCGACTAAACTGAACTGAACTGAATAGTTATAAAGTACTCATAACAATGCTTGACATAAAGTAAACTCTATAAATGCTATGTTAAATGAGAAGCTGATCATTTTTTCCCCATTTGTTAGTTTTGTACTTTGCTATTCATACATTACTTTAGATATTTTGTGATGTCCAATGTATGCACAGATCTATTTCTAGAGTACCAAAAAGATGACAGCAGATAAAGAATCTGCCTGCGGTGCAGGAGACACAGAAGACACAAGTTCGATTCCTGGATCAAGAAGATCCCCTGGAGAAGGAACTGGCAACCCACTCCAGTATTCTTGCCTGAAAAATCCCATGGACAGAGGAGCCTTGTGGGCTACAGTCCAAGGGGTTGCAAAGAGTCAGACACGACAAAGCACATACACACACACACACACACACACACACCACACACAGAGATGACTGAAAACTCTATGCCTGCTAAGGGTCTTTCCATTTGCAATCTTCTCCATAGGCCATTTGATTGGGGAGCCCTGGATATCACTATGTTCATATCTTGGGCTTGTCAGATCCCCTGTCTGAAGAGTACACACCTGCTTGTAAGATAAGAAAAGACGGTGATGTCTTTCAACCTTCAGTGTAAATGTTTACTTAAGCTTTTATTTAAGGTATTTCTACCCATCACTCTGTTTTGTAGTTTCTGGAGAATGAACTCCAGTGTTCGGTCTGTTAGGGATGGACTAAATTAGGGAAGACCTGGGTAACCAACTTTCTTTAAAGCAAATTTCATCATTTAAGTCCTTTCTTAGATTTTCTTGTCACTGGCTTACAAATCACATTCTCTGAGCTGGTCAGTTAAAAATCACTTACCCTCAATTTTCCAGGTTCCAGTGCTCTCAGCAAAAGTGGTTTATTGTCTCGTTTATAAACCCTTTTGCTATTTTGCTATTTATATCTTGTTATAAATCCTTTTGCTATTGTAAAAGGGATTTTTTTTACAGAGAATAAAGGTGAATGTGAATGTTCACTTTACTATCTCTACCAAGAATGTGAAATGCCTATTTAAGACAATGAAAGGCAATTATTAGTGAAAAAAAAGTTGTCTGGTTGTACCTAGGCATTTATCTCTATAAATTTCTTTTTCTTCAGAAAGCATTGATATTTTTGGAATAGCACTGTGGAATAATTGCATCCATTTAACAATTCTCTTCTCAATAATAAAGTGGAAAGAATACTTTAGTTCTGAATCCAACCAAGATATTCACTCCTCTGCTCAGCCAGCCTCGGTCTCTCTGCAAAGGAATTGCCGGTGGTGCTAGTATTCAACACCAACCACCACACGTTGCCTTCTTTACGCTTTATGCTTAAGCGTGTAAACATACATGAGGTTGTCTGTTTGTGAGGTGCTATATCTCAATTTTTTTTCCCATCTTCCATGAAAATTGTTCCAAAAGAGATTTTAGAAAAGCTAAAGTGCTTTGGAGAGAGCTCAGAGAAGCATCATCTTCAGAAGTAATTCAGAAAAGGTCAGCAAAAAGAGAGTGAGAGAGTGAGAAAGAGCAGTGGCCAGAATATTCACTTTCTCTGTATCTGATATGGTGAGGGAAGGCTTGCTTTTCAGGTCTGAATTTTGCTATAAACAGCTCTCTACTTTTCAACAGAATGTGCTTTGTGGTAAGAGTTATTTCAGGAAAAGCCTTTTTTGCCTTACACTCTGTTGGGGGAAAACAAATTAAGGGCATTAAACTGGGAGTAGGTGTATTGTTTTTAACAGGGTTTCAGCAGTGCTAATTAATATTGCCAAGTTTAGCTATTCATCTATTGTTTTTTAATTAAATAAAATTATAAGTGAATGGAAAGACATTACTAATCCATGGTTAGTACTATGGGTCTTAAAAGCAATGACTGTCACTAAAATATTACACCAGTGGGACTGTGACGGCAGCACAGTCTTTACTGCAGACAAGTATCTAGGGGAAATCTGCAGCCTATCAGCACTGTGCCCTCAAACCTACTAGAGATAAATATGACAGCAGAAGTGGAGCATAGCATCTCAACCCTGAGCCAACTGAGTTTATCTTCTTTTGAAACATTCTGTCTCTTTCCATCCCATGTTACACCCCATCCAAATGTTCTGACAAGTATAAATATCAAAGAAGCATAGTGAATGATTTAAACACATAACAGCTAATGCTGCTGCTGCTGCTGCTGCTGCTAAGTTGCTTCAGTCGTGTCCGACTCTGTGCAACCCCATAGACGGCAGCCCATCAGGCTCCTCCGTCCCTGGGATTCTCCAGGCAAGAGTACTGGAGTGGGGTGCCATTTCCTTCTCCAATGCATGAAAGTGAAAAGTGAAAGTGAAGTCGCTCAGTCGTGTCTGACTCTTCGAGACCCCATGGACTCCAGCCTTCCAGGCTCCTCCGTCCCTGGGATTCTCCAGGCAAGAACACTGGAGTGGGTTGCCATTTCCTTCTCCAATGCATGAAAGTGAAAAGTGAAAGTGAAGTCGCTCAGTCGTGTCTGACTCTTCGAGACCCCGTGGACTGCAGCCTTCCAGGCTCCTCTGTCCATGGGATTTTCCAGGCAAGAGCACTGGAGTAGGTCACCAGTGCCTTCTCCGAACTGTTAATGAGCGAAAGATTTCTCTTTCTGCCTACATGCCATTTTTCTGTAAAGTTAGTTCCTGGAATTATCAATACCTATTAACAGAACACTTGCCCTATAAATTTCTCCAGACTAAACAGAGTTATTGTATTATTATCTTACTAACTTTTTAAAAGTATATTCAATTACTAAACTTCACCTCAGGTTGTTCCATTTTGATCCCAAATTCAAGATAGTCATCCTGAAAAGCATTTATTGATGTGCCAAATGATTTATATTTTACTCCTAAAAGGTGTTTTGCTTGGTGTTCTTTAAAATTAGACCACTGAGACTTCATTATTTTCTTTTTAAAATTTAAACTGCTATATTTATAAATACAAATATATGTGTTCTATATTATTATATTTCATATAAAAATATATTTTTGAGCAAGATAATGAATCCCCTGAGACCCCATGTAAATTTACCAGCCCCACAAAAGTATATTTTTCTATCATGTAAAATACTCCACACCTCTAACTATATATTGGGCTTTGATTTGGAGAGGAATAGAGAATAAGATTGTGACATCATGTGGAAAAGTGAATTTAAATTGTCGTAGATAGGCAGCAATATTCAAAAATATCAGAAATTTAAATCACTGATTCCCCATTATTTTCTTTTCTTAAAACATATACAAGCTGTGAGACAGAAACGTGCCCTGGTTACCTAGCTGAGTGATGAGAACATGTGTCACTCTCTGCCTATTCATTCACATACTGCCTGATAAAGATTGAAATTGTAGGGAATGTTAATAGAAAGACAGACTGTGAAGTTCTTCTGTAGAGGCTATTACTTGATGCAAATGAAAAATGCAGAACACAGTGCTCTGGGCTCTTTGGCCCATTCTGCTGAATTGAAAGGGAAAATTGAAAAGGCTCCAATTATTCCATTTATTATCTTGATGAGTTTTTATAACATGAAACACATATGTGATTAATGAGGATTTTATGTAGACTATGCATAAAAAAGTTCATCTACAAAAAGCAAATAGTGTTATTTTCTGGCTAGTGAAGGTGAAAATGAAATGCAAAATAAAGTTGATTGACTTAAATTTAATATATAAAAGGTAACACTAGTTAATAGAGTATTGATTAAAGATATAAAAAGAGATGGTGACAATTCATCAAATATCCTTGTTTTAGATGCTCAGCATGACTGCCTAATAAACATCTTTTCTTGTAAGTGATTTATATTTTCATATTACTCCTTTCATATCTTGTTTCTTTTTCCTATAGAAATATCAAAATCACATGCTACCATTACCAGCAGCACATACTCATGCAAAAACTATTATTAAAAAAAACTCCGAGTTTAACATCTTAAATGGGATTGATCTTAAAATAGGAGCAGATGCCAAAGGGTTAGAAGTAAATATAATTAAAACACATCAGCTATAATCAGTCAATTAATTCAGGCTCAAACCTATAATTGAAAAATAAATATATCTGTAATTTTTATGTTCTTAATCCATATAAGATTAATTTTCAAGTAATTTAAATATGATTCATTCATATATTTTATATGAATTTATAGTTTATCTTATATAAATTTATAACATAATTTACTTCTATAAAATACTTGTATCTTGACCACTTTATAATATATCAAATATTTAAAATAATTTTTAAATCTTAAGAAAATTCAGTTTTTTTATTGAATTTACCTTCTCTTCCTTGTTACTAGGTGTTGTACTCCCCATATATAGACAACTGACATCCTCAAACCACACACACTTATCAGTTTCCATTCAATATTTAGCTCTGTGAAAGAGAAGGAATCCACACAGCCTCTCCCCAGGGTTATGCAAAAACAGTTTGGAATCCTAATTCAAGAACAAAATTAAACCACTCTCTATGCAACAACTTCATCCTTTGTTTTCCTCTAAGTCTTGACACGTAGACTGATGGGCAGGGCCCTAAGCACCACACTTCAGCCCTCCTGAGAATACCTCATGGAGTGCATATCGTTCTGTGACTCACAAATCCTGGAAGTGAACAAATAAAGGAACAATCACCCTACTTATTGTATTGCATTTTAAACATTTTCTTCTTTTTCTTGAACCACTGGTTAATATTAAGCTACACTTGACAATTTGAACTTTAGCAAGAAATCTGCAACTCTGTCAAAACAAGTATTACTTGTTTTACTATTACTGCATGTTCATATATGGCCAAATAAATGGACTGTGATCCAGCATAGGATGAATAGCCAGAATGGCCAGTTTATCAATCCAGTTGGCAATCTGGTCAGTTAGTCCAAGAAATATCTAGCTAGAACCAATCGATAGTTCACAGGAAAATATATTGAATATTTCTATTATGTCCTACTTAAGTTTCATAGATATCTTTCAACATATAAGAACATAAAAATACAGTAATGTGTTACATTTATTGATGATAGAAAACAGGATTAAGAGCTGCATTATTTCTGCTCACAAATAGGATCCTGCAAAGTTGAGAACACCCTAGGGTAGAACTATTCTCTCCTCCTTGAAATGATGTAATAAAAGAGTAAAAATATTTGCTGGACTAGTATTTTAAAAGAAAGCACAGATTTTAGACTTGAACTAAAAAAGAAACAAAACCTTAGCATATGTTTTTGCTCCAAATTTCTCATATATGGTTAAAAAAATGTACAGCACATCTCTGCATGTCTACCTTCTATGCTATGTTATGCTAAGTCACTTCAGTCGTGTCCGATTCTGTACGACCCCATAGACGGCCTCCCACCAGGCTCCTCTGTCCCTGGGATTCTCCAGGCAGGAACACTGGAGTGGGTTGCCATTTCCTTCTCCAGTGCATGAAAGTGAAAAGTGAAAGTGAAGTCGCTCAGTCGTGTCCAACTCTTAGCAACCCCATGGACTGCAGCCTACCAGGCTCCTCCGTCCATGGGATTTTCCAGGCAAGAGTACTGGAGTGGGGTGCCATTGCCTTCTCTGCTACCTTCTATAGTCAAGTGTAATCATTTTTGCCATATACCACCAAGATAATAGAAACTAATAGCATTTTGCTGGAATAATTTTGAACCTTCAAAAAGAGCTGCTGAATATGGTTAAGTATTATTAATCACTAGCTATGCTCAGGATCAATATAGCTGCATAATAAATTTAGCTTTGCCTGAATTATGCCTGAAGATATATTTAAACAATTATGTGAAGCTTCTACATAGTTATGTAGACCATACAACCCAAATTTTCCAGCTCAATTGCAGAGTTAAATATTATATTTCATTGTCAGCACATGTGTCCTGGTTTTTATTTTGAAAAATTTAGTCACTTTATATATCAGTGATATTCCAAGATTCATGATATTTATGTCGTGTATTCTCATTAAAATTTCTTCTTGCTGCTTTACTAAATATGACTCTCCATGGAAATAATATTGAAATGCCATATTATTTCCAAAATTTCATGAGCATGTATTTTTTTCCTTTTACCTAATTAGGCCAAAAGTTGGTGTAAACAGTAAAAGATAACATTACATTGTTTGCCATTCTTCCTTCTCCTCTATAGTCATCAAATTACTAAATCAACATTAGTTAGAATATGCACAAAATCAATCACTATTCAGTCTAAAAAGTAACAGAGATTTTCCCACAATTGATATAAACCATATCTTCACAGAGGATATATTAAGAACACAGTTTGCAAAAATACCTGGCTACTCATAATAACTTAAGTTTGTAATATTCCTTTTGCTTTACAAAGTAACAGTGCATTTATTTTTTTTAGATTTTATTAGAACTAACTCTGTAAGGTTGGAGAAGGCAATGGCACCCCACTCCAGTACTCTCACCTGGAAAATCCCATGGACAGAGAGGAGCCTGGTGGGCTGCAGTCCATGGGGTCACTAAGAGTCGGACATGACTGAGCGACTTCACTTTCACTTTTCACTTTCATGCATTGGAGAAAGAAATGGCAACCCACTCCAGTGTTCTTGCCTGGAGAATCCCAGGGATGGGGGAGCCTTGTGGGCTGCCGTCTATGGGGTCGCACAGAGTCGGACACGACTGAAGTGACTTAGCAGCAGCAGCAGCAGCAGCAGCAGCAGCAGCAACTCTGTAAGGTTACCATTTCAAAGAGGCAGAGGTTCTAGAGCAAGACCCTAAATGATGGGGTTTTGTCAGTTTAGCCATGTCTGTCTGGATCCTTAGGAAAGATATAAGAGCTGAACTAGTGTGGCAGACAACCAGGAGCATATTTCTTCAAGCTGCTGCTTAAAGATCTTCCTTTTAATATTCTAAGTAGTAGAGAGGGAGATGAAATCAAGAAACTCAAAGCTGACTCAAAGAAAACTGGATGGAAGTTGAGAGAATAGATGATTCTGAACAAAATTTAATGTGGGTGTTTTTTGACTTACATTCATGCCTTGCCTGATTGCTAGAAAGAGGTGAGCTGATCTGAACAAAGAAGAACAGCCAAAAGAAATAAATATACCCTTACAAGTAAGAGTATAGTAGTTTTAGAATATGAACAAAAAGTCTTCAGTACTGTGACCATTAAGAGATAGAGGTCTGCCCCTTTCTTTTAAATCTGGGTGGAGTTGTGACTGCTATAACCACAGAATATGATGGACACAGCACCATATGACTTCTGAGGACAGTTCATATAAAACCATGCAGAGTTTTCCTTATTTTTATTGGAACAATTGCTTTTGGAATCTCAAGCTCCGTATCTGACTATCTTGAAGTCTTTATGCCATGAAGAAATCCCAGGCACCAGAAGAATCTTCCAGACACATATTAGTAAAGAACTCTCTAGATAATTCCACCTCCAGTCATTCAAGTCATTCACAGCCACTTGGGTCTTCCCAGTTGTGACCCAAATATCACAGAGACAAACTAGCCCCACTATGACCTTTCTAAACTGATTCACAGAACCTGTGAGCATAAGAAAACTGTTTGTTTTGTGTCTTTAAGCTGTGGGGTAGTTTGTTACACAGTAATAGACAGCAGATACAATGGATAAATGTAATACTGAATACATGTCGGGACAGGGTTTTTCTCCAGTTCTTTCTAGGAGCAAGGCTTTGGTAAGAGAAGAGACTGAGAGAGAGAAAAACCCATACCCATTTACTTAGACACATCCGATTCTTTGCAATCCCAGGGACTGTAGCCTGCCAGTCTCATCTGTCCATGGGATTCTCCAGGCAATAAAACTGGAGTGGGTAGCCATGCCCTTCTCCAGGGGATCTTCCTGACCCAGGGATCAAACCCATGTCTCCCACAGATTCTTTACTGTCTGAGCTAGAAAAGGTCCTCATTTAGCTTATGGCAGAAAGTGAAGAGGAACTAAAGAGACTCTTGATGAAAGTGAAAGAGGAGAGTGAAAAAGTTGGCTTAAAGCTCAACATTCAGAAAACTAAGATCATGGCATCCGATCCCATCACTTCATGGGAAATAGATGGGGAAACAGTAGAAACAGCGTCAGACTTTATTTTGGGGGGGGGTCCAAAATCACTGCAGATGGTGACTACAGCCATGAAATTAAAAGATGCTTACTCCTTGGAAGGAAAGTTATGACCAACCTAGACAGCATATTCAAAAGCAGAGACATTACTTTGCCAACAAAGGTCCATCTAGTCAAGGCTACGGTTTTTCCAGTGGTCTTGTATGGATGTGAGAGTTGGACTGTGAAGAAAGCTGAGCAACAAAGAATTGATGCTTTTGAACTGTGGTGTTGGAGAAGACTCTTGAGAGTCCTTTGGACTGTAAGGAGATCCAACCAGTCCATTCTAAAGGAAATTGGTCCTGGGTGTTCTTTGGAAGGAATGATGCTTAAAGCTGAAACTCCAGTACTTTGGCCACCTCATACGAAGAGTTGACTCATTGGAAAAGACTCTGATGCTGGGAGGGATTGGGGGCAGGAGGAGAAGGGGACGACAGAGGATGAGATGGCTGGATGGCATCACCGACTCGATGGACGTGAGTTTGAGTGAACTCCGGGAGTTGGTAATGGACAGGGAGGCCTGGCGTGCTGCAATTCATGGGGTTGCAAAGAGTCAGACACGACTGAGTGACTGAACTGACTGACTAGCTTTAGACTGGATATAAAGTAGCTAAGAGAGGCAGTCAAAAGTAACAAGACAAAGTTTTGTTGTTTTTATAGCAATTTCCTTCTGGAAAATGTGAAGCATCTAAATTTCCCAGTCACATTCAGTGTAAGGACTGAAATGATCTATTGCCTTTTCAACTTCAGTAACAAAGAGAAACTGAAGAACCTTGCCTATCCCTTAAAGAATGCAGTCTGGATCTTTTAATGAGAGCGTGGTAGAAAATGCAAAGAGAAACATGGAAGGAAAGGGGGAGGGAGGGAGAGGAAGAGGAGGGGAGAAGGGAGGGAGAGAAAATACCCATCTGAGATGGATGCTGTAGGCAGGAAATTAATGTTAGTTCCTTACGTCAAGGCAGTTGTACAATCAGCAAAGAGAAGTTTCTCTTCTTCATTTAATTTTGGAGAGTTTAGATAGACTAAAATACAGAAAGAAATCACCTCAAAGCCTAATCCAACAGCCTGCGTACTATCAAATTCTCAGAGGAAGCTACTATTTCAGGCTTCAGAGGCTTCCCTTCTTTCTCCCTCATCAGTTTATATTTCTTCTAGGAATCTCTTCTATGTATTTGTAGTTTTAAAAAATCAGTTTTTAAGTTTTATCTGACCAATTTCCGCCACAAATAACAAAAGAAAGATGGTAGTTTAATAATTTGTTGTTGTTGTTGCCAAACCACATGGGTTGTGGGATTTTAGTTCCCCAACCAGGGGTTGAACCCAGACCCTCAGAAATGAGGCCATGGAATCCTAACCAC
The DNA here is from genome assembly GCF_019923935.1 of Bubalus bubalis. NCBI lineage: Eukaryota > Metazoa > Chordata > Mammalia > Artiodactyla > Bovidae > Bubalus > Bubalus bubalis. The sequence goes on from NC_059160.1 coordinate 68,250,898, forward strand.
TGGGCTGCCAGGGAATTTACAATAATTTGTTATTAAAATTTAGCACAAGAAGTTCATGTCCCAACAATGAAAAGACAATGTATTTCAAAGGTATTTTATAACTAGTCTGAAAAGTCTGGAAGGAAGGCAGAAAAAAAGACATTGTTTATTTGCATTTTAATAGAGTAAGAATTCCATTTTGAAAACTGCTGCAGTTTTATTTTAAACCAAACCATGTTTGAATATGCCCATTTCAGCATTTTTAAACACCTCTGCTTCCCATTAAGCCGCTACATACGTTTAATTTCCTCAGTTGAAACTCCACTGAGATAACAATATACAGAAAAAAGCATGAGCACTTTGGGCAATCCACAATCCACAATTGCAAGACAGTTGTAATAGTACCTGTATAGTGTGTTCCATCTCAGTGGCTAGAAAAGTACTGAATCTGACAAAATAAATTCTTGCTCTCCTGAGTGGACAGAATCTACTACACTAGCTCAAAGATGACTATATCATATATTGCCACTTTTAGGGAAAATTTTATATACATATGCTTCCTTTCCACTTGACACTAAACTAAATGAATTGAGTGAGCTCAAATATTTTATTTTGTCCAGTGATGTTGTAAATCATGTTGAACATCTAAAGAATCTCTCTTGTGAGGTAGTTTATTACCAAATATTTACACAAGAAATGTGAAGGGATGTGGTATTCATTCACATAGGAAAGAAACTAGAAAATTGCAACTGTTGAACTACTGTTTATGTAATGAGGTCTATAACTTCTAATTTTAAGTTAGTGCCACTTACTCCTCTATTGGAGAAATTAACTTTCACGAGTTAATTAGAAATAAGTGCATTACACTGAGAGATTATTCTACCCGTCAATAAAACTGATTCTACGATGTTTTGATGCCTGTCACTCTACAAGTCATAAATCTTGAAAATAACACTGTCAATTCTTAATAATCTATAAATTAATCTCTCTTTCCCTCATTCTCTCCTGTTTCAGAGGAGGAATTACCCTAGTCTTTTTCATGACTCCTAAGTCTGTCTGTTCTGCTTTCAGTTATTGCTGCCTTTTACAGAGAAATCCTTTGCTACTGGAAGATACTCTAAGAGTTGAAAGAGATTGACTTGTAGGAGTAAATAGACGTCAGTTCTGCTGTTGCTGCTGCTAAGTCACTTCAGTCATGTCTGACTCTATGCGACCCCATAGACGGCAGCCCACCAGGCTCTGCTGTCCACAGGATTCTCTAGGCAAGAATACTTGAGTGGGTTGCCATTTCCTTCTCCAAGACCTCAGTTCAGACCTTGATAACTCACTGTTTCCTAATTCCCAGAGGTGTGACCTTAGAGGAATTACTCAATCACCTTGTACCTTTAGGTAAAGAGTTTGTAAAACTCTTTCCTCTATGGTGTGAAAAAATTGGCCTTTGGTTAACTTTAGCAAAATGACTCCTGCATGGTAAATTGGATTTGGATGAGAGGAACTAGAAATGTACTATGAATACATTATAGGAAAGCCATAGGTATTGACTTCCCTAAATGTAAAGACTCATAACTAGCAATTTCCTCACTGTTTCCATTGTTTCCCCATCTATTTGCCATGAGGTGATGGGACCAGATGCCATGATCTTAGTTTTTTGAATGCTGAGTTATAAGCCAGCATTTCACTCTCCTTTTTCACCTTCATCAGGAGGCTCTTTAGTTCCTCTTCATTTTCTGCCATAAGGGTGGTGTCATCTGTATATCTGAGGTTATTGGTATTTCTCTCAGCAATCTTGATTTCAGCTTGCGCTTCATCCAGCCTGGCATTTCGCATGATGTACTCTGCCTATAAATTAAATAAGTATGTTGGCAGTATAGAGCCTTGACATACTTCTTTCCCAATTTTGAACCAGTCCATTGTTGCTTGTCCGGTTCTAGCTGTTGCTTCTTAACATGCATACAGATTTCTCAGGAGGCAGGTAAGGTGGTCTAGTATTCCCATCTCTTTAAGAAGTTTCCACAGTTTGTTGTGATTCACACAGTCAAAGACTTTAGTGTAGCGAAGAAGCAGAAGTAGATGTTTTTTTTCTGGAATTCTCTTGCTTTTTCCTATGATCCAACTGATAAACAAACTTTGTTTTTATTACCGTCCTTTTCGCAACTCTCCAAAAGGGAGTGGAATGAGAAAAGGACATACGCTTCCTGCTTGTGCAATTCCATCCCTCTCTTTTTTAGGGCCAGATTTTGAGATGGGTTTTGTGCAGGAAATACTGCCAGAAATTGAAAGATAAGTCCTCTTGGAGCTAAGTGTCCTTGAATATAAACAGAGGCAACTAATTCTCTTATGGACCTGTGAGGGGAATGAGAGCAGAAACATTTAGTAACTTTCCAAAAATCCCAGAGCAAGTATTACTTCTCTTTACAGGCCACCTTATCATTGATTGAAATTGTTCAAAAACTTGCCACAGTTGTCTGATTATATAACACCCCCACACACACACACATAGACATACTAAATCATTCCAAATGATAAGAAAATAAGATAAAGTAGAAAACTAAACATAAGTCCAAGAACCAGAGGAATTCTCAGGTACTGGGTCTGTGGGAGTGATTTCACCTTGTCTTCATGCAGGTAAGCATGAAGCATTGGAACATTTGCTCTCTACAAAGCAAGATGAAGTTTTACATTTGTTGCATCTGTTTTTCCCAGTCTTCCTTTGATCCTTGACCCTCAGCTCAACAACAACAAAGTATTGCCTCCCCTTCTTCTTCTAAAGCTCTCTATAATTTTTAAATCTTTCAAAGAACCTGTATTTAATTCTCTCTAGCACCTGTTTCCTTGTTTGCCTGCCCAGTTCAATCATAAATTCCACAGTGAGAGCAACTGTAAATCACTCATAGGATAACCCCCAGGATTCAGTACATAGTATGTCCTTACCAAATATTTTAAAAATTAATAGATGAGCTAATACAATAAGGAGAATTTATTTGTTTGCTTTGTTATTTATTATATATATATATAGTACACTGTATCTATTATATAATATATATATTATATATTGGAGTATACTTGCTTTACACTGCTGTGTCAGTTTCTGCTATGCAACAATGCAAATCAGCTATATGTATGTATGTGTATGTGTATATGCATAATTATACCATCTCTCTTGAGCTTCCTACCCATCTAGGTCATCACAGGCTACTGAACGGAGCTCCCTGTACTGTATAGCAGCGTTCCACTAGCTAGCTGTTTCACACTCGGTAGTGTATATGTGTCAATACTACTCTCGATTCATTCCACCTTCTCCTCGCTCACCCATATCCACAGTACAAAGTACTCTGTGCTTGCGTCTCGTTCCTACCCTGCAAATAGGTTCATCTGAGTGAGTCAGTGGAGACAGTGATATTTGTCCACATAATAATGCAAATTTCTGTTTCTGCAGACGGGGAGAGGCATATATTTAAAACTTATGTCACTAAATATCATATACATATAAGCATTTAAGGCCATGTGACGATTCCTGATATATTTCACTGGGCTTAATAAAGACTTTATGGGGTCCAGAGCATGTATGCCAGGCTGTTGCTGCTGCTGCTGCTGCTAAGTCGCTTCAGTCGTGTCCGACTCTGTGCGACCCCATAAAGGGCAGCCCACCAGGCTCTGCCGTCCCTGGGATTCTCCAGGCAAGAACACTGGAGTGGGTTGCCATTTCCTTCTCCAGTGCATGAAAGTAAAAAGTGAAAATGAAGTCGCTCAGTCGTTTCCAACTCTTAGCGACCCCATGGACTGCAGCCCGCCAGGCTCCTCCATCCATGGGATTTTCCAGGCAAGAGTATGGAGTGGGGTGCCATTGCCTTCTCCGCAGGCGGTTGCTAGTTTAAGGTAAATAAATATATAATATTTTAAAAATAATACTCAAAGAAACTAAATCTCCTTTTACTCAGAATAGAACAATTTTCTTCTATCTTATAAAATAAGCTATATAATCACCAAGGCTCAGAAATCTTTAAGAAGAGAGAATTGGGAAAAGGAATCTATTTTACCTCTGAAGAGATTTTAGGGAAGAAGAGAAGCAATAAATTCATGACTAGATCCTAAAAAAAACCTTATTAATGTGCTATATGTGTATTAATCCATCAAAGTTTACTCACAAAAGGAAAGAAAAGTTGATCTTCATGAAACATTTAAGGGAATTTGTCCTATATTTGTACTGGAAAGACAGAAGCAAAGGTCTAGGGGACATAGGGTTAGGCTGCAAGAAAGAATTCTTATTTTTACCCTTAGCAAAAGCAAATTAGAAATGTGTACACAGATATCTGATTTTTTTTTGACTAAAAAGAAATCTCTTCAGTGACTCTTCATCATCTTACAAGCAAGCCCCTGCCGCATTCTAAAAGACCTCACTTACTCAAGCTCCTGAATTAATAAGGCATATGTAGATTACAAAGAAACTCAACTCAAAATAAGCTAAACAAAAAGGGGGATTTGGTTGGCTAGAAAATCCAGTTCCTCATGAAAGAGTTGATCAACCAAATTAATAAATGAGCTTGCATGGTAATGCAGGCTGACCTCAGAAAGCAAAGGAACAAGAGTGCGAGCAGTGCAGGATGACCCCCAGGCCTCAACTCAGCTTCCTTCTCTTGTTTGTTGTTGTTGTTGTTGTTGTTTTTGGCCATACCATGTGGCTTGTGTGATCTTCGTTCCCCAACCAGGGATCCAACCAAGGCCCTTGGCAGTGTAAGAATGGAGTCCTAAACACCTAATCAGCTTCCTTCTGCTCAAAAATCTCTTACTCCAAACCAACAAACTGCACATGTGGCAAAAATATGGCTCCTGATAAAACTCAGGTTTATGTCTGACTGCTTCAGCATTGAAAGATTCATTGGACTTTTTAGATGCCAAGGGAGTGTCTCAGCTTGGATAGAGTACACAATATGTATCAAAGAACAGTAATGGAGGAACAAGGTCACATAAGAACATGAGAGTCCCCTTAGTGTCCATGTGAATGGAGTGAAGAGAGAGCTATTTCCAGAGGAAGGAGAGCTGTTCCTGAGAGAGTTGTCACCAGACCAAAAAAAAAAAAAAAAAATCAGACTTTTATAAGTAGAGTAATAGCCCCCAATGATGTCCATGTTTTAATCATCCTAATGCTGGGAACCTGTGAATATATTACCTCGGATGGTAAAAAGGACTTTGTGATGAAGTTAAGGTTTTTGAAATGGGGAGATTATAATGGATTACTTGTGTAGACTGTGTACACCCAATGTAATCACATCCTTCTAAAAGAAAGAAGCAAGAAGGAAAGTCAGAGACAGGAAGATGCTATGCTTCTGGTTTTGAAGATGAAAGAAGGAACCATAAGCCAAGAAATACAGTCTGCCTTCAGAAAGTAGAAAAGGCAAGAAAACATTCTTTCTGAAACTCCAAAAGAACACAACCATGCTAACACTTTAACTGTAGCCTAGCCAATCCCATTTTGGACTCCTGACTTCCAGAACTGTAATGTAACAGTACCAAGTTTGTGGTACTTTGTTACAGCAGCAGCAGGAAACTAATTCCCAGTCTGTCTATTGTAACCTTACTCCTTTAAGCAGCAGGCTTATACATGTCATGTTCCAACATACACAATTTTCTGTTGTTTTGAAAGAGTAATATAAAATTAAAACTTTACCCTCACCAGTTAACGTTTAGTGTATGTTTTTGCAGCATGTCTTCTAACACCAGCCCTCTGACTGATCTCTAAGAGACCATAAGTGACTTAGTGGATAAGTCATGTCTCTACTTCTCCTTTGAAATACAGTCGCATCAGTAGAATCCATTGACCAATATTCCTTCTTGACAAGTCTCTCCTCCACATCTTTGGGTTAGTGTTCTCTCTTGCTAATTTTGCATTGAGGTATATTTGACAATTAAGAATTATGTATATTTAAAGTGTACAATTTGATGATTGGATAAATATATTATAAAAATAATCAGCACATTCAATATTAACATATCTAGGTTAGTGGTCTCTTTTAATTATTGTTGGTTTATTTTATTTCCTCTTCTACTGATCCCTTAAACATACACATCTTTTCCTCCAGTCTATGATCTGCTTCTCTATATACTTTCTCCAAAGACCACTAGCATGGCACTTGGAGACACCCAGATTTCAATATTATGTCTGACAATCAAATGTGGGTCAGATTATTCAGTATGACTGTGTTTGCCAAATGATCATAATACCTGCTTGTATTGTTATTGGATGATCAGAGACATCTAGAAAATGCCTTCATGTAGTATAGATAGTAAATCATGCCTTTATTATTTTGCTTTCTATATTTCCCCTTCATCTTTTCACAGTTGTTTCTCTCTAACCCTGCTGTTTCGTATGTAGTTCTAAAACTGCCTTCTGGACATCTGCCTATGCATGCATTCCCTTACGGCCACAAGTCTAAAACCATTTCATTTCTCATGTAGTCCACAACTTCTGAGTTTTATATTATCATAACAGAACCACTAGCAATCACACGTCACAGTATATCACCTGACTGGAAAATTAATAAATTACCTTCCAACTAGCTGTTTCTTAAAGCCAGTTAGTGTAGTCAATCAATTGTGTCCGACTCTTTGCGACCCCATGGACGGGAGCCCTCCAGCCTCCTCTGTTCATGGAATTTTCTAGGCAAGAATACAGGAGTGGACTGCTATTTCCTTCTCCAAGGGATCTTCCCGACCCAGGGATCAAAACTGTGTCTCCCACATTACAGGCAGTTATCATGAAATATCTCACTTAACTTCTTCATAATATCCACACTTCAGTTTCCAAATGTTTTTCATTTTCTTTGGCCCTTGATTCCCAATCCTATCATCTTGAATTTCTATGATGATATTATTTTATAATTTCATGAAAATGAGTTCCAATGAACTACCTCATCTTGCTACCTCGTCACCTCAAATTTTCTGAACATCTTAATTACCTCCTTACTTTTATCCTTCTATCAGGGAAAAAGAATTACTCTTCCTCTCCATCTAACTTTGTTTTTATTTTTTAACTTTACAATATTGTATTGGTTTTGCCATATATCAATATGAATCCACCACAGGTATATACGTGTTCCCCATCCTGAACCCTCTTCCTTCCTCCCTCCCCATAGCATCCCTCTGGGTCGTCCCAGTGCACCAGACCCAAGCATCCAGTATCGTGCATCAAACCTGGACTGGCGACTCATTTCATATATGATATTATACATGTTTCAATGCCATTCTCCATCTAACTTTGAAAGAAGGAAAACCTCATAGCAATTTAAAAATCAGCTTTAAGTGTCAAAAAGAGCTGGATTCAATACCAAGCTTTTTTCATTTATTAGCTATGTGATCTGTAACAGCTTATCTTTTATTTTGTTCTATTCAATAGGAAAAATACCTCAAAAGATTGAGATGTTGATTGAAAATGGAAGAGCATTGCATGGTGCCTTTATACTCTTCTCGACCACATTGCCTTTTGGTGGCACCCCCCTACTCTCTACCATATGTATTCTCTCTCATCACTACACTTCTAATCTCAATCTCATTAAACTGAAAGTATTTGAGACTAAATGTCCTTCCTCCAAACTAGATTTTCTGAAAAATATTTAATCACCATACAGAGAGTTGCCAGATTCAGCAAATAAAAATACAGGACACAGTTAAATTTGAATTTCAGGTAACAATGAATATATTTCAGGATTTTTTTTTAGCATAAGTATGTTTCAGGCAATATTTGGGATATAACCATACTAAAAAATATTCATCGTTTATCTGAAATTGAAACTTAACTAGTTATCCCCATATTTTATCTGGCAATGTTAAAAATATATCATTTTAAAGATAGATAGGGTCTTGGGAAAATCTCTGCTTTAATCTTTTCAAGATATTTAAATGGAGAGAGTGTTCTGAGAGTTAAATGAGTTCATGTATGCAAAGTATCCAGAAAATGCAGGGCATGTGGTAAGCATTTGTTAAATAGTTGCTATTTACTAAAACTTTTGAAAACCTTATAGGTGCTTCTGTTAATACTGACAAATATTACTATTTTATAGATGATAAAACTTAGACTCAGAAAGTAACATTATTAAGGTCTTGTGGGTATATAATGATAGATGTTCACCTCCTCTAACTGCTAAGCTGATGCTTTTCATAGTCTTATAGGTTACCTGCCATGAATTGTAAGGTTCCAATTTATACACAATACGTGGGATTACTGCAGAGTACTAATGTCTTGGGCAAACTAACAATGTAGTTTAAAAAGATAAACCTGCTCTTTAAGAAAAGGAAGAATAAAAGAGGCAAGAAAATAGGCAAGAAAGGAGAGAGAGAAGGCAGTGAGAGGATGTATTATACTGAAAGTGGATCACCCATTATCACTCTGGGTTTTGTGGTTTAATGAAGATAAGCTTATCATAGGGAAAGCATTAACACACTTTTACTACTGCTGAGTGATTCATGCTATGGAAAAGTTTCTGTTTCTCTGTACTCCTCTCCTGCTTTGGATAATGCACTCTCTTATTAATAGTCATTTTCGTTAGACTTGGTGAAAACATATTTAAAATGAGCCATTTTTACTCCCTCCATCATTGAGAGAACTCAATTCTGAGGACAATAAATTTCTGTCTCTCTTGTTTACAATGGACCAGCATGTGCCTCATGCCATTTTCTAGGTCTTCAGTGGTGAGATATTTCCAGCCTAACAGGGACAAACCAGTAATGTACACAGAGAGACAATACTCTCAAGGCATCTCATATTTTAAAAACATACTGGAATAAGTCTATTTGGTATGACCTATAACCTCACACACGGTATTAAAAAGCACACACTGTGCTGAAGAAACAAAGTATAAGGTCTAGTAATAAATAGCTGCAGAAGGAACTAGATGAAAATAGTATTTGATTTCAAATATTCAAAGATATATTAAGGATCTAAATCTATTTTATTTTGAATTGGCTATATTAAGTCTACGGATCATCTAAATGGACTCAAAAGAAATCTAGTTAGATCATTCAACTCTTAAAGAGTCAATGTTCATTTGGTTTTGAAACTAAGTGTCTATATCTATTGATCACAGCATAACAAACTCTCCCCAAATACAAGTTGACTTGAACCCAGATCCATTGGATAAGTATTATGGTGAAAAATAGCACACATTTGAATTTTTAATATTATATATTAACTTAAAAGCCAATACTTAGTTTTCCTATTGCATTTAATTTGTCACCTGAACTATCTTGATTGAAAATCAGTAGCAAATAAGTGTCTAGACTTCTGTTTTTGACTACATTTTTTGAGTAATTCCTAGACTGCTGGAATTACTCAGTGTCATCAGTAAAAATAAGGCCATGAAAGAAAAGTAAAACATTTTCACTAACCTTTCTAAAAAAGTCATTTCTAAATAGCTGCTTCAATCATTTCTTCTTCTTGGCAAGCAGTAGGGGTTTTCTAAAACTTTTTAGGGCTCACAGTGGCCCACACACTTGGGCAAGTTTACCTTCTTATCCTTTGTGGTCCACTTGCAAGAGTGAAAAGAATTAGAGGAGCAAATATACTTTACCTTAATCAAAATTCTAGGTGCAATCTGCAGGTGACTTTTTAACAACCAATTTACTGTAGCCAAATCAGTCACAAGCATTACATAGAGGACATTTTGCAAGGTGGGTTCACCATAGGTGGGACAATTTCTGATGAGAAACCATTAGGGTAACTAGCATATGGTCAGCATCACTAGGGACCTGACAGATTCAGGTAAGGATAGTTCCTCCCCAAGCAAACATACCGTAATCAGTGGGCAATTGTGTCCAAACTATAAGGTGTTTCAACTTAAAATCACTGAATATAGTTTATATCAAAGAAAACAACTAAGACCAAACACCACAATTGATGAACTACATATAAAGCAGTAGATAGTTAATGAAGAGCCTCTTAATTATGTTGTAAACTTGAAATTTTTGTAAAAAATGTGTCAAAAATAGTCAACAAAGATACACAAGCAACCAATTATCATTGGTATAGCAATAATAACATCATGATTCTAATTTAATAATTTTTAGACTCCTGTCTTAATTTATCTAGCTACAAACGCTGTTACAACTTTTATTTATTTATTTATTATAATACATACCTATAACTATAGACTTCATAAAGGAAGACCTATTCTAAATGTATAAAATCTTTAAACAAAACAAAAATATTATTAAAATTATTAAAAATGATAAAACTATCAAACCAACAATATCAAATTTTCCATCAGTAATTTAATAGGGTGTGTTATTTTACTCAAACTGAACAATTATTTTCAATGTATATATGATATATATTTGGCTTCACTTATGTATCAGTTGGGAAAGAATCTGCCTGCAATGCAGGAGACCCAGGTTCGATTCCTGGGTTGGGAAGCTCCCCTGGAGAAGGAAATGTCAACCCACTCCAGTATTCTTGCCTGGAGAGTATCATGGACAGCCTGATGGGCTACAGTCCATGGGGTCCCAAGAGTCGGACATGACTTAGCAACTAAACTACCACCACCATGATACATATTGCTGTGATAAAGGTTCTAAATTTAAAATATATATATATATATATATATATATATATATATATACTTTTTTATTGTGGGAAAATACACATAACAAAATTTTGCCATTGTAGCCAATAAGTGTACTGTTCTGTGAACATTAAGTATGTTCACATTTTTGTGCAACCATCGTCACCATCCGTCTTCAGAACTTTTTCATATTCGCAAATTGAAAGTCTCTGTCCGTTAAATACCAGTTCCCCATCTCCTTTTCCACTCAGCCCCTGGCAACCACAGTTCAGCTTTCCAACTCTAGGAATTCTACTACTCTAGGCACTGTATATTAGTGGAATCATATGATATTTGTCCTTAAGTGACTGGATTATTTTTTTCAGCAAAATGTCCTCAAAGTAAATCTATGTTGTATCACGTGTCAGAATTTTCTTCCTTCTTGCATGCAAACTGTCACTTCACCATGTCTGACTCTTTGCAACCCTGTGGACTGTAGCCCATCAGGCTCCTCTCTTTGTCCATGGGATTCTCCAGTCAAGAATACTGGAGTGGGTTGCCATGCCCTCCTCCAGGGGATCTTCCAGACCCAGGGATCGAACCTGCGCCTCCTCCATCTCCTGCATTGGCAGGCGGGTTCTTTACCACTAGCGCCATCTGGGAAGTCTGAATAATATTCCATTGTCTCTATGTTTCACATTTTACTTACCCATTAATCTGTGAATGAACACTTGTATTGTTTCTACCTTTTGTCTCTTGTGAATGATGCTTCTATGAATACAGGTGTACAATTGTGTGTTTGAATCCCAGCTTTCATTTATTTGGAGTATGTACCCAAACTGAAATTGCTAGATTATATGGTAATTCTATATTGATTTTTCAAGTAATAGCCATATTTTCCACAGAAGCTACACCATTTACATTCTTACATTCCAGTAATCAAGTTATATTTTTGATCCTACTCCTTTTTAATAGTGCCTTGATTGTAACACCCAACTATCTAATTGGACTAAACATCTTTGCTGCTAATAAAAATAATCTCAAAAATTATGCTGATAATGGTAATTCTTGTGAGTACTTGATTTTAATGGGTGAAGATATCTCCTCAAAGCCCTGTTACCATATTGTTACTGTTCCTTCTAACTTCTTCCTATTTTGGACTCTTCATATTAGCATATATGTGTACTAATGTAATAAAAAGAGAAAGATATTTCTCTATGCCTACTCAGGAAAACTATTGCTATTCCAAAGAATAACAAGAAGAGATAATAAAGCCTTCCTCAGTGATCAATGCAAAGAAATAGAGGAAAACAACAGAATGGGAAAGACTACAGATCTCTTCAAGAAAATTAGAGATACCAAGGGAACATTTCATGCAAAGATGGGCTCGATAAAGGACAGAAATGGTATGGACCTAACAGAAGCAATAGATATCAAGAAGAGGTGGCAAGAATACACAGAAGAACTGTACAAAAAGATCTTCATGTCCCAGATAATCACAATGGTGTGATCACTGACCTAGAGCCAGACATCCTGGAATGTTAGAAAGTATCACTATGAACAAAGCTAGTGGAGGTGATGGAATTCCAGTTGAGCTCTTTCAAATCCTAAAAGATGATGCTGTGAAAGTGCTGCACTCAATATGCCAGCAAATTTGGAAAACTCAGCAGTGGCCACAGGACTGGAAAAGGTCAGTTTTCATTCCAATCCCAAAGAAAGGCAATGCCAAAGAATGCTCAAACTACCACACAATTGCACTCATCTCACACGCTAGTAAAGTCATGCTCCAAATTCTCCAAGCCAGGCTTCAGCAATACGTGAACCGTGAACTTCCTGATGTTCAAGCTAGTTTTATAAAAGGCAGAGGAACCAGAGATCAAATTGCCAACATCTGCTGGATCATGGAAAAAGCAAGAGAGTTCCAGAAAAACATCTATTTCTGCTTTATTGACTATGCCAAAGCCTTTGACTGTGTGGATCACAATAAACTGTGGAAAATTCTGAAAGAGATGGGAATGCCAGACCACCTGACCTGCCTCTTGAGAAATCTGTATGCAGGTCAGGAAGCAACAGTTAGAACTGGACATGGAACAACAGACTGGTTCCAAATAGGAAAAGGAGTACGTCAAGGCTGTATATTGTCACCCTGCTTATTTAACTTATATGCAGAGTACATCATGAGAAATGCTGGGCTGGAAGAAGCACAAGCTGGAATCAAGATTGCTGGGAGAAATATCAATAACCTCAGATATGCAGATGACACCACCCTTATGGCAGAAAGTGAAGAGGAACTCAAAAGCCTCTTGATGAAAGTGAAAGTGGAGAGTGAAAAAGTTGGCTTAAAGCTCAACATTCAGAAAACGAAGACCATGGCATCCGATTCCATCACTTCATGGGAAATAGATGGGGACACAGTGGAAACAGTGTCAGACTTTGTTTTTGGGGGCTCCAAAATCACTACAGATGGTGACTGCAGCCATGAAATTAAAAGACACTCACTCCTTGGAAGGAAAGTTATAATCAACCTAGATAGCATATTGAAAAGCAGAGACATTACTTTGCCAACAAAGGTTCCTCTAGTCAAGGCTATGGTTTTTCCTGTGGTCATGTATGGATGTGAGAGTTGGACTGTGAAAAAGGCTGAGCACCGAAGAATTGATGCTTTTGAAGTGTGGTGTTGGAGAAGACTCTTGAGAGTCCCTTGGATGGCAAGGAGATCCAACCAGTCCATTCTGAAGGAGATCAGCCTTGGGATTTCTTTGGAAGGACTGATGCTAAAGCTGAAACTCCAGTACTTTGGCCACCTCATGTGAAGAGTTGACTCATTGGAAAAGACCCTGATGATGGGAGGGATTAGGGGCAGGGAGGAGAAGGGGATGACAGAGGATTAGATGTCTGGATGGCATCACTGACTGGATGGACGTGAGCCTGAGTGAACTCCGGGAGTTGGTGATAGACAGGGAGGCCTGGCGTGCTGCGATTCATGGGGTCGCAAAGAGTCAGACACGACTGAGCGACTGAACTGAACTCAGAAAAACAAGTCTTATTTTTTTGTCATCCAGCATTCATTTGCAAAAGGTCCAGTACTCTCTTCTTTAGTAACCAATCCTTGTGTGATTCTTGTTCTGTTTCCCAGGACTAAGTTTTCTTTGAGTGCAGTCTCAGTTTAGCTGGACTTCTAAGGGCTGTAAATGATATGCCAGGTCACACTCCTGAGAAAAGGGGGATTCCACCCTGGCCCTGGACCAATAAGATTACTGCTCCTGTCTTCTTCTCCTGGACTCTGCAGGTGGCCGTTAACTCCTCTACCATTAGTACCTCATCTTCACCATGACATCTTCCCAAACACCCTTGACACATGTTCACCCAGTTTCTAGACTCTCATGTCCTCCATTGTTTGAGGCAGAAAGAAATAACTCCTGAGCACCATTCTGCTCAGAAAAATATCACCCATCCAATTCATTCTGATCTTTTCTAATCCACTCCTTTTTTAAAAAAATAATAGTTCAGGATATACCCAGAAGAAAATCTAGCAGAAAATAGATGCACTTATTAATTTTTATGAGAAGATTTCTATTCTTAAATATAATGGAAGAAGTGAAAGAAAAATCTGCTTAAAATATCTCTACAAATGCTGCAACTTGTATGGATCTGGAGACATTATGCTAAGTGAAATAAGCCAGAAACATAAAGACGAATACTGTATTATCTCACTTATATGTGCAATATAAAATATTTAAACTCAAAGAAGCAGAGAGTTGAATGTTGGTTGCCAGGAACTGGGCAAATGGAGAAGAGATGGTCAAAGAATACAAGGTTTCAGTTATGCAAGAGAAATACTTCTGGATGTCCACTATGTAACATGCCTATAGCTAATTTTATTATATACTTAAAATTTGCTAAGAGGGTAGGTCTGTAGTAACTCATCTCACCACTAAAAAAGTAAATAGTATAATAATAAAGGGAATAAATGGAAATGTGGGGAAGTGGTGAATTTGTTTATGGCACTGATAGTAGCAATGGTTTCGTATATATATACTTATCCTGAGACTCATGGAGTTGCATCCATTAAGTATGTACAGCTTTCTACAACTCAGTGAATTTTTTTTTTTTTAAAGAAAGCATGTGACCTGGAAGTAATGCCTCAAGAGGCTCCAATACTTTAGCCATCTGATGCTAAGAACTGACTCACTGGAAAAGACCCTGATGCTGGGAAAGACTGAAGGCGGGAGGAGAAGGGGATGACAGAGGATGAGATGGTTGGATGGCATCACTGACTCAATGGACATGAGTTTGAGCAAACTTCAGGAGATGGTGAAGGCCAGGGAAAGAGTTGAACATGACCTAGCAACTGAACAACAACAAAACTGAGTATTGGGGTGATCAAGTGATTTGTTTTTTGCAGATAATTTTGGGTTTCCTCATCTGTAAAAATAGTTAATTTTAAAATAGTTGATGATTTAAACAAAATGTATAGTAGTGGAAAGATGTAGTGCATTGGAAGAAGACCATCTGGAGCGTGGATCTTGTGTTCCACACAGACTAGCCACATGGACTCAGTAAATTATGTAAGTTCTCCAAATCTCAGTTTATTCACCTGCAATTTAGGTATGAAACTTTTACCTTGAAGCACTGATATAAGGACTATGAGTCAATATACATAATGCATCGGATCACCTAAATGTGATAGACAGGAAATGCTTAACACATGAGAGCCAGTATTATATTTTGGAAAATTTTTACATTTTCACCATCTTTTTCCCTACCTCTGGAGAGCAAGAGACACCATGTTTAATACACTAAAGTTACAGCTGGCATTATCCAACTCAGCAGGAAATCCATTTAAACACCTTTAACACTTCAAAATTTCCCAGCCCTACCTGTCTGCCTGCACTAATAATCCCCAGCAGTGGGGAACCTGCCTTTTATTCCTCCTATGAGGCTCTGGCACCAGCACAATGACAGGTTATGTTTCTCATATTCTGTCCTCCACTTGCACCGCTTTGTTCAGAGTCCTGTAATAACATCTCAGAAAGTAAATTTGTGCTAGCCCAGGTAAACTTTGTTATCCTGTGGCACATTCTCCCTAAGTCATTAAATGCTCCAGAGTAAATCCTCCTGCTCTGCAGTTTAATAGGGAGTCACTCAGAGTTCTGGAATCAATTACGTTCCTGCTCCCTGCTTCCCTCCACAGAAAAGGGTTGACAAATGACACACAGAGGCCTGGTTAGTGAAATGAGTCACTTTTCCCTTAACTGCAACTTAATCAGCATGGTAGTCTTAGTGCTAATGAACATTAGTCCAACCAAATTTCAGCTGGAAGCAACCCAGAAAACTTCTCCAAGGCAATCATTTTATAGATGAGAAAATTAAAGTCCAAAGAGTAAATGAACCACCAGGACATAGTAGGCTCTGATTACAAGCTTGGTGAATGAATTAACTTTTATGTCAGAGAGCTGGCTTATAGTACAAAAAGTAATAGCTTATGTATTTTAAGGGATGACTGTTGTTCCATACTATACTAAGTGCTTCACGTGTGTTAGCTTAGGGGACCCTTGCCACAACATGTTTTATAAACTGAGGAAACTGAGGTTTAGAACTCTTGGTGATTCAACCAAGGCCACAAAGCTTTTAAGAGGTGGAAGTGGATTTTGGTCCTCAAAAATATGTCCCCAGATCACATACTCTTAATAAATAGTCTATGCTCTTCTTCAGATTAGGGTTCCAATCCTGCATTTCTATTTTTAAAATACCTCTTAACTCCCTCCATTTCTCTCCACAGTTATGGGTTTCCCTAGTGGCTCAGCGGTAAAGAATCTGCCTGCAGTGCAGGAGACTTGCAGGAGACATAGGTTCAATCCCTGGGTCAAGAAGGTCCCCCTGGGGAAGGAAATGGCAACCCACTCCAGTATTCTTGCCTGGAAAATTCCATGACAGAGGAGCCTGGCGGGCTCCAGTTCATGGGGGGTCCTAAGGAGTCAGACGTGACTGAGTGACTTACCAACAACAATATTAATCAAGTTCAGCCACCATCCCCTCACATTTCTATTCCTGAAGCTGCCTCCTAACTGACCTTACCTCCAATCTTCTCCCTCTGCTATTCTCCCTCTACTATTCTTTTCAGAACTATTAGACTAATCCTTCAGAAAGACAATTTAATCATATTGTGGTCCATAGTTTAAGCTCTGAAAAGTTTCCTCATTATCCTTGGTATGTAATTCAGCTTATCAATGGCTCATAGGACCCTTCATATTCATTCCCCCCTTGAAACTCATAGCCCTATCATATTTTTAAAATTTCTTTCACTTCCTAAAAACAATACTCTCTTTAACCTTGAATCTACCCTTTGTCCTTGCTGCCTAACATCTACTGATTGATTCCAGGATCCAGGTTACTTACTTGGGAAAGCATCCACTCAACCTCTCCCAAGTCTTGCTTAGATGCCCCTTCTTTGTATGTGTTTCTCTAGCAAACACACACACACACACACAAACAAGCAAAAAACCTAATCACGTCATAGTGAATATTATTGTTAAGTTGCCTGTTCCTCCCATTAAATAACTTACCAAAATAAAACTCAAATTAAATTTGCCTGTTCATCATTGGATCCCATTTGCCTTGGAAATCGGTTAACCTTTCTGTCCTTCTGTTTCCTCAGGATGGTGATGAATGATGCCTGCTGCTGCTGCTAAGTCGCTTCAGTCATGTCTAACTCTGTGCAACCCTATAGACGGCAGCCCACCAGGCTCCCCCATCCCCGGAATTCTCCAGGCAAGAACACTGAAATGATGCCTACTTCATTGAATTAAGGGGCTTCCCTGGTGGTTCAGATGGTAAAGTATCTGCCTGCAATGCAGGAGACCTGGGTTTGATCCCTGAGTTGGGAAGATCCCCTGGAGAAGGAAATGGCAACCCACTCCAGTAGTACTCTTACCTGGAAAATCCCATGGACAGAGGAGCCTGTTAGGCTACAATCCATGGGGTTGCAAAGAGTCGGACACAACTGAGCGATTTCACTTTCTTTTTTTTTTTTCTTTCATTTAATTAAATAAGAAAAGACACATAAAGTATGCATTGCCTGACACATAATAATTCCTTAGCAAATGGCAATAAAGATAATTTTTAATATAGAGATACTTTGTGATATTTCATTAGGAAGGCAGGACAATTATATTAAATACCAGCTTAAAATGGTGTCTGATATGTTTATATGAAATACAAATTTCATTTTGAACAGCAACAAATTTAAGAAATGCAGAGAAAGGATGACACTGAGAGAGAGCAAAGGGGAGAGGTAAAGTAGAAAGAATAAAAGCATAAATTTGAAGAAATTGGCCTTCTTATTCGCCTGCAGGACCCACTATCATCCTGTGCAAAGGTCCTGTGGCCAGGGAAGCCCAATTCAGCTTTCTGAGGGAAGGAGGAATCTACCAGGGTAGAATAAGAGTTTCATAGGGCTTATTATTCCAGTATGGAATATTCTATATTATTTAGGGAATTCCCATTTAAATCCTGGGAAAAAAATCAATGTATTTGCTTACTAAATCTTACATTTTTCTTAAAAAGATAAAAGACATGTATTTCACAACAGATGAAAGATAAACTTTACCAAAAATGTCTAGGCTGACCATTTGAAACTCATTCACACTAAAGTAGAACTAGTCAGTCAGCAAGATGTTTGGCTATTGTTAGATTTTTCCCATTTTCCTTTCTAGAGGCAGATAGAGAACAGGACAATTTTAGTTACATCAGAAGTTGAAGTATGCAGCTAAGTCTCTGTGTCTACCTTGAGGATAGGCAGGGTGGCAACAACAATCAATACAAGGTATAATTCAAAGGGGCCTCCCAGTTGGCTCAGCGGTAAAGAATCTACCAGCTTTGCACGAGATGCAGCTTTGATCCCTTTGTAAGGAAGATCCTCTGGAGAAGGAAATGGCAACTCACCCCAGTATTCTTGCCTGGGAAATCCCATGGACAGAGGAGCTTGGTGGATTACAGTCCATGGGGTCACAAAAGAGTCAGACATGATAGCATGATTTAGCAACTAAACAGCAACATAATCCAAAGACTTCCTAAATTTAGTTTAGGGCAGCAGATAGAGTGAATATTTTGTATAAAGGTGTTTTGTCTTAAAAAACTTTGAATTCATAAAGTTCTGCTTCACATATTAATATTTTAATGGACATATATCATTGTTTAGTGTAGAATCTCAATTCCTATGGGAGTTCTTAATCTTGAAGTTGTGTACATAGGACACTGCCCTCCAAGAAGCTGGCAACTTAACAGCAGAAACTACAGTGGGCTAAGTGAAGGAGAGGTCCCATCCATCCAAAAATCCATGCTTTTGTGGGGGCTAGACAACCTCCCCTCCAGAAGAAATTGTGGCTAAGAATGTAGAAAGCTGAGCCAAGCCACAGTGAGGTTCTCCAGTGTGATAAGCCAGACGCTTAGAAAGCTTTCACTGTATATACATATATTCTTTATGGATGTATGTGTGAGTATGCGTGTGTGTGTGTGTGTGTGTGTGTATACACTTACATTATATATATATTTAAAATGATATCAATTACAGATTTTTTCTTACATGACCAGCAAAATAGGGGGAAAAAGTTCTTATTGGAAGATAATTTGGCTTATGAGTACTAACCATTTGACAGACAGAATGCTAAGCACTGCTTTCATGTCCGTTTGCATCTGCATAACAACCTTGAGAGATAGTCATTGTTATTCTTATCTTACTACGTAGAAATTGAGGTTCATAGAGATTAACTAAATAGCCCAAGGTGACACAGCCTACATGGCAGAACCAAAAGCCCTGCCCAAATTTCTTAGGCTTAAAGATGAGATTATAGCCCCCAACCACAGCACAGGGGACCCTCATTTAGTCTCCAGGTGAATGACCACCGTTACAGAAGTACGGCTTAGAACATACACAAACGCAAGCAAAGGCAAGAAAAGGTCCTGGATGATGATACCTCTTCAACTCCAAAGGAACAAATGAAGTCAAGGTTTGACTATCCAGAAAACACTCCCAAACTGTAAAGAATGCTTTTCCCTCTTAAAGCTTCCCTCGTGGTATCAGGTTGCCAAGCATTTCCTTACAGAAAGACATTACATAACCTTGCAGACCATCCCAGTGCTTCCTAGTCCCGTCACACTCAACAACCCCCAAGACTTCAGCCTTCTATTTGCTTTCTCTTTAAGAAAATACTCTCCAGACGCAAAGATAATATCAAACAAAAATAGCTTTTTAGTTCATTAAAAGATCACTTCAGGCCAGAATAGGTTTCTTACCTCTTCATCTTGTTTTCATGTCAAACATATTAGTAGAAAAACAATTTGCCATCATTGATTTCCCCAAATTCCCACTCACAAAACATATCCCAAGTATTCATCTCCCATGAAATTCTGTATTAGCAGATTAAGTTATTTCAGGTACATTGAATGATGATCTCTCAGGCATTTAAAATAATGTAAGCAAAACTAAAAGTACAACCTTCAAATTGCCCAAAGAGCCCTTTATAGCTCTATTTTCCCTATATTTTATAACACTGAATGAAAGGAAACAAATATATGACTATTGAATCAAGACAATATTCTTCAGAGACAAATGTGAAAACAGGAAGTTGATCTCCATAAAATTAAGAAGTTACATAGCATACTGTGGTACAGCTCAGACTTTAAAGTGCATGTGAGTTACTGGAGGATCTTGTTACATTTGAGATTCCATTTCAGTAGGTCTGGAGCAGGACTGAGATTCTGCATATCTAACAAACTCACAGTGGATACTGCTGCTGCTGGTCTAGGTACCAAACTTTGAAGAGCAAGAGCCTGGTTATGTAAGGAGTAGCTCTTGAATTAAATAGCCTGAGTTCGTAGCTGGCTTGCAACTTAACTATGTTGTGATCTTAGGTGCATTATTTAACCCTCTCCCTTCAAAATTGTCTGTAAGTCAGGGCTAATCAGAATGTTGTTTCATAAGATAGTGTATGTGAAACATTTATCATAGTGTTTGGTAAATAAGAGATAATTAGAAGGAGCAGGAGGAGGAATGAGTGAAGAACTAATGTATTTTATTTTAATGTGGCTGTTTAACAGGTGCAAAGGGACAAATTTTCAGCCTTATGGAAATAATGGAATTGTGTGTGTGTTCACTGTTTCACAACTATCTCATTATATGTGCATATATATTCACTGTTTCACAATTACATAATTATATATGTATATATATATGTGTGTGTGTGTGTATATATATATATATATGTGTGTAGGAAATGGCAACCCACTCCAATAGTCCTGCCTGGAAAATTCCACGGACAGGGGAGCTTGGTGGGCTATAGTCCATGGGGCCACAAAGAGTTGCACACAACTGAGCACATGCACACACACACACAGTTTTAGTGTTGATTCACATATTTACTTAGGCTTTCTCCAAAATGAATGAGAATACATGATAAAATGATGAGCACTCCTCAGGATCTAAAGAGCAGATATAAATTGGTCACTGAGTGTGAGCTTCTTGACCAAGCTCACAGCCATAAGTTCGAAGTTGAAGTTGAGTCACTCAGTTGTGTCCCACTCTGTGCAACCCCATGGACTGCAGTACACCAGGCTTCCCTGTCCATCACCAGCTCCTGAAGCTTACTCAAACTCATGTCCATCGAGTCAGTGATGCCGTCCAACCATCTCATCCGTCAGCCCCTTCTCCCAACTTCAATCTTTCCCAACATCAGAGTCTTTTCTCATGAGTTAGTTCTTTGCATCAGGTGGCCAAAGTATTGGAGTTTCAGCTGCAGCATAACCCTAAAACTGGCTCAAAATCCAGGAGATTCAGGGAAGCCCTGAGCTCATGAAACAGCTAACACAGGACTAATTTGACTACTGAAAAGCTACTGAGAAATTTTGATGGCCACTTGGAACTAATTTTCCAGCCAGAGGAACTTCTAGTCAGCTAGTGACGATAAAAGGTTTTTCCAGGGGAGTAAAAGTTAACTTGACTAGTAGGAAGAGAAAACCGCATGTTCAAAGGTCAGACATGGTGGAGCATGGTGGGAAAGAATTGTTGAAAGAAGGTAAACATTCTGGGAGAGCAAATGGCAAGAGGCTACATGGCAAGAAATGAGGGTAGATACTGGGGCAATGCCAGATTATGGCTGACCTGGAGTCCATAGAAAGAGATTTATCTTGCTCTTAAGAGCAAGCACTGACATGATCAGATTTCAAAATATCACACTATCTTCAGTATGATATAAGGTCTGGAATGAGGCCAGAGCTGATACTGATCAGTTGGAAGACTATTAACAATCATTGAAAACAATGATAGTAGAATGAGAGAGGGGGAGGGTGGTCCATAGGCACTGAAGTGAATCAAGAAGGTAAGGTTGTCATTTTAGAAATATATATGATAAATTAACCATTTAGCAGCTTAATGTATGTCTTCCTTCAATCCTGCCACCCTCTTGCTAATAAAATTTCAGAGTTATCATAGTTCTGAGAATAACACTGTAAGTCAAATAATATCATCCAAGTATAATTTCCCAAATATTTTCGTAAGAGGGAATTGTGTTCTGACCAAGAGGTTGATATGCAATGATTTAAAAGCCAGACCGCACATGTCACATTTAATCAACTGTAACTTGGTGTGTGAGTATGCTGTATGAATGAAAACCATTTTGTCAAGAGGCAATGTCTGAGTCTGCAAACCGGATTGAACCTCCACAGTAATGTGAGTCATCACAGGGTTTAGCCATCTGAAACCTGAAACCCAAGAATCAAATCTTATGAACTGAAACATATTGGGAGTCAATAGGTCAATGTAGTGTTGCGCTATTTGCTGTAACGACACTAAGCAATCACACGGATGGATTGGCAGAGCACCCTTCGTGTGAATCACCGTTGTAGCATTACCCTGAGTTCATTTTTAGTTTGAACTATCTATGAAAGAGCTGGAAGAGACACCTGCCAGTACCCCTAAAGGAGATGCTGTGACTCAGGAGCGGACAATGCCAAGATGAGTGTGTATTTACTTTTATCACAGAGAGCTGGATGGCAGTGCAGCCTGGAAAAGCTCCAGCGACATAACTCACCCTCGATGATGAAGAGATCAGTGCTTTAAAGAAAAGAACATAGGCTTTGAAGCTGGACTAGATAAACGTGTTTTGCATTGAAGTACTTACACTTTCTGGCTTTGCGAGCTTGGGAGAGAAAGACGAACCACATTTTCTCCCTGTGATATAATAATGACTGATTTATACCACATGTGAAGACTGAACAGCCAATATACAAAAAGCACATAGAAAAGTGACACATTTGTCACATAGAAGTGTTCATAAACATGTGTTCTTTTTGTTCATTTTTCAGTGAGTGCTTCAGGACTTTAGTGTACATAAGAAACCCCTAGAGTGTTTGTAATAATGTAGGTTCATAGTCCCCACTTCCCAGTATTTCTAACTTACAGATCTAGAGTAGTTCTCAGAAATGTATATCCCAAAGCACACCAGTGACTGATGCAGCTGATACACGGACTAGTGATTTCATGTTGAGAGTGTTATAAGAGAGCTGAGACAGTTTTTCTGGGACACAAAGGGGCAATCCTGGAACCACTACAAAAAAAAAAAAAAAGGATGGAGTTCTGACTCAAAGTACACTACAGAAAAAATGACTCAAGTTTCCTGGAGTGGTTGAAAATCTCCATAGGAAAGAAGGTGTCCTTACCTGAGGCCAAATGCAGGATTTTTCTCAGAAACAAATGTCAGTGACTGAAGATCATTCTGCCAAGTAACCTAAAATTTAAGGCAAAACCATAAGATCATCCTATGACTGTTTGATTTTCAAAGGTTAACTCTTATTTTAGCTCAGTGAGTTTTTAGGGGAAAATGAATCCAGTATTTAAATGTTAGGACATATATTTCTATATGCAAATTCATTTTCTATGTTTTATTTCCCCTGCTTTGCTATCTCAGAATCTCTAAGAAGCAAAGTCAGTTTCTTCTTATTATCCCCTCACTTAACATTTCCTTTGCTCAGTTCTGTGCACAGAACTCTCTCATTAAGAACAACGAGTCAATCAACCTTCTGCAAACAGGATGTAGTATTTTATACTGTGTTCAAACATAGCAGCAAGTACAACAACATTTTACCTGATTTCCAAAAACTGTTCATCTCCCTAAGCAAGCTCAATTCATTTACCTTGGCAGCCAGCTCCCCTCTCCAGCAGAGGTGAGTGAACCAGCTAGTCTCATTCCCAAGCAGCTGTCCATTCATCGACTAGCCTTGTTCTTCTAGATGTGTGAATGCATTAAATCACGTGGGGCTCGGTGGCGATAAATCACAGCTCTGCATGCCTGACTTCCACTGAAGCTGCTGACAAGAAAACCTCATAAAAGAAGATCACTCAAGATAATAATCTTGTTCCAGATATGATCTGGGGGGAGCCAGAAGCCATAAAAGGGAGAAAAAGAGGAGAGGAAGAAGATGTGACCAGTCAGCATGAATTGAAAATAAAAAAAAAGAAAACGAAACAATTTAGGCTCCTTCTTTTAAAATAGCTTTAGTATATGAGAGAATGAGAAAAGAATTCCCCCAATCACAATTCTTTGGGAACAAAACTAACCTGGGCTTTGTAAATAGGAATTTAAGACTTAGGAGAAAAATAGTTTTAAAGTTGCTAATCATTGCTTTCACATTCAAGGACCCTTTCAAACGCAAAAAAAAAAAAAAAAAAAAAAAAAAGCCTCTCTATATTTAGGTCTTTTTAGAGCCCCAGGGAGAAATCAAGGAACTGGTAATCAGCACTTTTAAGATTAAATTCTAAGTGACCCCAGACAATCAGAAAATGGAACTTTCTTCTCTTCAAAGGTTCATGTAGTATGTGACTTGACTGAATGCAATCAGGTAGAGAACGTAAAAGAAAAGACCTGATTCTGAGTTAAGACAAAATTTCAGAGGTACAGGGAGAAAGGCAGACCCCAGAAAACAGGAGAGACAAAATCATCAATCTATCTCTCACAAGATTTTAAGACACAGTGTATTTTTCCATGTCTACAGTCTTTGTAGCTGCAAGAAAAGCAAATCAATTAAGGGATAGTTTGTTTTAGGAAAAGTATTAATGAAGGGTTTCTTAGGGTCTCTTGTAAATAAGTAGCTCTTATATAGTACTCTCTATGCTGAATTATGTTTCTAAACAGGTTTCCCTAGTCACATCTAAAGCCTAAAGTAAGATTCGCCCGTCTTCTGGTTTCCATAGAAAACCCTCTAATGTGCCCAAATTTTAATCATTAAGAAACTCATCTTGTGAAGGAGGAAAGAAAGTTCTTGAAAGTTTTTCATGCACTTCTCCTGAAAATATTTCTGAAAGACTTTGAATGAAATATAATATTCATTCAGCAAAAAGTCATGAATTAGCAACTCTCCCAGCCTCTCTACTTTCTCGGTTTGAGGCGGCTTCCTCGTGAAGGCTGACTGCACTGTCTGACACCATCAATACATCCAGCCGTGCTCCCTAAAGCTGAGACAGCCTCCCCACAGCAGGCCTTTTCTT
Organism: Bubalus bubalis; assembly: GCF_019923935.1. NCBI lineage: Eukaryota > Metazoa > Chordata > Mammalia > Artiodactyla > Bovidae > Bubalus > Bubalus bubalis. The sequence continues at coordinate 68,275,945 of NC_059160.1, forward strand.
GGAACCCTTGGGGATTGATACACATGGAATGCACATGTTGGATTCAGCTTCCACTTATCACTGACCTAAGCACCACATCCACTCCTCATCACTAGGGTTATCAGGCCACTTGGTGCACACTCTGTGTTTATTTCATCACCAACCCTAGGAGAATGTATCATGTGTCTAAATTTTGTGCTCTCACATGCCCAACTCTCCAGGTTCAATAGCAACTACTTTGCTACTTAGTTCACTGTGATTTCGTGAACTAGGTATGGTAACAAGGCCAACTAGGTATATGTCCACCTAGCCATGTCCATTCTATGTCTAATAGTATGACTTCTACTATCCCTATGCCAAAGACCCACATGGTCCTAAATTTTCACTTTAAATACCAGCTTAAGCCACAAGGCTATCCACAACCTGTAATACCCTCTTGCTCAGCCTCTTCTGCCCTTCCAACAACAACAACAAAAAAATGTCTATGTCAGTTGCTGCAGTCTTATTCTACCAATTAGAGTTTTGCAAATGAGGCATGTGGTTCCATATCTCTGTTCCTTTGAAAGTTTTTCTGTTTATAAAGCTAACTTCAGCATGTCCCTCAAAACTCTATTCAGGCATAGAATTTCATGCAAGCTTTCCTAGGTCCCTCCTTCCCAAATCTCTCTCACCTCTGTGCCCCAAAGCTCTGTGTGCACCAGTCTATAGTAACCTTTTCACTGTTTGTTTACTGGTCTGTCACCCTCAAACAATTTGAGTTATTGATTTATCAGCATGTTGCCATTTTAGAAAAGTTCTTTCTGCATCTGCTTCCATGCTAAGTACCCAGATCTCTGTTGTAGCATTTAATTCTTTAAAGTCAGAGATAAAATTTTCTCTATTTTTTTCAAATGGGAAAGCACACTCAGACTGAAAACAAATGATTTGCTCAAGGCCAAACAACTAGTAAATAGAGGAACAAAGATTTGAACCTCCAAAGTTTTCAGTCTTTGCCAATTTCCAATACTGGTTCTCTGTTGTCGACAGTGGCAATGCTTAACACTTGTTAACTTACTGATAGGAATGAGTGAATGCCATTATTGATTCAATGCAATTGTTTAGATTAGGAAAGGTGCTTGACCAGAGCTATGTCAATCAGATTCTCTCTCTCAAGATTTTACAATTTGACTAAATTCTTGTTATGTTCCTCTACAGTACTAACCTGGAGAACTTATTCATTCAGTGACAAACTGGGTAACTAGCTCACAATCTCTCCTTCAAAACCTGCCGTCCTCCTGGGGGAATCTGGATATCTCATCCAATATGCTGACATCTCACTTCCCTGAAGCCTCAACAGACATCTCCTTGTATCTTGACACCCTTTCCCTGAGAACTGACCCTAATCTGCAAGGCTGACCCAAGGAAGTCAGGTTACAAGTATCTAACACATTTCACAGACACAGTTGTTTGAATTAGAAGCCTCAACAGACATCTCCACAAACCTCTACTTGTATCTTGATGCCCTTTCCCTGAGAACTGACCCTAATTTGCAAGGCTGACCCCGGGAAGTCAGGTTAAGAGTATATAACACATTTCACAGACATAGTTGATTGAATTAGGAAACATACTAGACCAAAGTTGTGCCAGTTAGATTTTCTGTCCCAAGAATTTAGAATTGGGCTGGTCAACTGAACAAAGAAAACATGTAAACTCTGGACATGAGAAGTGGCCTGGTTTGTTCATGTACATGTCAAGCAGTGAAATCTAGTGTAGAAAGAGAATACTGAAGTAGATACATACAGAGGAAGTAAAAAAGATACACAATATCACTTGAATAAATGAGATGGTTGGATGGCATCACCCACTGAATGGATATGAGTTTGGGTAAGCTCTGGGAGTTGGTGATGGACAGGCAGGCCTGATGTGCTACAATCAATGAGCCGCAAACAGTTGGACATGACTGAGCGCCTGAACTGAACTGACTGATCACTTGAATTATTTACGTTTTATGCTTACTTGTACAGCATGGCTTATTTCCAGGCTGCCTTTTGGTTTGTTCCACAAACTACCCATATATATATATATACATATATACACATATATGTATATATATATATATACACATATATATATATACACATATATATATATATACATGTATATATATATACATGCCAGAAAATTTGGAAAACTCGGCAGCAGCCACAGGACTGGAAAAAGTCAGTTTTCATTCCAGTTCCAAAGAAAAGCAATGTCAAAGAAAGCTCAAACTACCACACAATTGCACTCATCTCACACACTAGCAAAGTAGTGCTCAAAGTTCTCCAAGCAAGGCTTCAACAGTACGTGAACAATGAACTTCCAGGTGTTCAAGCTGGATTTAGAAAAGGCAGAGAAACCATAGATCAAATTGCCAACATCCGTTAGATCATCGAAAAAGCAAGAGTTCCAGAATAACATCTACTTCTGTTTTATTGACTATGCCAAAGCCTTTGATTGTGTGGATCACAACAAACTGTGGAAAATTCTGAAAGAGATGGGAATACCAGACCACCTGACCTGCCTCCTGAGAAATCTTTATGCAGGTCAAGAAGCAACAGTTAGAACTGGACATGGAACAATAGACTGGCTCCAAATTGGGAAAGGAGCACATCAAGGCTATAGATTGTCACCCTGATTATTTAACTTATATGCAGAGTACATCATGAGAAATTGGATTGGATGAAGCACAAGCTGGAATCAAGATTTCCAAGAGAAATATCAATAACCTCAGATATGCAGATGACACCACCTTTATGGCAGAAAGTGAAGAAGAACTAAAGAGCCTCTTGATGAATGTGAAAGAGGAGAGTGAAAAAGTTGGCTTAAAACTCAGCATTCAGAAAACTAAGATCATGGCAACTGGTGCCATCACTTCATGGCAAATAGATGGGGAAACAATGGAAACACTGACAGACTTTATTTTGGGGGGCTCCAAAATCACTGCAGATGGTGATTGCAGCCATGAAATTAAAAGATGCTTGCTCCTTAGAAGAGAAGTTATGACCACCCTAGATAGCATATTCAAAAGCAGAGACATTACTTTGCCAACAAAGGTCCATCTAGTCAAGGCTATGGTTTTTCCAGGAATCATGTATGGATGTGAGAGTTGGAATATAAAGAAAGCTGAGCGCCAAAGAATTGATGCTTTTGAACTGTGGTGTTGGAGAAGACTCTTGAGAGTCCCTTGGACAGCAAGGAGATCCAACCAATCCATCCTAAAGGAAATCAGTCCTGAATATTCATTGGAAGGACTGATGCTGTAGCTGAAACTCCAATACCTTGGCCACCTGAGGCAAAGAACCGACTCATTTGAAAAGACCCTGATGCTGGGAAAGATTGAAGGCGGGAGGAGAAGGGGACAACAGAGCATGAGATGGTTGCATTACTGACTCAATGGACATGAGTTTTAGTAAGCTCCAAGAGTTGGTGATAGACAGGGAAGCCTGGTGTGCTGCAGTCCACGGGATTGCAAAGAGTCGGACACAACTGAACGACACACTGATATATATCAGTTCAGTATATATATGTATATATTTATACTACATCTCACAAATTTTCTTTATTGTTTTGAGTTATTTGGAGAGTTTTAAGATAATTCCTCATTCCAGGTACCTTCTCCATCACTTTTATTCAATCGCAGGACTTTGGGAGTAACTCAAATAGCTCTACTGTTACAGAACCAAACTTGGGCCCATGCACCTGTATGTAGTAAAGCTCACCTACTGACACTTGTAGCTATTGTTTAGTCAGTTGTGTTCAACTCTTTTCCAAACCCATAGACTGCAGACCTCCAGTCGTCTCTGTCCATGGGATTTCCCAGCCAAGAATACTAGAATAGGTTGCCATTTCCTTTTCCAGTGGATCTTCCTGACCCAGGGATCAAACCCACATCCCCTGCATTGCAGGTGAATTCTTTACCACTGAGCCACAAGGGAAGCCTCTAGCAAACTAATACCACACCTCTAAATGTGCTTCAGGAGAGTGCGTTTGTGGCTTCTGCCATTTAAGGAGCAGGGTGATAAATAACAATTGGGATGCCCACTTTTCAGTATATAAACTTTCAATTTCTCTGCTTCTAGTCCTGTACTTCACTATCAACACACCCAAAAGTGCACACACGCATACAGACACACACACATCTTATTGTGTCAGGTGTCCTGACATTTTTATTTAATTTCCTCAGAGAAAAAGTCCCCTGGATAGCTGTGGGAGACTCTCCTGACTTTGATGACTGAGGCTGTGGATCATCAACTTCAAGTCCTCCATTCAGAGATCTTCAAGAGCCCTCTCTTTTCTTCCTATGCCTGCTCTTTACTTTCTATGGTACATGGTTTGTCTAAGACCTGAAACTCTATGAAGGGTCTTGAGTCTTTTAGATGTACTGAAAATTCAGCAAGCGACATTGATATCTCCTTCTGAAATAGCCTCGTTTCTAAATGTCTATGCTTTTTCAAAAGTGTATGGCATACTCCTTGTCACCATTGTGGATATATATATATATATATTTCTTAATTTTTAAATTCTCATCATAACTGGCTTTCTGGAACTGTGGAGGTGAGTATACATGAACAATTTATTTCTCTCTCAACAAAACTCGATTAGCCTTTAAATATGTTCCTAAATTTGTACCTCTCTAATTCCACATTTCCTTTTAACTACTGTTCTGTCAGCCTCCTCCACAGACTTCAAATTATTTATACTCCTTATCTCTATTTCATTACCTCTCCCTTCATCCTCACTCATCTCATCTAACTCCTCCCCCTACCCAGGCTCCATTAAAAGTCCCTGAATAGTGTCCCCTAATATTTCAACATCATTGTATCCTGTAGACACTACACAGTTGACGGCTCATCATCACTGTTCAGATGCCCATCCTCAATTTCTTGTCGCATTCTCTCCTGTTGCTTCTCATGACACTTCCTCCTCATAACTTGTCTTCTACCTTTAAGGTTATGTATTTCCGGCCTTCTTCATTGGCTTAATCTCATCTGTTGTTGTTGTGTTAGTCACTCAGTCATGTCCGACTCTTTTCAACCCCATGGACTGTGGCCTGCCAGGCTCCTCTGTCCATGGGGATTCTCCAGGCAAGAATACTGGAGTGAGTAGCCATTCCCTTCTCCAGGGGCTCTTCCTGACCCAGGGATTGAACCTGGCTCTCCTACATGGCAGGCAGATTTTTTAGTGTTAGGAGCCACCAGAGGAGCCTCCTGTTCCTGAAATTTAAATGTTGGGGTTTCCCAAGGTAGTCTCCTCTACCTGAACATTACCTCTGAGACAAATTTCTCTTCAGAGGCTACTCTTTACATGATGATTCATTCTACTCCCATGGTTCCACTTACTGCGCATTCCCTTATGATTCTTAGATGTTTTTCTCCAGATCACACTGGGCCTGGGACCCAAGGGTTCATATAGTCTATTACCTATTTAGCATCTCCTCACAGATTTCTTATAGGCATTTCAAACCAAATATTTAAGTCTAAAAATGGTAATGTATCAATACCATTATATGAGAGAAAAGCTGGAGTATATAAAGGAAATAAAATAATAACCAGAAATACAGAGGCAGCAGAGTATGTGTTGTCAAGGAAAGCAGAATAGACCACGAGAACGATGGATTTGTAAATCAAGGTATTATGAAGATCTTGTAAGAATCCACACTTGGAAAAAATAGGTATTAGGTTAGATAAATTTTGAAAGAAGAGTGAGAGGTGCAGCACAACTGTGGTTTTGGTAGTGTAGAGGCATTTAATGAGAGTCTTTGGGGAGTAGGGAGGTCAAAGTGATGGCACATGGAATGAAGAAGTCAGACATTAACCTTTTTCTATCCTCATATTCTGTCCTGATATTCCTTCTGATTACAGATTTAATTCTGGTATGCTATTCATGTATAAAAATTTATATTTTCAAATCATTCATTCAGCATTACCAACCATCTCTCAAGCTATAGTCATGTAGGGGTACAGACAAGACTCAGTTTGACTTTACACTGTTTATTTCTTAGTTTAGCCCCACCGGCTAGATCCTCAAAACTCCTGAATGAAAGCCCCTACCTCTATATGACATGAAGATGGAGAGGAAGGTCACTGGAAGGTGTGACCTTGTGGTGCCTGAGGAACTGTTTCTTGTTCCTCTAAGGGACTCTTAGTTTTCCTCACCAGTTATTGTTGTTCAGTTGCTCAGTCATGTCCACTCTTTGTGACCCATAAACTGAAGCACACCAGGCTTCCCTGTCCTTCACTGTCTCCTGGAGTTTGCTCAAACTCATGCCCATTGAGTCGATGATGCCATCAACCGTCTTATCCTCTGTCACCCCCTTCTCCTCATGCCCTCAATCTTTACCAGCATCAGGGCCTTTTCCAATGAGTTGATTCTTCACATCAGATGGCCAAAATATTGGAGCTTTAGCATCAGTCCTTTCAATGAATATTGAGAGTTGGCTTCCTTTAGGATTCACTGGTTTGATCTTCTTGAGAGTCCATGGAACTCTCAAGAGTATGGACTCTGTGGGAGAGGGAGAGGGTGGGAACATTTGGGAGAATGGCATTGAAACATGTAAAATATCATGTATGAGACGGGTTGCCAGTCCAGGTTCAATACACGATACTGGATGCTTGTGGCTAGTGCACTGGGACGACCCAGAGGGATGGTATGGGGAGGGTGGAGGGAGGAGGGTTCAGGATGGGGAACACATGTATACCTGTGGTGGATTCATTTTGATATTTGGCAAAACTAATACAATTTTGTAAAGTTTAAAAAAAATTATATATAAAAAAAAGATGCTATTATGTAAAAAAAAAAAAAAAAAAAGAGTCTTCTCCAGCACCACAATTTGAAAGCATCAGTTCTTTGGTGCTTAGCCTTCTTTATGGTCCAACTCTCACATCTGTACATGACTACTGGAAAACCCATAACTTTGACTATACCTTTGCTGGCAAAGTGATGTCACTGCTTTTAAATATGCTGTCTAGGTTTGTTTGGAGAAGGAAATGGCAATCCACTCCAGTATTCATGCCTAGAGAATTCCATGGACAGAGGAGCCTGGCAAGCTACAATCCACAGGGTCACAAAAAGTCAGACACGACTGAGTGAATACTCGCACAGGTTTTTCAAAGCTTTAATTCCAAGGAGCAAGCACCTTTTAATTTCATGGCTACAGTCACTTTCACAGTGACTTTGGAGCCCCAAAAAATAAAGTCTGATGCTGTTTCCATTTTTTCCCCATCGAAGTAGGTGAGACTGTGCAAAGTTTCCAGAAAAAATATTGTTAATGAACCACACTTGAGTCTGCTTGACTGACTGTCAGCAACATCAATCTGTTGACCACAGATTGTGATGAGCAAAAAGTAACGTGTTTATTGAAAGATGCACAACAGGGAGCTGAGCAAGTAGAACAGGCCACTCATGCTCAAAAGACCTGAATTCCTCGTGCCTTTTGGGGAAGGGTTTTTAAAGGCAAGGCAAAGGACAGGGTTGCAGGGTACCAGATCAGCTTGTGCATATTCTTCTGATTGGTTGGTGGTGAGGTAACTGGGTGGTATTTTGGGAATCTCAATCATCAACCTTCCGGTTCCAAGTGGTTTGAGATCTACATCCAGGTGGTTAGCATGCAATTACTTCTTCCATCTGCAGACAGCTCAAGGATATGGTTCAGGATTCTATCACAACCCTTGAGGAGGAACTAATGTCCCTTGACTTTGTTTTATGGCTAACTATTATTATTTTGCCCTGTTTGACTGTTTTCCTTTGTTTTTGAATTTTCTTATTTCTCTGATTAAATTTGCTCCTTGGAACTCAGGAAAGGCCTAGGAAAGCTAAAGCTTTTTTATGAACAAGAAGAAGGGACACAGGGAGGTCTGTCCTACAGCATTTCAGTATGAGCACCAACATGACTCTTTTATCAGTGTTGTTGTGAAATGAACTATGCTGGTTTGATACAACAATCAATATGCTCTTTCTTCTGCAAGAAGTCTCATACCAGAGGTATATACTGAGCCTTTTGTTTTCTTTCTCCTATAATTCTGATCCCAAAAGGGTATAAATGTGCTTCTCCAGGGCAACTAGGGTGGCTTCCACAACCACTTTAGGAACTTTCCAGGCGTAATCTGAAACTGGCCCCTGTCCTTGGTAAGGGAGACCAAGAAAAAGCTGTTGGTGTGTGTGTTAGTCACTCAGCCATGTCTGACTCTTTGCAACTCCACGGATTAGGCTCCTTTGTCCATGAAATTCTCCATGCAAGAATACTGGAGTGGGTCCTCATTCCCTTCTCTGGGGAGATCTTCCCAACTCAGGGATCAAACCCAGATATCCTGCATTGCAGACAGATTGTTTACTAGCTGAGCCACCAGGGAAGCCCAAGTAAAAGGTAGATTACTCTATTTGATAGGTGGCAGGTTCAGTAAGCAAAGGACTTACATAGGATGCTTGTCTTGGGCAGCTACAGGACCAATAGATCTCTGTATATACCTGCCAGAATCTTAAAATTTTACAATGTAGGCCTTACCAGGGATCAGCCATGTGCTCAGTCCATAGCCTCATCATCACATATCTATTTCAAGGCTGTTTCCTTGGAGCAGCTCCTGGGAGTGAGGAAGGCAAGCTGAACACACATTCCAAGAACAGAGGAGGGGTCGGGGAGCCTCCAGTTGCCTGGTTCCAGTGTGTGCATCAATTGGCCCTCACATTTTGATTAACTCCTCCAGTAACCAGTCGGCTTACATTGTTCTACACTTTGTCATTCTGATTGTTTTTTATATATTTTTCCCCTGCGTCTCATCTTGGAACTGAGTTTTCAGATTGTTCCTCTTTATTTTACATGGACATTCAGTTTCGCAGGGCAAAATGGGATCTTACAAAACTTTAACTTTCAGCTCTACCTTTTTTCAAAGAACTGATCTTTTCTCTATGCCATCCATCTTGCCTCATTCTCATCGTTTAGTCGGCTGCAACTTGATTATGTGTCTCTTTGGAGCTGTAACTATCCATCCTTAAGCAAATATTGAGAGATAGAACCCATTTCGTATTCCCATCTTAAAGATGACTATACTGACACTTAGTCTGCTTATTTCAGAAAATTCTTAAAAGCTAGTTAAATAAAGTACTGTCTATAAAATGTTTAGCAGATAACAACACTTCTCACTACTTCCATACCATACCACATGGCCAAATCATAATCTCTCATGCAGATTATTCCAACAGGCACTTCATTGAGCATCCCACAGTTTATTTTTCATTCTCCCACAACAACTCATGATATTTTTAAACATAAATTTGTCATTCCACAGTCACTCCATTCAAATTCTCCAATGGTACCCCATCTCAGAGTCAAAACCAAAGTTCTGATGGTGCTCTATAAAGCTCCATTTGACCTAGTCCTCTATCATGTCTCTTACTTGATCTGAAATGACTTTTCCTGCCCCTTCAACATTCAGTTCAGTTCAGTTCAGTCGCTCAGTCATGTCCGACTCTTTGCGACCCCATGAATCGCAGCACGCCAGGCCTCCCTATCCATCACCAACCCCCGGAGTTCACCCAAACTCATGTCCATCAAGTCAGTGATGCCATCCAGCCATCTCATCCTCTGTCGTTGGCCTTCTTGTTTTCATAGAGTGTAGCAAATATGCAGCCACCTCAGGGCCTTTCTTCTCTGCCTATACAGCTCCTCCCCTACCATCCCAGGTGTTTGCACGCCTGGATTCATTATCTCCAGCATCACCTTTGCAGCTTGCCTAGCAACCTGATTTTAAATTGTAACCTTCCCATGACTCCCTGAGAGCTTTCTAGGCAATGCTAGTGGTAAAGAACCTGCCTGCCAATGCAGGAGACCTAAGAGACATGGGTTCAATCCCTGGGTCAGGAAGATCCCCTGGAGGAGAGCCAGGCAACCCACTCCAGTATTCTTGCCTGGAGAACCCAGTGGACAGGAGAGCCTGGTGGGCTACAGGCTGTAGTGTCACAAAAATTTGGATATGCCTGAAGCAACAGCTCTCATGCAAGCATGACTCCCTGAACTCCCTAACTTCCTCCCTATTTAATTTTACTCCATAGTATTTTTCATTATCTGATATATTCTGTGTTTTAGTTATTTTGTTTACTGTCTATATCCTAAACTCACACACATACACACACACACACACACACACACACACACACCCATTGTAAGCCCCAACATCAGGAATTTGTTTCTGTTTTGTTTTTGGTTATATCCCCAACAGATAGAAAATTGCCTGGATACCTAGTGGGTGCTCAATAAATATTTATTGAATTAACAGTGAACAGTTTTTCCCATAGTAATAATTTCCATAGTAATATTTTTCATATTAATGAAAATAATATTAATATACAATATTAAATTATCATATTTCCATAGTAATATTTCCCAAATATTAATAAATATTTGGTGCATTTGGTATTGCTATTTTTCTCTTGACGTACTATTGCCATTAGTGTTAGCCAGAATGAGAACCCAGTTCTTCTGATGTCACATCTCAGTGATCTTCTTACTCATCCAAAAATAGTGTGGGTTAGAAGATAAAGAGAGAATAAATTATACCAGCAAAAATAAATAAATATAAATAAAAAGCATTCCAACATAAGAACTAATAAGTTTTCGTCAAATGCACACTGAAAATATGAAGGATGCAGCAAAATTGTTAAAATATGTTCCATATCCTCCCACATTATCTTTCAAAGTAGCATGGAGGCCAGTGATGCAAATAATGATTCAGGTGTTGTTATCAAAGAATAAGAATTACATGGTTCAAGGTGCATGAATGTGTACGTGCTGAGAGTATTTGGCGAAGGCATTTCATAAATCAACAGAAGGTACTGTGAGGAAAAGTGTGGAACTTCTTTCTTTAAAAGAAAATATTGAACTTTTTCCTAACTTGAGACTGGAGGTACTAAATACATTTTGACAGCAGTCAAAAATTGGGAATAACTCCCAAATCCCCTTTCTTTAATTTTGAAGGTTATTAGATCATTCCCATAAAGATGGTTACATTAGAGTTTCCCCTAAAGATATCTCCTACCTACTAAAAGAAGTATTATTGGCCACATAGCTATTGTATTTATGGTTTATGGACTAGGTCAGACAATTGCTAACTTCCTGTCCATGTCACCACATGCCTAGCATGTGGAGACCACAAGGTTGCAATCAATGTCTTACAGTAGATGAAGGAGCTTTGCAATGTTATTCAGCCCCCATGAGCCTTCATTTTCTCACCTGTAAATGGCTCTCATTGCATCCTTTACTTATAATGCTGTAAGGATTAAAGAGATGATTATGTAAAGTTCCTGGCTCAGACTCTAGAAAATAGCAAGTAATGATAAATGTTAATTTCCTTTCAGTTCCCCCAGATACTCAAACCCTGGGGCTCTTGCGCAAACTAGTTCATCTAATCACCTAATGTTAAGTATATTCCCCTTCACTGATAATAGAAAACTTTCTTTCTGAAAAATGTTCTATGCCAAAATAAGTGACAGAATTGATTGTAAAATGGCATCTAAAATGCATCATAGAAGAGAAATTTTGAAGCAGAGAAGACTCAAGTAGCTGACTGACAAGTTTAGCTAGGGAGGCCCAGATCAGGATAAACAGACTCTGTATAAACGCTGTTATGAGATGATTAAACAAGGCTATAATGAATGACTTGATCTAGATCATGGTATACATTCCACCCACTTGGAACCTCCAAATTTTTTCCCCAAACCTCCATATTGTTTTATATTCCTAACAACAGTGTAAAAGTGTTCCAATTTGTCCACATCCTCGCCAACACGTTATCTTTACTTCTTTCAGTTCAGTTCAGTTCATTTTAGTCACTCAGTTGTTTCCGACTCTTTGCAACCCCATGAACCGCAGCACGCCAGGCCTCCCTGTTCATCACCAGCTCCCAGAGTTTACCCAAACTCATGTCCATTGAGTCGATGATGCCATCTAACCATCTCATCCTCTGTCGTCCCCTTCTCCCCCTGCCTTCAATCTTTCCCAGCATCAGGGTCTTTTATAATGAGTCAGTTCTTTGCATCAGGTGGCCAAAGTATTGGAGTTTCAGCTTCAACATCAGTCCTTCCAATGAACACCCAGGACTGATCTCCTTTAGGATGGACTGGTTGGATCTCCTTGCAGTCCAAGGGACTCTCAAGAGTTTTCTCCAACACCACAGTTCAAAAGCGTCAGTTCTTCAGTGCTCAGCTTTATAGTCCAACTCTCACATCCATTCATGACCACTGGAAAATCCATAGCCTTGACTAGATGAACCTTTGTGGACAAAGTAATGTCTCTGCTTTTTAATATGCTGTCTAGGTTGGTCATGACTTTCCTTCCAAGGAGTAAGCGTCTTGTAATTTCATGGCTGCAATCACCATCTGCAGTGATTTTGGAGCCCAAAAAAATAAAGTCAGCCACTGTTTCCACTGTTTCCCCATCGATTTGCCATGAAGTGATAGGACCGGATGCCGTGATCTTAGCTTTCTGAATGTTGGGTTTTAAGCCAACTTTTTCACTCTCCTCTTTCACGTTCATCAAGAGGCTCTTTAGTTCTTCTTTACTTTCTGCCATAAAGGTGGTGTCATCTGCATATCTGAGGTTATTGATATTTCTCCTGGCAATCTTGATTCCAGCTTCTGCTTCCTCCAGCCCAGCGTTTCTCATGATGTACTCTGCATAGAAGTTAAATAAGCAGGGTGACAATATACAGCCTTGACGTACTCCTTTTCCTAGTTGGACCCAGTCTGTTGTTCCATGTCCAGTCCTAACTCTTGCTTCCTGAACTGCATACAGGTTTCTCAAGAAGCAGGTCAGGTGGTCTGGTTATTTCTTTTCTAACCACAATTTCCTATTTTTCTAACTCAACATTTTAAGAGTTAGCATTCTCTAGGTTTTTCCCTTTTATTTTTTTTCATATTCTTCATTATTTAAAAAGTGACCTCATTTATCTCTCTTATATCCTATGGTTTCAACTGTGATCGTCTTACTTCTTATACCTGTTTACCACACTAAATGCCCACAAACAACTTGTGTGCTGAGTCTCAGTACCCTAAATTAACTTCACTTCAGCTAGGCATTCACCATTCCCATCTGTCCCATACCAGAATTTGTTAACTTGTCACTTCTAAATAAGTGATTTTACCAACCATGGAAGGCTCAGCACTAGAAATGAGCTCTCTCTGCCCTTCTCTTTCTCCCTTTCTCTCCTCCTTTCCTTATTTCCCCTTCTCTTCTGCTCCCTCTCTCACTTTCTTCATTATCCATTCAACAACTAAACATGACTTTTCACCTGTTGCCAAAATTACATTCATAGAGCCAAAGAGGAAAGTCAGAGGGCCAAACAAAACATTTTGGTTTAATTTACCCATTAGGAATGGCTGCATAAATTAAACCTGACCATTCAAGGCTGATGAGAATCAATTCAGAAATTAATATATAAAGGAGTTATGTGAGTATCAAAAGTGGCTCCTCCTACCCCACCTTGTTTGTTGTATCTAATTAGTCAAATCATGTAAATTGTGACACTTAAATAGTTCTCATTCCACTTGACTCTGTTCTTCTCTCTTGACCACTTTTATGGGCCTTCTTAGGGCTCATCAGTCCTGCCTAGGTTACTGCAGCCCAAGGGCTCCATTCTCTCTATCCCAGCTCTGCACTGTTGCTGGAATGATCTTTCTGAAAATCCAAATTGATTTTCTTTCTTCTTTTTCAAAGACCTTGGGGTTATGGTGGTCTTAAATGTGAAATTCAGTCTCCTGACCATATAAAGCCCTTCATGAGCTGATACTGTATTCCCCGCAGGCTCAAGTCCAGTAGCTCACAATGCACCAATTCCCCCATCTCATCTGACTCCTCTGTATCAACTTAAATATCACCTCCTCTTGGAAGTCTTCCCCGACTCCCCAAAGCTGACTTAGTTAAGTGCTCTTACTTCTATCCCCATAAACATTTTGTGCAGATCCATTATGGCAAATATCTCACTATATTTTATATAGAGAGAGTCCTGACACTAAAGTCCTGAGGGCAGACTTCGTGGCTTATTTAATGTTAATTTGACATTAAAGTCCTAAGGACACACTTGCACAAAAATCCTGAGGGGCAACCTTTGTGGCTTGTGTGCGTGTGTGTGTACAGTCGCTTCAGTCATGTCTGATTCTTTGTGAACCTATGGACTGTATCCCACCAGGCTCCTCATGGGTTGCTGTGCCCTCCTTCAGGGAAACTTCCCGTCCCAGGGATTGAACACTATTTATTTCTTACATCTCTGTCATTGGCAGTGGGTTCTTTATCACAAGCACCACCAGGTTTTGTCACATCCAATGTTAATTTCTTAATGCTAAGCAAAGTGCCTGGTATACAATGAGCTTTCAATAAATGCTTATTGAAAAAATCAATGAGCAAGTAGGTTGAATCACATGTGGTATACCTTCTCTACATAATATTGAGGGTCTATAGTAAAAATCCTAAATATCTGTTTGCTTTCTCAAAGGGTTCTTAAAGATGTTTCTCAGGGTCTCAGAAACACAACTCCTCTGGGTATAAAGGATTAATAGGGCCACTCAAGTCATCTAACGGAGTCTGAGCAATGAAAGGTCATCTATAGACCAATCTAATATACTTCTTTGGAGCAAAAACTTGTGGCATATTTTCAATGACTTAGCAATGCATTATGTATTGTCAATAATATCCAGACTGTAGCCAAGTAGTTACATGAGACTAGAGCACAAGGTCACAGGAGAGTTTATGGTGCTTGTAACTGAACAGCATAAAGTCAATCTTCAATTCAATGAAGGAAATAACACCACTGACAGCATCACTTTCCAATATGAGACAAATAAATTGCTTTTATGATTAGAGACATGTAACAGAAGTGTCCAATCTCCAATTCACTTCCAACAATGAGTTCAGCTGTCAACTAACCCTGGCCTTCATGGCCAAGCAGGTTATCATAAGACAGCATAATGCCATCAGAAGCCTGTCTCTACAACCCCTCCACTGCAATTAGTTCAATCCAAATACATGGGAGTACACATATATGTGCATGTACACACACACACACATGAGCTGTGTATTATTTTCTGTCCCTGTCTGACCAAGGCTCAGTGGTATGTTCCTAATAGAAGTCTCCCTGCCTTTGAATTCATAGTCTTTTGCGCTCTCTTCTTTTGTAACACTTTCTCAACCTCAAATATCACTTCCTTTTTGGAGACATTCAGTCCATCTTCTTCAAAATGAGTCACTACCCCCTGCTTTCCCCATGGCCCTTTGAACATAACTTATTGTAATACATATTTCAAAGTTATTCTAATTATTTGCTTATCTATTTCATTTTTTCTACTTGCTGGTTAACTCCTTGAGGACAGAGAATATGGTTTGCTGGGCCTTATGTCTCAGTACACAGCAGGATACCTGTCACATCTAATGTGCTCGTTATGTACTTGAATGAATCATTGTATTTCAGTTATAGGTTTGCCATTATTCTTCTAAGAATACAACTTTAAAAACAAAAATAGTCCTTTTTGGATGGTCTATGTCTTTATAATTCTAGTCTCACTCATATCTGCAAAACAAATCTCATGTGTTCTGTCCAAGAGCTTTATGTCCCAAGTGGGAGTCCTCCTTTCCAGCCAGACTGGTTCACCACTGCCCAACATACATTAAACGCTAATTCCCTACCTTGATTCATTCAATTTAAAGGGCCTTTTCTCCTCTTCTACAAGTATTTAACACTTACCTATCATGAAAGATTCTCCAGTGTTCTTGCCTAGAGAATCCCAGGGACGGGGGAGCCTGGTAGGTTGCAATCTATGGGGTCACCCAGAGTCGGACATGACTGAAGCGACTTAGCAGCAGCAGCAGCAGCATGAAAGATCCTATTGAACTCTCACTTCCTCCATAAAGCTTTCCCAACATGTCCAGTCCTGACTTATCTTTTCATTCAAGGACTGGGGCCAAAGTTGTACCTATGCCTCTCTTATGTGCACAACTCCATTTGTATTCTTCACAAGATTCAGCACTTATGCATTCTTTCCTAATTACTTTTCACTTATTTTTCCCATTTTATCACCTAGGCCCCCTAAAAGGTGTAGGGCATTCCAATGTTTCCTTTTTATAGCATTAAGTAGATACAGATCATTTATACTGTAACCATAAACTTAGTCCAGTGTCATACTATCTCATGAGAAACGGATTAATTTCCTGCTGCTGCTAAGTCGCTTCAGTCATGTCCGACTTTGTGCAACCCCATAGACGGCAGCCCACCAGGCTCCCCTGTCCCTGGGATTCTCCAGGCAAGAACACTGGAGTGGGTTGCCATTTCCTTCTCCAATGCATAAAAGTGAAAAGTGAAAGTGAAGTTGCTCAGTCATGTCTGACTCTTAGCGACCCCATGGACTGCAGCCCACCAGGCTCCTCCATCCATGGGATTTTCCAGGCAAGAGTACTGGAGTGGGGTGCCATTGCCTTCTCCGGATTAATTTCCTAAATATGGCTAAATCTGGAAACCTTTAAAACAAAGATGAGATTAAAATAATTATTAAGAACTTATTTATTATGGAATAAAAAATTTAAGAAAGGGATTATTAGACCTTTGACTACTTAACAAATTAGGGAAAGGAACTCTCTTTCCTGAAGTCCAAAATAATTTTCACAGATGGGAAATTAATATCAGTTCAGTTTTGCTAAGTCACTCAGCCATGTCTAACTCTTTGTGACCCCATGGACTGCAGCACACCAGGCTTCCCTATCCATCATCAACTCCTGGAGCTTTCAAAACTCATGTTCATTGAGTCCATGATGTTATCCAACCATCTCATCCTCTGTTGTCCCCTTCTCCTCCCGCCTTCAATCTTTCCCAGCATCAGGGTCTTTTCCAATGAGTCAGTTTTTCACATCAACTGGCCTAAGTATAAGGGCTTCAGCTTCACCATCCTGAAGGACTGATTTCCTTTGGATTTGACTGGTTTGATCTGCTTATAGTCCAAGGGACACTCAAGAGTCTTCTCCAACACCACAGTTCAAAGAATCAATTCTTTGGTGCTCAGCTTTCTTTATGATCCAACTCTCACATCCATACATGACTACTGGAAAAACCATAGCTTTAACTAGACAGATCATTGTTGGCAAAGTAATGTCTCTGCTTTTTAATATGCTGTCTAGGTTGGTCATAGCTTTTCTTTCAAGGAGCAAGTGTCTTTTAATTTCATGGCTGCAGTCACCATCTGTAGTGATTTTTGGAGCCCAAGAAAATATGTCTGTCACTGTTTCCATTGTTTCCCCATCTGTTTGCCATAAAGTGATGGAAACGGATGACATGATCTTTGTTTTTTGAAAGTTGAGTTTTAAGCTAGGTTTTCCACTCTCCTCTTTCACTTTTATCAAGAGGCTCTTTAGTTCCTCTTTGCTTTCTGCCATAAGGATGGTGTCATCTGCATATCTGAGGTTATTGATTTTTCTCCTGGCAATCTTAATTCCAGCTTGTGCTTTTTCCAGCCCAGCATTTTGCATGATATACACTGCATATAAGTTAAATAAGCAGGGTGACAATATACAGCCTTGACGTACTCCTTTCCCAATTTTGAACCAGTCTGTTGTTCAATGTCCAGTTCTAACTGTTGCTTCTTGACCTGCGTCCAGAGTTCTCAGAGGTAGGTAAGGTGGTCTGGTATTGAGAGGGTAACAGGCAGGAAGGCCGAGAGTCTGCAAATAGAGGAAATAGGCTGCAAGTGTCAGACATTTTTTATCTTTCTTAAGCTGCAGGAGGAAACAAACTAGTGAGAGAGAGAGATATATATATATTCCCTTCTCTATACAAATTTAAAAAGGTTTCTCTTAAAATACTGTGTTGCCATAATTACACCTGGTTCCATCTGAAGTTAACTATTCTCAACCTTTGAGTTAACCAATGCATTTTTCTTATCGAAATGTTTGTCTTAAGCTATGTTAATGTACTACGCATTTACCCTAGACTCTGTCTTCAAGTCAGTTCTGCCTAATGGCTCAGAACCTACTTGACAAACCATTATGTTATACTCAGACATTGTTCCCCTAATCAATGTAAATGAAACTATTTGTATGGTAATCTGCCCTTCTACAAGATTCAAGTAAATCATTTTATGGCCAAGGATGAATTGTCTGGTGCCAAGATTATCCCAAAATACATGTTAAGGATGAGGGGCCTGGTGCCATTTTGAGTTTTAAGCCATTCCTTTCTTTCATTAACAAACTGCTAGTGACTATATAACATCCAGCTGAAGACTAGCAGGGAGGTATTCTTTCTGCCCCCTTCTGATGCCTATGTCACAAGCTTTCTCTATCTCCTTTATACTTTAATAAAACTCTATTACCCAAAAGCTCTGAGCAATCAAGCCTTGTCTCTGGCCCTGGATTGAATTCTCCTCTGGAGGCCAAGAATCCCGGCATCTTTTCATGGTTCAGCAACAACCTTTCAGTATCCCCACCTCTTTACGGATATTCCACAGTTTGTTGTGATTCACACAGTCAAAGGCTTTGGCATAGTCAATAAAGCAGAAGTAGATGTTTTTCTGAAACTCTCTTGCTTTTTCTATGATACAACGGACACTGGCAATTTGATCTCTGGTTCCTTTGCCTTTTCTAAATACAGCTTGAACATCTGTAAGTTCTCAGTTCATGTACTGTTGAAGCCTGGCTTGGAGAATTTTTGAGCATTACTTTGCTGGTGTGTGAGATGCATGCAATTGTCAGTAGTTTGAATTTTCTTTGGCATCACCTTTCTTTGGTTTTGGAATGAAAACTGACCTTGTCCAGTCCTGTGGCCATTGCTGAGTTTTCCAAATTTGCTGGCATATTGAGTGCAGCACTTTCACAGAATCATCTTTTAGGATTTGAAATAGCTCAACTGGAATTCCATTACCTCCACTAACTTTTTAGTAGTGATGCTTCCTAAGGCCCACTTGACTTTGCACTCCAGGATATTTGGCTCTAGGTGAGTGATCACACCATTGTGGTTATCTGGGTCATTAAGATCTTTTTTGTATAGTTCTTCTGTGTATACTCTTGCCACCTCTTCTTCATATCTCTGCTTCTGTTAGGTACATACCGTTCTTTTTCTGTCCTTCATTGTGCCCATCTTAGAATGAAATATTTCTTTAGTATCTCTAATTTTTATGAAGAGATCTCTAGTTTCCCTTTCTATTGTTTTACTCTATTTCTTTGTATTGATCACTTAGGAAAGTTTTCTTATCTCTCCTTGCTATTCTTTGGAACTCTGCATTCAGATTGGTTTATTTTTCCTTTTCTCCTTTGCCTTTAGCTTCTCTTCTTTTCTCAGCTATTTGTAAAGCCTCCTCAGACAACCATTTTGCCTTTTTGCCTTTCTTTTTTTTGGAGATGGTCTTGATCACTGCCTCTTGTATAAAACTAAACACTATAATTTTATAGCAATATTTATGTAGTTAGTATTAAAGAATTGTATATTCAGGAACACTGAGAAATAAAAAAAAAATCTCTCTATAGCAATGTGACAGAAGGATTACAAGTAAATTTCTACAACACTTGTGTTTATCTAAAGAAAACTACCTTCTGTAATAAGGTTTATTTTTCATATTATCTTGTTGATAAACCTCTGTACAGGCTGATTCAATCAAAATTTCTATCTCTCAGAATTCCTATAACAATTTAATATGTGTTCTAGCCTCAATTTCTAACATAGAACTGCATTAGTAAAAGCATAAAACTACATGGGATTTATCATACCTGGTACCATACAGTTTATTATACTAATTTTTTTAGAGAGGTAGCTTACATAATTTACTTTCTCTTTCAGAGAGAAGGTGGAAAGCACAGGAAAAATTATTATAAGTGTATGTAGTTGGGGCTTTCAAAGTATAACATTTATAGAAAAATCTTTTATTTAAAAAAGAGAGCTTAATATCCCAATTGTTTCCCAATTTGTTTGCTATTATATAAACTTGGACAATTTGTTTTTATATCATATTAAGATATATCAAGTTGGTGGAGAAAAGCTGGGCCTTTCTGCTCAGTAATGTTTTTGTGAAATGTTTGTAGTTTTCAGGAAGTGAAAGGAAGAAAATTGCATGTATTTATCACCCATTATGATCCAGGAACTGTGTTGGTTACTTAGTCGTTATCTCTCCTACTATCTTGTTGATAAACTTGTGTACAGGCTGATCTAATTAAAACATTCACTTTGAGGCCATTAATATTTTCAGTGCTGCAGTGTGCAGTGTATGTAGTTTACAGCAGTACAGCACACTCTGGAGTGAGAGAAAGTGAAAGTGTGACAGTGTTTGCTGCTCATTCGTTTCTGACTCCATTGACTATAGCCTGCCAGGCTCCTCCGTCCATGGAATTCTCAGGCAAGAATACTAGAGTGGGTTGCAATTTCCTTCTCCTGAGGATCTTCCCAGTGCATGGATTGAACCCAGGTCTCCCTCTTTGCAAGCGGATTCTTTCCCATCTGATCCACCTAGAGTGACAGAGCCTCATTCAAATCACAACTGTATCATTTACTGTCTGTGGGGATCTCTCTGGACCTTAACTTTATAATCAAGAAAATAATAGCATTAAAACTTCTACCACATAGTTTTACTGATAAAGAATAAATTGAGTCTGATATTTGTACATCTCTTAGAATAATACATTGGCAATTAGAAGTATTCTCTACGTGTTAACTGATATTACTTAAAACTAAACATGTAATGAATTATTCCCTGCTCAGGATGCAATTTTTGCAATAGTTGCTTCTCAGATGTTAGTCTTGAAATCATCCTTGCTGGGTCACCAACATGGAAATGAAATGATAACCTGAGCTCACCTGAGCATAAACTCCTTAATAGATTTATTCAATTAGTTCTTCAGAGACAGATGCATTCCTGGGGGTAACCAAATCATATTATAAAAAATGATAAATACATTTAAGTGGTTTTGTTTAGTAAATATACATTTTCAAAAGATACAGGCACTGAAGTGCTGGTAAACCAGCTCTCTGGGGAAACATAAATCTCTTATTAGTGTTTGCAGATTTCTTTGATATAAATTCTCCCACAAGCTAACTACTCTTTAACACCAAGGAACACAATTCTTGGATATTTGACATTTTGATTCTCATAAACTGACGTGAGCCAGCCTCAGAGACCATGGGAATAGGGGTATTATCTGCCTTCATTTCTCTTCTAACCAGAATCCCTCCAGTGATGTGGCAGTGTTATCTTTGCCTTGTACTTGCTTTTCTATTTATTACCTGTTTTGATTCTATGTGACTAGAGCTTTTTGACTGTTCATGTACTTACACAACCTCCAGCCATTATGTCACAAAGGGTTTTAATGTGCTCACTGCCAAGTGAGCCCCAAACAACAGGATGTAACATAAAGGTCACTACCCTGCAATCATCAACTGGATTTAGCTTTCAGAGGAGTTTCTTTTGATCAGTCAACAGCTTTCTGAAATACTGAATTAATTAGCAGCCTCTACAAATTAAGAGCTTTCACATAAAAACATGAATTCTCAGTTTGTCTTATGAAGTTTGAAGATCTGACAACACCAAGCCCACATCCCCATGAGGCAGTATCTTCCAGGAGCTAATTGGGCACTGCCTCCTGTAAGAGCATACCATACGCTCTCTGGCTTGCCCATGTGTCCTCCACTCTTAATGCTTCACACCCTGGTCAGTTTTGCTCATTTCTATTACCTATCTTGCCCCTGAAAGATTTTGAGTTGGGATTAATCTAAGGCATAATGTGGTTTTAAAATAAGTAGAAGAAGAAAAAAAAAAAACAACTTTGGAGTTAGACAAACCTGGGAACGAGTCCAGCCTCTGCCACTGACTCATGTGTGAACATAAGTAAGTGATGAAACTCTGCTAAGTCTGTTTCATTCTCCAAGAAATGAAAATAGAAAGTCACCTCAAAGGATTATAAGGAGGCCTAAACATGACAGCACTTGACAACACCTTGCCCAGCTAGCTCCATCCTAGTGATCACTCTCCCATTTCTCAAAGGGACCTCTTGTATCCCTTCCAATTTTGTTCATTTCACTTTGCTAGAACTCAGTTTCTCTTATGTTGGACTCACTGAATTGGGCGTCTTTATTTCTTTTCCTTTACCATTTCTTTTGTTTCAAGTTATATTTTCTTTGCGCAAATGCTGCTTATCTCAGAAATGTCAATTGCCTCACTGGTCTCATTTTTGCTCTCTGGTCTTGCCAATCATTTTAACTGTGTAGGACACATGTACATCTACTGGATCTGACTTGTCATCTCCTCTGTCCACACCCAGTGAAAGAAATATGGAGATATCCCAGTGGTTGAGACTGGAAACAACCGCTTACTAACCAACCCTACAATCCCCTCCTTGCTCGACAGAAAACAAAGTACAGACTTCCAGTTATGAGATGAATAAGGTCTGAGGCTCAAAAGTATAACATGATGATTGTAGTTGATAACAACTGTGTTGTATAATTGAAATTTGCTAAGAGCAGAGAACTTCAATGTTCTCACCAAATAATAAATAAAAGGTAAATATGTGAGGTGATGGATGTGTTAATTAATTGAAGGGAATCCTTTCAGTGTGTACATATAGCACATCACCATGTTACCCACTTTAAACATCTTAAAATTTTATTTGTCAGTTATACTTCTGTATAGCCAAGGGTGGTAAACAAGGTAATATTGCCCTCAATATATGCCCTGCACTTTCAGTGTGAAGCTTTTTCCACTGTTGTAGGATAGGTAAAAACTGCCAAATATATACCTTACAAATTAGCTGCTGATTCTATTCATGTTTTTACTCTATACAGAGGAGTATTTTATCACTTTATCAGTTTCATTTTGATAACCCCTTCCTTCTGAGCACATATATGCTACCAACCATCTAACCTAATGAAAATACTTGTGCTTATTATTACAGCAGATAACAATAGCAGATTTATCTCCCTTCTTCACTTACTGTCACCGAATAAGTCCTCAGCCTCTGTTGATTCTACTTCTATAACAAGCCTTGAGTCTGTATCTCTGCTATCATCCACCCTAGTCTGAGCCATCCAATTTCTTACACAGAAAACTGCAACAGCCTCAGAGCTGCTCTGTCTACATATACCTGGACATACATGAACCTTGTCTCCTTCTATTAACTAGAGTGATCTTTTACACTATCAAATCTGATATGTCACTCCCCTGCTTGAAATACTTCAAGGATTTCATTGCCCTTAGGAGAAATCTCAAATTCCATGCTTTAGCACTGTGGGATGAACTGGTAGTACAGCATGGAATGAGCCAGACATGGCCCTGTCTTCAAGGAGTTTAAAATGTACTGGCAGACAGAGGCAATAAATTGCAAAAATGTAAGTAGCTCTACAATTATCATTTTTGTAGGTTCTATGAAGGAATCTTTGTATCTATTTAAATTAATTTATAATATATATTTATAGAAATGATAGTATTATTATTTTAATTTTGAAGGTAGCCGTGACAAAATTCTGGTGAGCAAGAAGAGGATGGTGCAAAGTTTTAATTAATAGAAGCTTCTTACAGTGATAAAACAGTGTTTTTTTAGGTGTTCTGTGGGCATTCTGTCATTGAATTTTTGTAGAAGACCTTTGTATATTCTTTCACAAATATTTATTGACCACTATGTGCCAGGCATGGTGTGAGGAAACAATGTTATAGAAAAGATTAAGAACGAAAACAGAGGGGGAGATTAAAAAATATAATGGCATAAGAAAAAACAGTAAAATTACAATTAAAGTAATTACTGTATATGAACAGAAGCTACAGTTCAAAGATTTGAACTCAAGGCTATCTTAATCCCACGTCTATTCTCTGGATCACAATATTATGCCACCTCCTTGAGCTCTCTCCACAAGACAGAGCATATATTTTAGTCAAGAATCCTACATTTATCCTATTACACACTTAAAAGAGCATGTCCTTATTATTTTTAATAACTAAATATAGAATTTTAATTATAAAACAGTTTCACACATTAAAAGCTACATAATAATTGGAAAACAATGATCCACACAATAGAGTATGAGCATTTGTTAATTCATAGTTAATTTTATTGATCTCAAAATCCAAATCATTACTTACTTAAATCTTACAGTTTAGCAGTCTCTAATGGCCAAAATTTGCTTCACTGGTGATAAGCAGTAAAGAATCTGCCTACCAATGCAGTAGTTGCCTCCTTGATCCCTGGGTCTGGAAGATCCCCTGGAGAAGGAAATAGCAACCCAGTCCAGTATTCTTGCCTGGGAAATCCTGTGGACAGAGGAAACTGGCAGGCTATAGCCCATAAGGTAACAAAGAGTCTGACAAAACTTAGCAACTAAACAGCAACAACAATATTGACCAAAATAGTTGGAAGATTGCCAAATTCTCATTCCCTTTTGATCTCCAGGTAATGAGTTTTTCTTGTTTTTGTTTCACTTTGATTTTTGCTGGTCATTTCAATACAAAAAAAATATAATTCTTATGACAATATTTCTATGAGGGCCATGTCCCCATATCTTAGCACATATCAATAGAGAGATGCAAAATAGAGTTAACTGAATGCCTCCATCATAAGAAATGCTGTACTATATGAAGCACAAGCTGGAATCAAGATTGCTGGGAGAAACATCAATCACCTCAGATATGCAGATGACAACACCATTATGGCAGAATGTGAAGAAGAACTAAAGAGACTCTTGATGAAAGTGAAAGAGGAGAGTGAAAAAGTTGGCTTAAAACTCAACATTCAGAAAACTAAGATCATGGTATCTGGTCCCATCACTCCATAGCAAATAGATGGGGAAACAGTGGAAACAGTGACAGACTTTATTTTTGGAGGCTCCAAAATCACTGCAGATGGTGATTGTAGCCATGAAATTAAAAGATGCTTGCTCCTTGGAAAAAAAGTTATGATCAACCTAGATAGCACATTCGAAAGCAGAGACATTACTTTGCTAACAAAGGTCCCTCTAGTCAAGGCTATGGTTTTTCCAGTAGTCATGTATGAATGTGAGAATTGAACTATAAAGAAAGCTGAGCGCTGAAGAATTGATGCTTTTGAACTGTGGTGTTGGAGAAGACTCTTGAGAGTCCTTTGGACAGCAAGGAGATCCAACCAGCCCATCCTAAAGGAAATCAGTCCTGAATATTCATTGGAAGGACTGATGTTGAAGCTGAAACTCCAATACTTTGGCCACCTGATGCG
Organism: Bubalus bubalis; assembly: GCF_019923935.1. Lineage (NCBI taxonomy): Eukaryota > Metazoa > Chordata > Mammalia > Artiodactyla > Bovidae > Bubalus > Bubalus bubalis. The sequence goes on from NC_059160.1 coordinate 68,301,125, forward strand.
AAGAACTGACTCATTTGAAAAGACCCTGATGCTGGGAAAGATTGAAGGCAGTAGGAGAAGGGGACATCAGAGAATGAGATGGTTGGATGGCATTACCGACTCAACGGACATGAGTTTTAGTAAACTCCGGGAGTTGGTGACAGACAGGGAGGCCTGTCGTGCTGCAGTCCATGGGGTCTCAAAGAGTCGGACAGGACTGAATGACTGAACTGAATTCCTCCTTCCAGGAAGAATGAAGTGTTACAACAATCTAGGTAGAATAACTGCCCAGTCTGGCAGGATTACCATTTGCATTGAGCCATCTCATCTTAGAAATGGACAAGATAGGAAAGGGACTCATTTCCAGCCTACTTTTATGTGCTTAAGCGCCTGTCAACGTTGACACCTGGTGGTTATCTGGCACATAAAAGAAACACTCTACTGATGAGATACTTCTCAGAAGAGTACTGCAGTCTCTTTCCTGGAGCAAAAACTTATGTATCCCGACTGTCCTATTTGAGACATTCAGAGCCAGTCTGTTTCCTCTTCAATATAACTATCCCATTGAACATTATTATACATCTGTTGAAATATCACATTAACTATTAAAAACAGAAAAACTATTATGTTACATTTGAGTTTCACTTCCTAATGGTCAGTGTAACTAAGGCTGTCTTTTTGATTCTACATCTGCGAAAATGAGTAATGGTTCTTATAGTGTTCTGCAGGCCATCCAAAGATGTTTATTCCAGTTATCTTGTCAGCTCCCTCTTCATCTTCCTTTTCAGGCTGACCCATTTAGTTCCTATAAGCAACTTGCAGGAAATAGTTGTAACTTCTCTGAGTTTGTTCCCAGTTTATTGTGTTCTAGAGAAAATGGCTAGATATGAATTCAACTATGTATATTTTTCTAAGCTGTTAAGATCACAACATTTAAAAAGAAAACTTACTGAGAAGGTGTATTGGTTTAAATAAGTGAAAAGTTCAAGGAAAAATCTTTCTTCAGGATCGGCTGGATACAAGGCTGTTAGCAATGAAGTCAGGGATGTGTAATTTGCACTTGACGCGTTACTGGTTTCATTCTCTGGCAGTGGTTCACTCACATTGCTCTGGCATAGCAAAACTATGGAAAGAGCACACTCTTTTTCCAGTTCTAGCAAAATGCTTAGATTGATATTGAGTTCTTGGCTTGCTCACATGTCTACTTTTAGTCCAAAAGCTGAGTGTTTGGGTTATTCTGTTCCCTTTGGCCAGGCCTGAGTCATGTGACCATTCCAGGAGGCAGCATCAGTTCAGTTCAGTTCAGTTGCTCAGTCATGTCGGACTCTTTGTGACCCTATGGATAAACAGCACGCCAGGCCTCCCTGTCCATCACCAACTCCCAGAGTTCACTCAAACTCATGTTCATCGAGTCAGTGATGCCATCCAGCCATCTCATCCTCTGTCGTCCCCTTCTCCTCCCGCCCCCAATCCCTCCCAGCATCAGGGTCTTTTCCAATGAGTCAACTCTTCGCATGAGGTAGACCAAGTACTGGAGTTTCAGCTTCAGCCTCAGTCCTTCCAATCAGTTCCACTCAAATCACATGAACTGAAAAAGAAAAATAATGAGTTCTCTTATACCAAAAAAAGGAAGACTGGGCAGCTGAAAATACTGATATTCATTATACTGCAAAAAGAGCCATAGTGACAGCTTTTGTATGCCCTGTGATCCAACAGGGACATAAAATAAATCACCCTTTGGAGCACCTGAAAGTGATGATAAGTGACTTTAAGTTAGAAGGCTAGTTTGAATTTGTCTAAAATTTGAATCTTTAAATTCACCAGCATATGTCCTGTACCTAGCGCAGTGCTTTGGCCATAATGGAGGCTCAGAAAATGTTTGTAAAATTGTTATTTAAGTTTTAAGCTAACATGATACCACAAAATGATGAATTTATTTTCAAATATTATAATCAAGACCCAAACATAAACTATAAATGAGTCAGATATCCATCAACAAAGTATAGACCTTCTTTGCATTCAATGTGCAAAGAAATTTACATAGATTTGTTTATTTAAAGTAGGTGAGGGAGATATAAGGAAGTTTGGGGAAAAATAAAAGGAAAACTCTATGTGGTATCATGGAAAAACAGAGAAGGAAGGTGTATATCAGTAAAGCTCCTTAACTGTGAATAATACATTTAATTATTAAAACTGAAAGCAGAGTAAACATTCTGTTTACTTTGATTTAACACTCTTCCCCCTTTTACTCAAACTGGAAGATGAAAATAGACAGGTTCATTGTAATTTTCTGAGCAGTCAGTTTTACTTCTTGATCACAGCATAGATTTTTCGTGGGTTCACAAGGCAGAGAATTTGTTGATTCAATAAAAACAATTTCCATGGGTTTAATTTAAATTCATTTTAAAATTAATTTTAAAATTAATTTAATAATAGCTTTCTCACCAACATTAAAGTGTATGAAATTCATTTGCAAAATGAAACTAAAAGCTATACTCTTCCTTTTAACTTTTGAAAAAGTAGTAAAATATAAAAGAAAATTTATCAATAATCATTTGCAAATGTATAATTTAAAAGCAAACCAATAAAGTAATTTAACCTTGTAAGTCTCATGCAAGAAACAAAACAACAAAATACTGATTCAGCGAATGATAGATGCAGTGAGGATCAGTCTTTCTAAGAAGGTAATATTTTAAGTGAGACAAAAGTGGTGAAAAGGAGTCTTCCATACAAAGAATGGAAGGAGATATGTATCCTGGCAGTGAGAATAGCACATGCAAAGGCTCTAAGACCAAGTGACATTTGAAAATTTAATGAACTGTAAAAAGCCCAAAGGTGGCAGATGTTTAGATGGTTTAATGTGCAAAATAGAAAGAGTTCAAATCATGCAGGACTTTAGAGGCTATGGTAAAAGAATTTAAGTTTAATCTTAAGGACAAAGAATAAGACGCATTACTGGTTTTAAAATAGGAGAATGTTATGATTTTATTTGTGTAATATATGTATATAAATAATAAATTGAAATCATCAAAATCTATGTGTTACAGGAACCCAATATTCCCATCATTAAATAAAAACCTTAGTTCTCCCACATCCTTTGCTCAGGATAGTGAAATACTTTAACTACTGGAGAAACTCTAGATGCCCTAGATAGAAAATAGGTAAGATCTACTTCTAAAAATGATAACGTAATCTCAGACTTGTTATAAAGAGAGTTTAAATAAAGTTCTTGTATTAGTGATGAACAAAGGATATTTTCTTTATCATTCAAATCGATAATGAAAAGTTAAGCAACATATAAAAATAAGAAAATGATAAGAGGAGTTCATAAAAAGAAACATGTAAATGGTAAACAGAATTTTGAAATAATTCTTGCTGCTGCTAAGCTGCTGCTGCTAAGTCGCTTCAGTCGTGTCCTACTCTGTGCGACCCCATAGACGGCAGCTCACCAGGCTCCCCCATCCCTGGGTTTCTCCAGGCAAGAACACTGGAATGGGTTGCCATTTCCTTCTCCAATGCATGACAGTGAAAAGTGAAAGTGAAGTCGCTCAGCCATGTCCCACTCTTCGCGACCCCATGGAACTGCAGCCTACCAGGCTCCTCGGTCCATGGGATTTTCCAGGCAAGAGTACTGGAGTGGGGTGCCATTGCCTTCTCCCGAAATAATTCTTAAGCTTACCTATTTTTTAGCTTTTTATATAGCCAGTTAACAATGGTGTGATAGTTTTAGGTGGACAACAAAGGGACTCAGCCATACCTGTATATGTGTTCTTCTCTCCAAATACTCCCTCCCATCTAGGCTGCTGCTACATAATATTGAGCAGAGTTCCCTGTGTATACAGTAGGACCTTGTTGGTTATTGATTTTAAATATGAAAACAATGCTTAAGCCTATAGATGAATAAATGCAAATCAAAACACAAGATTGGCCTAGGTCTATTATACATAGATTTATATATTGTTTATTTAGCTATAACATATATTTAACAACTATTACTCCCCTTACATATGTAGACAAATCATTTAATGTTGAAAAAAACTAAAAACAATCACCCAACTAAATTTTTAATATGCCCAACTAAATTGTGAGCCCTTTTTATTTGTATGTTTACAATTTATTTTGTGAAGATTGAGTTTGTATTTAGATGCAATTGCTTGCTTTCAATTCCAAGTTTTCTTGTGCACATACAGAAAGTGAAGCAATAGCTGTTATTATACTAGTTTCAGTAGCAGAAGAATTTCACAGACACTCAAAAAATATAAATTTTGTGTGTCATAAGATACTTTGGGCTTCCCTGGTGGCTCAGTAGGAAAGAATCTGCAATGCAGGAAATGCGGGTTCAATCCCTGAGTCAGGAAGATCCCCTGGAGAAGGAAATGCTGGCTCCCTTCATTATTCTTGCCTGGAAAATCCCAAGGACAGAGAACCCTGGTGGGCTACCCTTCCATCGGGTTGCAAAGCACTTGGACAATTTAGCAACTAAACAACAACAAAGATACTTCAAATAGAATGTCAAAAAAATTAATTTTGATAAATATGATGTTTCATCCAATTCATGTAATCTAAGTAAAGTTTTAAGATATTCATTAATTCAGTGGTGATATATGACATTAGTTTGAATGCTAATATAAACTCAGTTAATCCTCAAAATTGAAAATGATTTTTCTTGGGATGACAGTGTGGATACAATTTTGGGTGGAGCACATTGTGAAGCAAAACCAAGTTCTCGTTAATTAAGAAAAATCTAAAAATAAAAATGTACTTAAAATTGATGGTGATGAACACCTAATTTATAATTGTGTAGAAATGAGCTGTAACATACCAGTCCAAAATGAAGCTGAAGTGTCAAAATATACAACTAGTTTTACATATACTAGTGAAAGTAACTTTGTTGAAGTGAAACTGATGTTGAACACAAAAGAATATTTCAGCTTTATAGCATATGCTCTCTGACTTAAATTCCTTCCATCAATTTGATTTTAAACCTATATGAGCTTTTGAAATCGACTTTGTAAATAAATAATAAATATTTTAAACTGCCTAAATATGTGGTCAGAAATGATAATTTTATATAGAAGAATAGAGGGGCCCATAATAGGTTAGGTAGTGTTAGCTGCTCAGTCATGTTCAACTCTTTATGACCGTATGGACTGTAGCCTGCCAGGCTCCTCTGTCCATGAAATTCTCTAGGCAAGAATACTGGAATGGGTTTCCACTTCCTTTTCCTGGTGATCTTCCCGACCCAGGGATCAAACCTGGGTCTCCTGCATTGCAGGCAGATTCTTTACTGTCTGAGCCACCAGGGAAGCTCCATAATAGGTTAACTTAGTTTAAATTTTTTTTTTTTAATGTTCAGAACACTCATAAGGAATGTCAACATGCTCCTTCTTTTCCACAGTGTCACTCAGAAAAGTGAAGCATCTTCCTGGAACAGTATGGAAGTGCTCAAACCTCTAGTTTCCTTATGAATTCCTGCTGTTTAAAAGCACTTTATTCTGATTTCAAAAAGTTACTAATGGAGTAATTCACTGCAAATATTCAGACTATTATGAAAGATGTAAAATATAAAGGGAACATCTTCCTTAATTGAATCTCACAGAATAACTACTGTTAACAGTATGTGCATTATTATTCTTTTTCTCAATCTCTCTTCATTTATGTTTTTATATATGTATGTGTGTATATTATACATATATATGCACATGTAAGTCAAATGCATATTTACGTGGAGCATGTTTTACAATTTTTTAAAATAACAACATAACAATATGCATTGGACATCTTTCCATGGCATACTGATCTCTCACAATCTGTTTAAGAGCATAGAAATCTGCTTTTAAACTAGCAGCCATTCAGAAAATTGTATGTTCATTATACAAACTGAGTCTTTCTCAAGATTTCACTAAATTTCTGTTAATCTTTCTATTAATGAAAAAGTTATCAAGGATCCCAGAAAAAATAAATGACTATAATAATCAATTGAGGAAGGAGGGAAAAGCTCCATCTGGACTCACTCACCACTGCTCAGGTCTTAGGGTGAAGTGACAGCTTGAATTTAAAGAACTTCCATAAGGAAATACCCCAACAATCAAGCAGCTGTGGAGTATAAATGATTTTATAGCTAACAAAATATATATTTCTAATAATAGTAGTGTATTGGAGGCTGGTTTGGGTGCAGGCTATTGTTCAAGGAAAAGTCTGTCATCCCAGTGATGTCAGGGTTCTGAGGGTTATGGAAATCGACTCTATCAGGACTGTAGCTCAGGAAATGGAGTGTAACAGGTCAAGTACTGTATCAATTTGGGGCAAGCCACTGGGCAGAAGTGCTCCTGGCATGGGTCAGTGCCCCAGCCAAATGAAAAAGAATATAAATAGATCCAATTAAAAGCAACCCCCTTTTGGAAGTCACTTTGGCTCTTAAACAGGCGGGCATATCTGCATATCTTTGGTTAATATTTTGGGGGGAGTAAAAAGCAATACAAACAAAATCTCCCTTACCTACCATGGCTGGAAGTGAAATGAGTAGCTAAAATGGAAGAAATAAAATTAAATTCCATGATCATAACTGGATTATCTAAAGAAACTTGGAGGGTGCTACTTGGAGGGTGCGATTCAATTTCTGTTGCTGAAGTGTGACCTTAGGAAGTTAACTAGTGTAATATTACAACTCATCATGGCTAAATTTCCAGAGGCATTAAGAATCAGAGAGTTAAAAATAAGTTGCTTAGACAATTGGAGAAAAGACCATTCAAGGTGAATATTTTCTGTCTAAATTAGCTAGATTGGCAGAATATATTAAATGAATTCACAACATAGGTCCAAATTTCACATTTATTGAAAATGCTATGTTCAAAACATGGTACTGGGTGCCTTCACATAACTTTTCATAATCAAATTGAGACAACAATTATGAAAGAGGGTTATGATAAAGACTGCTACCAAAGTTAAGAAGCGACTCACTAGAAATCATTGTTAGCTAACAGAAGAGCCTTTTTGAACCCAATCCCCCATACACCATAACTATAAAATTGCTAGATGTTCTACTTTTCTTAACAGAAGCACATTTGGCAACACGTGATGCCTGGTTGTACACAGTGACCCATGTCACTTTTCTTCCAGCAAGGTTCACCGGTAAAAAGCCCACAAGGCTGCTCACAGTAAACCAGAGTTTCAGCCCCAGGACTGCCCTTAGCTGTGTGATCCCAAGCAAATCAATTCAGCTGGCTTTGATTTCCTACAAAGAGAGTGAATTGGTAGAAACCATCTAAGATCTATTCTAACTCCACAATGCAAACTTTAATGTTAATTTGTATTAATTCTGTGAACTGTGATCCAGATTTAGCAAAATGCACATACCCTGAATAAAGGGTACTGTGCTAAATATTTTTCCAAAGATTAGACATTTTTTCCCTCCCAACAATCCTATGGAGTAGATATTAATATTGTTGTTCCTATTTTACATATTATTCATAAAAAACAACTGAGAGACTTCCCTGGTGGTCCAGTGGTTGAGACTTCCAATACCAGGGGGATGCATGTTCCAATGCAAGGGGCACATATCTGACCTAAAATCCTACATGCCATGTGGTGAGGCCAAAAAAACCCCAATCAAACAAAACTAAGCTCTCACTGACTATAAATGACACAAGCCATAATTTATATCTATGCATTCTGACAAGTTCAGCGTCTCTACCATGACCACCAAGACATCTCTTGATCATGGTGCCCTGCTGTGCTCAGTCGTGTCTGACTTTTTGTGACCGCCCCCCCCCCCCCACAGACTGTAGCCCACCAGGCTCCCCTGTCCATAGAATTTCCCATTCAAGGATACTGGAGTGGGTTGCCATTTTCTCCTCCAGGGCATCTCTCTGGCCCAGGAATCAAACCCCGCAGCCTCTGCATTGCAGGTGGATTCTTTACCACTGAGCCACCGGGTAATTTATCATAGTGGATAAATTTATCATAGTGGATAAATTTAATTTATATTGGCTCCATTACCTCAAAACTCCTTCTCACCATCACTTTAGAGGTTGGGGTTCCAAGAAAACAATGTAGAAAAATTCAGAAACATCAAGATTTTTTTTAGAAAGTTGCAATAAAACTGAAATATATGGCACTGACTGTATGTTGCTCACAACTTTAATCAACCTGAACCATTCACAGGAAGAAAGTCTGTGACTGTGTTTGCATTCCTAAAACCAAAATCCAGAAATGTAATCTGGCTAAGAGAAGGGAAGTGTGATGACAAGCACTTGTGTCTCTAATATTTGAGAGAGTTTCTAAAAGCAGCTTTTATATTTTATCCTTTATTCAGCTTTCAAAAGCTGTGGCACAAGATGCAGCCTGGGCTGGAAAACTGGGAGAGAATACACATCCCTGTTTTAATGTTTTTCTTCTTTGTAAACATCTGGATTTCTACACTTAGGACTTCTCTCTTTCTGCTCCTTTGCAAGAGACTTAAATTATTTTTGTCCAGTTTTATTGAGATACAATTGACATATATCATTGTATTAGTCTAAGATGTGTAATACAGTAATTTGATATATATCTATACTTCAAAATAATTACCCCAGTAAGTTTAGTTAACATAAAATTTCCTCACATAGTTGGGACTTTTTTCTTGTGACAAGAACTTTTAAGATCTATTGATACTATTTAAGCAACTTTCAAATATATAATATTGACATAACATTGTCAATAGAAGTTTATACCTTTTGATTACCTTCATACATTTACTCCAGCTCCCAGCTCACACCTCTGGCAACCACTAATCTGATCTTTGTATCTATGAGTTCAAGTTTTTTAGATTCCACAAAGATCATACAGTATTTGTCTTTTTCTGTCTGACTTATTCCACATTCATTAGCATAATGCCTTCAAGGTCCATCTAGGTTTTTAAATGGCAGGATTTCCTTTTTATGACTGAATAATATTCCATCATATATATAAACCACATTTTATTCATTCATTCAAAAAAGGACACTTAATTTTTTTTTCCATTTGGCTATTGTAAATAATGCTGCAATGAACATGGGGGTGCAGATGTCTCTTTGAGATATCTATTTTGTTTCCTTTAGATACATATCCAGGAGTGGGGTTGCTAGATCTCACGGCAGTTCAATTTTAAATTTTTGAGCAACCTCTGCAGTGTTTTCCACAGTGGTTACACCAACTTACATTCCTACCTACAGTGCACAAGGGTTCCCTTTCTCTATAGCTTAGCCAGAATTTGTTATCTTCCAGGTGGAGCTAGTGGTAAAGAACCCACCTGCCAATGCAAGAGACATAAGAGATGCGGGTTCAATCCCTGAATCAGAAAGATTCCCTGGAGAAAGAAATAGCAACCCACTCCACTATTCCTGCCTGGAGAATCCCATGGACAGAGGAATCTGGCAGGCTACAATTCGTGGGATTGCAAAGATATTAATGGGGACTATTAAACTATCTACATGGCAATTGGCATTCAGTGCTGTTGGGTAACTCTTGTTAGATAAATTGTATCACTCACCATTCACACTGAATCATATCTGGAACATGAAAAAATGTATATACATCGCTATCAAATCAAATGATACCTTTTTATTGCCATATTTTGTTGTATCATAGATGGAAAATTTTTAACTGAATAGTATGTATTGAATAATTTATTCTACTCATAATAAAAAAAGTAATAGTCTAGGGAAAATGATGATTTTTTGGTCTTTCTATTGAGAATGTGACATATTGGTGGCACTTTAAACAAATTCTGTGCCTAAAGACTTAATGTGCATTTCCTGACCATCCTAGATATATAGTCTCCATATATTTCCTTCATTTTTATTCATTTATTTAAAATGTCCTTCTTATAGCACTTATTTGTATTTATACACTCTTCTCAAATAGATGAAATTCTCTTAAACAGAAATTTTAAATATTGGTTTAGCTGCTGAATGGAAAATTAATTAGGAGATGAGATAGGAAGAAAAGCAGCCAGATCATAGTAACAATTTAGGACAGAGGCAGAGATAGGTCAAGTGAAGTAGATTTCAAGTTTATTTGAATTGAACAAATAAGGAACTATGAATAAACAAGAATGTGTGCTGATCCTTGTCAAGAATGACCCGTATTCTTAACTTCAGAAATTGTGTCAATGGTGGTAGAACTTTCTTGTGGGTAATGGTAAGAAGAGCAGTTTGGGAGACAGGGTAAGGTATATCAAAAGTGTATCTGTGTAATATTAAGTTTGAGATGTCTGTTGGAAATGACAAATATTTGGCTATAGGAGTGAGGAGTGTAGAACTCAGAATAGATGTTTGAGTTGGAGAAATCTTGGAGATACCACCACAGAATGAATTGTAAGCCATGCTTTAAGAGACTCTAGAAGGAGAGTACACAAAGGAAATGTATGAGGATCTTTGGTCAGTTCCTTAAGAACTCTGCTATTGAGAAATCTGAAAAGGAGTTGAAGTCACCAAAGGAGGTGGAGAAAAAGAGTCAAAGAGTAGAAAAAACACTAGAAGACAAGAGAAAAAAAGAAGAAAGTGAAAGTCATTCAGTCGCGTCCAACTCTTTGCAACCCCACACACTATACAGTCCACGGAGTTCTCCAGGCCAGAATACTGGAGTGGGTAGCCTATCCCTTCTCCAGAGGATCTCCCAACCCAGGGATCAAACCTAGGTCTTCCGCATTGCAGGCATATTCTTTACATCTGAGCCACCAGGGAATCCCAGAAGACAAGAGAAAGGACTGTTTCAAAAAGTGATCAACAATATTATCTTCTGCTAGGTTTAATAAAATATATACAAAATAAAAAGTTCATTCCCTTTGTATTATGGGAGTCCTTAGTAATCTGAGTGGGAGAAAAGTAAAATATATAGAAGGGACATATATGTGAAGAAAATGAAAAAGTGTGAAGTCTTTACAGGAGTTTGACTGTGGGAAGGGGTGGAAGGACAGAGTGGTAGCTCTGTGTATCAGGATAATTTATGCTAGCTGCCTCTAACAGATGAACCCAAGGACTTCACATAGTCAGTATGTCTCACTCACGTGGCATTTGGTGATGATCCTTCCTGCACTTCCCAATCCCGTAAACATGACGTCTAGAACACGTGGCCTCTAAGTTCACTGTGACAAGACCTATGGAAAAGGTACACCAGCTTTTAGCATTACATAAACCTTTCACTCACACTCCAAGAGCCAGAACCAGTCTAATGACCCAGGAAAATTGGAAATTTTAAGGGAGCTCTTGAAATAGTCAGTGTACACATACTGCTATACCACCCAAATTGAAGCAGCAGGTAGGGCTCAAGGAATATTCTTTTATTTGTTGATTGGTGTGCTTGGTTTGTTTTTTATGATGGGAGATATTGTAATCCATTTTTGTTATCTGATGAGAACAGTCTGGGAAGGAGAGGGGAATGAGATAGAAGCAGAAGAGAAAGGAAATCTCAGAAGACAGAATTTCATGGGAAGGGAAAAGGGAATAGAATCCAAAGCACACAAGCAAAAACTAGCCTCTGATACTTTATCTGTTGAGTCACTGTCATAAATGGAAGCCATAGAGTTTGGTAGAATTATACTTTTAGATTTGGTGGTAGAAAGATGAAGTGCCCATTTGGTGACTTCTTTGTCATCATAATGTGAAGCATGGTTATCAGCTGAAACTCAAGTACATGGTGAGGTGGAAGCCCAAGAGATTGAGGAACATGGTAAGGATGTGAAAGTTTCCAAGAAGAAAAAATCTTCCATTGGAAACCTGCTTGATTTATTTCCTGCCACTTTCCCTCAAATATTCAGTTTTCCAACTACCCTAAAATATTTAACATAACACAAATATGCCATGTGGGCTCCCCTGGTGGCTCAGATGGTAAAGAATCTGCCTAAAGGATGATGAGGGAGACTTGGGTTCAACCTGGGTCTGGAAGATCCCCTGGAGAAAGGAATGGCTACCCACTCCTATATTCTTGCCTGGAGAATTCCCATGGACAGAGGAGCCTGGCAGGCTATAGTCCATGGGGTTGCAAAGAGTCGGAATATGCCATGCAATTGCTCTGATTCCATATTTATCCTTGCTTTTTCTCTTCCTGGATTAATCTCTCCAACCCCATCTTGTCTGCCTTGTATATCTTCAGCTCTTGACTCAAGTAGGAGCTCTTTTATGAAAACTTTTCTTCTTCCAGGAAGAGTTGGTCCCTTCTCCTTCCTCTTTCAGTGAACTGTGTCTCTCTCATTAAACTCTAAGTTTCCTGAGATCATGAAACCTTTATTCACAGAACCTAGTACACAGCTTTGCACAAAATGTGGAGATACTCATAACTGCTGCTTGAAGTTACTGGCATTTAGTAGAGTATGAAGTATGTTAAAGATTGTGAATAAAGTTTGTCACTCTAAAGATCTGATAGAAATCTAAACTTCAAGTGTTTAAAATATAATTCAAAATAGCAAAACAGGATAGAAATCAGCCCATATTTACTAACAGAGAATGGGTGTTTTCTGCCACATAAGCAGCTAGTTCCAAGTCAGAAACACTGTAAATAACTAATTAAAATATCTTTCTGCTGTAATAAAAATAAAATGCCTTAAGCAGTCTAACCTGCTTTCCCCAACTCATTTAGCAACTTCCTTACTGTGTAAAGGCCCTTCACAAAATAGACACCAGCTTTGCAGAAGGTATTTTTGAATAATTGAAATATGAAAGCAAAAATTTTAAGACATGCCATCTGTTTTGTTTTTCTTGGAACCCAATGATTTTATCTTTCCTGAGTTTCAAACTACCTCACCCTTTATAGCAATTCATTAAAACTTCACAGCAGGGGGAAGGTGAACAGGAGAAGCACAGCCATAGGATATGAAAAATAGCTGTTTCTGTTCTGATTTCTGTATTCAGACCTCCCAATTAATCCAGGGCATTTCTATCACTTTGGGTTGTTTCTCTAAACTCTACAGACCCTACAGGCAGGAAAACTTGGAGCTAATTTTCAATCTGGCAACTCAATTTTTAACCAATCTAATCTGACATGGTTACATCTTCCATACCACTGTGCAAACCTAATTAAAATCACCACTGTTTAGGTAATAAAAGTATTGCCATATTTCTCAAAATCAAATTAAAATCCAGGATTCCAAAGTTGCCATCACTACATGCACCCCTGCACATTATTAGGAAGCAATATATAATTACTGGAGGCAGAGTTTATGGGAAGCACAAATTTATTTGGCTAGATTTTGAAGCATATTCCTTTATCCTCTATTAAGTTGCAAAATTAAATGTCCCTTCAAAAGTAGAGGCAACCCCCATTGCATGAGAAACACTGAAATGAAACTGGTACAATGGAAAGAACACTGGTCTCATATATGAGAGCCTCAACTTCCACAGCTCCTACTACTACCTAATGTGCAACACAATACCTCTGAGTCTAGGTTTTCTCACCTGTGAGATGGGGGATTTGGCCCTCTTGATCCCTAAGATCAATTTCAGTCCTACAATCTGCCTACAATCTAACTTACAATCTAGCCTTAGCAATGCAAAGGCTACAGAGAGCATTCATGTCTCATTGTGAAACCTATCTGTATTCTTTTCATATTGCCCAGTGCTGTGAAACTCAATAGGTGTTTAATAAATGGTGGATAAACATATGTGTAAGTCAGCAGAATGCATGGAATTAGAAGAGAGAATCAGGGAGAATGATTGATTAAAAAGAAGGAAAAAAAATAAGACAAATGAAACATTTATTTAGCATACTTTCCCACTCCTTCTTTACTCACCTGCTATTTAATTTTTTTTTAAGCACTGTTTGCTCCTAAACCAGTTGTGAAATAAATTGTTATGTATTAAAGTACCTGTTTTAATTAATATTTATCTCAGCAACAAGCATCAAAAAACCCCAAATAATAGTGGCTTAATTAAGAAAGATGATTAGCTCTGTCTCATGTAAATTAGGCACTTCAGAGCTGGTGGTGTTGTTCCATGACCATCAGTACCGTAGTCTCCCTCTGTTTTTGTTCTCATTTTTATTTTTTGAAAACTTTTTAATTTTATACTGGGGTATAGCCGATTAACAATGTTGTGATAGTTTTAGATGAACAGCAAAGGGGCTCAGCCATACATATGTATGTGTCCATTCTCCCCCAGATTCCCCTCACATCCTAGCTGCCGCATAACACTGCTTTGCTCTCATTTTTAAAAGGAAGATTCCACCCTGCAGCCAAGAAGGCTGATCATCTGTAGCATAACTGCATGTCAGAACTAGGAGGATAAAAAGGAAGAAAAAGGCTTGTCTTTGAGGAAACATCACATCATTTTACATGCAAAGAGCATAGTCATGGCCACACAAAGGAGGCCAAAAGTTCATTGTCTTTTGGTGTTTTTCTGGGAAAATATTACCACTAACATTTGGGGTGTATCTATTACTTTGAAGGAAGAGGAGAATGGATTTGGAGAGATGATACTTCCCATTGGGCTTCTGGCCTATGTACAAAATCTTGCGCTGGACTCAGGAAAAACTGTGAAGTAGCTTTTAGGGACATCTGGCTTCCATTTTCTGTGTCACTCTCATTTTTGTATAATAACAATTGCTTGTTTCCTACCAATCTCTCTCTTTTTTTTTTTGTCTTTCACTTGACTTTTCCTTTCTCTTTGCTGCATTTCTTTTTTTTTTTTTTATTTTTTTTATTTTTAAACTTTACATAATTGTATTAGTTTTGCCAAATATCCAAATGAATCCAATCTCTCTTAACCTGGAGGAAACTAGACAAACTCCTTCATTTTAATCTATTAGATGCTCATTGTGGTATCTCCTCAAAGAACATTTGCATTTTCAAAGAGATCTTAAGATTCAAAACTTAAGCCTAGAAATGAAATAAATGTCTCATTGAATAAAGGCCACAATGAAGGAAAAGGAGTTTTAGGAGGCAGTCTCCCATGAGCAGCTCAAATGTTACAGCTAAGCACTGTGTTGGCTTCCCTGGTGGCTCAGACAGTAAAGAATCTGCCTGCAATGCAGGAGACCTGGGTTCGATTCCTGGGTTGGGAAGATACACTGGGAAAGGGAATGGCAACCCACTCCAGTATTTTTGCCTGGAAAATTCCATGGACATGGACAAAGGAGCCTTCAGGCTACAGTCCATGGGTCACAAAGAGTCAGACACAACTGAACAACTAACACAAGTAACACATCCAGCAATAAGGCCAACCTGCTATCACCTTCATTATTGTTTTTTCTCCAATAATTCTTGTCTCCATCCTTCTGCTGAATCATGATTTTCTTCTTTCTATGCACTTATTAACTGTTATAGAACTACATGGTATATAGAAGAGTTTTATTTTATGCTATAACTAAACTTGATCTTCTAAATCTAAATGAAGATTACAGCTTGACATCATTGAAAACTTTAGGTTACAAATTTGCCAAATATTGAACTACCAAAATCTTAGTAGATACTAATTTATGGACACTAATATACTCAAATGCCATTAATGATATTAAATTTTAATGAATGATAGTTATGCTTATGAAAGCAACAATAATGAGATAAGTAACATCTATCACTATCAGTTCAGTTCAGTCACTCAGTCATGTCTGACTCTTTGTGAACCCATGAACCGCAGCATGCCAGGCATCCCTGTTGATCACCAACTCCCAGAGTCCACCCAAACCCATGTCCATTGTGTCAGTGATATACTATCAAACAATCTCATCCTCTGTCATCCCCTTCTCCTCCTGCCCTCAATCTTTCCCAGCATCAGTTCAGTTCAGTTCACTTCAGTCACTCAGTCACGTCCAACTCTTTGCAACCTCATGATTTGCAGCACGCCAGGCCTCCCTGTCCATCACCAACTCCTGGAGTTCACTTCATTAAGTCAGTGATGCCATCCAGCCATCTCATCCTCAGTCATCCCCTTTTCCTCCTGCCCCCAATCCCTCCCAGCATCAGGGTCTTTTCCAATGAGTCAACTCTTCGCATGAGGTGGCCAAAGTACTGAAGTTTCAGCTTTAGCATCATTTCGTTCAAAGAACATCCAGGACTGATCTCCTTTAGAATGGACTAGTTGGATCTCCTTGCAGTCCATGGGACTCTCAAGAGACTTCTCCAACACCACAGTTCAAATGTATCAATTCTCTGGCACTCAGTTTTCTTCACAGTCCAACTCTCACATCCATAAATGACCACTGGAAAAACCATAGCCTTGACTAGAGGGACCTTTGTTAGCAAAGTAATGTCTCTGCTTTTTAATATTCCCAGCATCAGGGTCTTTTATAATGAGTCAGCTCTCCGCATCAGGTGGCCAAAGTATTGGAGTTTCAGCTTCAACATCAGTCCTTCCAATGAATACCCAGGACTGATCTGCTTTAGGATGGACTGGTTGGATCTCCTTGCAGTCCAAGAGACTCTTAAGAGTCGTCTCCAACACCACAATTCAAAAGCATCAATTCTTTGGTGCTTGGCTTTCTTTATAGTTCAACTCTCACATCTATACATGACTACTGGAAAAACCATAGCCTTGACTAGAGGGACCTTTGTTGGCAAAGTAATGCCTCTGCTTTTTAATACGCTATCTAGGTTGGTCATAACTTTCCTTCCAAGGAGCCAGAGTCTTTTAATTTCATGGCTGCAATCACCATCTGCAGTGATTTTGGAGCCCAGAAAAATAAAGCCAGCCACTGTTTCCACTGTTTCCCCATCAATTTTCCATGAAATGATGGGACAAGATGCCATGATCTTCGTTTTCTGATTGTTGAGCTTTAAGCCAACTTTTTCACTCTCCTTTTTCACTTTCATCAAGAGGCTCTTTAGTTCTTCACTTTCTGCCATAATGGTGGTGTCATCTGCATATCTGAGGTTATTGATAATTCTCCCAGCAATCTTGATTCTAGCTTCTGCTTCCTCCAGCCCAGTGTTTCTCATGATGTACTCTGCATATAAGTTAAATATACAGCCTTGATGTACTCCTTTTCCTATTTGGAACCAGCTTGTTGTTCCATGTTCAGTTCTAACTGTTCTTCCTAACCTGCATACGGGTTTCTCAAGAGGCAGGTCAGGTGGTCTAGTATGCCCATCTCTTTCAGAATTTTCCACAGTTTATTGTGATCCACACAGTCAAAGGCTTTGGCATAGTCAATAAAGCAGAAATAGATGTTTTTCTGGAACTGTCTTGCTTTTTCCATGATCCAGTGAATGTTGGCAATTTGATCTCTGATTCCCCTGTCTTTTATAAAACCAGCTTGAATATCTGGAAGTTCACGGTTCACATATTGCTGAAGCCTGGCTTGGAGAATTTTGAGCATTACTTTACTAGCGTGTGAGATGAGTGCAATTGTGCGGTAGTTTGAGCATTCTTTGGCATTTTCTTTCTTTGGGATTGAAATGAAAACTGACCTTTTCCAGTCCTGTGGCCACTGCTTAGTTTTCCAAATTTGCTGGCATATTGCATGCAGCACTTTCACAGCATCATCTTTTAGGATTTGAAATAGCTCAACTGGAATTCCATCACCTCCACTAGCTTTGTTCATAGTGATGCTTCCTAAAGCCCACATGACTTCACATTCCATGATGTCCAGGTCTTAGGTGAGTGTGAGTGATCACACCTTCGTTATTATTTGGGTCGTGAAGACCTTTTTTGTACAGTTCTTCTGTGTATTCTTGCCACCTTTTCTTAATATCTTCTGTTTCCTTTAAGTCCATACAATTTCTATCCTTTATTTTACCTATGTTTGCATGAAATATTCCCTTGATATCTCTTAATTTTCTTGAAGAGATCTGTAATCTTTCCCATTCTGTTGTTTTCCTCTATTTCTTTGCACTGATCACTGAGGAAGGCTTTCTTATCTCTGCTTGCTATTCTTTGGAAATCTGCATTCAAATGGGTATATCTTTCCTTTTCGCTTTTGCTTTTCACTTCTCTTCTTTTTACAGCCATTTGTAAGGCCTCTTCAGACAGCCATTTTGCTTTTTTGTATTTCTTTTTCTTGGGGATGGTTTTGATCCCTATCTCCTGTACAATGTCACAAACCTCTGTCCATAGTTCATCAGGCACTCTGTCTACCAGATCTAGTCCCTTAAATCTATTTCTCACTTCCACTGTAGTCGTAAGGGACTTGATTTAGGTCATAGCTGAATGGTCTTGTAGTTTTCCCCACTTCTATTACTATAAGACATTCCAATTTATGGAATAAATTCAGCCCTTCATTTGCCCCATTGTGTCTAGCTATTAGAGCACAGGTATGGGTTATTATTTTTGCTAGTTTACATTTTTTAATTGAAGGATAATTGCTTTACAGAATGTTGTGGTTTTCTGTTAAACATCAATAAGTATAAGCCATAGGTACACCCATGTCCCCTCCCTCCCAAACTTCCCTCCCATCTCCCTCCACATCCTACCCTTCTAGATTGTCACAAGCCACTGTTTGAGTTCCCTGAGTCATACAGCAAATTCCCACTGGCTATCTATTTTACCTGTGGTATTGTAAGTTTCCATGTTACTCTCTCCGTACATGTTACCCTTTCTCTCCTCCCCTCTCCCCATGTCCATAGGTCTGTTCTCTGTCTGGTTCTCCATTGAGTGAGTGAAATCCCTCAGTCGTGTCCAACTCTTTGCAACCCCATGGACTATAGAGTCCATGCAATTCTCCAGGCCAGAATACTGGAGTGGGTAGCCTTATCACTGCTCCAGGGGAATCTTCCCAACCCGGGCATCGGACCCAGGTCTCCCACACTGCAGGCAGATTCTTTACCAACTGAGCTATCAGGGAAGCCCCTGGTTCTCCTTTGCTGCCCTGAAAATAAGTTTATCAGTACCATCTTTCTAGATTCCATACATATGCATCAGTATATGATATTTATATTTCTCTTTCTGATTTACTTTATTCTGTATAATAGGCTCTAGGTTTGTCCACCTCATTAGAACTGACTCAAATTTGATTCCACATCGTGAATCACTTATCATTCACATGGTTCACTTTATAGACATTGTGATCTACTGGGTGAATTCCAGATTCTAAATTAAACAGCACGGAGCATGACAGCTCTCCATATCTATAAACTTCTGTTTAGAACAATTGTAGACTGCTTAAAATTGGTCTAAAGCATCTGGTAGGTGTTATTTCACTTAAACATGATACATTTTTATCTAAATTAAAATTTTGGAAGATTTTAGGAATCTTTTAAAGATATCACAGTTATGCTGAGGAGTTGGAAATAATTGGGACTCAGTTTCATGACCACCTACTGCACCAACATGCAAGTTCCTCAGACAGCATTTGTTCTGAGTCCCCAGGCCACTCAATTCTGACTAGGTCAAAGATAAAGAATGGTACATAAACTGAGGAAGATATGTGCAATGAAATATCTGGGAAACTCTTAAAATGGCAAACTCATGCGAAGTCCTGAGTTTCAATCTTATATAGGCATAGAGTGCAGATAGAGTGCTAAAATCTTGATTTTTTTTTTAATTACTAGAAAATCAAGTGATTCTGATAGAGGTTGCAGTAGTTGGAATACTACCCTTTCTCCACCTCATAATCTCCTGAACCTGTGACTATTTACCTTACACAAGAAAGGAAATTTATATTTTGATATTGAACTCCATGAGCTGTTTGTTTATTTTGGATATTAAGCTTTTGTCCACTGCTTCATTTGCAAATATTTTCTCCCATTCTGAAGGTTGTCTTTTCCTCTTGTTTATGATTTCCTTTGCTGTTCAAAAGCTTTTAAGTTTAATTATGTGATGGTGGTAAATGACTTTGAGATGAGGAAGAAGAGCCTAGATTACCCAGGTGAGTCCAATCTAATCACCCAGTCCTTAAAAGTAGAGGACCCTTCCCAGCTGTGGTCAGAGGAGCAGGCTAGAGAGGTAGCTCAGAGACATTTAACATTGCTGGCTTTAAAGATGGAGGTAGATCACCGTGAAACAAGAAATGTAGGTTGCCTCTGAAAGCTTTTATGAAAGGCTTAGAATTTTTTTTTTCTTTCTTTTTCTTTTTCTACAGGCTTCAGAAAGGAACACAGAACTGCTGACACAGTGGTTTTAGCCAATGAGATCTGTATTGGACTTCTAACCCACAGAACTATACTGTACTCAATTTATGTTGTTTTAAAACTGTGGTGTTGGAGAACACTCTTGAGAGTCCCTTGGACTGCAAGGAGATTCAACCAGTCCATTCTAGAGGAGATCAGTCCTGGGTGTTCATTTGGAAGGACTGATACTAAAGCTGAAACTCCAGTACTTTGGCCACCTCATGCGAAGAGTTGACTCATTGGAAAACACTCTGATGCTGGGAGGGATTGGGGGCAGGAGAAGGGGACGACAGAGGATGAGACAGCTGGATGGCATCACCAACTCGATGCACATGAGTTTGAGTGAACTCCGGGAGTTGGTGATGGACAGGGAGGCCTGGCGTGCTGCAATTCATGGGGTTGCAAAGAGTCGGACATGACTAAGTGACTGAACTGAACTGAACTGAAGCCTTTAAATTTGTGACAGTATGTTAGAGAAACAGTAGAAAACGGATACATGGGTGGCCTAAAAATCTGCAAATTCCTGTTAAGTATTCAAAAATACTAAAGCACACAATCAAATGACATTCGAGTGGAATGAGTGTGATCTATTCCTCAAAAGGGAAAACCTTTTCTTTGATGTTCAATTACTTAAATTCAGTAGTGGGTATTGCTCTTATGATATGGTTATAAAACACAGTAAAATTGTTTTTCAATTTCATCAAAAACTAAAAAAGAGTAAAGGATAAAAAGTATAATATCATATATGAAACTAGTCGCCAGTCCAGGTTCGATGCACGATACTGGATGCTTGGGGCTGGTGCACTGGGACGACCCAGAGGGATGGTATGGGGAGGGAGGTGGGAGGAGGGTTCAAGATGGGGAACACGTGTATGCCTGAGGCAGATTCATTTTGATATATGGCAGAACCAATACAATATTGTAAAGTTAAAAAAAAAAAAGATATAAAGGTAAGGAAGAAAAGAATGCAGGAAGTAGAAAGGGAATAAGGAGAAAACAAAAAAAAAAAAGAGAGAGAAAAACAGGAGACTTGTTTACTTATGTTGGGGAAGTAGCCTGATAAAAGATTTTAATGCTTTCTTATTACCAACAAAGGCCCAGCAAGTTAAAGTCATGAAGTGGCCTAATAAATAGCCAGGACTGCTCCATAATTGTAGAACTTTTTTTCTGAACATGCCAAAGCTATTATGCCCTGTGAAGCACATGTGCACCAGTAATTTTGATTCTGTTCTAAATTTGGCTCCAAATCACTATTCCACTTTCAATCAAAAACACTCTGCATCTCTTGTCTCCAAGCATTTTGACTTTTTAATTTCTGTAATAAAATCTCAATCTGCTGAATGCTATATATTTCCCAAATCCTAAACTCCAACTTGATACATTTTAAAACCCAACCAAGTTCTCTTGTCTCTTTTCCAGGGCCAACCAAAAGCAAATTGTAAATGGGGAGAAGTTTGTTTTTGAGTAAAGAGTTTTTCTCTTGCTAGAGGCTACAATCTACTCCATAAGTTGGAAACCCTAAGGCTATGCGGAAAGTTCCTAAAAGCTTGTGAGCCTCAGGCGGGGGTAATTTGGAGGGCATGTAGAAGGTTTGAGTTTCCATATTTTACAGCCAAATATCAGATTTAGAAAAAGTAATGCCTAAAGCATTTACAGGAGAAGGCAATGGCACCCCACTCCAGTACTCTTGCCTGGAAAATCCCATGGACAGAGGAGCCTGGTAGGCTGCAGTCCATGGGGTCGCTAGGACTTGGACATGACTGAGCCATTTCATTTTCACTGTTTACTTTCATGCATTGGAGGAGGAAATGGCAACCCACTCCAGTGTTCTTGCCTGGAGAGTCCCAGGGACGAGGGAGCCTGTTGGGCTGCCGTCTATGGGGTCACACAGAGTCAGACACGACTGAAGTGACTTAGCATAGCAAAGCATTTACTAGTTAATATGAAGATCTACTAGAAAATATGTAGATGACATAACTCTTAGCTTGGTAAGAGCAAGGAGTCTTGGTAATTGGTCTCAGCCCTTATCTAGGTAAATAGTGCCATCAACCATCATGTTCATTGTCTTTTGGGAAAGTTAACTTCTTCCTCTGAATTTTTTTTTTCTGGATGAATACTCTGATTTACCAGAAATAAGACAATGCTTAATATCATGTTTATAAAAGTTCCTTATTTCTGCTAACACACTGATCCAGAGAGATCTTGGTCTCCCTAAACCTTTCTTCTCTGTGAATATCCTATCCACTTTCCGTGTTTTATTTCTCCTCCATAGACTCACCCAGTGCTCCAGCTGTCCCAGTTGCCATGTCAGAGCATAATGGATAATTCACAGAGCTTCATTATTGTGAGTTAATCCTCTTGCAGTCTAAACTCCCAGTAGGTTCTAACTAAGGAAGCAATGAGTAAGCCAGGATCCAAAGGCAACCTCTAGCCCAGTTACCTTTTACAATATGGCCCAGGAATTCAGTTTATAAAAAGCAGTCAGATTTGGATTAAAAGTATATTTTAAGACAATTGAGGCAATTACGGGGAAACTTTTTAATGTGCGTTCTTTTGAATTGAACTAAGCATGAGCAGAAGAGATTTCTTCATGAGATGGACATTTTTCTTTGTTTTAATTGAAACTGAAACTCGAACACAAGGATTTGCAAGAATATGAATTATACTGCATGGTCAGAGCATGTGGCAGCCTCCCCTCAAAAAATAAAAAAAAAATAAAAATGGGTGATGCTAACACTGCTGATAGGATGTGTCACCCTCCTTAGGTAGCCCATGTAAGGAGGAGAGAAATAAACAAAAAAGACTTGCATATAAAAATAAAACCACAAAATCTCTAAAAGGAGTATCATAGAATGTGGTGGTGGTTATTATTGATATTCTGTAGTGGAGAAGCATTTCTATGTTTTTTATATTTATTACAAAATTTTCAAATATATAGTATGGTAGGCATAATAGTTCCCCAAAGATACCTATAACATCATCCCTGAATCCTCTGACTATATTACTTTCCAGGACAAAAGGGAGTTTGGAGGTATAATTGAGGAAATGAATTTTAAGATAAAGAAATGATTACCCTGGATTATCCAGGTGAACCCAGTCTAATTAAAAGCAGAGAGCTGTCTCTGGCTGGAGTCAAAGTGATGTGACAGAAGTTTGAGGGAAGAAGGTTTGAA
Source organism: Bubalus bubalis (assembly GCF_019923935.1). Classification (NCBI taxonomy): domain Eukaryota; kingdom Metazoa; phylum Chordata; class Mammalia; order Artiodactyla; family Bovidae; genus Bubalus; species Bubalus bubalis. The sequence goes on from NC_059160.1 coordinate 68,324,270, forward strand.
AGATGTTGATCCACCTTTGCTGAAGGGAGACCACCTGGAAAGCATGAGCCATGAGCCAGATTATGGCAGCCTCTTGGAGAAGGCAATGGCACCCCACTCCAGTACTCTTGCCTGGAGAATCCCATGGATGGAGGAGCCTGGTAGGCTGCAGTCCATGCGGTCGCTAGGAGTCAGACACGACTGAGCGACTTCACTTTCACTTTTCACTTTTATGCACTGGAGAAGGAGATGGCAACCCACTCCAGTGTTCTTGCCTGGAGAATCCCAGGGACGGGGGAGCCTGGTGGGCTGCCATCTCTGGGGTCGCACAGAGTCGGACACAACTGAAGCGACTTAGCAGCAGCAGGAGGATAGATGTACCTAGCTGACAGCCAGCAAGGAAACTGAGAGCTCAGTCCTATGACTGAAAGGAATTAATCTGCCCTTAGAAGCACATTAGTTCCCCAAGCCTTGAGAAAGGAACTCAGCCTTGCTGACTAGTTAAATTTGATTTTATTATATTGGAAGTAGAGGTCCCAATTGAACTATTCTGTACTTGCTCTTCTGATCTCCATTCAAGTTAGCAAATTACAGAAGCAATAGAAAACTAATTCATATTTTAAAAATGAAATATGATAAACATCTATGCCCACTGCTTAAATTCAACAATCCTAAACATCGTCATATTACTCATTTATGTTGTATTTTGCTCAATTATTTCAAAGTGTGTTTAGGAAGACCTGACTTAATCACTAAGTACTTGATCATACATCTCTTCAAAAAAATACTCTCCTACATAAGCACAGTATCATTATCACAATTAACAAATTGAAAATACAGTCAGTTCTGTTATAATGCTTATCATGAAATGTGAATTTGTTCCAAAGCAATTAATACATTAGGAACAATTTGAGCATAACAGGACTTTGAATTTGCTTATGACTATGATGTTGTCAGAAAGCTATAAATACTTTCAGCTTTTCTATTATTTGGAACAGGATCCAATCAAATATCAGATTGCATTTGGTTATGTCTCTTAAATTTTATATGAAAAAACACCTTTTTTTTTTTTTCTAATGACACTGATGTTTTGTTTTGTTTTGTTTTTTTGATTGGGCCAACTGTCTTAATAGACTATCTTAGATTGTTTCTGGGCTTATCTAATTGTATCCTCATAATTTAATTTGTTTCTCCCTTACATTTTCTGTAAAATGTTATTTAGAACCAAAGTTTTAATTATAGTCAGTTATATATTTGGGAAGAGCAACTCACAGGTGAAAACTAAATAACCCCTCCTCTCCTTTCTTTCATCAACTGGGTCTATTTGTTATTCTGTCTAAATTTCTATTGACAAGTCAAGAAAAATGTTTAATTCTTCCCTTTACCAGTTTTAAGAATAAGGAGTAGGTGTAATAGAAACAGGGGATTTCTGGGTAAAACTCAGAAGTAATAAAAGAGAAGATTAGTATACAGTAGGTACAGGTATTTTTAAATGAATGTATCATAAAATTATGAAGTTAAAAGAGTAAACCAGAAAGATTTATTACTCATATTGTAGATAACTGCTAATTTCTCTAAAAGAAAAAAAAATCTATAAATCAGTAAGAAAAATACCAGCACTTCTGTAGAAAAATGAGGAAAATGACTATCAATATAGAGAAATGTACATGGCTCATAAGTATTAATATGCTCAACATTTATCTCACTTTTCCAGTATCAATGTATAACTTTTTTCAATGTGTAATAAAAATGATAAAATACATTGTGATTGAAATGTGGAGCAACTGGTGTTTTTACATGTTGCAGCTAAAAGTCGAAGTATATACAACCTTTACTAAAGGTTATTTGGCAATTTTTTTTTTTTAATGTTGGAACTGATATATGGATTTTTAATTTTTGTATATTGGAGTATATTTTGTATATTTTTCTTAAATTTTGCATATTTTGTATATTAATATTGGAGTATAGTTGATTAACAATGTTGTGTTAGTTTCAGGTGTCCAGCAAAGTGATTCAGTGATACATACACATTTATCTATTATTTTTCAAGTTCTTTTCTCATTTAGTTTCAAGTTCTTTTCCCATTTAGGTTATTAGAGAATATTGAACAGAGTTCCTGTGCTATACAATATATTTATATATACACCACATCTTCCTATTGGTTATCTATTTTAAATATAGCAGTGTGTATGTATCAATCCCAAATTCCCACTCTCTCCCTCCCCTCCCCTCTTCTTCCCTGGTAGCCATAAATTCATTCTCTAAGTCTGTGAGTCTATTTGTAACCGAAAATACGGGCCAGCTGCTTGCCACCCAAAAGCCAATAAAGAGATCAAATTGGTGGACAGGAAAGTTTGCTTTATTTTGGATGCTGGCAACTGGGAGGGTTGGGGGCAGACACCTGTCCAAAGCTCAACTCCCCCAACCCCTGACAATCAGTGGGCAAGAGCTTTTAGAGACAGAGGGAGGGGGCTACATACAGAAACAGCACAGTCAGCTCTAACAGTGGCCTTGAAATTGGTCATTGGTGGTCTGACCATTATCATCTTGAGTGTTTTAAGCACAGTTGATCTTCAGTTCCAGGTTTGGTTTGTTTCCATTCCTATGAGGCCAGTTCTCAGAATTATGGCAGTTTATGTCATGGCTACAGTCTGGTCATCATGTAGTTAACTTCTTCCATCTGGTAGATGTTTCAGTATCTGCAAAACAGCTCACAGGCTATGACTCAGAGTATTATCTATAGTCCTTGAATATCCTTAATAATTGAACTATTATTATTTGGTCTCCTTTAACTCTTTTCCTTTGTTTCTGCATTTTGTCACATCTCTGATTAAACTTATTCTTTGACTAAATCTTGTCCACAGACAAAAGGCAGGCAGAGGACATGGGAGGCAAGGACCACAGGGTCCTGCTCCATTTCATGTTTCTGTTTTGTAAATAAGTTCATTTTTATTATTAAAAAAAATTCCACATACAAGTGATATCATATGATGTTTATCTTTCTCTGTCTGACTTACTTCACTTAGTATGATAATCTCCAGACCCATCCATGTTGTTGCAAATGGCATTATTTCATTATTTTTAATGGTTGAGTACTTTTCCATTGTATATATACATATGCATACATATATATATATATATATAATCACATCTGTATCCATTCCTCTGTTGATGGACATTCTAGTTGCATCCACATTCTTATTATTATAAATACTGGTGCAGTGAATATTGGGGTGCATTTATCTTTTCAAATTATGGTTTTCTCTGGATATAGGCCCAGGAGTGGGATTGCTAGATTACATGGTAGCTCTGTTTTCAGTTTTTTAAGGAAACTCCATACTATTCTCCATGATGGCTGCACCAACTTACATTCCCACCAATAGTTTAGAAGGGTTCCCTTTTCTCCAAAACCTCTTCAGATTATTTGTAGACTTTTTGATCATGGCCGTTCTGATTGGTCTAAGGTGATAGCTGATTGTCATTTTAATTTGCATTTCTCTAATAATTAGTGATGTTGGGCATCTTTTTGTGTGTCTCTTGGCTATCTATGTGTCTTCTTTGGATAAACATCTATTTAAGTCTTCTGCCCACTTTTCGATTGGGATACTTTTTTAAAAAATTGAGCCAAATGAGCTGTTTGTAAATTTTAGAAATTAATCTCTTGTCAATCACATCATCTGCAAATATTTTCTCCCATTCTGGGTTGTGAGTTTCATTTTGTTTATGGTTACCTTTGCCGTGCAAAAGCTTTTATTTTTAAATAAAACCCATTTGTTTATTTTTTCAATTTGTTTCCATTACTCTAGGAAAGAGAAAAGGTATGACTGTGATTTATTTCAGAGTGTTCTTCCTATATTTTCCTCTAAGAGTTCTATATTATCCAGTCTTAAATTTAGATCTTTAATTCATTTTTAGGTTTTGTGTGTGTGTATGGTGTTAAATTATGTTCTAATTTCATTGTTTTACATGAAGGTGTGCAGTTATCCAACCACCATTTATTGGAGAGACTGGCTTTTCTCCATCGTCTGGTCTTGCCTCCTTTGTCATAAATTAATTGACCATAGGTATGTGAGTTTATTTCTGGGCTTTCTATCCTGTTCCACTTGTCTATATTTTTGTTTTTGTACCAGTACTATACTGTTTTGATGACTGTAGCTTTGTAGTATTGTCTGAAGTCAGGGAGCCTTATTCCTCAGGCTCTGTTTTTCCTAAGATTGCTTTGGCTATTTGGGGTCTTTTGTGTCTCCATGCAACTTAAAAAAATTTTTGTTCTGCTTCTATGAAAAAAATGCCATTGGTAATTTGATAGGGCTTGCATTGAATACACAGAGCACCTGGTACTGATTATCAAAATTAATCCATATACTCTTTTAATCACTTCTCCTTAAGAATTTAGCCTATGGATATTCTTATAAAGACTAATGTAGACAGTATTTCCATTACATTTTCAATAATTTGATAATGGTCTACATGTCCATTAGTTAGGATTGAGTAAACAAATTTGTATAGGCTTTTCAGATGAAGGGCTTCCCTCATAGCTCAGTCAGTAAAGAATCTGCCTGCACTTCAGGAGACCAGGGTTCGATTCCTGGGTCAGGAAGATCCCCTGGAGAAGGAAATGGCAACTCACTCCATATTCTTGCCTGGAGAATCCCATGGACAGAGGAACCTGGAAGCTCCCATATTAAGTGAAAACACAACATGCAGAACAGTGAAAATAGACCAGAACTGGCATCTATTGAAAATATAGGTATGTCTACAAGCATGTGTGCACACATCATATACACATAGTCATTGCTGTCCAACTCTTTGCAACCCTATGAACTGCAACCTGCCAAACTCCTGTGTCCATGGGGATTCTCCAGGCAAGAATACTGGAGTAGATTGCCATGCCCTCCTCCAGAGGATCTTCCTGACCCAGGGATTGAATCCAGCTTCTGGTGGTCTCTTATGCCTCCTGCATTGGCAGGCGGGTTCTTTACTACAAGCTCCACCTGGGAAGCCCAGCACAAACATACATGTGCCTATCTGCAAAAGTAACTGATAGCAGTCCCTTCTTGGAATGAGAACTATGTGGCTGGGAGCAAGAACTGGAGAGAAATATTTTAATATATATTCTTTTGTACTTTGTGAAGGTTATGTTTCCTGGATGTATTACCTATCCAAAAATAAAATACATATGTATGACTGGAAGAGATCACTTAATGGGTGAATCTCATAGAAGGGGAAAATTCAAGAGCTTTGTTTTCATTTATGGAGGCTAGAATTTGGATATCAAGGTGACAGAGGATTATGATCCCACTGCGATATGAGGAAAGAATCCTTCCTCATATCTTCTAGCTTCTGATGGTCTCAGGTGTTTCCTGATCTGTGAGAAAATAACTCCAACCTCTGCCTCTTGTCTTTACACTGCCCTCTTTTCTGTATGTTTTTACAAATCTCCTCCTCTTGAAGAACACCAGTCACTGGATTTAGACCACTCCCTACCCAACCTAGGATGACTTTATCACAAGATGCTTAATTATGTCTACAAAGACCCTATTTCCAAATGAGATCACACCCTGAGGTTTCAGGTGATGTGAATTTTGGAGGGGACACTACTTAACACACAACATATTCCTACCAGGGGAGCTGAGAGGGTAACATTTTGAGCTGCCATGAATGTAGTGAAAAGTGAAAGTTCTGTTGCTGTGAGAGAGAGGGCTAAACTGATTTAGAGGGAACAAGCTGTCTCTGGCTCCCTGCACTAGCTTGGTTTTATTTTTACCTCACTGTTTGGTCCCTTTTTTAGTCATTATGGTTTTCTTTCACTTTTCTTTTCCCCCTGAACTTTGTGTGTTGGAGAGCCTCAGATCCTAGTTCTTGAATTTCCCTAACTCTGATTTCCCTGGATACTGAGTTTCATATCCAAAATCTTTAAGACCCTAGCTTCTCATCAGTGCCCTCACCATTGTGCCCAAGCCAGGACCACAGAGTGTGTCCAATTGTAGTCTCAAAGATCGGTCACTCTCAGAGCCTTGCTGTTCAGTCCGTGCATCCTATTTTGTGTCCCAAACACTGGCTACTACACACATCTTCTAACTCCCAGCAGTTTGGTTCTCATGTTTTTCCCTCTATCTGGAATTCTTTCAAATTCTTCTACCGTGTTCCAACTCATTCTTCAACTGTCAGATAAATACAGCTTCCTGAGAGAAGCTTTCCCCAACCTATCACAAATTAGTCCATGCCCCCTATTATATACTCTCACCTTTTACTCTCTACGCTTTTCCATCATAACACTTATTTCCATTAAATTGAATTCATCTATGCCATTGTGTACTGAATGAAAGGCAGCATGGCAGAGTGATGAAGAGCACAGGTTCTGGACCCAGTTCAACTGGGTTTAAATCCTATCTCATAACCTCCTAGCTTTCTGACCTCGGACAAATTGCTAGACTATCCTCAGATTCCTCATGTGAAAAATAGGATGAACATAGTATATACCTGGTGAGACAGCTGTGGGAAGAAGGATATGAGCATGTCCATATGTAGAGACATGTGAATAAATACAGCTGATACATGTGACAGCCATGTATTCAGCCATGGAATAATAATATGTTTCTATGAGTGATACAACTTGAACTTTAGGTATTATAAAAGCTGTAACTTAAATTTGCAGATGGCTTGAGGCACGATTGCATATTTTGTTAAAGTATATGTTTTTTTAGAAAGGCTCCTTATACGTGTGAAAGATAACACTGCTGCTGCTACTGCTGCTAAGTCGCTTCAGTCGTGTCCGACTCTGTCCGACCCCATAGAAGGCAGCCCACCAGGCTCCCCTGTCCCTGGGATTCTCCAGGCAAGAACACTGGAGTGGGTTGCCATTTCCTTCTCCAATGCATGAAAGCGAAAAGTGAAAGTGAAGTTGCTCAGTCGTGTCCAACTCTTCGCAACCCCATGGACTGCAGCCTACCAGGCTCCTCCATCCATGGGATTTTCCAGGCAAGAGTACTGGAGTGGGGTGCCACACAGATTGTCTCAAATTCCTATTTTCCCCCTTGTCTTGTTCAAAATATCGGCTTAGGTGCAGAATACTATGATTCTAAGCTTTCTATAAGCCAGAAATGAGTAGGAGATCAAGTTTTGACCAATGACAAGGATAGAGAAATACCTGGGAGGACTTTTCATGTCAAATCAAAAGGCAGATCCTTCCAGGAGAAGACTTAAGTGGTGGTTACTGAACCCTTTGCTGAATTCCCCTGCCCAGAATTCATGAGATCCAAATATTGAAGAATGGTAGAACAAGTGAATGAAAAGAGCCAGGTGCTTGATGACTTTTTTTGTACAACTATATTAGCCCTGGATGCCTACACTGGACTTCTTATTATGTGAGAAACATTAACCCTAAAAGGCTAAGTAGACATGCAATGGCCAGACTAAATACAGGAATAGAACTCTGGTTCACAAATGAAGCCCAGGAAGCCAAACCCCTGCAGCAATGAGCCTAGAAATGGTCAGAACTTTGTCAAGGGTTCCTGACAACTGTTTTTGCTTTCTCTCCTCATTCAAACTCAAGATCAACCAGCAAATGTCAGTGTTTCCCTCCAAACCAACCACATAAGATGCCTTATTCCTAGAGAGCCTGCCTCCAGCTTCCCCAAGTCAATAACCTCCAATCAGAGCACATGTGAAACCTTGTCCTTTTTTTTTTAACTATAAAATCTTCCCACTCCTCCAATTGCCTTTGAGTCTCTGCCAAATGCAAATGACAATGTCTGACTCACTTACTATAGAAAGTTCTGAATAAATAGTCTGCTTTTTCTCATTTGGGTGGTCTTCATTTGTTTTCACAACCTTGTATGTGTTTAAACATCTGTTTGCCAGTTTTTCTGTTACTCAAGGCTAAGTGAAATCTTGATGTACCATTATTGTTGATGCTTTTAATGAGCTATTTTACTAATAAGACAAGGAAAACTATTCCTGAATGCAGTGTGTCTCAAACTTCAATGTGCATATAAACTCCCTGGGTGTCTGATGTAGTTGGTGTGGGGTGAGGCCCAAGTCTCTGGTTCTAACAAGTTCCCAGGTTATATCAATGCTACTGATCTGAGTACATTTTGAATGGCAAGTCCACAGTGGATACCTTCCAGCAAGCATTTAGATCTCCAACAATTTTATAATTAAAAGTATCAATTTTCCTTTCTGATGGGGGAGAGTGATGCTAGGAGGGCCTGAGTTCAGCCAAAGAAATGAACATGGTATTTCATGTTCTCCTTGCCTCCAGACTTGGTTCTTTGATGTCTGGGACCTCTCTAGGTTTCCCTTCTAGACATTCTGGGTAGACAAAGTCAAAGAGTTTAATAAAAATGCTCTAGAAAACCACGCATCCAATCTGAATCCCTCATTCAAACACTCTTCTTTGTGAAAAGGGATGAGAAGTCCGTGCCTGACATTCTAGTTGCTGCAGGGCTTGACCACCCATTGGTCATACAATCTGGTCTTCCAGTATCAAAATGATGACACAGCAGTGCTTCAGTAATGAGAGGAAAATGTTTCTAGAATGAGCCTGCAAAATGCTGAGTCTCCAACAGATAAATCTGAGAATGAGAGAGGGGAATTAATCAACAATTTCACTATAGCCACATTTTTCACATTCAGAACAAACATACAGCTTTTCCCAAATCACTCCCTTATGCAAACACTATAAGAAAAAAGCACCCCACTACAATAAATAATGAGTCTGTTTATTAACATCACAGAAAAGAATACTCTGAATTTCTGAGGGAAGTTTTATGTTCTGAAGACTAAGCCTGAAATTTTGTTCAAACAAAATCTTGATCAAAGGCCCTGTCAAGAGAAGAAATCTTAGAATCCGGTGTTCACCTTTTTTTCCAGGTATTTTGAAATGCATGAAACTCAAATAGGAGTTTCCCACAAACCCTAAGCAGGCACAGAAGCTGTCTCCAGTCTCAAATTTGTGGCAACATGGTAGATTATGAACAAATCTACCAAGAACACATCGTTTTGAGAATTATAAATCAGACTGGCTGCTCCACTCACAGAAAATAAAGCCATTATCATAACTTTCTCACCAGGATCTGAAAGTCAGCAAAACATGAAAGCCTGTTATACCTCCTGATATGCAGTAAATGGATATTAAAGCATGTGGACTAGCAATTACATCTTAGAGTGATAATCTGACAATCTTTGTGCTCTCTGAGAGCATAGTAAAAGTAAATATAATCTTAAATGTGGTAGATGACCAAGACAGTCTACTAGATTTACTTGACTAAAAGCTTGATGGTCTTCTCTATGCCCTAACATCCCTTTTCTTACAGAATTTACATTAGAAAACTTGTGATTGTGAACCCTTTCCTTGCCCCTTTGATATGTAAATCTTCCTAAAAGTTTCTTACCAGTTTCACCACCCAGAAATGTCTGTCTGAAGGACTTGGGTGTCATCTCTTTGAAATAAAGTCAAGGAAACAACCATAGGTGTGAACAGGAACACAGGGTATTTGGGGCCTCAAGGTTCTTTCTTTTGGAGGAGCTTCTACTTCCCAGAAGGGTGAAGTTCCTCATCACTCATTTAACTCCTGCTTCTGGGAGAGCTCCAGGAATACCTGAAAGGGGGAGAAGAAATAAACACAGGGATGTCATGCTGCCTCCTGTAATGAATGCAAAGGATTATACATTCATATTCCATGAATGATATAAAATTACTAAAGCTGACCCATGTGCTCCAAGGTGGACCATGGGATGCTGTCCTAATACAGGCTGAAGCTCTGGACCCACTTCCCATTCTCTGAGGACTTGTAGGAGCCTAACTCCTATGAGTTCCTTGCTCCAGGTTGTAAAACAGCCTACCTCCTGTTAGGATGATAGGGGAAAGTTGACTCTTCTTTCAGGTAAGGCCAACTAGGAAACACAAATGACCTAAGACTCTTCTCACTTCAGCTCTTAAAAAACTCCCCAGCCCTTTGCTTCAACTGAGTTGAGCTCAGACTGTGTTCTGGCCTCTCCTCTGTTGCAATAATCTTGAAAATTTTCCTTGCCTGTTTAACTTTATCCTGTGCAATTTTTCCTTTGATGTAGGCAAACATTTAATTATGTAACCTACTAAATGAATGCACCCATGTTCTCTAACATGTTCACCATTTAAGAGAAGTAATGAAAGGGGGCAGTTTTCCAAATACTGCTTACAGTCCCCACCACAGCAAAACTGTTAGCATTCTGGATTAGATGACACCAATGAACTGATGTAAGCTTCACAACAAACATGTTAGGTTTATACGATATTGGAGGTAAAATGTAAAGAAATAGAGGTATAGAGGGGAAAGGCACACTTCCTGTTGACTATCTCTCCCACACTTTGCAGTGAGGAGAGTCTGGAATTCAGTATGGTAATTGATTTTCGAGGAGTACATGCACTGAGTCTTTAGAAGGTCAAAGAGAAGTATCTAATTTAGATCGGGGAGGTGTTAGACAGCAAGTGACATTTTAATTACAACTTGAAGGATCAGTGGGTATTAACCAGGCAGAAAGTTAGAGAATAATTTACCTAGGTAGCGGGAATAACATGCACTAGCCATGGAAACATGAGAAGGCAGAGCATAACCTGCTGTTGGGAAAGACTGAAGGCAGGAGGAGAAGGGGATGACAGAGGATGAGGTGATTGGGTGGCATCACTGACTCAAAGGACATGAGTTTGAGCAAGCTCCAGGAGTTGGTGATGGACAGGGAAGGCTGACATGCTGTAGTCCATGGGGTTGCAAAGAGTTGGCCACAACTGAGCCACTAAACTGAAACGAACCTGAGACCATGTGTTGTTGATTGGGTAACTTGTTCATAGTGTGTATGCAGAACTCTTAATTCTTATTCCCTCACCCCATAACATATACATTAGCTAGTGCATTCAATTTAACTTCCAAAACAAGATCTATCCCCTTCTCACCATCTCTATCCTACTTAAGTTTGAAAACGAGCGTAAATTTAAGGTTTTGATTTCAGAATCGAGCCTCTGTGGCTTGAGCAAGGTCATAACACTAGTAAAATGGTTAGCATAGAATTCAACCACTTCTAATCTCCCCTATCATGACTTCCCTAGCCAGCTACCATAGTTTTTCCCTGGGTCATTGCACAGCTTCCCAGCCAGTCTGCCTGCTATCACTCTTCACTCTCCTACAATCTCATCCTTGGACTACAGCCAGAATGCTCCCTTAAACCTGTAAATCAGGGTCATGCTTTTGGTTAAATTCTTAGAGTTGCTTCACATTGTCCTTAGAATAAAATCTAGATGTTTTTTTTTTTCTTGGAAGGGAGCATAAATATGTTTGTTCTACTCCTCTGGTTCCATGAAAGGTTTTTAGAAAGGTACTTTTAGGCTTTTGCCTCATTTTAAAACCCTAATCATGAAGGTATCTTTAATTACCACATCAATAAATTGGGAAGAGAACTGACCACAGATGGCTTAATCTCTCCCTTCTTCTTGGGATCTATAGGCTTGTGCAGAACTTGCCCACAGGCCTGCTCTCTGCCAACCAAAGAAAGGGTCTTGACCCCAGTGGATATTTTTGGATGACTCTCTCATTTAGGAAATGTCTAAATGATCTAAAATGTCACCTGACCAACCTGTCTAAGGTAAGCCTTTCACCCCCATTACTCCTGTAGAAATCACTGTTATTTTACTTATAACATCACTCACTACATGAGATTTCCTTCATCATTTGTTTTGTTTTGGTTTTGGATCTTTCCACACTGGAAAGCAAATCCATAAGAGCAAGAATCTTTTCCTTCTGTATCTCTAAAGGCTAGACCCATACCTAGCACAGGTGGACAAATAATTGTTGTGTAGATTCAATCTACAGAAGTAAAGAATGGTTCAGATCAGATCAGTTCAGTCGCTCAGTCGTGTCCGACTCTTTGCGACCCCATGAATCGCAGCACACCAGGCCTCCCTGTCCATCACCAACTCCCGGAGTTCACCCAGACTCACATCCATCGAGTCAGTGATGCCATCCAGCCATCTCATCCTGTCGTCCCCTTCTCCTTTTGCCCCCAATCCCTCCCAGCATCAGGGTCTTTTCCAATGAGTCAACTCTTTGCATGAGGTGGCCAAAGTACTGGAGTTTCAGCTTTAGCATCATTCCTTCCAAAGAAATCCCAGGGCTGATCTCCTTCAGAATGGACTGGTTGGATCTCCTTGCAGTCCAAGGGACTCTCCAAAGTCTTCTCCAACACCACAGTTCAAAAGCATCAATTCTTTGGTGCTCAGCCTTCTTCACGGTCCAACTCTCATATCCATACATGACCACAGGAAAAACCATAGCCTTGACTAGACGAACCTTTGCTGGCAAAGTAATGTCTCTGCTTTTTAATATGCTATCTAGGTTGGTCATAACTTTCCTTCCAAGGAGTAAGCGTCTTTTAATTTCATGGCTGCAGTCACCATCTACAGTGATTTTGGAGCCCAGAAAAATAAAGTCTGACACTGTTTCCACTGTTTCCCTATCTATTTCCCATGAAGTGATGGGACCAGATGCCATGATCTTTGTTTTCTGAATGTTGAGCTTTAAGCCAACTTTTTCACTCACCTCTTTCACTTTCATCAAGAGGCTTTTTAGTTCCTCTTCACTTTCTGCCATAAGGGTGGTGTCATCTGCATATTTGAGGTTATTGATATTTCTCCCGGCAATCTTGATTCCAGCTTGTGCTTCTTCCAGTCCAGTGTTTCTCATGATGTACTCTGCATATAAGTTAAATAAACAGGGTGACAATATACAGCCTTGACGTACTCCTTAGATAATTAAAAATAGTTCTGTCTAGCTAAGGGCCTCAAATTTCATAGCATAAAATCTTTGCCCTCTTCACATAGAGGGATTTTAAAAGTTAAAACTTTAAAGCATTGTTCAAAGTTTTGAAAACTGAAAAATAAAAATAAAAGGAATTTAACTCTCAAATAATAATTTTTATAAATTATAAATTATTAGAAAATAATTAAAAATTTAGCCATGAAGCTATGCAGGATATGTGAGTTTTACTTTCTAGTTGAAAGAGATACATCAATAGACAAGGTAGGATTTGGTTATATAAAAAATGGTCACCTTTTGATTCATTGCCTAATATCCTTAATAATGTAAATTTACTGCTTACCTATACTTAAGAGCCTGAGAAATGTAATTGGGTTCTCTATCCCATGTGAGTAATCTCTAATTTTCATATTCATTAAATCACTTTTAATCTCACACACGAAAATACGCTACTGCTCCTAGTTGTCTAAGTAGGAAGATTCATTTTGTAAATGAAAGCAGCTGTAAAATGACTCATTAATCTCTATAACATCATAGGTGATTCAAAGGACATGATTTTAAAACAATTGTCTACCTTGTACTATGTAAAGACAGTTTTTAATTTATTGTCAATATCTCCTGGTCATTTTCTAGTGGTTTTAAGATAAGTCTCAGCTAATGTGTCTAGCTTGACTTAGAAAAATCTAAGTCATCATATATCTGAGGCAAAGATATTGATCTTCCTGAATGACTGTTTAAATTCCCACAGTCCATATTCTCCAAAAGAAATATATTAATAGATTTGAAGATGCTTGGGAATTACAAAGACAAGAGATAATTTCTTCTTTTAACACTTTATTCCACTGATCCCCTGTAATTTCTCCTCTCTCAGATGAAGTTTGGGTAAGGCATTTGGGTAACAAGACTATCATTGCTGCTTTCAAAGTGACATTTGATTAAGCCAAGCACCTAGGGCATTTGTTTAGAAGGACTGGATTCTTGTGCTAAGAAGTTAATCCTTGTGTTTCTGATTCAATTACATTTGCAGATTCAACCAGGACTTTTAATTCTATCTCTTCTTCCATAGGTGATTACTTTGAGGGAATTCTGATAGTCTAAGTTACATTTGCTGTTTATTTTTGGAGATCTTCAAATAAAGTAATGGAGGTAGACTTAGAAACCATCTTTCTCTATTTTAATAAGGTAAGGAGGTTATTGCATTCTTTTAGCTATTATTATCCATCCATTTTGTCAATGTTTCTAAAACTTAAAATGTACAAACCACTTTGAAAAAACAATGTCTTAAAGACTATTGATATTAAAATAAATTTTTTTGTAAAATGACTTCAAAGTTAAACAAACACAAAACCAGATGTAAAATAATTTCATTTATATAATTTAACTACCACAACCCTGAAATTAATTTAAATATTTAAACACTAAAAATATAAATAGTTACAGTTTTATTTATTGTGATGGATGAGGTTGTGTCCTGGAATTAAATTGACAATGTTGGGGTTTAACAGTTAAAAGATGGAGCCTTAAGACTAGTTCTGTATGTCATAATTCTTCAGTTTTAATTTTTAATTCAGAACATGGTATTTTGCAAAAATATGGTAAGAATACATTAATAGATCCCAATTTCAGAAAACTCAAGACAACTACCACTTACAAGTCATGGCTATTAAGCATATTCTCAAATGTCAGTTTCAAAAGTCAGTCTGAAAACTTTCTCATTCAAATTAGTATTAAATTGAATGAAAACTTAATCATTGATAGATGTCAGAAAATAATTATAATTTAATACTTTTACCATAGTCCCTGCTAATGAAATGCTATAAATGATCTATACAAATTAGGTTTACTATAACTCTGGTCACAATGTTTATAGACAGTGCAGTTTCAGCACAGCTTCTTCACACTTGCTGTACCTATACTACTTTGAATCTCAATTTTCCACTGATGTTCTCTGAACTACATCAATACCCACCTTTACACAGTACCTTGATGCTGGGAAAGATTGAGGGCAAGAGGAGAAGGGGACAGCAGAGAATGAGATGGTTGGCATCACTGACTCAATGGACATGAGTTTGAGCAAACTCAGAGAGATACTGAAAGACAGGAAGCCTGGCATGCTGCAGTTCATGGGTCACAAAGAGTTGGATATGACTTAGCAACTAAACAACGACACAGTACCTTATGGAGCTTTCAATCTTCATCTGGACAAACAGGATCTTAAACACAAATATAAATGTTGGCACTGTGATTATGTGAAAATCCTCAACAGTAACTCTTGAATGCCTAAGAATTTACCCTCAGGCCCATGGAAGTTTTGATTAGGTATTTATTTAACCACAAAAAACATAGGTTAAATTGGTGGGTATAGTATGTGTTTCAAAGAAAAAAAATACATTATTTTCTTCTCCTTTTTAACCTCCTACTTCCAATGTACTCCTGACCTTGACTGAAGGAGGATAGATGAGGGCTCAGCAAGGTTAACATTTTTAGCTGTCTTCTATGTGCCTGGTGGCCCTGGAGCAGTGGCTGCATGGTGGCTGAGTGGCTGTTAGGAGATACCCCATGTCTGCTGCTCAGTGCTGGAGCGACTGTGAGGAGATACCCCACATCCAGGGGCAGAGAAGCCCCAGCAAAACAGCAGGCACTGGAGCAGCAGCTGTGCAGCACTGGAACGACTCTGAGAAGATACCCAATGTCCAAGGGCAAAGGAGAAGGCCCAGCAGGCTGGTAGAAAGGGTGAAATCGCATTTAGAATCAAACCCCATACCCACCAGAGATAGGGCTCATACCGTGTGTGCACCAGGACCCAGAGAACCCACAGACATTGAGACAGAACTGTGTTTGTGTGTCTTCTGAGGAGGTATGGGTCAGCAGTGAATTGCTGCAGGGGCAGGGGCTCTGGGTGCAGTAAACCTGGGTATGGCATAAACCTTCTTATAGGAGGTCGCCATTAACCAACCATAGGGCTGCCAGAACTTACACAGGACTGGGGAA
The DNA here is from genome assembly GCF_019923935.1 of Bubalus bubalis. Lineage (NCBI taxonomy): Eukaryota > Metazoa > Chordata > Mammalia > Artiodactyla > Bovidae > Bubalus > Bubalus bubalis. The sequence goes on from NC_059160.1 coordinate 68,340,028, forward strand.
ACAGACTCTTGGAGGGCACAAACAAACCTTGCACACACCAGAACCCAGGAGAAAAGAGCAGTGACCCCACAAGAGATTGACCCAGACTTGCCGTGAGTGTCCAGGAGTCTCTAGCAGAGACATGGGTTCATGGTGGCTTGCTGCAGGGTTGGGGACACTGAGTGTAGCAGCATGACTCTTTTGAAGGAGGTCACCATTATCTTTATTCAGTTCAGTTCAGTGGCTCAGTTGTGTCTGACTCTTTGCGACCCCATGAATCGCAGCATGCCAGGCCTCCCAGTCCAACACCAACTCCTGGAGTTCACCCAAACTCATGTGAATTGAGTCCGTGATGCCATCCAGCCATCTCATCCTCTGTCGTCCATTTCTCGTCCTGCCCCCAATCCCTCCCAGCATCAGGGTCTTTTCCAATGAGTCAACTCTTCACATGAGGTGGTCAAAGTAATGGAGTTTCAGCCTCAGCATCAGTCCTTCCAATGAACACCCAGGACTGATCTCCTTTAGGAGGGACTGGTTGGACCTCCTTGCAGTCCAAGGGACTCTCAAGACTCTTCTCCAACACCACAGTTCAAAAGTATCAATTCTTCGGCGCTCAGCTTTCTTCACAGTCCAACTCTCACATCCATATATGACCACTGGAAAAACCATAGCATTGACTAGAAGGACCTTTGTTGGCAAAGTAATATCTCTGGACCGGCGCACTAAGCGCAGGCGGCTGCGATGACCGGTGCACTAAGTGCAGGTGGCTGTGACGACTGGCGCACTAAGCGTGGCTGAGAGGCGCTACCCTACGTCTGAGGTCAGGGGCAGAAGCCAGGAGGACCCCATGCCCAAAGGGCGGCGGCCAAGAGGAGTTGCCCCATGTCCAAGGTCAGGGGCAGTGGCTGAGAGTGCCAAGCTGTGAAGGCACAGGAATGGCCGAAAGGAGCTACCCCGCGTCCGAGGTCAGGGGCAGCAAGGAGAGGAGTTACCCCAAGCCCCCACGTGCAAGGCCAGGGGCAGCGGCCGGGAGGACCAAACCCACGTCCAAGGAGCCCTGGCTGCACAGGCACAGGAGGGCCTAGAGGAGCTATCCCACGTTGAAGGTCAGGAAGGGTGGCGGTGAGGAGATACCCCTCATCCAAGGTAAGGAGCAGTGGCTGCACTTTGCTGGAGTAGCCGTGAAGAGATACCCAACGCCCAAGGTAAAAGAAACCCAACTAAGACGGTAGGTGTTGCAAGAGGGCATCAGAGGGCAGACACACTGAAACTATACTCACAGAAAACTAGTCAATCTAATCACACTAGGACCACAGCCTTGTCCAACTCAATGAAACTAAGACATGTCTGTGGGGAAATCCAAGATGGGTGGGTCATGGTGGAGAGATCTGACAGAATGTGGTCCACTGGAGAAGTGAAGGGCAAACCACTTCAGTATTCTTGCCTTGAGAACCCCATGAACAGTATGAAAAGGAAAAAGGATAGGATACTGAAAGAGGAACTCCCCAGGTCAGTAGGTGCCCAAAATGCTACTGGAGATCAGTGGAGAAATAACTCCAGAAAGAATGAAGGGATGGAGCCAAAGCAAAAACAATACCAGGCTGTGGATGTGACTGGTGATAGAGGCAAGGTCCAATGCTGTAAAGAGCAATATTGCATAGGAACCTGGAATGTCAGGTCCATGAATCAAGGTAAATTGGAAGTGGTCAAACAAGAGTTGGCAAGAGTGAAGGTCGACATTCTAGGAATCAGCGACTAAAGTGGACTGGAATGGGTGAATTTAACTTGGATAACCATTATGTCTACTACTGCGGGCAGGAATCCCTCAGAAGAAATGGAGTAGCCATCATGGTCAACAAGAGTCCAAAATGCAGTACTTGGATGCAATCTCAAAAACGACAGAATGATCTCTGTTCATTTCCAAGGCAAACCATTCAATATCACAGTAATCCAAGTCTATGCCCCAACCAGTAACACTAAAGAAGCTGAAGTTGAACGGTTCTATGAAGACCTACAAGACCTTTTAGAACTAACACCCAAAAGAGAAGTCCTTTTCATTATAGGGGACTGGAATGCAAAAGTAGGAAGTCAAGAAACACCTGGAGTAACAGGCAAATTTGGCCTTGGAGTACGGCATGAAGCAGGGCAAAGACTAATAGAGTTTTGCCAAGAAAATGCACTGGTCATAGCAAACACCCTCTTCCAACAACACAAGAGAAGAATCTACAAATGGACATCACCAGATGGTCAACACCAAAATCAGATTGATGATATCTTTGCAGCTGAAGAAGGAGAAGCTCTATACAGTCAACAAAAACAAGACAAGGAGGAGCTGACTGTGGCTCAGATCACGAAATCTTTATTACCAAATTCAGACTTAAATTGAAGAAAGTAGGGAAAACCACTAGACTATTCAGGTATGACCTAAATTAAATCCCTTATGATTATTCGGTGGAAGTGAGAAAAGATTCAAGGGCGTAGATCTCATAGATAGAGTGCCTGATGAACTATGGAATGAGGTTTGTGACATTGTACAGGAGACAGGGATCAAGACCATCCCCATGGGGAAAAAATGCAAAAAAGCAAAATAGCTGTCTGGGGAGGCATTACAAATGGCTGTGAAAAGAAGAGAAGTGAAAAGCAAAGGAGAAAAGGAAAGATATAAGCATCTGAATGCAGAGTTCCAAAGAATAGCAAGAAGAGATAAGAAAGCCTTCCTCAGCAATCAATGCAAAGAAATAGAGGAAAAGAACAGAATGGGAAAGACTAGAGATCTCTTCAAGAAAATTAGAGATACCAAGGGAACATTTCATGCAAAGATGGGCTCAATAAAGGACAGAAATGGTATGGACCTAACAGAGGCAAAAGATATCAAGAAGAGATGGCAAGAATACACAGAAGAACTGTACAAAAAAGATCTTCATGTCCCGATAATCACAATGGTGTGATCACTGACCTAGAGCCAGACATCCTGGAATGTGAAGTCAAATGGGCCTTAGAAAGCATCACTACGAACAAAGCTAGTGGAAGTGATGGAATTCCAGTTGAGCTCTTTCAAATCCTGAAAGATGATGCTGTGAAATTGCTGCACTCAATATACCAGCAAATTTGGAAAACTCAGCAGTGGCCACAGGACTGGAAAAAGTCAGTTTTCATTCCAATCCCAAAGAAAGGCAATGCCAAAGAATGCTCAAACTACCGCACAATTGCACTCATCTTATACGCTAGTAAAGGAATGCTCAAAAATCTCCAAGTCAGGCTTCAGCAATATGTGAACCATGAACTTCCTGATGTTCAAGCTGGTTTTAGAAAAGGCAGAGGAACCAGAGATCAAATTGCCAACATCCTCTGGATCATGGAAAAAACAACAGAGTTCCAGAAAAACATCTATTTCTGCTTTATTGACTATGCCAAAGCCTTTGACTGTGTGGATCACAATAAACTGTGGAAAATTCTGAAAGAGATGGGAATACCAGACCACCTGACCTGCCTCTTGAGAAATTTGTATACAGGTCAGGAAGCAACAGTTAGAACTGGACATGGAACCACAGACTGGTTCCAAATAGGAAAAAGAGTACGTCAAGGCTGTATATTGTCACTCTGCTAATTTAACTTATATGCAGAGTACATCATGAGAAATGCTGGACTGGAAGAAGCACAGCTGGAATCAAGATTGCTGGGAGAAACATCAATAACCTCAGATATGCAGATGACACCACCCTTATGGCAGAAAGTGAAGAGTAACTAAAGAGCCTCTTGATGAAAGTGAAAGTGGAGAGTGAAAAAGTTGGCTTAAAGTTCAGCATTCAGAAAACAAAGATCATGGCATCCGCTCCCATCACTTCACGGGAAATAGATGGGGAAACAGTGGAAACAGTGTCAGACTTTATTTTGGGGGGCTCCAAAATCACTGCAGATGGTGACTGCAGCCAGGAAATTAAAAGACGCTTATTCCTTGGAAGGAAAGTTATGACCAACCTAGATAGCATATTGAAAAGCAGAGACATTATTTTGCCAACAAAGGTCTGTCTAGTCAAGGCTGTGGTTTTACCTGTGGTCATGTATGGATGTGAGAGTTGGACTGTGAAGAAGGCTGAGTGTGGAAGAATTGATGCCTTTGAACTGTGGTGTTGGAGAAGACTCTTGAGAGTCCCTTGGACTGCAAGGCGATTCAACCAGTCCATTCTGAAGGAGATCAGCCCTGGGATTTCTTTGGAAGGAATGATGCTAAAGCTGAAACTCCAGTACTTTGGCCACCTCAGGCGAAGAGTTGACTCATTGGAAAAGACCCTGATGCTGGGAGAGATTGGGGGCAGGAGGAGAAGGTGACGACAGAGGATGAGATGGCTGGATAGCATCACTGACTCGATGGACGTGAGTCTGGGTGAACTCTGGGAGTTGGTGATGGACAGGGAGGCCTGGCGTGCTGCGATTCATGGGGTCGCAAAGAGTCAGACACGACTGAGCAACTGAACTGCACTGAACTGAACTCTACTGAGGTTGGTCACAACTTTCCTTCCAAGGATTAACTGCCTTTTAATTTCATAGCTGCAATCACCATCTGCAGTGATTTTGGAGCCCCCCAAAATAAAGTCTGACACATTTTCCACTGTTTCCCCATCTATTTGCCATGAAGTGATGGGACCAGATGCCATGATCTTCGTTTTCTTAATGTTGAGCTTTAAGCCAACCCTTTCACTCTCCTATTTCACTTTCACCAAGAGGCTTCTTAGGTCCTCTTCACTTTGTGCCATAAGGGTGATGTCTTCTGCATATCTGAAGCTATTGATATTTCTCCCAGCAATCTTGATTCCAGCTTGTGCTTCTTCCAGCCCAGTGTTTCTCGTGATGTACTCTGCATATAAGTTAAAAAGCAGGGTGAAAATATACAGCCTTGAGATACTCCTTTTCCTATTTGGAACCAGTCTGTTGTTCCATACCCAGTTCTAACTGTTGCTTCCTGAACTGCATATAAGTTTCTCAAGAGGCAGATCAGGTGGTCTGGTATTTCCATCTCTTTCAGAATTCCACAGTTTATTGTGATTCACACAGTCAAAGGCTTTGGCATAGTCAATAAAGCAGAAGTAGATGTTTTTCTGGAACTCTCTTGCTTTTTCCATGATCCAGTGGATGTTGGCAATTTGATCTCTGGTTCCTCTGTCTTTTCTAAAACCAGCTTGAACATCTGGAAGTCACGGTTCACGTATTGCTGAAGCCTGGCTTGGAAAATTTTGAGCATTATTTTACTAGCGTGAGAGATGAGTGCAATTGTGTTGTAGTTTGGGCATTCTTTGGCATTACCTTATTTGGAATTGGAATGAAAACTGACCTTTTTAGTCCTGTGGCCACTGCTGAGTTTTCCAAATTTGCTGGTATATTGAGTGCAGCAATTTCACAGCATCATCTTTCAGGATTTGAAAGAGCTCAACTGGAATTCCATCACCTCCACTAGCTTTGTTCATAGTGATGCTTTCTAAGGCCCACTTGACTTCACATTCCAGGATATCTGGCTCTAGGTGAGTGATTACATCATCGTGATTATCTGGGTCGTGAAATTCTTTTTTGTACAGTTCTTCTGTATATTCTTGCCACCTCTTCTTCATATCTTCTGCTTCGGTTAAGTCCATACCATTTCTGTCCTTTTTTGAGCCCATCTTAGCATGATATATTCCCTTGGTATCGCTAATTTTTTTGAAGAGATCTCTAGTTTTTCCCATTCTGTTGCTTTCCTCTAGTTCTTTGCACTGATCGCTGAGGAAGGCTTTCTTATCTCTTCTTTGGAACTCTGCATACAGATGCTTATATCTTTCCTTTTCTCCTTTGCTTCTCTTCTTTCCACAGCTATTTGTAAGGCCTCTTCAGACCGCCTTTTTCCTTTTTTGCATTTCTTTTTCTCGGGGATGGTCTTGATCCCTGTCTCCTGTACAATGTCACAAACCTCAGTCCATAGTTCATCAGATCTAGTCCCTTAAATCTATTTCTCACTTCCACTGTATAGTCATAAGGGATTTGATTTAGGTCATACCTGAATGGTGTAGTGGTTTTCCCTACTTTCTTCAATTTAAGTCTGAATTTGGCAATAAGGAGGTCAGGATCTAGCCACAGTCTGCTCCCGGTCTTGTTTTGCTGACTATATAGAGCTTCTCCATCTTTGGCTGCAAAGAATATAATCAAAATGAGTTCAGTGTTGACCATCTGGTGATGTCCATGCGTTGTCTTCTCTTGTGTTGTTGGAAGAGAGTGTTTGCTATGACCAGTACATTCTCTTGGCAAAACTCTATTAGCCTCTGCCCTGCTTCATTCCGTTCTCCAAGGTCAAATTTGCCTGTTACTCCAGGTGTTTCTTGACTTCCTACTTTTGCATTCCAGTCCCACATAATGAAAAGGACATCTTTTTTGGGTGTTAGTTTTGAAAGTCTTGTAGGTCTTCATAGAACCGTTCAACTTCAGCTTCTTCAGCGTTACTGGTTGGGGCATAGGCTTGGATTACCGTGATATTGAATGGTTTGCCTTAGAAATGAACAGAGATCATTCTGTCCTTTTTGAGACAGCATCCAAGTACTGCATTTGGACTCTTTTGTTGACCATGATGGCTACTCCATTTCTTCTAAGGGATTCCTGTCCACAGTAGCAGATATAATGGTCATCTGAGTTAAATTCACTCATTCAAGTCCATTTTAGTTCACTGATTCCTAGAATGTCGACATTCACTCTTGCCATCTCCTGTTTGACTACTTCCAATTTGCCTTGATTCGTGGACCTGACATTCCAGGTTCCTATGCAATATTGCTCTTTACAGCATAGGCCCTTGCTTCTATCACCAGCCACATACACAACTGGGCATTGTTTTTGCTTTGGCGCCATCCCTTCATTCTTTCCAGAGTTATTTCTCCACTGATCTCCAGTAGCATATTGGGCACCTACCGACCCGGGGAGTTCCCCTTTTGGTATCCTATCATTTTGCCTTTTCATACTGTTCATGGGGTTCTCAAGGCAAGTATACTGAAGTGGTTTGCCATTCCCTTCTCTAGTGGACCGATCACATTCTATCAGACCTCTCCACCATGACCTGTCTGTCTTGGGTGGCCCCATACCGCATGGCTTAGTTTCAATGAGTTAGATAGGCTGTGGTCCATGTGACCAGAATGGCTAGTTTTCTATGATTATGGTTTCAGTGTGTCTGCCCTCTGATGCCCTGTCACAACATCTACTGTCTTACTTGGGTTTCTCTTACCTTGGACGTGGGGTATCTCTTCACAGCTGCTCCAGCAAAGCGCAGCTGCTGCTCCTTACCTTGGACAAGGGGGTATCTCCTCACAGCCGACCCTCTTGACCTTGAAAGTGGAGGTTATCTTTATTACCTCCACCATAGTTTGACCTCAGGTCAAATAACAGGGAAGGAACACAACCCCACCCTTCAACAGAAAATTGGATTTAAGATTTACTGACCATGGCCCCACCCATCAGAATAAGACCCAGTTTCCTCCTCAGTCAGTCTCTCCCATCAGAAAGCTTCCATAATAAGCTCTTATCCTTCTCCATCAGAGGGCAGATAGACAGAAAACCACAATCACAGAAAACTAACCAATCTGATCACACAGACCACAGCTTTGTCTAACTCAATGAAACTATGCGCCATGCCATGTAGGGCCACCCAAGACAACGGGACATGGTGGAGAGTTCTGACAAAACATGGTCCGCTGGAGAAGGCAATGGCAAACCACTTCAGTATTCTTACCTTGAGAACCCCATGAACAACATGAAAAAGCAAAAAGATAGGACACTGAGAGAAGAACTCCCCAGGTTGGTAGGTGCTACTGGAGATCAGTGGAGAAATAACTCCAGAAAGAATGAGGAGATGGAACCAAAGCAAAAACAATACCCAGTTTTGATTGTGAACGGTAATGGAAGTGAAGTCCAACGCTGTGAGAACAATACTGCATAGGAACCTGGAATGTTAGGTCCATGAATCAAGGCAAACTGGTGTTAGGTCCATAGATCAAGGCAAACTGGAAGTGGTCAAACAGGAGATGACAAGAGTGAACATCAACATTTTAGGAATCAGCAAACTAAAATGGACTGGAATTAGTGAATTTAACTCAGATGACCATTATATCTACTACTGTGGGCAAGAATCCCTTAGAAGAAATGAAGTAGCTCTCATAGTCAACAAGAGTTTGCAATGCAGTCCTTGGATACAATCTCAAAAACAACAGAATGATCTCTGCTCAGTTCCAAGTAAACCATTCAATATCACAGTAATCCAAGTCTATTTCCTGACCAGTAATGCGAAGAAGCTGAAGTTGAATGGTTCTATGAAGACCTACAAAACCTTCTAGAACTAATACCCCATAAAAGATGTCCTCTTCATTATAGGGGGCTGGAATGCAAAAGTAGGAAGTCAAGCAATACCTTGAATAACAGGCAAGTGTGGCCTTGGAGTACAGAATGAAGCAGGTCACAGGCTAACAGAGTTTTGCCAAGAGGATGCACTGGTCATAGCAAACACCCTCTTCTGACACACAAGAGAAACTCTACACATGGACTTCACCAGATGGTCAGTAGCAAAATCATATTGATTATATTCTTTGCAGCCAAATATGGAGAAGCTCTATACAGTCAGCAAAAACAAGAACGGGAGCTGACTGTGGCTCAGATCATGAACTCCTTATTACCAAATTCAGACTTGAATTGAAGAAAGTAGGGAAAACCACTACACCATTCAGATATGACCTAAATCACATCCGTTACAGCTATACAGTGAAAGTGAGAAATAGATTCAAGGGATTATATCTGATAGACAGAGTGCCTGATGAACTATGAATGGAGGTTCATGACACTGTATGGGAGACAGTGATCAAGACTATCCCCAAGAAAAATAAATGTAAAAAGGCAAAATGCTTGTCTGAGGAGGCCTTACAAATAGCTATGAAAAGAAGAGAAGTGAAAGGCAAAGGAGAAAAGGAAAGATATACCTATTTGAATGCAGAGTTCCAAAGAATAGCAAGGAGAGATAAGGAAGCCTTCCTCAGCGATCAATGAAAACAAATAGAAGAAATCAATAGAATTGGAAAGACTACAGATCTCTTCAAGAAAATGATAGATACCAAGGAAACATTTCATGCAAAGATAGGCATAATAAAGGACAGAAATTGTATGGACCTAACAGAAGCAGAAGATGTTAAGAAGAGGTGGGAAGAATACATAGAAGAACTATACGAAAAAGAGATTCACAACCCAGATAATCACGATGGTGTGATCACTCACCTAGAACCAGACATCCTGAAATGTGAAGTCAAGTGGGCCTTAGAAAGCATCACTACGAACAAAGCTAGTGAGGGGATGGAATTCCAGTTGAGCTATTTCAAATCCTAAAAGATGATGCTGTGAAAGTGCTGCACTCAACATGCCAGCAAATTTGGAAAACTCAGCAGTGGTCACAGGACTGGAAAAGGTCAGTTTTCATTCCAGTTCCAAAGAAAGACAATGCCAAAAAATGTCCAAACTACTGCACAATTGCACTCATCTCACATGCTAGCAAAGTAATGCTCAAAATTCTCCAAGCCAGACTTCATCAATATGTGAACCGTGAACTTCCTGATGTTCAAGCTGGTTTTAGAAAAGGCAGAAGAACCAGAGATCAAATTGCCAACATCCATTGGATCATCCCAGAGGGATGGTATGGGGAGGGAGGAGGGAGGAGGGTTCAGGATGGGGAACACATGTATACCTGTGGCGGATTCATTTTGATATTTGGTAAAACTAATACAATTATGTAAAGTTTAAAAATAAAATAAAATTTAAAAAAATAAATAAATAAACAAAGCCTAAAAAAAAAAAAAAAAAAAGCAAGAGAGTTCCAGAAAAACATCTACTTCTGCTTTATTGAATACACCAAAACCTTTGACTCTGGATCACAACAAACTGTGGAAAATTCTTCAAGAGATAGGAATACAGACCACCTGACCTGCCTCCTGAGAAATCTGTATGCAGGTCAAGAAGCAACAGTTGGAACTGGACATGGAACAACAGACTGGTTCCAAATCAGGAAAGGAGTACATCAAGGCTCTATATTGTCACCCTGCTAATTTAACTTATATCCAGAATACATCATGAGAAACAGTGGGCTGGATGAAGCACAAGCTGGAATCAATATTGTTCAGAGAAATATCAATAACCTGAGATATGCAGATGACACCACCCTTATGGCAGAAAGCAAAGAACTAAAGAGTCTCTTGATGAAAATGAAAGAGGAGAGTGAAAACAAACAAGCAAACAAAAAAACACCTAACATTCAGTAAACTAAGAAACATTCAGAAAACTAAGATCATGGCAGCTGGTCCCATCACTTCATGGCAAATAGATGGGGAAGCAGTGGAAACAGTGACAGACTATTTTTCCGGGCTCCAAAATCACTGCAGATGATAACTGAAGCCATGGAATTAAAAGACGCTCGCTCCTTGGAGGAAAAGTTATGACCAACCTAGACAGCATATTAAAAAACAGAGACATTATTTTGCCAACAACAGTTCGTCTAGTCAAAGCTATGGTTTTTCCAGTAGTTGTGTATGGATGTGAAAGTTGGAATATAAAGAAGGCTGAGTGCCGAAGAATTGATGCTTTTGACCTGTGGTGTTGGGGAAGACTCTTGAGAGTCCCTTGGACTGCAAGGAGATCCAGCCAGTCCATCCTAAAGGAGACCAGTCCTGGGTGTTCATTGGAAGGACTGATGCTGAAACTGAAACTCCAATACTTTGGCCACCTGTTGCAAAGAACTGACTCACCAGAATGTACCCTGATGCTGGGAAATATTGAAGGCGGGAGGAGATGGGGACAACAGAGGATGAAATGGTTGGATGGCATCACTGACTCAATGGACATGAGTTTGAGTAATCTCTGGGAGTTGGTGATGGACAGGGAGGCCTGGCGTGCTGCAGTCCATTGGGTCTCATAGAGTTGGACACGACTGCACGATTGAACTGAACTGAACTGGTGTGCCTGGTGATTTTCATACTTAATCTCATTAATCCTCACACCATCCTTGGCCAATCCAGACAGAGGAGTCCAAATAAATTACATAACTTGCTTGATCCCACAAACTAATAATGACTTCAATCACTTTCTAAACCTAGTTTTTTCTTTCCAAAGTGGAGGTTCTTTCTCCTAAAGACTTAAAAAACCCATACTATCAAACTTAAGGGATCACCGTCAATTGTGGGTTTGTTTTTCCCCCCAAAGACAGCAAACTTTTAGGAGTTCCCTGGTTAGGACTGGTGGTTAGGACTCAGGTGTTTCACTGCCATGGAGGAATTATAGTGTCATAGTGACTGTAATGAAAGGTGTCCATCCTAGTGTGGTGATATTTATTTGTCCATGGCTACTTTTCTATCAATGAATGGATAAATGAAAGAATGAATGGAAAAATAAAAGTTAATATATTCCTGGACATAAAATTTATATCTTTAAATCAATCCAAGTTTAGATCATTGTCTTTGCAACTGGAGTAAGATAGTGTTACACTGACTAACTTCTATAAGCTTTCTTTGAAAAGTTCAGAAAACAGGGAGCAGAGACCTGGACTATGTGCCTTACAGAGCTAACCCTCGAAAATGTATAGCTGGTTACAGCTAATGTTATTAAGTACGTAACTTTGAGCATCATGAGCTACAACGCAAGGCCAGGCCCTGAGTGATATGATATACAAATAAAAAGTCCAGTAAAAAAAGTTCTATTTATTCTACTTGCCAGTTTTTTTTTGTTTTTTTTTTTAAGGTGGAGGAGGAAAATTCACAATCAAATTTGTGGGCGGTGATTTTCCTTATGGGCTACAAAAGATGATGCTTATACTGTCTTTTATACCTCACTCTCATTTATTCATTAAACTAATTATTATCACCACCTCCTGTTTTTAACATTGTCATGGATTTTAGAGAGTATGCCAAGAACTATTTTTTATTCTTTGCATGTTGTCCTGAGGAATAATGAATATCAGTAGAGACAAGAAAATGGGAAATCATGCAACAAAAGCAAAAATGAAAAGGAGTATAGAGACAAATGCTAAATTAATTGCCCCTCAGCTTAAATATAATTGGGAGTAATGGCTGTCACACCCCTTGTAATATACAATGCAGTGAGAAGCCACCCAAATTCTATTTTCTCCAATTATTCTTCATTTATATCTTTGAGAAGAGGAATAATTCTCGTCAAAAAGTCTTACCAAAAGGAAGCATGAGAGGGCTATGCAAGTGTTCTCAGGTTGCAACAAAATGTCAGAACCCTGAAACTTCAAAGTGATAGTGAGTGTCCCAAAACGGTTCCCCAGGTGTTTCTATTTAGTCTTTATTAAGACTATTGGAATAAAGTGATTCTACTCATAAACCTCTCATAACAGGAAAACAGAGGCTAAAGCTCCAACTAATCACTTCACAATCACTCTTCATTCTTGCCAGAAAAGGCACAACACATTTTAAGTGTACTATATTTAAATGCTACTATAATTTTTTGCAAAAGGTTATGCAAAAAGTTTTGCAAAAGGTTAGCAAAATACATTTTTAAGTTGATATTCTACCAAATAAATGCATGAAAATAAGCTGCAAAATAATTTTTTGTTGAGTCTCTTTACTCTTATTTCTGAAAGAAGCATCATAAAACAAATTTATATCTATATGAAAAAGTTTCACTAAGATCATTATATTTTCATTAACTATTAGATAAATACTATAATTTACAGTACAATTCTTTCTAATAATATGGCATTTATGAATGTTAAGTTAAATTTAGAACTCTTGGAAATGTATTAAGCAATTAAAAATTTATCCATTTTTTTCAACAAGATGAGTGTTATAGGTGCCTACAGTTTTCCATTTATTTTTTCCTGTTAGGAAATGTTAATGAATAAACAAAATTTGTGTGCATTAATATGCTACAAGGGGAAAAAACCTTGTTCTTTTTTTTAACATTTCAATTTATTTTGAAATTGTCTACTAGCATTTCATACCTACAAGGATTTATTTTGTCAGTTGTAACTAAGTCATCGTTATGACAATGGCATAGGGGTCAATATTCCATCAGTTTTCCAGATAATTTTTGTTGAGAAATATATGGACCATTTTCTTGTGCAATTCTTTTATCTTATTTCCTGTAACTTCAGAAAAATATTATACCTTAAAAGTTTACTGTAGAAAGGAGACAGTCAAAGGAGAGACATACAATCCACAACAGAGAAGTATATTAGTAAAGGCCAGTATGCTAATTCACTTAGTGAACACCTCGCGTATGCCAGGGACTGCAGTCGTCACTGGGAATACAAGGGTGAGCAAGGCTGACCTTGTATAGATCATCACAGAACTTCAGACTGGTTGGAAACAGAGAAGAAAAAATTCCAGGATCCAAGACAGGGCAAAACCAAAACCTTAAACCAGCAAGTCCTCTGACAGAAATGACATGAAAATAGGCTTGACCTAATGGAAGATAAATTAGAAAGCAGTGAGATAAGGTGATAGATAACGAAGAACAGATCATATATGTCTAGAATAACAGGACTAACATCTTTGAATAAAATGGAAAACTGAATTTTAGACATAGTCTAGTTTCTGATCTGCATCAAGCTATAAACAAATTACTCCATGAATTTACTAAAATCAGAAGTCTGTATATTAGCATTATTTGATCACGTTGCATTCCACTGTGATCATTTTTTATTTTAGTTTCGGACATTTTGAATATAGCATTTCAAAATGTAGATGTCATGCTTTTCTTTTTTTATTTTGGAGGAAGAATTTGAAAAATGTAGTTTGTCAGCTGATAAGAAATAAATTCCAAAAACATAAAAGCATTGTAGAAAATGTAACATTCATTCATTTAAATAGGTTTTTTTACATTTGCTTGTACTAGGCAGCACTTCTATATCTCATGTTTAAGATGAGGAGCCAAAAAGAAAATGTCTCCACCTTCACAGAGTTTGCACTGAAGTGGGAGAGACACATAGAAAGAGAATAAGCAGATTATTATATGATACAATGGCAGGAGATGTGTGCAAGAAAGAAGAAAGTAGAATAAGTATAAAAAGGGATGAAGATGGTAAGTGGGCAGCATAAATATTTTGGATTCATTGAGCAGATGGGAATGTCAGAGGAGGTGACATTTGACCAAAGACCTGAAGGGAATGAGGAATGATCCACATGAGGATCCGGGTGTGAGAGGATACAAGAGAGCTCCCAGGAAGAGAGAACAGTGAGTGGAAATTAGCTGAGGTGGGGACTTGACATGTTTGAGGAATGACAGGGAGGACAATGGGACTCTGAGCAAAGACAGAAGTGAGAGAAGGATTGAAAGGTAGTCATGTAGGGCTTTGTGTGCGTGTGTGCTCAGTCATGTCTGACTCTGTGATCTCATGGACTTTAGCCTGCCAGTCTCCTCTGTCCATGGAATTCTCCAGGTAAGAACACTGGATTGGGTTGCCCTCTCCTTCTCTAGGGGATCTAGGGGATTGAATCCACATCTCTTACATCTCCTGCATTGGCAGGTGGATTGTTTTACCACTAGCACCATCCCACGCCTTTGTAGACACCAGTAAAACAATTGAATTTATTATAAATATCATGGAAACCAACTGCACAGTTTGGAGAAAAAAAGTGATACAGTCTGATTTGTGTCTTAAAAGGCTATCACTCCTGTTTGGGGAAGAAACTATAGAATGTGCTGATAGAAATAGGTTAAGTAATTAAAAGGCATTTAATAGTAATCTAGGTAAGAGACAAGGTACATGGAAGTGTGGTACATGGAAGTGGGTATATGGAAGTGTGAAGGTGGTTCTAATTGGCTACACTCAGAATATAATTTGAAAAAGGATGGACAGAATTGTTAGTGGATATGATTGGTGAAAGGAGAGAATAAGCAGAGTTCTTGTTTGGGGTGTACACAAGTGGGTGTTAAGAGAGGGATAGATTCTATGGGAAACAAAAAATAATGAGATTGAGAATTGAACAAAATATAGGAGAGATGTTCTTATTCAGAGCAAAAATAGAAAGTAAAATCAGGAAAAATAAAAAAGGGGAAGATAGAAGTCTTAAATGAGAATTTAAATGCAGTGATTATATTTGAGAGAAATTACAACTTTTAAAAACTTTTAAAAAGCACAATTACTTGACTTTGTAACTGAATAGTTCTGTTGTCACAGACCAGGAAATATCTTCACTACTTTGGCAGACTTTACATTGAATAGACATTATATTATCATTATAGTATACTCCCCTGGAAAATTGCTTTAATAGTATATGAATATGTCATTTGCTTGACAATGATAGTAGGTCTGTGCATTCGTGTCATTGTTGAGCCTGAAAGGGAAGGGACAATAATCTAAGTGCCTTTCATCACAAGTAAGGTGACGCCAGCCTAGAAGATAATGAACTTCCACGGGGTGGACAAACAGCCAACACGCTGTTATATGCTACCGATGTGTCCTCCCAGAGCAATTTATTACTCAGAAGTTTTGAATTTCCCAAAGGGGAAAGAAAGCCTTTTGTGGGCATAGGTTTCTTTAGTGAATGCTTATGACAGAGCATTTCCTCTTCATTCTATGTCACAAAGCTGCTTATCTATTAGGAATGGGAAAAGTCAGCTTTGATAAGTTGGAAGCCTATTTAAAATTCTCTAGCTCAGAGCCATTATCTCAGTGCCTTTTAGAGTTTCACATTCCCTGTTTTCAAGCTAAAGGGAAAATGTGGAGAAAGTTATGCCTTCTAACATAATACAGGGCTTTGATTGCTAGAGTTTGGTTGCAAAACAATTTATAAGTCACAGATATTGATCACATTCATTTCCAATTGCAGGTTTTTAAGCTATAAAATAAATAGAGTTGGTCTTAAAGGGAAACACAGAAAGACCACCAGGTGCACATCAACCTCTAACCCATTTTCACAATATTACAGCTGCTCAGACTTTTGCTTTCCAGCAGCACCACCCCTCATTTGGAAGGATATAGCTTATTAGGTGTTTGATCTTTTATCAGTATCCTATGGAGGCTAATGACAATTCAAACAGAGCTGTAATGATCTTACCATTACATCTGGGGGAAAAGCCAAAAAGAGAATCTAGAATCCTGGAAAACAGTAGAGCTAAAATCAAACCTAACTGCTTTCCAACATTGTCTAGCTTAGAACATCATAAGAGGCATGAAAATACAATTGGGAAATTTTCTTAGAGCGAGCAGGTGAGTCATTATGTGACTTAACACAAAAGCAAATCTTGAATAATTGCAAGCTTCAGTTCAGTTCAGTCACTCAGTTGTGTCTGACTCTTTGCGACCCCATGAATCACAGCACACCAGGCCTCCCTGTTCAGCGCCAACTCCTGGAGTCTACTCAAACTGATGTCCATCAAGTCAGTGATGCCATCCAGCCATCTCATCCTTTGTCATCCCCTTCTCCTCCTGCCCCCAATCCCTCCCAGCATCAGGGTCTTTTCCAATGAGTCAACTCTTCGCATGAGGTGGCCAAAGTACTGGAGTTTCAGCTTTAGCATCAGTCCTTCCAATGAACACCCAGGACTGATCTCCTTTAGGATGGACTGGTTGGACCTCCTTGTGGTCCAAGGGACTCTCAAGAGTCTTCTCCAACACCACAGTTTAAAAGCATCAATTCTTTGGTGCTCAACTTTCTTCACAGTCCAACTCTGACATCCATAAATGACCACTGGAAAAACCATAACTTTGACTAGATGGACCTTTGTTGGCAAAGTAATGTCTCTGCTTTTTAATATGCTACTTAGGTTGGTCATAACTTTTATTCCAAGGAGTAAGCGTCCTTTAATTTCATGGCTGCAGTCACCATCTGCAGTGATTTTGGAGCCCCAAAAAATAAAGTCTGACACTGTTTCCACTGTTTTCCCATCTATTTCCCATGAAGCTTAGGCAACTCCTAAACTTTATGAAGTTTACCCATCCACAAAACTGTTGCTTAAGACCCTTCTATTGTTGTTTACCCCAAATTACCCCTCCTCATCAGCAAGCTGAGTTTGACACATTTAAACCTAGCTTATGGACCTTATGGAGCTATTTCACATTTGTGTGCCTGCATGTGTGGTTGCCAAAGTCATGTCTGACTCTTTGCGACCCCATGGACTGTAGCCTGCCAGGCTTCTCTGTCCAAAGGATTTTCCAGGAAAGAATACTGGAATGGGTTGCCATCTCCTTCTCAAGGGTATCTTCTAGACCCAGGGATTGAACCCACATCTCCTTCACTGGCAGGTGGGTTCTTTACCACTGAGCCAGAAGGGAAGCCCCCAAAATTTTGAAATATAGGTCACTGCAGAGACC
Organism: Bubalus bubalis; assembly: GCF_019923935.1. Classification (NCBI taxonomy): domain Eukaryota; kingdom Metazoa; phylum Chordata; class Mammalia; order Artiodactyla; family Bovidae; genus Bubalus; species Bubalus bubalis. Next base: position 68,357,321 of record NC_059160.1, read on the forward strand.
TCTCAGTGACTCCACTCTGCAGAACAGATGATTTCTCAAATCATGTTTTCATTCTTTTTGTTTATACTAATTTCTGGACCATCTGGGCTGGCCCCTCTGCTGTATATGGCTCTTTCCATAAGATTGAGCTTTTGCTTCTGTTTGTACCTATGCTATTTCTTTGTCTTGAAGGAGGAAACAGAACAGGCTCTATCTTGAAAGCAGGACTCCATCTTGGGCCAGACTGTGGACTTTGAGCTATATGCCCAGTATCTATGGAAACAACATACCAACTGGAAAGCCAGACCCCCTGAAGGAAGAGCCCCAGGGCTCATACTTAGATTCTCCATCGCCTGAAATAATACCCTAACTACCTGTGTAACCGAATAGAATCATACATTCTATTATGCTTATTGGGGTATGACCACAGGCCTATTGATAATTGTCCACTGTTAACTACCTAGGTAAGGCATATGAATCACCAGTTAACTTTGACTGTATCTTTATTTTTCCTTTGTTCAGACTAGTTTCAGGGAATTTGGGGAGGCAGCTTTGTGCACGGATTTGCGCACATACACTTAGGGTATAAAAGTTTTTCACAAAAACTGGTCAGGTTTCCTTGGCTAAGAGGAGACTCTGCCTTGGGCCCGCAAGTGTAATAAACTGCACTCCACTATCTGCATTGTCCTTCTGAGTGAGTTTGTTTCCTGGAACGCATGGCTACAACAGTCTCAGTCCTCTTCATGTTGAATGGAAATAGTAATAGCTGACATTCAATATTACCTAGAACAAAGTAGCCATTGAATAAACGTGAGCTAGATTTGCAAGATAATTTTATTGTAATAATACAACATCTAGGAAGACATACCACTTCTGCCTTGGAAAAGTTCTAAATTTAAATAGCTAGAGGGAGTGGGGTTTGCTAAGGAGATAATGACTAAGTACCTCAGCAGAACTGGGGAGAAGCTGGGCACAGGCCCTGCTGGTCATCACCCTTGATTCCTGGAAATTCTCACAATTGAAAGAGTTAGTGATTAGGCTTTAAGATCTGAATTTACATATTATCTAATATTTGAGGAAACCTTCTCTATTAGCTCCAAATTTATTTGTTTCAAAAGAAATCACCTTTCCTTAAAATACAAAGTTACTATTATTACTGCGACTACTAGAATCATATCCTGCTGACCAAAGTTATATGACTGAATCATTATATAAATGGACTATGTACTTCCATTTGTGATGTTCATGGAGGAACATAGGAGACAGACTTAGAGACTTTTATATCAGGACTTTGAGGGAGAATGGCGATGGTGGAGTCTTGGGTTGTAACTTTGGGCAAATGAGATCTTAGCAAGTCCAATAACCTTTGACCAGCACAGTTCCCTCCCTTGGCTTGACTAAACTTTAGACCAGTTTTGTCCTGAGTATAGGCTCCTGACTTCCCTTTTCTTACAGCATTCACTTTAGACTACTTGTAATTGGATGGTGGGAGGGCATCATCAATTCAATGGACACGAGTCTGAGCAAACTCCGGGAGATAGTGAAGGACAGGGAAGCTTGGCGTGCTTCAGTCCGTGGGGTTGCAAAGAGTTGAACATGACTGAGCGACTGAACAAAAACAACTTGTAACTGTACATTCATTTCCTTCATTTTTAAATGTAATCTTTTAAAAAGCCTCTTACCAGTTTCACAAGCCAGGGATATCTTTCTCAAGAAACTGGGAGCCATCCTTTTGAAATATTACCAAGGAAGATAGAGCCTCTTATCTCCCAGTCTCTGTGGGAGGGTAGGAGCCTAACTCCTGTGGGTGTCTTTGTCCGAGTTTAAAACTACCTTCTCTCAACTTTACCTTTCTTTTGGGTAAGAGCAATTAGCAAACACAGGTGGCCTAAGATTCCCCCCAAGACACATCCTCCCACCACAACATGCACACACACACTATCTCTTAAAAATTCTCCCACCCTTCCTCTCCTCCTAGTTAAGTATCCAGACTCTATGTGTTCCTCACCCGCCTATCTCTGGCAATAGTATCAGACTAAAATCAAATTGTTTGCCAATTTTATCCAGTGAAAAAAATTTTAACACCCTACTGCCCATACAGTGGCAACCCACTCTAGTACTCTTGTCTGGAAAATCCCATGGATGGAGGAGCCTGGAAGGCTGCAGTCCATGGGGTCGCTGGGAGTGGGACACAACTGAGGGACTTCACTTTCACTTTTCACTTTCATGCATTGGAGAAGGAAATGTCAACCAATTCCAGTATTCTTGTCTGGAGAATCCCAGGGACAGGGGAGCCTAGTGGGCTGCCGTCTGTGGGGTCGCACAGAGTCGGACACGACTGAAGCGACTTAGCAGCAGCAGCAGTAGCCCATACACCAAGAAAGGAACAGAGTTTAGTCTTAGACTCCTACTATCTCTGATCCTTTCTTGACAGGTTTATAGGCCTTTGTAGGTCTGCCACCTGCTTTATTTCTGTCAAGGAATGAGGCAGAAGATGACCCATTTATGTGGGCATTCGTCAAGCTCTGCACCTTCCTGGTTGGAGGCACCATCTTAGTTTTTTATTTTAATAACACTGTGTTTCTGCTGTCAATAAAGTGAATCAATTATATGTATAGATTATATATACATCCCTTCCTCCCACCTCCTGTATCCCACCCCTCTAGGTCATACAGAGCACCAAGCTGAGTTCCCTGTACTATACAGAAGCTTCCCTCTAGCTACCTAGACACCTTCTTTTTCTTTCTTTCTCCTTCCTTCCTTGTTCTGCCCCCTCCCTCTTCCCCTTCCCATTTTTTTCTCTTCTTTCCCTTTGTCTCCCTTACATTAGTGACAGTTATTCATTTTTCCTGAAGGATCCATCATCTCTTTAATGAGTTCAGTCTTTCAGAAGAAAATAAAATTGATTTTATTCTAATGCAAAGGAAATTGGCAACATGATTCTGTTTCTTATCATGAAAAAACCATTGAAGTGAGGAAGGCTAAAGGGCCAGGCTACCTTTTTGAAGGGGAAGAGGTTGAGACAAAATAGGTACAGAAAATAAAATAGAAAACTGATAGCTCAACAAAGTATCTTGCTAGACTAGCATGACCTGTAGCAACTCAAAGGCAATGGCAAAGAATGCTCAAACTACCACACAAATGCACTCATCTCACATGCTAGTAAAGTAATGCTCAAAATTCTCCAAGCCAGGCTTCAGCAATATGTGAACTGTGAACTTCCAGATGTTCAAGCTGGTTTTAGAAAAGGCAGAGGAACCAGAGATCAAATTGCCAACATCCGCTGGATCATCGAAAAAGCAAGAGTTCCAGAAAAACATCTATTTCTGCTTTATTGACTATGCCAAAGCCTTTGACTGTGTGAATCACAGTAAACTGTGGAAGATTCTCAAAGAGATAGGGATACCAGAACACCTGACCTGCCTCCTGAAAAATCTATATGCAGGTCAGGAAGCAACAGTTAGAACTGGACATGGAACAACAGAATGGTTCCAAATAGGAAAAGGAGTACATCAAGGCTGTATATTGTCACCCTGCTTATTTAACTTATATGCAGAGTACATCATGAGAAACGCTGGACTGGAAGAGGCACAAGATTGCTGGGAGAAATACCAATAACCTCAGATATGCAGATAACACCACCCTTATGGCAGAAAGTGAAGAGGAACTAAAAAGCCTGTTGATGAAAGTGAAAGAGGAGAGTGAAAAAGTTGGCTTAAAGCTCAACATTCAGAAAATGAAGATCATGGCATCTGGTCCCATCACTTCATGGGAAATAAATGGGGAAACAGTGGAAACAGTGTCAGACTTTATTTTTGGGGGTTCCAAAATCACTGCAGACGGTGATTGCAGCCATGAAGTTAAAAGACACTTACTCCTTGGAACAAAAGTTATGACCAACCTAGATAGCATATTAAAAAGCAGACAGCAAAAGAGACACTGATGTATAGAACAGTCTTATGGACTCTGTGGGAGAGGGAGAGGGTGGGAAGATTTTGGAGAATGGCATTGAAACATGTAAAATATCATGTATGAAACGAGTTGCCAGTCCAGGTTCAATGCACGATACTGGATGCTTGGGGCTGGTGCACTGGGACGACCCAGAGGGATGGTATGGGGACGGAGGAGGGAAGAGGGTTCAGGATGGGGAACACATGTATACCTGTGGAGGATTCATTTTGATATTTGGCAAAACTAATACAATTATGTAAAATTTAAAAATAAAATAAAATTAAAAAAAAAAGAAGTTGTCATGGTCTATTAAGGCTAGAGTTATAGAACTCTGGTGGCAATAGAAAGAAAAATCAGTCTATTGTTGAAGAATTAGTATGGTAAGTCATCAATTTGAGTCCTGAAGTTAATGGGAACTGAATAAGTGTTTTTGCGTAGCGGGTATTTCTGTAAGCTTCTTTTGACAGTGGAAGGGTTGGACATTTGTCTTCTAAACCCAGGACCTTGAATAAGAAAAGTGCCCAGTTTTTAAATTTCATAATTAAAAATAAAAAAAATAAAAAGCAGAGACATTACTTTGCCAACAAAGGTCTGTCTAGTCCAGGCTATGGCTTTTCCAGTAGTCATGTATGGATGTGAGAGTTGGACTGTGAAGAAAGCTGAGCACCGGAGAATTGATGCTTTTGAGCTGTGGTGTTGGAGAAGACTCTTGTCCAACCTAAAGATCAGTCCTGGGTATTCACTGGAAGGACTGATGCTAAAGCTGAAACTCCAGCACTTTGGCCACCTCATGCAAAGAACTGACTCATTGGAAAAGACCCTGATGCTGGGAGGGACTGGGGGCAGGAGAAGAAGGGGACTACAGAGGATGAGATGGCTGGATGGCATCACGGACTCAATGGACATGAGTTTAGGTGAACTCGGGGAGTTGGCGATGGACAGGGAGGCCTGGTGTGCTTTGATTTTGGAGATCGCAATGAGTTGGACATGACTGAGTGACTGAACTGACTGAACTGTAGCAACTCATCTTCCCAAAGGAGAAATGAAACTTTGGCCACCACTTCCCTATGAACAATTCAAGTGTAACTCTCTTTAAGTGAGAGTGTGGTAGGCAACCCTGCAGACTAGCAGCATCAGCATCCTGGGAGCTTTCAGAGACACCAAATCTCAGATCCTACCTAGAACTACTGGATCCAACCTACAGAGCCATGAGGATCCCAGGTGATTCCAGTGAACCCTAAGGTTTGAGAAACCCTGGCATGGAAAGCACACTCTGGAGTCAGAATAATAATGGTGGCAATTCAGGATGGTGTGTCCAGTAGAGTC